>NC_056057.1:91997128-92622128 GCF_016772045.2 Ovis aries
ATGTGCTGGCCAGCCATGAGGGAAGGGTCAGAAAAGCTAAAAGATGGAATGAGTAGTTTATGCAGCAATGAATTATATGCATCCAAAAGGCCATTTGGAATCCTGGATACAAAATCAATTAACCTCACATGTTAGTAAAGTAATGCTCAAAATTTTTCAAGACAGGCTTCAGCAACAACGTGAATTGTGAACTTCCAGATGTTCAAGCTGGTTTTAGAAAAGGCAGAGGAACCAGAGATCAAATCACCAATATCCACTGGATCATGAAAAAAGCAAGAGTTCCAGGAAAACATCTATTTCTACTTTATTGACTACACCAAAGCCTTTGACTGTGTGGATCACAAAAAAACTGTGTAAAATTCTGACCAGACCACCTGACCTGCTTCTTGAGAAATCTGTATGCAGTTAAGGAAGCAACAGTTAGAACTGGGCATGGAATTACAGATTGGTTCCAAATAGGAAAAGGAGTACGTCAAGGCTGTATCTTGTCACCCTGCTTATTTAACTTACATTCAGAGTACATCATGAGAAGTGCTGGGCTGGATGAAGCACAAGCTGGAATCAAGATTTCCAGGAGAAATATCAATAACCTCAGATATGCAGATGACACCACCCTTATGGCAAAAAGCAAAGAAGAACTAATGAGCCTCTTGATGTAAGTGAACAAGGAGAGTGAAAAAGTTGGCTTAAAACTTAACATTCAGAAAACTAAGATCATGGCATCTGGTCCCATCACTTCATGGCAAATAGATGGGGAAACAGTGGCTGACTTTATTTTTTTTTGGCCTCCAAAATCACTGTGGATGGTCATTTCAGCCATGAAATTAAAAGATGCTTACTCCTTGGAAGGAAAGTTATGACCAACCTAGACAGCATATTAAAAAGCATAGACATTACTTTGCCAGCAAAGGTCTGTCAAGTCAAGACTGTTGTTTTTCCAGTAGTCATGTATGGATGTGAGAGTTGGACTATAAAGAAAGCTGAGCACCAAAGAATTGATGCTTTTGAACTGTGGTGTTGGGGAAGACCCTTGAGAATCCCTTGGACTGCAAGGAGATCCTACCAGTCCTTTCTAAAGGAACTCAGTCCTGGATGTTCATTGGAAGGACTGATGTTGAAGCTGACTCCAATACTTTGGCCACCTGATGCAAAGAGCTGGCTCATCTGAAAAGACCCTGATGCTGGGAAAGACTGAAGGCAGGAGGAGAAGGGGACGACAGAGGATGAGATGGTTGGATGGCATCACTGACTCAATGGAGATGAGTTTGAGTAAACTCTGGGAGTTGGTGATGGACAAGGAGGCTGGAGTGCTGTGGTCCATGGAGTTGCAAAGAGTCGGATATGACTGAGCAACTGAACTGAACTGAACTGAATGACTCACAATTACTTCCTTTATTCCAAGGACTTTCATTTTAGCATGTTTGTATCTTCTGACCTATTAAATGGCATACTTGTGATGCCCACCTCCAGCCCATTAATAGGCAAAAAACCAACCTTTGCTCAGTTGTAATACAAAAACCCATATATGTGTTCTGATATACCACAGGTAGGATTACACAGCTATGCTCTAGTATTTCTTGACTTGTCTCTGGAATGATATTAAAATTCAAAACAAACCAAAGACACTAGCATTGCATTCTTTTCCCTTCCCTTCTTTCCTTCCCCCAGCCCTACCTTGTTAGTCTGGCATTGGATTTGCAAGGAGAAGCAACTGAGGTCTTTTTTATTTTATCTGTCTGCAACACTGAAAAGTTCATGGAATGAAATGGATCTGTTTCCCAAAAGGGTAAAATAAGAATCCTTTGTTTTCTTGCACTTGCAAAGCTTCTCAAGCATGAGGCCCTTCTCATTGACTGTGCATGTTCCATTTAAAAACAGTCTCTGTGTTTATTCTGGGTTCTTTTGATACAAAACAGGGGGAGAAAAATGCTGTCTATTAAATAACTATGTGGTGATGTATTTTTTTAGCCTACTGTAATCATGGCCCCTATAAATGAGATTGTTTATTTCCAAATTTATGTTATAACACTTATAAAAATATAGGTTTGTTAGAGAATTAATTACCCATATTAGCTATTAGATACTGTTTTACTGAAGTTCAGTTCAGTTCAGTTCAGTTCAGTCACTCAGTCATGTTCAACTCTTTGCAACCCCATGGACTGCAGCATGCCAGGCCTCCCTCTCCATCACCAACTCCTGGAGCTTACTCAGACTCACGTCCAGCAAGTCAGTGATGTTATCTAACCATCTCATCCTCTGTTATCTCCTACTCCTCCCACTTTCAATCTTGTGCAGCATCAGGGTTTTTTTTCCAATGAGTCAGTTCTTCACAGAGGTGGCCAAAGTATTGAAGTTTCAGCTTCAACATCAGTCCTTCCAATGAATATTCAGGACTGAGTTCCATTAGGATGGACTGGTTGGATCGCCTTGCAGCCCAAGGGACTCTCAAGAGTATTTCCAAAACCATGCTTCAAAGGCATCAATTCTTTGGGCTTAGCTTTCTTTATAGTCCAACTCTCACATCCATACATGACTACTGGAAAAACCATAGCTTTGACTAGATGGACCTTTGTAGGCAAAGTAATGTCTCTGCTTTTAAATATGCTGTCTAGGTTGGTCATAGCTTTTCTTCCAAAGAGCAAGCATCTTTTAATTTCATGCCTGCAGTCACCATCTGCAGTGATCTTTGGAACCCCCCAAAATAAAGTCTGTCACTGTTTTCATTGTTTCCTCACTGTTTGCCATGAAGTGATGGGACCAGATGCCATGATCTTAGTTTTTGGAATGTTGAGTTTTAAGGCAACTTTTTCCACTCTCCTCTTTCACTCTTATCAAGAGGCTCTTTAGTTCTTCTTTGCTTTCTGCCATAAGGATCATGTCATCTGCATATCTGAGTTTATTGATATTTTTCTGGCAATCATGGTTACAGCCTGTGCTTCATCCAGTCTGGCATTTCTCATGATGTACTCTGCATATAAACTAAATAAGCAGGGTGACTATACACAGCCTTGAAGTATTACTTTTCTGATTTGGAACCACTCTGTTGATCCATGTCCAGTTCAAACTGTTGCTTCTTGATCTGCATACAGATTTCTCAGGAGGCAGGTCAGGTGGTCTGGTATTACCATCTCTGTAATAATTTTCCACAGTTGGTTGTGATACACACAGTCAAAGGCTTTGGCATGGCCAATACAACAGAAATAGATGTTTTTTCTGGAACTCTCTTGCTTTTTTTATGATCCAACGGATGTTGGCAATTTGATCTCTGGTTCCTCTGCCTTTTTAAAATACAGCTTGAACATCTGAAGTTCACGGTTCACATACTGCTGAAGCCTGGCTTGGAGAATTTTGAGCATTACTTTGCTAGCGTGTGAGATGAGTACAATTGTATAGTAGTTTGAGCATTCTTTGGCATTGCCTTTCTTTCGGATTGGAATGAAAACGTACCTTTTCCAGTCCTGTGGCCACTGCTGAATCTTCCAAATTTGCTGGCATATTGAGTGAAGCACTTTCACAGTATCATCTTTCAGGATTTGAAATAGCTCAACTGGAATTCCATCACCTCCACTAGCTTTGTTCGTAGTGATGCTTTCTAAGGCCCACTTGACTTCACATTCCAGGATGTGTGGCTCTAGGTGAGTGATCACACCATCATGACTATCTGGGTCGTGAAGATGTTTTTTGTACAGTTTTTCTGTGTATTCTTGCCACCTCTCCTTAATATCTTCCCCTTCTGTTAGGTCCATACCATTTCTGTCCTTTATTGAGCCCATCTTTGCATTAAATGTTCCCTTGGTATCTCTAAATTTTCTTTTAGAGATCTCTTGTCTTTCCCGTTCTATTGTTTTCCTCTATTTCTTTGTATTGATCCCTGAGGAAGGCTTTCTTATCTCTCCGTACTATTCTTTGGAACTTTGCATTCAAATGGGTATATCTTTCCTTTTCTCCTTTGCCTTTCATGTCTTTTCTTTCTCAGCTATTTGTAAGGCCTCCTCGGATAACCATTTTGCCTTTTTGCATATCTTTTTCTTGGGGATGGTCTTATCACTGCCTCCTGTACAATTTCATGAAACTCCGTCCATAGTTCTTCAGGCACTCTATCAGATCTAGTCCCTTAAATCTATTTCTCACATCTACTGTATAATTGTAAGGGATTTGATTTAGGTCATACCTGAATGTTCTAGTGGTTTTCCCTACTTTCATCAATTTAAATCTGAATTTGGCAATAAAGAGTTCAAGATTTGAGCCACAGTCAGCTCCTTGTCTTGTTTTTGCTGACTGCATAGAGCTTCTCCATCTTTGGCTGCAAAGAATATAATCAGTCTTTTTTCTGTATTGACCATCTGGTGATGTCCATGTGTAGAATCTTCCATGTGTTGTTGGAATAGAGTATTTGCTTTGACCAGTGAACTATCTTGGCAAACTCTGTTAGCCTTTGACCTGCACATTTTTTATTCCAAGGCCAAATTTGCCTGTTACTCCAGGTATCTCTTGACTTCCTACATTTGCATTCCTACTCTTGCTTTCCAGAGCACAAGCTGCAACCTGTGTTTGGCTGTAACCCAGAAACAGGGGAGAATGACCACCTTAACTCACCTGGCCTGCCGTACTGAAGTAAGGAAGAATTCTGAAAAGAAGGTAGAAAGTGAGGAAGACACAAATCAAGACAGAAGTCAAGACAATGAGGACACTGGAGACTCTAAGGATATCTGCCTCACCCTTATGGAAGAAGTATTGCTCCTGGGACTAAAAGATAAATAAGTTTACATATTTTTCTGGAATGACTGCATATCATCTGGCCTGTGAGGTGGCATCCTGATAGAGCTGGCCATGCGAGGTCAAATCTATCTAGAACCCCACCATGTGTAAGAAGCGGCTACTAGACAGAAAGGTAGCACTAAAGTCAGACAGCCCAACAGGTGATGTTTTACTGGATTAAACTCTCAAACACATCAAAGCAACTGAACCCAAAGAAACGGTCCAAACATGGATAAAGCTACTCACCACTGCTTGAACTGGTGGGGACTGGAACAGTGGCAGCCTTTAGCTGTATGTCAGCAATCAGAAGGTACAATCCATAACCAGAACACTGATCCTGAGATTTCAAAGACAGGGTCCTTATTCCCCACCCTGACTCCAGCAGGCTACACCAGAACTACAGATTTCTGTTCCCACAGCTACTTATCATGGGGCTGGGGGCTGAGTAGTCACTGCTGCACTGAAGGCTGAAATTGACTGAAATTGATACTGACCACAATTTGCCAACCTAGCTCCCCTGAAACCTACAAGTGTTTGTAGAGACTCAAGAGTTCCAAAAATAGTCATTTTGGGTAGATTCTACTAGTATAATTAGTGTCTAGGTGGAGAAATGAACTTCTAATGCTTGCTGCCATTATCCCAGATGTAATCTATCAATGATTAACATTTTAAAGAACCTTATCAACTATAATCACTTGGACCACATGATCACATGGACCACACCTTTATTTAACTTATTAAAAGTATAAGCCATGCCATGTAGGGCCACCCAAGATGGATGGATCATGGTGGAAAGTTCTGACAAAACGTGGTCCACTGGAAAAGGGAATGGCAAACCACTTCAGTATTCTTGCTTTGAGAACCCCATGAACACTATGAAAAGGCAAAAAGATAGGACACTGAAAGATGAACTGTCTAGGTCGGTAGGTGCCCAATATGCTACTTGAGATCAGTGGAGATATAACTCTACAAAGAATGAAGAGACAGAGCCAGAGCAAAAACAACACCCAGTTGTGAATGTGACTGGTGATGGAAGTAAAGTCTGATGCTATAAAGAGCAATATTGCATAGGAACCTGGAATGTTAAGTCCATGAATCAAGGCAAATTGGAAGTGGTCAAACAGAAGATGGCAAGAGTGAACATCGACATTTTAGGAATCAGCAAACTACAATGGACTGGAATGGGTGAATTTAACTCAGATGACCATCATATCTACTACTGTGGGCAAGAATCCCTTAGAAGAAATGAAGTAGCCATCATAGTCAACAAGGGTCCAAAATACAGTACTTGGATGCAATCTCAAAAACGACAGAATGATCTCTATTCATTTCCAAGGCAAAGCATTCAATATCACAGTAATCCAAGTCTATGCCCCAACCAGTAATGCTGAAGAAGTTGAAGTTGAATGGTTCTATGAAGACCTACAAGACCTCCTAGAACTAACACCCCCAAAAAACAAGTTTCAATGTATTACTTACTAAAGTACTGAATGCAGTGTAAATCTTTGCCAAGATCCTACAAAAGAAAATTACTGATGAATTAGCAGGCTCTGTATTGATCAACTTAGCGCCATGCCTCTAAATCTCATGGAGTATTTGATTGCTCTGAGAATGTTTTCCCTGCCCACAATGTTACCCACAATGACTCCCCTGGTGGCTCACATGGTAAAGCATCTGACTACAATGCAGGAGACCCAGGTTTGATCCCTGGGTTGGGAAGATCCTCTGGAGAAGGAAATGGCAACCCACTCCAGTACTCTTGACTGGAAAATCCCATGGACAGAGGAGCATGGTAGGCTACAGTCCATGGGGTCGCAAAGAGTAGGACACGACTGAGTGGCTTTACTTACACAATGCTGCAGGGGCTTCCCTTGTATCTCAGTGGTAAAGAATAGGCCTGCAATGCAGGAGACCTGGGTTCAGTTCCTGGATCAGGAAGATCCCCTGAGAAGGGAATGGCAACCCACTCTAGTATTTTGCCTGGAGAATTTCATGGACAGAGGAGCCTTGTGAGTTATAGTCCAGGGGGTCGCAAAGAGTCAGATACAACTGAACAACTCACACACACACACACACACACACACACACAATGTTGCAAGTAGTCCTGTTCCCAGAGAGAAAGAACAGCAAGACCTTTCATCAGTAATCTACAAGATCAGAATTAAGCCCTAATTGCTTCTCCTACCTTGATGTTTTAACTACTTTCTAGAAAGTAATCTCCCACCTCATTCACCAAGCTTCCCTAATGGCTCAGACGGTAAAGTGTCTGTCTACAATGCAGGAGACCTGATTTCGATCCCTGGGTTGGGAAGATCCCCTGGAGAAGGAAATGGCAGCCCACTCCAGTATTCTTGCCTGGAAAATCCCATGGACCGCGGAGCCTGGTAGGTTACCGTCCATGGGGTCGCAAAGAGTCGGACACGACTGAGCCGCTTCACTTCACTTCACTTCCTCATTCACCTATATTAAAGGGAGTATTTAAACCACATTTCCAATAATATTCTAGCCTTTCATAGCTCCTTTTATCTAAGTAGATTAGACATCATATATATAATTAGTTCATGCAATTTTGATTATGTGTGTGATTTTTAAAAAGCACATAACTTTTTTGCATATGTACTTTGATGTGTATGTTACATATAATGTTTATTATATACATCATTTTACATATTTTGTATATATATTATGTGCGCATACTCAGTCATGTCCAAATCTTTGTAACCCCTTGGACTGCAACCCTCCACTCTCCTCTGTCCGTGGGATTTTCCTGGTAAGAATGCTAGAGTGGGTTGCCATTCTTCCTCCAGGAGATCTTCTGCACCCAGAGATCTAACCTGCATTTCCTGCATCTCCTTCATTGGCAGGCAGATTCTTTATAACTGAGCCACCTGGGAAGTCCATTATGTATTTATAGGTTAGAATTAATTTATA
Source organism: Ovis aries (assembly GCF_016772045.2). Classification (NCBI taxonomy): domain Eukaryota; kingdom Metazoa; phylum Chordata; class Mammalia; order Artiodactyla; family Bovidae; genus Ovis; species Ovis aries. The sequence goes on from NC_056057.1 coordinate 92,004,818, forward strand.
GGACCATATAAATCACATTATGATCACTGAGCTTTATGGGCCATATAAGATATTGTCAAACTCAGTGTTGACTAATTGAATCTTGCCTTGTGTGCTCAATTTAGAACCTAATTTCTGACATACATATTGCTTATTAATTTTCCATTGTTCTTATAATGAGTTGACACAATGTTGTTTTACCATTTTTATAATGTTGAATTCCCAACAATATTGTTTTACTGGCTTAAAACAACACAAACTTTCTCTGTTACAATTCTGTAGGTCAAAAGTATGACAACAGTCTCATCTGGCTAAAATAGAAGTGTTGCCAGTGTGCATTTCTTTTAGTATCTTCTAGGTAGACTGACTTCCTTGACTTTTCTAGCTTCTAGAGATCACCTGTATTCCTCAGCTAACCTCCCCTTATATCTTTGAAGCCAGTAATGGAAGTTCCAGTCATTTTCATGTTTCATTACTCAGACCTTCTCTCCTGCAACCCTCTCCCACTTTTAAGAACCCTAGAAATCACTCTGGGCTTGCCCATATAATAATCACCTCCCTATCTAAAGGTCTATACCCTTGGTCACATTTGCACAGTTCCTTTTGCCATCTAAGATAACATGCTCTGGAAATTAGGACATAGGCCCATTAGTTCAGTTCAGTCACTCAGTCATGTCCGACTCTTTGCAACCCCATGAACCGCAGCACGCCAGGCCTCCCTGTTCATCACCAACTCCCGGAGTTCACTCAGACTCACGTCCATCGAGTCAGTGATGCCATCCAGCCATCTCATCCTCTGTGGTCCCCTTCTCCTCCTGCCCCCAATCCCTCCCAACATCAGAGTCTTTTCCAATGAGTCAACTCTTCACATGAGGTGGCCAGAGTACTGGAGTTTCAGCTTTAACATAATTCCTTCCAAAGAAATCCCAGGGTTGATCTCCTTCAGAATGGACTGGTTGGATCTCCTTACAGTCCAAGGGACTCTCAAGAGTCCTCTCCAACACTACAGTTCAAACGCATCAATTCTTCAGTGCTCAGCCTTCTTCACAGTCCAACTCTCACATCCATACATGACCACAGGAAAAACCATAGCCTTGACTAGACAGACGTTAGTTGGCAAAGTAATATCTCTGCTTTTGAATATGCTGTCTAGGTTGGTCATAACTTTTCTTCCAAGGAGTAAGCGTCTTTTAATTTCATGGCTGAAATCACCATCTGCAGTGATTTTGGAGTCCAAAAAAATAGTCTGACACTGTTTCCACTGTTTCCCCAACTATTTCCCATGAAGTTATGGGACCAGCTGCCATGATCTTTGTTTTCTGAATGTTGAGCTTTAAGCCAACTTTTTCACTCTCCTCTTTCACTTTCATCAAGAGGCTCTTTAGCTCCTCTTCACTTTCTGCCATAAGGGTGGTGTCATCTGCATATCTGAGGTTATTGATTCTTCTCCTGGCAATCTTGATTCCAGCTTGTGTTTCTTCCAGTCCAGTGTTTCTCATGATGTACTCTGCATATAAGTTAATTAAGCAGGGTGACAATAAACAGCCTTGACATACTCCTTTTCCTATTTGGAACCAGTCTGTTGTTCCATGTCCAGTTCTAACTGTTGCTTCCTGACCTGCATACAGATTTCTCAAGAGGCAGATCAGGTGGTCTGGTATTCCCATCTCTCTCAGAATTTTCCTTTAGGGTCATTATTCTGTTTACCATCTCCATTGTATGTTTCTAGCAATATAATTACTGTGGAAATTGTGTTGTCTTGCCTCTCACAAGAGCTAACAGGGAATATTGCCTTTTAGCTGAAGACACATTTTTATGTACTCTGCTTTCTGCTAAATTTCCTTGTTCACCAGAGTGTACCATTTCCCAAGGTCTGCTTCTTAGGGCTTCTCAAGTCCCTGGTGCTGCCCCAGAAATATTTGACTTCTCCAGAATAGTAACCAATCTCTGCTGCACCCTTAGATTTCCCAGACACTTCTATAATGTATGTTTCATCCAAGTTTTCTGACTATTGTATTCCAAACCTCCATCATGTTAAGGTCACCACTTATATCACTTCTGTGATAATCATTGCGATATGTCTCAATTTCTCTTCAACATAGGACCTGTAACTCAGCTGCTGGGAGTGTGATTGGCAGACATTATTTAGTTGTCAGTCCCAATTCAGCTGCCTCTTGGGGTGGCACTCATGTCATGATTTGTTGACAGGAGGGGTATGAGGCCTAGCTCAGAACAACCCTGAAAGTCAACTCTAGTTCCCAAGTGTTCCATGGGGTAGGCTAAGTCTGTAATTGAACCTCAGTTACTCTTGGACTTCACCTGCTACTCTGTGCTGCTTCCTTCCTTTGTGTCCATAGGGTTTGATCCCAAGAGAACTCAATTAAACATTCCAGTGGTAAAGAACCCACCTGCCAATGGGACACATAGGAGGCATGGTTCAATTCCTGGATGGGGAAGATGCCCTGGAGGAGGGCATGCAACCCATTCCAGTATTCTTGCCTGGAAAATCCCATGGACAGAGGAGCATAGTGGGCTGTAGTCTGTGGAGTCACAGAGTCGGATGCAACTTAAGTGACTTAGCACACGTGCACTCAAACTATTATAGTATCTGTTTGAGAGTTGGCTTTATAGAGAACCCAAATTGTAACACCCTCTCAGACAATGAGCTGCCTTTTGTACTAAGACATATTTTTATTTTTCTCATAAATTTCAATTCAAGTATTTTTCCTTAAGATCTTTCATAACCTTTCTAGGTCAACAGAGTTATTCTTCCCATGCTCTCCCATATCTTACAACATAAGAACTTTGTCATAAGAGATTAAATACTAAATAGGAAACATTGTTATTTCTCTTTGCCTATCATAGTATGAGATCTCTGAGAATGGGCATTGTGTCTCTTTCTTGTTAACTCTCCAATGTCTAACAAGAGATTGGCATGCTTAATAAATATTTTTAATAATTGTGTGAATAAGTCACTTCTGAATCTACTGAAATCCTGATATATTTAAGGTTCATTATGTTAGTATTCATACTAAATTGGCACAACGTATAAAATCTTCTTTGCACTAAATATGTACTCTACCCTTGCTCTATCTCCACACAGTCATAATTTAGGAAAATAAAGAGCTCATAGACCATGATCAGGCTTCCCAGTTGGCACTAGTGGTAAAGAATCTGCCTACCAGTGCTGGAGACATAAGAGACATGGGTTTGATCTCTGGGTAAGGAAGATCCCCTAGAGCAAGGCATGGCAACCCACTTCAGTATTCCTACCTGGAGAATCCCATGAACAGAGGAGCCTGGTGGGCCACAGTCCATAAGGTTGCAAAGAGCTGGATGCAACTGAAGTGACTTTGCATGCAGACTGTGATCAGTAGATTATATTTCTACCATTTAGAGTTCTTTTTGCAATTCTTCTACCCAATTTATCTTACAGGTTGTTCCCTATTTCTCAATTACATTGTCTTTCCTGTCTATCTATCTATGTAGGTTGCACCTAGCCAGGGTCCAATTATCAGGAGATGATCAAATCTGTAATACACAATCAATCATAGAAAAATAACTTGAGTATTGTCTTCTCTTGAGTAGAAGTGGGGTTCTTTATATTCTTAATGGGCATGATTTCTTGGAGGAAGATTTGTAGTCAACAAGGAAGAGTGGAATATCAGTAAGAGTCTGTCTTGCCCACTTAAAATGTTCTCAAGCCTCTAAGTCACTACAACTTTTCTCTTAACTTTGTTTCTCAAATTAATCTAAAACACTGGAAAAGAAATGTCCATATTAGACTCAGAAACAGATCTGGGAGGTATATGATGCTTCATGGAGCCTCACAACAATGATCTCTTCTAGAATGACCATTGTGTTGTCAACTTGGTTTTTACCTAAATTGTAAGTGTTTGTATTGAGACTGCATTTCAAGTCTGGCTAAAGTGATAGCATTTTTCTCTTCACATTACCCTCAAAGTATAAGAATATTGCTTTTAAAAGTAATTATACATGGGCATAGTTTGAAATGTGAAATTTCAAACTAAGTAGAACTATACAAAAATATGTGTTGGGTATTTCATATAGCATGAAAATAAGAACTGTGATCCCCAAATATTATGTAACTGTCTTATTTAGATAAGTATAATGTCTTTATTAAATTGAAATATTACTCTACATAGTAACACTGAAGTCAGAACTAGAGGGAGATAAACAAATATAAAATTTGATAAACAGACTTCCAAAGAATAGAATTGATTTACACAAAAAACACTGAATTATTAAGAAAAATAGCAATCAGAACTAATTTACAAGATTGAAGATCCCTTCAGCTGGACATGAAATTATTGCTGTAACAGTCACAGAATGTTTGGACAGAGAAATAATCTATTGTGGAATGAGCTAGAAATAATGATGAGTCTGGTGATGAATGATGTTGGAGAAATTATATTTTTTCTATTTCAAGATGGGACTTCAGATGGTATCGCTGAGTTCTGAATATAAGAATGGTGGAAAATAAGAATTGGTGACCTAAAATTCTTTCCATGATGATTACAAATTTGTCTTACAGATTCTTTCTGTTCATAGAGACCTTGGTATTAATACCTTTCTCTTTTGGACTCAGAAGCTGCATGGCACCTCACCAAAGCAGGCTCCTTGTTTATAAATTATGCTTTTCAGAATCACCTAGCCATAATTGTTCTGGAATTGCTGCATCAAGGACATTCAAGGATGTCCTCACTGTGTTTCAAGATAAATTTTTAAAAATAGAAATATACTTTATATTTGCTTTCTGATTCCTTATATCATCTTCCAGCTGAATGGAACACACGTGGTTGGATTTACTGGAGCACATCAACTTACTACTCATTTAAAATAAATTAATTTAGCACAATGAAAATCTTATTTGTTAATGCCCTAATCAGCTGTATCTGACTCAGACACTCAAGAACAACATCTTGAGGAAACGATATTCACAGTAAACTATCTTAGAAAATTATAGCATTTAGAGATTTTAAAAACAAATTCAGGATTCACTTTGAACAATTTGCATCTTTTTATTATGTCCTTTTACAAAAATAACATAATGTAAATTTAAGATCAAAAGGTATGTGAAATATTTGGTGTAGAGTCAGTGCTAAAAAATAACAGTTATCTTCCCTTTAGAGTCCCAACACAGATAACATTTATATTTGAGGAGGTGCAAATTTGATCATACTTGATAGCATCATAGAATGGATCACTATGGTTTAATTGGAATACACAGACAAGAATCAAAACATAAAGTTGTCATTTGCTTGTGAAGGGGAAGAGAGAAAGCCTCAAAACCTGGTCTAGGACAAAAGTGGGAAATAAAGAGCCAAGGATAGTGGCCATTTGGATAAAGAGTAATTTTTAAATATCAGTTCTCCACACTTGTGGAGTTTTTAATAGATGTTCTTTTATAACTTCATGTTTAATATGACAATCCATAATTCAATACTATATTTTGTTAATCTACTCATCAAACACTTACTGAAAATTACCAGGAAAAGGATTGGACATGATAATACAGCTACACTCATGAAGAAGTTTATAGTCTGTAGGTGAAAAGGCATGGACACACTAACAGAGAATGAGAAATAAAAGGACATAAGATAGGACAGAAGGATAAGCAGAGCTAAAGAAGCATTCCTGGATGCTTCATGGCATTTGAACATGTACTTGAATAATATGTATTATTTTAACATACAAGGATTAAGGTCATGTCAACCAGCAGACGCAACACAAATCAAAGCATTTAGTATGTTCAGGGAAAACCAAGTAGTGTAATTTTGGTACCAAATACTTGAAATATAGTCTTATAAAAGGGTCCATTTTAACATCAGATTTTTCAACAACTTGGAATGAGTCTAGATATTTCTTTTTATTTTGTAAAACAGAATTACTAGATGATCTAGGAAGGAAGATTGTGAACATGATCAAAATGGTAACTTAAAAAGGAGATTGTGGTAATTTCCTGAAGGTTGGACTAAACAGTGAAATGGACAAAAGACAAGGGAGCACTTAACAATAATACAGGTGTTAGGAAGTCAGAAACTTAAACTAGAATGAGGAATCACAAAGAGATTTCTGGCGTAAATATGAAAAATGAATAAAACAAGACTTGCAGTTCACTGAATTTAAGGGTCAGTGCTAAGAGCAAAGGAGTAATGGGCGAATAACTAGAGTTTGCAAGGTCAATACTAATAAGAAAATGCAGAAGCCACAGGAAGGGTTACATCACAACTGAACTGTTAGTTTGAAGTGCATGGCTTGGGCTTGAGAGGGAGGTTTGGAATGATTGTACAGATTTAGGAATTTAAAGAGAGATGGTAACTAAGCCAGTACAATTACAACAGCAGCAAGGAAATGTCTAGAGGGAGAAGAGAAACGGCCTCAATGGAAATAAGAGACTGTAGCTTGGGAGGTAAAAAGGAGATGAAGCGATCAGAACAGTATAGTGAGAACCCAGCTAAGCACTGCATCGAGCAAGACAAGTTTTGTTAAAGGTGACTTGGGGAATAATGGAGATGCTGCATAAAAAGAAACGTGCTGCGGGAGAAAGAGCATCAGCTCAGCAACACTGGTGTGCCTGTTGTACATGCATCTCTGACTCTAAGTGTGCTTTCCTCTGTCCACTCTGAGCCTGTGAACCGTCCTCTGGTGTCAGCATTTCCCTGGCATGTGAAAAGATCATTTATTCACTCATTTAATCACCACTTTTGTAAGCCATATAATTGGATGAAGACAAATAAGAGTCTGAACAAGCTACTTAGACAAGACCTCTGGGTGTAATTATTTATGATTTCTTGATTGTGACTGTTCTTTTCCTATCTGCATGCCTTCTTTTCTCTTGGTCTGACACACAAAAGAAATTAGATTGCATTTCAGATAATTGATGCCTCTACTTTTCTTGGCAAACGAAGGAGTACATTTTATTTATCTCATTATAATGTGAAAAAAAATAATGATTGAAGATGTGGAAGCTATGTCAGCTCAGCTTTCTGTAACTATTCTGATGATCTGAAAGCCTGTTATTAAAAGCATCCACTCATTTAAAATACTCATACACATTGATGTTTTCAATAATTTTATATCCTGTCATATCTACCACATCATCATATATATAGAAAGTTAAAGAACATTCTCATTATTACTTCTCAGAACAATTCAGTTTCTAATGGAAAAACTAATGTGAGATTAAATGACGCTGTGTGATACTCATGGGACATATTCAGGGACCTCATGAAGCATAACTCCTGGATAAGATATGCATGCTACAGAGAGGAAGATACCTGCACTCCTCATTACTATTACAAGGCTTCTCTGACCTAATAGTAATGCATTAGGGGGTCTCTTCTCTCCATGTCATGTGTCTTCTGGTCTTACTGGAGTTTATATGCAGGAAGCCCTTGGGTGGTTAATACATGGATGTTTTAAGCAATATGTGTTTTTAAATGGAAATTTTAAAAATTAAAAAATAAAAAGCTCCCTACAGTAACATTCAGACTGTTTCCTTGGGATTAGGGTTTTCTATAAATATGATCTAGAGGCATGAATTAATAATGGATTAGGGCACAGAGAAGTGGTTTCAAATTTCATCTTCACTATGTGCCTTTAGGCATATGCGCACTTATTACACAGTCATCCTTAAAAGCCAAGTCTCTTTGAACACACTTTTAATACTTTGTTGATTTTCCATTTTGTGCATCTTACCTCAGCAAGCTGGAAGCCCGACTTTGCCTCCCCAGCCTTGTTCAGAGATACAACTTAGGTTTGTGTGTGGCTTAGAATCCTTCAGAGGGTCACTCAGAAGAAAGGAACAGGGGGGATGGTGGCCTTGAGCAAATGCAGCATGGCTGGAGAAGGTGGTGGGTGTGCTGTTGAAAAGTGAAAGGCTCTCTGCAGTAGCAGCAGGAGCCCAGCAACACTACTGCAGGGCTTGCGAGACAGGGTCAACTGTGGAGCACGTGGAGAAGCCGCAGAGCAGCTCATGAGATCAGCCCAGAGCTGTGATTTTGCTCTTATTCTTGGTGGCATCGCTTCCAAGCCAGGTTTTTGGTTCCTCCTGCTGTTTATGAAAAGTATCTACTCTCTGTTGCCAAATTGTTTTTGTAAATCTGTTAGACAAGTTTCCAGTGTTTACTAATAAGATCCCTAACTGAACTGAGCCCAAACGTATTAAGGAACTTGCAGTTTCTCAGACCTGTAGGTTAGCATTCATATCTCAAATGACAGTAAGAGACAGATCTTTTAAGCAGAATGGGCCTATTATAATCCATTAGTAAGTGATGCGGAACTTAATGACTGGGGCTTTGCTACACCCGCTCTGGTGGACCTAGCTTTAGCTATTAGGTCATCCTATTACACTGGCTCAGTCTTCCAGTTTATGAAAGAAACTGAAAATATATTTTTATTACTTATAATCTTTCAACTTTATAAATATTGGCCTTTAATAAAAATGTTTTAAGGCATGGTAGAACTGGAGAAAAGTTATCTATTAATACATCCTGAATGAGGCCTGTGGGCTTCTAATTTATGAACCTAAAATGATTTTTCATGCTGCTGCCTTTCTCTGGGATATTAAGCTGGAATGACACCTTAAGTATTTCCTGACCACCACCCATACACACACATTCATACATTCCAGGGGTAGGAAGCTGACTTTATTCTTCTAGGGTTAAAGATAGAAATTGGAGAAAAAAATAAATTCACCACCTTCTATTGTAAAGTAAAAAAATAAATAAAAAAGAATGTACTAATAAAGAAAGAGTGCATAGTTCTTATTGACCACTACATCCCTAGTTCCCCAGCTGAGTAGACACAGTATTTGTTGAATCAATTATCACATATTTATGAGTACATACTTCACAATACTATGTGTGTGCTCTACTGGAAGAAATATTTGTTTAGAAGAATCCTTGGACAATAGCCATTTGGAAGCAGAGAAAATTTTAGACATAATCCAGTACAGCTGTTTCAGTTTACCTATATGAAACAGACACAATGAAATAAGTCAGCTTGCCAAAGTCATAAACGTTCCTTCAGCAGAGCTAGGACAAAGCCCTGAAGACCCTAAATCACAGCCCTGATGTGGTCACAGAGTAGGAGTCTGTGATATGCCCCAAAAGAATAACTTATTTTAAACAAGTGTTTATTTCTATCTTGACTTTAATGCCTTTTAACGGATAATATACTAATCCAGACACTTTACATATAGCAAAAATTGAAATATAGACATGCATGCCTTGTATTTGGTTTAGCTATTTTTCTACTGTTATTCTGTATATGATGTTTAAAATATTAGAGTTCATCTACATAAAGTTTGAAAATATATTTAAATAGGAAATATCCTGTTGGCAAGAATGTTTCAGAGATTTTCTGGAATGTTCTTTAATTATTCCTCTGTGTCACCATTTTCATATTTTTGTCATATGCTCTCCTAGTGATTGCTTCTCTTCCAGAACTTACTGCACACTTATATATGAGAGACCAATATATATAGTCAAGGGCTATGATTCCATGCAGATGATTTGACTATACACAGTCCCCAGATCCATATCCCTCAGCCTCTCTAGGGAGCATACACTGGCTTCCACATCCATTCTTTTCACATACATTTTACAATTTCATTTTTAAATTATATATTTTCTATTTCTTCCCACTTGTCAAAATCTATGGAAATACCTTAATTTCCAAATAAAACACATACTATTTTTAAACTTTGTTAAAAAGAAATAACACTTTATGACTGCTTGCTGCCAGCAACAGTGAGGAATTCATACAAGCCATAGAGTGAGCATAGCATTTACCATTAAAACTCGCTTAAATGCCAATGATTGTAACCTTGAGCAAATCAATTATGATGCTCAATAAGCCTCTGTGTTTCCACTTGTAAGATGTTGGTAAAGGTCCCAGTTTTGCCAGGTTTTTGATATAATGAAAAAATCGGTTCTTTAAAAAGTTTAATAAATGCCAGTGTGCTTTTATCCCTTATTGTTTATTTGAGATCAGCTACATGGCAATTATGCTCTTTTCTTTTCAAACTACAGTTGTTTGCATGCCCAGCATTTGTTATATCCTGTCCCCATTACACAGGAGCCTGCAGCATGAAGGCATCGATCTGTCACGAGCTCCTGGGATTGAGACCTCACCCCTCCTTGACATAGTAGACTAGCTCAGGAAGAAACAAGCTGAATTTTCTAATTAAAGCCCTAGACTTTCATTAAACAATTAGAGGAAGAGAGACTCTGTACTTCTGAATGTTTTTTAACATCAGCCAAATGGAGATCAAGGCAAAAAGATGGAAAAAGGCCTGGACAAGAGAAACACAGATAAAAAAATTTAATATATTGTTAGTGAGCATTTTATATCAATGCAATACCACTGAATCAAGGAAATAGATTGCAAGTTATATAGTCATAGTTGTGTTATTCATCATTTACACCATTTCCTAATTTTTATTTTTTTAAAAGATTCTGAAACATATATTTTTTCCTGTTTTTTTCCTTTGTTTCCTTGAGATTATTTCCCAGGTGTTGAAACAGTTTACTGGGCTAAATAATACAAGCATGTTTACAGTCTTGTAACATATTTCCACAGAGCTTTCTCAAACTGTTCTGACCATTCTCCGCCTTTCTTTCTTTCTTTTAAAATTTTACTTTGTTTTACTTTACAATACTGTATTGGTTTTGCCATACATCAACATGAATCTGCCACGAGTGTACATGAGTTCCCAATCCTGAACCCCCCTTACACCTCCCTCCCCGTACCATCTCTCTGGGTCATCCCAGTGCACCAGCCCCAAGCATCCTGTATCCTGCATTGAACCTAGACTGGCGATTCATTTCTTACATGATAGTATACATGTTTCAATGCCATTCTCCCAAATCATCCCACCCTCTCCCTCTCCCACAGGGTCCAAAAGTCTGTTCTATACATCTGTGTCTCTTTTGCTGTCTCCCATACAGGGTTATCATTACCATCTTTCTAAATCCCATATATATGTGTTAGTATACTGTATTGGTGTTTTTCTTTCTGACTTACTTCACTCTGTATAATCAGCTCCAGTTTCATCCACCTCATTAGAACTGATTCAAACGTATTCTTTTTAATGGCTGAGTAATACTCCATTGTGTATATGTACCACAGCTTTCTTATCCATTCATCTGCTGATGGACATCTAGGTTGCTTCCATGTCCTGGCTACTATAAACAGTGCTGTGATGAACATTGAGGTACATATGTCTCTTTCAATTCTTTATTGATATATGAGAAAGTATGTTTTTCTGCATTTTGTCCTTGGTTAGGAATTATCTTTAAATTTTTTTTCAGAATTGACAAGCAAGAAATGTTCCAAATCATATATTAATTTATGATTCCTTAAGAGCTGATTACTTGAAATATTTTCTTTAATACACTTACTCATCATGGCATTCTTTCCTTCTTAAAGAGTCTGTAGAGGAGGATTTTTACATAATGATAAATTAAAAGGGAAATATATGTAATTGCAACTATGTAGAATCCTCCTGCCATGCAAGAGATGCAAGTTTGATCCCTGGGTCTGGAAGACATCCTGGAGAAGGAAATGGCAACCCACTTGCCTGGGAACTTCCATGAACAGAGAAACCTAGCTGTAGTCCATGGGGTTGCAAAAGAGTCAAATATAATTTAGCGACTAAACAGCAACAAAAAATCAGCTAGTCATGGAAAAAATAGTAAAAGCTAACAGAAGTGGGCCCTGGTTTTTGTGCTTAAATCACTGTACATTAAATTTCCTTAACTGATTATAGTCTATTAATATAAGATTTTAAATTAATGAAATTACACAGAGCTTTAAAAAAATGTTAATAAATATTGGATTGTACATTTTCACAGGACAATTGTGAACTTCCTTGTAAATCACAAAATACAAAAGTCATAAGATATTTGAGAATATTTTAATATTGAAAATTTAGATCTTTAGTCTCCCTAAAATTTGCATGCTAATCATAAAATCATATTTAATCTCTAACATCCTAGCTATTACCACACAATGCCCCCACTCCTATCTTTAACCAAAGGTAGCAAAACTTACATTTTCTCTTCATTTTAGGAATGTCATGTGAACAAATGAGTCATTCCCTCAAAACAAATTTAATGAAATATAGGTGTATTTCTAAAATTTTTATTTCTGTGATTTTATAAAGAAGCTCTTTCTTGCTCTCTTTTTGGCCCTTGCACTTGCTTTTTCTCTTCTAAAACAAGTTTATAAGAGAATTTAAAGGCATGAGTTTATATCTACCACAATCCCCACATCTGGAGAGATGGTGAGATTTCTGGAAGGACAGAGAATAGAGATTCTGAGAAGGAAGGATAATGAAACGTAATCCTGTTAGTGTTACTGGGTGTGCATAGCCCAATGTTCTCAACACTAGAGACAGCAATTGTTTCAAGAAAACCTGCATGCAATTTTTAGATCTTTAATTTGAATGTGTTTTTATTTTTTTTTAATAAAGATCACATAAATTTCTGAATATTTTTACTGTTACCATGGCTCCCATGTGGCTCAGTGGTAAAGAACCAGCCTCCCAACACAGGAGATGCAGGTTCAATCCCTGGGTTGGAAAGATCCCCTGGAGGAGGAAATGGTAACCTACTCCAGGATTCTTGCCTGTAAAATCCCATGAACAGAGGAGCCTGGTGGGCTACAGGTCTCGGGGTCTCAAAGAGTCAGACAGGACTTAGCTCCTAAACAACTGACAGTGGCTAGCCTACTACTTCGGAGATAGTGCATAGAGTGTCCTTTGTCTGTTTGAAGAGGATAACAAGAGATCTAGCTGCTAGCTGAACTTGTCATATGTAGTCTGGGAGACAGTTTTCCAGTTAGTTATTCCATTATGCATAAGAAACCCATATGTTCTGAACAAGAATACAATGAAAACAACAAGATTAAAATATTCCACATTTTATAACTTTGTTATAAGATAGTTTTTGCCTTAAGTGAGTTTACAAATTTAAAATGATAGGAATAGAGCTAGTCTAATTAACAACATAAATCTCTGTTAAGGTTTTATATAATGGATTGTTTCTAATTCTTTATATCAGGGGTCCCCAAACTCCAAGATCTAATGACTGGTGATCTTCAGTTCAGTTAGTTCAGTTCAGTCGCTCAGTCGTGTCTGACTCTTTGTGACCTCATGAATCGCAGCACGCAAGGCCTCCCTACCCATCACCAACTCCCAGAGTTCACTCAGACTCACGTCCATCGAGTCAGTGATGCCATCCATCCATCTCATCCTCTGTCATCCCCTTCTCCTCCTGCCCCCAATCTCTCCCAGCATCATGGTCTTTTCCAATGAGTCAACTCTTTGCATGAGGTGATCTTAGGCGTGATAATAATAGAAGTGCATAATAAATGCAGTGCACTTGAATCATCCTGAAATCACCCCTACCCCAGTCCATAGAAAAATTATCTTACACAAAACTGATGCCAAAAAGGTTGGAGATTGCTGCTTTATATGGTGCATTTCCTAGGTAACATTAAAGAGAAATCTTTAAGGGATGTACTTTTAAAAATATTTTGGGTGAATTAAATGAATAAATAATGTTCAGACAATTCAAAATCATAGATATATTTTTATGTAAAAATAAAATAAACTTTACATCAGAACAGTTTATTCATATCCAAATAATAAGCATAAATGACCAGAAACTATACAAATGTGCTTTTTCTTTATATATGTATTATGAAAATTAAGCATATGTACCCCCGGGCTTCCCTCATAGCTCAGTTGGTAAAGAATCTGCCTGCAATGCAGGAGCCCCAGGTTTGATTCCTGGATCAGGAAGGTCCCCTGGAGAAGGAAATGGCAACCCACTCCAGTATTCTTGCCTGGAGAATCCCATGGACAGAGGAGCCTGGCAGGTGTCCATGGTGTTGCAAGAGTCGGACATGACTTAGTGACTTAACTACTACTAACTACTATCATGACTTCAAAAGTAAAGTCCATTGTTATATAAGGAAAATTAAATTAGTTGGAAAGAGAAAAGTAACAATGAAGAAAACTGGTGAAAATAAATCTAGCCCAATTTGTCAAGTCTATAGAAAATGGCCGGAAAAAACATGTAGCTATTTTTTCTGCCCTAGGAAATTTCTAAATGACTGTTTGATTCCAGTTGACAGAAGTCTAGCAAATTACTAGACTTACCAAGTCTAATAATTTAGTAAATATTATTTAGTTTAGCTTGTTCAATTTTCCATTTGAAATCTGTTTATTAAAAAAAAATCTAAGTGGCTATTTCAGTTATGTAGGAAAATTCTTGTAGCTTGTTTCTGTTGAAATTAAGAATAGGTTATTAAGACTTTCTTTATATAATTCACCGTTATAAAAATTCTTCTGAAAGAGTTGAAAGAAGAGGAAACTTCCTTATTGTATTTTATCATAGGAGTACATACTACTTAATTAAAAATATATCACATTAACCATATTAAATCTGCTATATGATAAGCAATACGTTTATGTGTCTCTATATAATTAGTTTTATGTAAGTTTATATATAATTGACTTGCACAATAACTACTTAACATTTGTTGAAGACTTAGCTACCATCAATCTAAATTATTTTATTTCTTAGTAATGCATACACATACACACACACATAGAGGTAGGGAAATTCAGACTGTCTTTCTGAATCCAGAATTTTGGAATTTCAAAAGTGAATTTCCAAATGACTGCAGTTACTGGAATACAAGAGAAAAATAATTCCAAATGTGTGTTATCCTGTAAATCTATGATTATTAAAAATATCTCAGAAAATAATTATTTGTTATAATTAACTATCAGTTCAGTTCAGTTCCGTCATTCAGTTGTGTCCGACTCTTTGCAACCCCATGAATCTCAGCATGCCAGGCCTCCCTGTTCATCACCAACTCCCGGAGTTCACTCAGACTCACATCCATCGAGTCAGTGATGCCATCCAGCCATCTCATCCTCTGTTGTCCCCTTCTCCTCCTGCCCCCAATCCCTCCCTGCATTAGAGTCTTTCCCAATGAGTCAACTCTTCACATGAGGTGGCCAAAGTACTGGAGTTTCAGCTCTAGCATCATTCCTTCCAAAGAAATCCCAGGGCTGATCTCCTTCAGAATGGACTGGTTGGATCACCTTGCAGTCCAAGGGACTCTCAAGAGTCTTCTCCAACACCACAGTTCAAAAGCATCAATTCTTTGGGGCTCAGCTTTCTTCACAGTCCAACTCTCACATCCATACATGACTACTGGAAAAACCATAGCCTTGACTAGACAGACCTTAGTCGGCAAAGTAATGTCTCTACTTTTGAATATGCTATCTAGATTGGTCATACTTCCAAGGAGCAAAAGAAGTTAAAATGGATAAACTCAGACACAAAAAGTAACAGTCAAACACTCTTATAATTAACATCAAACTCTTTGGGATCAGTAATGTTGTTGTATGTTGGTGTGTATGGTGATGAGAGAGAAAAGTAGTCTAACATCTGGAAGCTGGCTTTACACAGACAGACCTTCATATGCTCCTGATAAGCATAAACAACTTTATAAAACATCAACATCAGACAAGGCTAGTCCATGATCATATGTGCTTGCATGCTCATTTGCTCAGTCATGTCCAAGTCTTCACGACCCCAAGTACTTTAGCCCACCAGGCACCTCTGTCCATGGGGATTCTCCAGGCTAGAATTTAGACAAAAATAAAATCTCTCAGAAATGATATCTAAACACAGAAAAAAAGCTTGAACAACTTTCACAGAAGAAAAAAAAAGCAGTGCCCTCCTACCTGGGAAGCCCAGTGGCTCAATGGTAAAGAATCGATCTGCCAAGCAGGAGATGTGGGTTTGATCTCTGGCACAGGAAGAACCCTGGAGAAGGAAATGGCAACCGTCTCCAGTATTCTTACCTGGGAAATCCCATGAACAGAGGAGCCTGGTGGGCAACAGTCCATGGAGTCCAAGAGTCAGACACGATTTAGCAACTAAACCACCACCACCACTGTGATCCTCGTGTCTTGGCAAATATGTGTGACTGCTACTTCTTTACCAGTTACAACCATTATCTCACTGTTTTTTTTCTCCTTCTATAAAAGATTTGTTAAAATGATCAGTCATAGAAATAGCCCTGCTTCCTGACATCCAATTCAGAGAAAACCCCACTTCCTTAAAGTGAAGTCGCTCAGTCGTGTCCAACTCTTTGCGATCCCATGGCCTGTAGCCTATCAGGTTGCTGCGTCCATGGGATTTTCCAGGCAAGAGTGCTGGAGTGGATTGCCATTTCCTGCTCCAGGGGGTCTTCCAGATCTAGGAATTGAACCCAGGTCTCCCGCATTGCAGGCAGATGCTTTACCATCTGAGCCACCCTCAGAATCCCTCTGTAATACTGTCTTATTAAGACACTGAATGGTTCTCCAAGGAATGTATTTTCCCTTAATGCAGTGACTAGTAAACACTACTTGTTTAACCTGAAATCATTAACAAGAGAGAATTGATAGAGAAAAATCATCAAATAGACATTTATAAACACTTAAACCTTAAATTGATTGTTCAGTTAGATTCAGTTGGTGACTCAGTCATGTCCGACTCTTTGCAACCCAATAAAAGGCAGCATGCAAGGCCTCCTTGTCCATCACCAACTCAGGGAGTCCACCCAAACACATGTCCATTGAGTCAGTGATGCCATCCAGCCATCTAATCTTCTGTCATCCCCTTATCCTCATGCCCTCAATCTTTCCCAGCATCAGGGGCTTTTCTAATGGGTCAGCTCTTCACATCAGGTGGCCAAAGTATGGGAGTTTCAGCTTCAACATCAGTCCTTCCAATGAACACCCAGGACTTATCTCCTTTAGAATGGACTGGTTGGATCTCCTCGCAGTCCAAGGGACTCTCAGGAGTCTTCTCCAAAACCACAGTTCAAAAGCATCAATTCTCGGCACTCAACTTTCTTTATACTCCAACTCTCACATCCATACTTGGCCACTGGAAAAACCACAGCCCTGACTAGATAGACCTTTGTTGGCAAAGTACTGTCTCTGCTTTTCAATATGCTATCTAGATTGGTCATAACTTTCCTTCCAAGGAGTAAGTGTCTTTTTTTTTTTTTTAATTTTAGTTTTTTATTTTTTAAATTTTAAAATCTTTAATTCTTACATGCATTCCCAAACATGAACCCCCTCTAGTGTCTTTTAAATACATGGCTGCAATCACCATCTGCAGTGACTTTGGAGCCCAGAAAAAAAAAAAAAGTCAGCCACTGTTTCCACTATTTCCCGATCTATTTGCCATGAACTGATGGGACCAGATGCCATTATCTTTTTTTTCTGAATGTTGAGCATTAAGCCAACTTTTCACTCTCCTCTTTCACTTTCATCAAGAGGCTTTTTAGCTCCTCTTCACTTTCTGCCATAAGGGTGGAGTCATCTGCATGTCTGAGGTTATTGATATTTTTCCCAGCAATCTTGATTCCAGCTTGTGCTTCCTCCAGGCCAGTGTTTCTCATGATGTACTCTGCATATAAGTTAAGTAAGCAGGGTGACAACATACAGCCTTGATGTACTCCTTTTCCTATTTGGAACCAGTCTGTTGTTCCACATTCAGTTCTAACTGTTTCTTTCTGACCTGCATACAGGTTTCTCAAGAGGCAGGTCAGGGGGTCTGCTATTCCCATCTGTTTCAGAATTTTCCGCAGTTTATTGTGATCCACACAGTCAAAGTCTTTGGCATAGTCAATAAAGCAGAAATAGATGGTTTTCAGGAACTCTCTTGCTTATTCAGTGATCCGCGATCTCTGGTTTCTCTGCCTTTTCTAAAACCGGCTTGAATATCTAGACATTCACCATTCATGTATTGCTGAAGCCTGGCTTGGAGAATTTTGAACATTACTTTACTAGCATGTGAGATGAGTACAATTGTGTGGTAGTTTGAGCATTCTTTGCCATTGCCTTTCGTTGGGATTGGAATGAAAACTGACCTTTTCCAGTCCTGTGGCCACTGCTGAGTTTTCCAAATTTGCTGACATATTGAGTGCAGCACTTTCACAGCATCATCTTTCAGGATTTGAAATAGCTCAACTGGAATTCCACCACCTCCACTAGCTTTGTTCGTAGTGATGCTTCCTAAGGTCCACTTGACTTTACATTCCAGGATGTCTGGCTCTACGTGAGTGATCACACCATCGTGATTATCTGGGTCATGAAGATCTTTTTTGTACAGTTCTTCTGTGCATTCGTGCCACCTCTTAATATCTTCTGCTTCTGTTAGGTCTATACCATTTTTGTCCTTTATTGAGCCCATCTAGCATAAAATATTCCCTTGGTATCTCTAATTTCTTCAAGAGATCGCTAGTCTTTCCCATTCTATTGTTTTCCTCTATTTCTTTGCATTGATCACTGAGGAAGGCTTTCTTGTCTCTCCTTGATATTCTTTGGAACTCTGCATTCAGATGGGTATATCTTTCCTTTTCCCCTTTGCTTTTCACTTCCCTTTTCACAGCTATTTGTAAGGCCTCTTCAGACAGCCATTTTGCTTTTTTTCATTTTCCTTGGGGAATGTCTTGATCCCTGTCTCCTGTACAATGTCACGAACTCCGTCCATAGTTCATCAGGCACTCTGTCTATAAGATCTAGTCCCTTAAATTTATTTCACTCAGAGGTTAAACCATCTCCTTGCAATGCAGGAGACCTAGGTTCAATCCCTGGGTTGGGAAGATCCCTTGGAGAAGGAAATGGCAACCCACTCCAGTATTCTTGCCTGGAGAATCCCATGGATGTAAGAGCCTGGGCTACAGTCTATGCGGTTGCGAAGAGTCGGACACGACTGAGCGACTTCACTTTCACTTCACTTTCACTGTATAGTCATAAGGGATTTGATTTAGGTCATACCTGAATGGTCTAGTGGTTTTCCCTACTTTCTTCAATTTAAATCTGAATTTGGCAATAAGGAGATCATGATCTGAGCAACAGACAGCTCCCGGTCTGGTTTTTGCTGACTGTATAGAGCTTCTCCATCTTTGTCTGCAAAGAATATAGTCAATATGATTTCAGTGTTGATCATCTTGTGATGTCCATGTATAGAGTCTTCTCTTGTGTTGTTGGCAGACAATGTTTTTATGACCAATGCATTCTCTTGGCAGAACTCTATTAGCCTTTGCCCTGCTTCATTCTGTACTCCAAGGCCAAATTTGCCTATTACTCCAGGTGTTTCTTGACTTCCTACTTCTTTTTATAATATATTTTCAGATGCTAACAATATAAAAGTATCCATAATTCAGCTTTCCATCTTTGGTTGAGCAGTATTTGTATCATATTTATTTACATAGATTTCAGTTGGATGCACACAGGTTTAAAATGTAAATATATAAAACCACACATGATAACTAAAGTTATCTAACCACCTAAAGTTAAAAAAATATAGTAGTTATTGTTGGTATGTGACATGTCAACCTAATTAGCATTATGAACAATTGTTTAGTAATCTTGTAGACTATAATATATTAGAATTAATTAGGTAATTCAGACTTTCAAAAATCAACATTTTCTTATATATCTAGGAGACTAGAAAGCAGAACAATATTCTCATAAGCATCAACAACAATAAATAAATGACATAAACTCAGTAATAAATATTTTAACATATTTGATGGAAATTATAAAAATGTGGGTATAAAATTTTAAAAAGATTGAATGGAGAATGAGTGTAGGAAGGATGTTAGAGGATTTATAGGATCTGTGCAGCTTAAATATCTCAAGGATATCTCTTGTACTTAATTAGTTGTAAGGCAGTTTCTAAAATAAATACATGAGAACATATTAAAAAATAAAAGCTATGAGGATACACTAAGGCCTACCATACGTTACAGTATTACAAATCAACAAAATTCAGCATAGTATGGCAGGAGTAGATATACCAGACCAGTTGACTAGAATAAAAGCCTCAATGAAAGATCATGGTATGGGGAAAAAAAAAAAAGGAAAAATAACAGAATGTAGTAGGCAAAATATCTGTGTATTTCCCCCTAGAATAGATGAACATGTTGCCTTATATTGCAGAAAAAAACAGCAAATGTAATTATGATTATCAACCTTGAAATGAAGAAATTATCTTGGATTATCTGAGTGAATCTAAGCTAATCTCATGATTAACTTCTAAAAGCATAGAAGTTTCTCTGCCTGTGCAAAGAGAATCAGTGATGGAAGGGTCAGATGATGCAACATGAGCAAGATTTGACCCACCCTTGTCTGCTTTAAAGATGGAGCAAAGGGACCATGAATCAAGACACACAGGCATCCTCTAGAAGCTGGATAAGGCAAGATTGTCCAGATTGTTCTCTGTACAATCCAGACATGAATGCAGCTTTGCAGATACTTTAGTATCAGACCAATGAGACCTATGTTGGACTTCTGATTACAGAATTGTAAGATAATGTGTGTTAATCCATTAAATGTGTGATGCTTTCCTATAGCAGCGATAGCAAACAAATGCACAGAAAATATGCAGTTCAGTCCAGTTCAGTTGCTCAGTCGCTTCCAACTCTATGCAACCCTATGGAGAGCAGCACGGCAGGCCTCCCTGTCCATCACCAACTGCCAGAGTTTACTCAAGCTCACGTCCATTGAGTCGGTGATGCCCTTCAGTCATCTCATCCTCACTCATCTCCTTCTCCTCCTGCCTTCAATCTTTCCCAGCATCAGGGTCTTTTCCAATGAGTCAGTTCTTCACATCAGGTGGACAAAGTATTGGAGTTTCCACTTAAGCATCAGTCCTTTCAATGAATATTCAGGACTGATTTCCTTTAGGATGGACTGGTTGGACCTCCTTGCAGTCCAGGGGACTCTCAAGAGCCTTCTCCAAAACCATAGTTCAAAGGCATCAATTCTTCAGCACACAGTTTTCTTTATAGTCCAACTCTCACATCCATACATGACCACTAGAAAAACCATAGCCTTAACTAGATGAACCTTTGTTGACAAAGTAATGTCTCTGCTTTTTAATATGCCATCTAGGTTGGTCATAACTTTTTTTTCCAAGGAGCAAGTATCTTTTAAATGTATGGCTGAAGTCACCATCTGTGGTGATTTTGGAGCCCAAAAAGGTAAAATCTGTTACTGTTTCCATTTTTTCCCCATCTATTTGCCATGAAGTGATGGGACTGGATGCCATAATCTTGGTCTTCTGAATGTTGAGCTTTAAGCCAACTTTTTCACTCTCCTCTTTCACTTTCATCAAGAGGCTCTTTAGTTCTTCTTTGCTTTGTGCTATAAGGGTGGTGTCATCTGCATATCTGAGGTTATTGATATTTCTCCCATCAATCTTCATTCCAGCTTGTGCTTCATCCAGCCCAGTGTTCGCCATGATATACTCTACATGAAAGTTAAATAAGCAGGGTGACAATATACAGCCTTGATGTACTCCTTTTCCTATTTGGAACCAGTCTGTTGTTCCATGTGCAGTTCTTACTGTTGCTTCCTGACTAGAGGTCAATAGAAAATGTCCATTTTACTATCATATTAGAAAAGTGAAATACACAACTGTATATTCAACATTACCTAACTTTTTAAAAAACACATGTGATATATGTATGTTATATAGATGTTGTCTGTATCTATTCATAATAACCTAAAAATTATCACAGGTAATGATACTTTAAAAATTAATAGGATTGATCACTAAAATGGGAATGAGTGGTTTTATATTCTTTCTAAATGTCTATATTTTCTAAATTTTCTTCAGTATGCATTTATTTTGGAAGACATTCTATAAGACCTATTCAATCCTTAATAAGCTGAAGAATCAGCTATCATAACATCAGTCAAAGGATTTATTAAACTCCTGTGGCACTTGTTGAGTGAGACATCACTCTGAATCTATCATATTTGTGTCCTGTTACAAGAGCTGAAAAAGCATAAGTGATGATATCTATCTCTCTTCCATTTTGAATATTCTGGGTAAAATTCCATATTTATAGATTGTCATTATTGTTGTTTTAGTTGAGGCTTTTTACTCACTTGCCATTTTCAATCTCTTGGGAATCACTTTGATCCATATATAAGCCTAGCAGAATTGTTTTTTTTCCTTGTAACAACCTTGAAAGTTATATTTCTTTTAACAGATAAGTTTAACACATGCATTTCTTAATATTACTGACAATTTTCTTATCACTAGCATTGTTTGATATTCTGTTTTCCTTTTAAGTTTTTGTTTTGCATAAGGCTTCATAGGTACAGGAATTTCTGTATCTTTGTTTTCATATTTGTTTTAATGTATTAGTGGAGCCCTTTACTTTTAAATAATACATATTTTTGTTTTTGCCTATCTTTTTCCTCTTTCCCTCTTTTCATATCCAATTTAATCAGCAGTATTACTTTTCGTTATCTTTACCTTTTTACTGAGTGCTTATATCTCTACAATGAGATTTCTGAGTTACCGGGTACAAGGCAATCAGCTAGATTATTCTGCTCATCACCTTATTCCCCTGACTCCATATGCCAACTCCTATTATTATTATTTATTCTACTTCTATCACAACCCGCTCTAGTACTCTTGCCTAGAAAATCCCATGGACAGAGGAGCCTGGTAGGCTACAGTCCACGGGGTCGCAAAGAGTCAGACATGGCTGAGTAGCTTCGCTTCATTCTATTTCTATAGCTGCTGGATATGTAACATCTTCATTATATTCAGTTACTTTTATGAGCACCCTTGTTTCAGGTTTGAAGTAAAATACATTTGGACCTTTTGCTGAGATTTCCCTCAATGACTTCTTGCTTGAAGTTTATCATCTAAGACCTAAGAAGGATTCATGTAAACAATATCCCATGAGTTTGTACATGTTCAAAATTCTCTGGTCGTAGCTTTCATCCCATAAGCACTATTTAACTAGATATAAAATGCCTGCACATTCTTTCCTTGAGTATATCATAAGTTTTCTCTTCTGTTTTGATTGTTTAAGTGTAAGGGAGAGATTCTGATCTATGTTGCCTACAGTTCAACAAAAGCTCTGTAGAGAAAATTGTAATTTAATATATATATTTTTCTCAACATAAGGAACTATATCTGATAGGAGAAAAGTCACAAAGAAATGTATGCCTCTGGTAAGACAATTGCCCCAAAGCCTATTCTTCTCTGAGGAATGACTTGACACCATGCTAAGAAAAGCTTACAATGGAAGTATGCACATGTTGTTAATTTAAGTCGTGTTTCCTATATCTAGATATTTAGTATGAAAGCATTATCAAAAAAATCTCAGTTATAAAATTTGACCGTAAAGTGAAAACTCTCGATATCATATTGTGAAATGTCTTTAATTTCATTTATAATACAACAACAGCCCCTATTTCCTCTGTAGCAAATAAGCTGTTAAATTATTTCATACATTCCAATAAAAAATTAAAGATTCCTGTTAGGAACATCTGTTTATGTAGATAAGTTGACAGGCCAATTGAAATTTACACAAGAGTTTTGAAAGAACTCAAGGGTAAAATTAGGAAACTGATAACCAAAATGCACAAATTCTAATTGTAAACAAAGGCTGATGCTAAAGCTGAGACTCTAATACTTTGGCCACCTGATGCGAAGACTTGACTCATTAGAAAAGACTCTGATGCTGGGAGGGCTTGGGGGCAGGAGGAGAAGGGGACGACAGAAGATGAGATGGCTGGATGGCATCACCGACTCGATGGACGTGAGTTTAAGTGAACTTCGGCAGTTGGTGATGGACAGCGAGACCTGGCGTGCTGCGATTCATGGAGTTGCAAAAAGTCAGACATGACTGAGAGACTGAACTGAACTGAACTGATTAATATATTATTGAGGAAATAGATAAGGTATTAATCAGATTTTCCATACATAGCAAAGACGTAAAAATCACCTTTAAAGGACTGCTGTAACTTTCTTACTAATCCCCTGCCTTTAGATGATGTTCCAACAGTTCAGCCCTCACACAACCACAGGAATTCTGGTGCTCAAATAACATTTTGTGTATCATTCCCTGGCTCAGAAACCACTTATTGTACAAAAGTCAGATTCCTCTGTATTTAACACCCTAATCACTATGGTTTCAATCTATTTTTCCAATAGATTTTCAATCTATTTTCTCTTATCATTTTTCTCTTACATTAGACAACTGAAGCTACTTAGCAGCAGCAGACCTCTTTAAAATATCTTATCATTTATCCTGGAACATATATAACAGAGTTCTGCCTTTGCTTATATCCTTTCCAAAATTTTATCCCTAAGTTACCCTTTAGGATTTCATGCCACCTTCTCCCACTTCTCTCTGTGAATATCCATAATTTCATTGAACAGCCAGTGTGAAATCCTGAAACTACTGAAACTTCATCCAAATGTTACTACTCTTATTTGAATTTCTATAACTCCTGTTAAAATAGAGATAAATAGTAATTTGGGAGAGAAATATGAAAACTAGTGGATACTTTGTATTATAGCTTTGACTTACATGTCATGATTTTAAGTTTAAGAGGAAAATAAACACATAATAAAATTTACAAGGCTCTACACTTTTCTTTCACACCATATTCATCAGATAAGGACCAAATCAGGTTTTTTTTTTTTTAAATAATGTTTAAATGAAAAATTCTTTATTGTATCTTACCACATCAATAGATCAAAGGATGAATTGATCCTATCCAGAGGTACCAAAATAGTTGATAAACATATAATTTCTAATAATAGCTATTAATAAACTAGGAATAGGAGGGTATTTTATCAGCACGTATCTCAAACCAACTGTAGATAAATATCACAAAAGTCATTGGTGACTTTCGGAAGATATTTCTATTAGGTGAGAGACAATATAACGATGCTACTAGCACAACTTTTAGCACATTTTTCTGAAAGACCTAGAAAATAATATAACAAGAATAAAGATAAGAAACTAGAGTGTCTTAAAGGAAATGATAAACATAACTGCATGCAGATGATACAATTTTCTCCCTAGGAATCCTAAGAATATTACTAAAAATATAATGCATATTAAAATAAACAAAATAAAATAACTCTCCTTTGTATTAGTAAAAACACTTGCAAAACATAGGTTAAAATTATAATACACTAATGCAATTGAACTAAAAATCAATAAAGAAACAGTAAATGCTTCAATAGGAAAAGATATTATAGCATGAAAAATACTCACTAACTCTTCAATTTAAAATATCAGTTTAATCAAATAAATACCATTGTTTTATTTAGAGGGTAAAAATGAAAGTAATTATACCCAGTGTGGAAATAAATGAAAATGATAGTGGCAAAGGTTATTTATTCAGCATTTGCTATACCAAGAGAGTCAGTCATCATCACTCGATGGGCCCAACGATGTGGTGCCATGTCCATAAAATAGCATTATGTAAGACCATTCATGAAGATGTGAGAATTGGACCATAAAGAAGGCTGAATGCCAAAGAATTGATGCTTTTGAATTGTGGTGCTGGAGAAGACTTTTGAGAGTCCCTTGGACTGCAAGTATGTCAAACCAGTCAGTCCTACATGAAACCAACCTGGAATATTCATTGGAAGAACTGATGCTGACGCTGAAGTGCCCAATACTTTGGCCACTTGATGTGAAGACCTACTGATTGGAAAAGAAAGACTGAAGGCAGAAGGAGAAGGAAATTGCAGAGGATGAAATGGTTAGATAGCATCACTGAGGCAAAGGACGTGAATATGAGCAAACTCCGGGAGACAGTCAAGGACAGAGGAGCCGCATGTGCTTTAGTCATAGGGTCACAAAGAGCTGGATACAACTTAGTGACTGAACATAGCAAGAACACATTCATGAAGATGATAGTTTGGATATAAAAAGATGATCAAACGAAAATAGAATTATTATAGTGTATTCTATATGCATGCTCAGTTGTATTCAACTTTTACCACCCAATGGACTATAGCCCACAAGGCTCCTCTGTCCGTGAGCTTTTCCTAGCAAGAATACGGTTTGCCATTTCCTCTTCCAGGGGGTCTTCCCAACCCTGGGATCGAACCTGGGTCTTGTGCAGGTCCTTTTACTGCTGAGCCACTGGGGGCATGCATGCATGTGTGTATGTGCATAGAAAAAGTCTGAAAGGCTATAAAACAAAATGTTGCCAGTTGTTACCTCTGAATGATAGAATTAAAGGGGTTTTTTTTTTTAATGATTTTCAGTAAACTATGGCCATTTTTACAGAAAAAGTGTATTACTTTTGTATCACAGAGACACCTGTGAAGCTGGTTAATAAAATATCAATCCAGAGAAATTACTAGGCCTACCCCCCCAAAAAAAAATCATGGTGTTAATCTATTCAACAACAGAGAGGTATTCAGAAATATGGTGTTATATGTATGTCAGCTTTTTTATTTCCCTAGCCAAATGGTTTTCAGTGTGGGCAAAAAAAACTGATAGAATTTCAATTAATATGGTGATTTGAATCTGTACCTGGAATAGAACTGTGACCTTTTGTTTTGTCTCCCTTATTCTATTCATACCCTCAGGACACCGTATTTCATTTATTTCAAACTCATTGCTGCTGCTGCTGCTGCTAAGTCGCTTCAGTCATGTCCAACTCTGTGTGACCCCATAGATGGCAGCCCACCAGGCTCCGCCGTCCCTGGGATTCTCCAGGCAAGAACACTGGAGTGGGTTGCCATTTCCTTCTGCAATGCATGAAAGTGAAGTCGCTCATTGCTTAGGTATAATTTGGAATTCACTGAAACATAAAGAAGGAAGGAGAGAAGGAAGGAGAAGGAGGAAGGGAGGGAAAAAAAAATAAAAGAAAGGGGGAAGGAGGAAGGGGAGAAGGGAGTTGAATTTGGCAAGACTTGAAGGTAGGTAGAAGAGTGGAAAAGCTTTATAGTGGACAAAAAGGGCAGACTTCAGGTATCCCCCTTGAAGGCTATTAGCATGGGCAAATTGTAAGCAGGCTAACTAAAAGTGGATCTTCTTGTGTGATAGGTTATGGCTGTATATTTGGATTTCTCTGGTGTTGGTTATAAGTTGGGAGCAGGGACAGAAGTTATTGAAGTTGTCAGTTATTGGTCAAGTCCTGTTGTTTGGGGCCAGTTGTTACAGGGGTATTTTGGGGCTTCCTAGACTGATTTTCAGCTTCCCTGATAGCTCAGTAGATAAAGAATACACCTGCAACAGGAGACCCCAGTTCGATCCCTAAGTCAGGAAGATCTGCTGGAGAAGGGATAGGCTACCCACCCCAGGGTTCTTGGGCTTCCCTTGTGGCTCAGCTAGTAAAGAATCTGCCAGCAATGCAGGAGACCTGTATTTGATCCCTGGGTTGGGAAGATCCCCTAGAGAAAGCAAAGGCTAACCACTCCAATATTCTGGCCTGGAGAATTCCATGGACTGAATAGTCCATGGGGTTGCAAAGAGTTGGACATAACTGAGCAACTTTCACTTCTCAGACTGATTTTCTGAGAGGGTTCTGACTTTCTAACATGTCTAACTTATAAATAGTAGGTTGCCTTCCTAGGATGATTCCTGCAGATGGTGGGTCAGAATTCTATTTTTAAGTATGATATGTCCATTTTCTGATGGTATATTCAGTTTCTAACCAATGTCATAATATTTGAGTAAACAGTAGGATGTGTACATGAGCTTCACTTATAGCTCAGCTGATAAAGAATCTGCCTGTAGTGCAGGAGAACCCAGTTCTATTCCTGGGTCAGGAAGATACCCTGGAGAAGGGATAGGCTACCACTCCAGTATTCTTGGGCTTCCCTAGTGGCTCAGCTGGTAAAGAATCTGTCTGCAACGTGGGAGACCTGGGTTCGATCCCTGGGTTGGAAAGAGTCCCTGGAGAAGGGAATAACTACCCACTCCAGTATTCTGGCCTGGAGAATCACCTGGTCTGAATATCCATGGGGTCACAAAGAGTTGGATACGACTGAGTAACTTTTCACATCACTTCAGGATACATATACACTATCAGCAGATGTGCAGATCAACATTTCAGGAAGACAATTTTGTATTTTACATGATAAACTCAAATTTTAAAACTGCATTTGAACTGGTAATTCCCCATCAGAATTTTGATACAGAAAGTATCCACGATTCATTTACAAAGACACTTATTGAAGCAGTGTTTAAAGTAATTAGAAATTAAGAGGAAAAGGTAATGTCCAGTATTGGAATAGGAGGAGGAGCTGAATAAATTAAATTCATCTGTAATTAAAATGCATTTACTAAAAATAATCTAAAACTGTTTTTTTGGCAAGAGGATTTTTTAAAGAATGTGCATAAACTTTATATAAGCAGGGTGAACAAAAACAAACTACAAAACGTCATCGTAGATAAAAGATGAAGAGAGAGAAACCGAGAAGGAAAGAAGTCAGGGAAAAAGGAGGGAGGAAGGACTAAAATTAAGATACATTCTAGAAGGAAAGTAGTGATCTTTAATCCTAAGAACTAAAATAGAATTTTACTTTTATTAGGTATTCTTTAAAGCATTTTTCCTGGGTTAACTCTTTTAATTTTCATCACAACTTTATAAGGAAGATTCTTATACAGATGTGGAATCTCAGGCCCAGAAAAATTTAAAAAAGTTGCCAAAATTACAGAGCAAGTAAACAGTGGATTTGGAATTTGAACTATTGTTCTCTGACTCTGTATCCCAGCATGTAATTTTCTTCTGTATGCTTTTTGATGTTTATGAAATGTTCTTCAGCTGTGTATTTGGTTCAACCCTCTTTAGAGGTTTTTGTTGTTGTTGTTTTTACTGAATATAAAGCCTTTTCTCATTTCAAATGTATGTTGTTGTGCTCTTCTCCCGTTTATTTCTAGTGAATAGACATCTCTCTAGAAATATATTCTTTATATTGCTATAGTGCCTTTAGCATAAATGACAGCAGTAGAAACTAAAGAATTTATTGAAATTATAGTTAATTATTGTACATGTATATAAAATTAAAGGACATTTTCCTTAGGGACAGTAAGGAACAAGTGATAAATAATGGTTAGATAATAAACTGCCACCTCATGCGAAGAGTTGACTCATTGGAAAATACTCTGATGCTGGGAGGGATTGGGGGCAGGAGGAGAAGGGGACGACAGAGGATGAGATGGCTGGATGGCATCACTGACTTGATGGATGTGAGTCTGAGGGAACTCTGGGACTTGGTGATGGTTAGGGAGGCCTGGCGTGCTGTGATTTATGGGGTTGCAAAGAGTTGGACACGACTGAGCCACTGAACTGAACTGAACTGAACTGAATAAGTTTTATGTAGGAAGTTCCAATCCTTTGACCACTTTATGTGAAAAAATAAACTCATTTGGAAAAGACTCTGATCCTGGGAAAAACTGAGGGCAAAAGGAGAAGGGGGTGACAGAGGATGAGATGGGTGGATGTCATCAACTCAATGGACATGGGTTTGAGCAAATTCCAGGAGACAGTGAAGGACAGGAAAGCCTGGCATCTGAAGAGAATGGGCTCGCAAAGAGTCGGACACAACTGAGCAACTGAACAACAACAACAAATTTACTAATCAATAATAGTAACTAATAAACTGGTGCCTATGAGATGCCTGTCACATTAAGATAGCATATAATTGATATTTATAGTTTCTGTTTAAATTTCAAAGTTAAATTACTGTACTATACACACAGTGATCTGTACTTATTAAAATTTGAAAAAAGAGAAGCACAATGAAATATTTAATTATGAGTATTTATACTAGGTAAATTATTCCTAAAAAATGGAGTACTCTAACACAAAATTGAAAAAGTTCTAATAGAAAATAATTTAAAGAAATATCCAGTGAAAGTGGGTTTAAATACAAATAAGAACTGCTAATTCCCAATGATAATTTTTCTTACACACATAGATATTAGGACAACAGTTGGATATATATGGGATTTTTAAATTAATCTTAGAACAAACAAGCCAATGCTGCTAGAAATAATGAGCCACTTATGGCTTCCATTCACATAAAAATGGAAACAGAAATATGAACCTCAGCCCATAAATATCATCCAATCCATATATACAATGCAAATGACCTTCTAAAGGTTGAAGATCACTGCTGAAATGAGTCAGATTTCCCTCACTGATATCTCCAACATTCTGGGCCACAGTGATTTCTTGACATCCCATGGCAGTGTACTCCTTTAATTTTGGATAAAGGAATATTTATGGAGGCAGGAAACCCTAGTGCTTCAGGTTCCATTGTCTGAGATATATCATATAACTAATATACCTGAGTTCCTAGTGCCTGATTTTTCTAAAGTATAATGATGTGTTTCATTTCATTTCTCTCAGCAGACCAGGTGAAGTGCCTTTCCCTTCCTCCTATTTCTCTCAAAACGCGTTTCCCTACAGTTTATAGAACCTGTAATAAACTCTGTTCTTGGGGTTTGGCTTTTTCAAACCTGAGTTTCACAGGTACAAAATTCCTGACACAAGTTGTTTTAAAAGTAGCTTACCTTTTGAAGAGGGGTTATAGAAAATATGTGAATGACCATTTTCAAGATATCAGTCAAAATTTGAGTAATTCAGTCATTTCAATTTTCTAGGACTTAGTCTCCACTCTCATTAATGAAGTTTGTAAATTCTTTAATAAGCCAATTTGGCAACTTTGCATGAGTCCATTATGCTAATAAATAACTTGAGACTATAGGTATGCTCATTTTATGCTGCTTTGCTTTTATGTGAGACATACATTAGTACCTGTGTTCACTGACTGAAAGAAATCCAAGGAGCATTTTCACTTTCACACCCACACACGCGCACACACACACACAATGGCAAAAAAAAAAAAAAAAGAGTGTTGAGTGTTTGTTTCTGCAGGGAGCCTTATAGATGCAGCATGCACCCATGCAGCCAGAGTGGTGCTGCCAGGGTCCTTCCTCAGGAATCACACTCAGCATCTCAGCACAGCCTTCAGAGATTTGAACTGTGTCTGCAGGAGGCTATGCTTTTCCTCAGTTTATTTTGTACGCTGTTACTAAGATGTGTGAGCTTCCCTGGTAGCTCAAATGATAAAGAATCTGCCTGTAATGCAGGAGACCTAGGTTCTATCCCTGGGTGTGGAAGATCCCCTGGAGAAGGAAGTGTGTGCTGACTCTAGTTTTCTTGCCTGGAGAAATCCATGGTTGGAGGAGCCTGGTGAGCTATAGTCCATGGGGTTGCAAGAGCTGGACACACCTGAAAGACCAACATTTTCACCAAGATGTATGCTAAGCTAATTGCTTCTTTGCTTTAAAGCCATGTCAGTTTATAAATAGGTTTCATAGGAACTGTCTACTTTCAGATAATTGGGAACTTCTCTATATGTGTTCCTTCTCTTTATTCATATACTGAATAATGACTAAATATCAGCCAAAATACTCCGGAATTATAGAATCAGTCATATTGCCCATGAAACCTTGCAGCTGTACATGTAACTTTGAGTCACTTAAGCATATTGATGCTTGATTTTTATATATGTAGGTTGAGAAAATAAACCTATGCCAAGGGGGCAGTGGTTTAGAAAATTAAATAACATATGTAATACTCCTATATAGCAGTATACTCACATATAGCAGTATATGTGAACTAAATTAAAGATAGCATCCTCTTCTTATTCATCACCATGACTATTACTAGTCTCTTTATAATCATGAGCATTTTATATTTATATAATCAGTATACATTAATTTGTTTCCTAATATATGTATTGGGAACAGCGCCGAATTAATACTAGTGGTTCAGTTCAGTTCAGTTCAGTCACTGAGTCGTGTCTGACTCTTTGTGACCCCATGAATTGCAACACGCCAGGCCTCCCTGTCCATCACCAACTCCTGGAGTTCACCCAAACTCATGTCCACTGAGTTGGTGATGCCATCCAGCCATCTCATCCTCTGTCATCCCACTCTCCTCCTGCCCTTCAATCCCTCCCATCATCAGAATCTTTTTCAATGAGTCAACTCTTTGCATCAGGTGGCCAAAGTATTGGAGTTGCAGCTTTAGCATCAGTCCTTCCAATGAAAAACCAGGACTGATTTCCTTTAGAATGGACTGGTTGGATTTCCTTGCAGTCCAACACCACAGTTCAAAAGTATCAGTTCTTCAGTGCTCAGATTTCTTCACAGTCCAACTCTCACATCCATACTTGACTACTGGAAAAACCATAGCCTTGACTAGACTGACCTTTGTTGGCAAAGTAATGTCTCTGCTTTTGAATATGCTATCTAGATTGGTCATAACTTTCCTTCCAAGGAGTAAGCATCTTTTAATTTCATTGCTGCAATCACCATCTGCAGTGATTTTGGAGCCCCCCAAAATAAAGTCTGACACTGTTTCCACTGTTTTCCCATCTATTTGCCATGAAGTGATAGGACCAGATGCCATGATCTTCGTTTTCTGAATGTTGAGGTTTAAGCCAACTTTTTCGCTTTCCTCTTTCACTTTCATCAAGAGGCTTTTTAATTCCTCTTCACTTTCAGCCATAAGGGTGGTGTCATCTGCATATCTGAGGTGATTGATATTTCTACTGGCAATCTTGATTCCAGCTTGTGCTTCTTATACTAGTAGTTAAGATATGTCTAAAATAAAATCAAAGCCAAATCTCTAATCACAAGTTAAAATATCGGTCTATCCAGGAAAGATAAGCTGTATTTTGGAATGCCCAGACAACACATGAGCATGTAAATCAGTTATTTAAGTAATTCACTCTCAGGATCTCACCTCTCTTTGAAGAACTGACCAGAAGTCTGTGTCTCTATTTTCCAAATAGTGTTTGAAGGAAGTACAGTCACTTCAGATGCTCCTGGAGAAAAAGAGCAGGTTTCCATGATAAAATAAAATAGGAAGCACTACATTATGTCTCCTTTGGAAATTCACAAAGCATAGTAGCACATTCACCACTCTGAGAAGATTTTCAGCAAAAAAAAAAAAAAAACTGTTTAATTATATTAATCCCCAGAGCGTTAAAAATAATAATAATAATTTGACTTTGGAAACCTTTCTTAAGTTATGACTTTTGACATCCTTTGCAGCTATTGTTATGTAAAGCTACCTAATTATTACTCAATAAACTATTATTGAAATTAATTGAAAGTGAAAGCTGTTCCGTTGTGTCTGACTCTTTGCGACCCCGTGGATAATCCATGGAATTCTCCAGGCCAGAATACTGGAGTGGGTAGCCTTTCCCGTCTCCAGCGGATCTTCCCAACCCAGGGATCAAACTCAGATCTCCCTCATTGCAGGTGGATTCTTTACCAGTTGAACCACCTATTAGTAAAATTAATGAGACATATCTAATTAAAAACTGGGACTCCCCTGGTGGCTCAGACAGTAAAGAATCTGACTGCAATGTGGAGGACCTGGGTTCAGTCCCTGAATTGGGAAGATCCCCTCGAAAAGGGCATGACTACCCACTCCGGTATTCTGACCTGGAGAATTCCGTGGACAGAGGAATCTTGCAGGCTACAGGGTCACCAAGAGTCGGATACGCCTGAGCGACACTCACACACACATACAAAATCTGTATAAACCTTCCAATGTTAAGGCACTAAAGAAGTTTTACAATATGAAATCTGTGTGCGTATGTGTCTAGGTGTACACATATTATAAACTTGTACAATGCAAATAAAATAATAGTAAAAGGATCTACAGTTCACATGGGAGATTGCAAGTAAAGCATAAAGCGGGGAAGAAAATAGAAAAGATGTGAGCCTAACACTAGAATAAGGATTTGGAAGAATAAGTGGAACATAAGTTTTGCTGAGAAGTCATGCGGGTATATGTTGACTGGAAAGAGTATTCTAATTGTTGGAAGGGGACTCTAAGATGGGGAGTGGGAAAAACAGTAGAGGAGTCATTGTACCCCTTCAGGTAGGAGACACGGTGGCCTCAGTCATTGAGGATGGAGGGACAGAGGCTTCTTTTAAATACAGAGGTTGATGATTCATTGAACAACTGTTTATTGAGTGTTTATTATATGTATGCACTAGGACTTTAGTGCTAAATATTACTGGTTCCTTTTTTGCCCTCATGAAGCAACAACTGACAGGTGGTGAGTGCTTGCCAGGGGCCAGGTACTGTGCTGAAGGCATATTCTTAAATTATCTATTTGAAATCTCATACCAGCTTGTGAGGCAGATATTATAACTCAGACATTGAGATGAAGAAAAATAGACTCAGAGAGTCTCTTTTGTCCAAGATCACCAGCAACTATAAAGATGAGGTGCTTCTGGCTCCCAAAACTCCAAACATTTTCTTTTAACTACTGAGATATGTTTGAAAAATGACTAAAAGATTTATCAAGCAGCTTTCAGTCCATGAAAAGGGCATTCATTTCCATTAGTTAAATAGACAGATAACAAATTCATTCAAAAGGTGACTGAGGAAAGGAGAGGGCAGAAAACGAATGGGAGGTAGTTCAGAGACTAGCCATTGAAAGAAATCACTGCCACTGCAGGGCTGGAGGTCGTGTAAGGAGAGGAGGGACCCCTGCCACAGCAAAGTCAGGGCTATCCCACTGGCAACTGGCCCCACAAAGGTGTTGCAGCCATTTTTAAAGACAAGGAGGACTTATTTCTCTCCTGACTTTTTTCCTGACTTCTCTTCTCCTGACCTACCCCTAATTCTTGCCCCTCTCCCCCACCAATGTCTCTCCATGACTTGTCAAAAGCAGAGGGAGCTGGTAAGAGAAAATGGAGAAAGGAGTGTAAAGGATTGCCCCTCTACCCATGCAATATGGAAACTTTTCTGCATTTTCATTCAGGTTGGATTAATCCATGGATGTCTGAAAACGTCATTTTCCTGAAGTAGTGATTAGTAGATTTGTGTTTCAGATAGATCACATTCCAATTGTAGAATGGGTAAAGGAACGGAAGGATGCAAGATAAACCAGAGAAGCCAGCTGGAAGACTTTTGCATTAGTTCAGAAAAGAGAAAGGATTCAAGGACGACAAGATACCATTAATACAGAAAGGGAACTGGGGGCAGGAGTAGATTAGGCTGAGGCAAAAAGGTCATGGGTTTAGAAAAACACTAAGTTTAAGGTGTTCCACAGGAGAACTGTGGAATAGAGAGTCTGTAGCTTAAGTGCTGTCGGAAAAGAACGTTTATTTTTGAAAGCCCTTGGTTCATATAGATAGCAGTTGAAGGCATGGGTGTGGTGAGACAATTTAGAGCAGAAAGAGAAATATAATGTCAAGATGCCCCCAGAATGAAAGAATCAATTCTAACTAGTGTAAGGAAAATCAAGCAATAAACCTCTCCATAACATTTTGTAAAAATACAGCTTATATGGATCAATGCGCATAGAGCAATAGAGGTGAGGTAAGTGGTCTGTGAAGGGCCCTCTTTTGTCCATTTAGCGCCACTAATGTGCAGTGAGCTAAGTACAGGCAGGAAGCAGAAGTAGATAAAGTCTCAACCTTTTCAAATAGATAGAGGGTGGTTATTGAGTGCGGTGTATGTGAAATAGTTATCCTGAAAAATAAATTCTCTTCTGAAATTTTATAGATTTTAATATGATTCAATGGATCATATCAATATCATATCATATTGTATCAAATATGATACAGTTTCTGTTAATTATCAATAGATGATGCTTGTACCTTGACCTATGGATAATGAACATGTTCAGGGAAATAAAGATGTTTTAATTCACATCATGATATGATCAGTTAATGCAAATCAAAAATTTTATCTATCAAAGAGATTATACACATATCAAACATGTGTTAATGTATTGATCTGAATATACACCATTAAAGAAATCTGCCTAGAACAATAAATTTCAGTAATTTGAAATGTCCCACAGTAATCGGAAGCCAGATACATGATATATGCCTAAGGTTATAAAGAGGCATATTACTCAGTTCAAAACATTTTATGGATCTCATAAAAGTAGCACCTGAAAATCTGTGAAAAAAAAATGTAGAAGGCTATATATTTATAATCACAATAGTGAAAACCAGAAATTTATTTGATGACTTGATGAATAACAGAATACTTTAAAAATAACTGGAAAATCACCAACAAAGAAAACACCCTTCCCAGGAGAGCAGTTTTAAAAGACACTAATATGCAAGTTATTTATACACAATCACCCAGACATATATTTTAAGAACTACTGAATATCTTAAAGCAATCACAAAATCAGTCTTTAACTTAATCCTCATCAGCATTTTAATGATTTCAAAATATAGCCACATTATAGGGTTTGAGGTTGCATATTGCTGTATTACTAGTTTCATAGCATTATGGCTTTCCATCTTGGTAGCAATAAATTCTAGTAAACAGAACCATTAACAGCATTTTTATAGGGTCAAATGGAGCAATGTTACTAGAAGTGTGGTGCTAAGTAAAATTTGAAGGTTGCTATGTTATACCCCACTGTTTATTAAGGCATTAAAATCAGGTCTTCCAGGGATGTCTGAATGATTTTCATGATCTTTTTTCCCCTTGTTTTAGATTTTATGTGGCAATTTGGAAAAAAATGATTATGTAAGATTTCACAAAGTTTGAAGTTCTCATTAAAGTATGAGCTTTACAAAAGAGTATTGCATTCTAAGTAAAAGAAATTAAAACTAGGTATTAAGTAAAATAGCTCATGACCATATTCAGAAATATATATTAATAATTCAAATACATATAATAATGATTTTGAATATGCACAAAATATGAAGCATCTATAATAAAATTAATAAAAATTGGGATTCTTTTGTTCTGCAGGTATATGTCTAAGTTTTGTCATAATAAACTGAAGTAGCAATATAATGTTACCCTATAAACCATTCTTTACTTTGGAAAATGACTCTGCACTCATGTAAGCATCTTTTCAGTTTGTAAAAAATGTGTTTAATAAGTTTTATTACACACATGTAATTTCACATGAGTATAAAAAATGAAAAATTTACCTAAACATAATTTTTTTATTTTGATTCTTATTTGAGCTCATAAAAACAACTTATTCCTTAAAATAACAGACTAGATAATTATATCTTAAATATATTGTCATATTAATTAGGTTTTAACAAGGGTTGAAAAGATACTAGTGTTGAAAACAAATTTCATGCTCTGTTATTGGTGCTATGGCAGATTATTTTAGTTTGTTCATAGGCAAGTACATTTTGTATAAGCAAAATGTGTTTATTCAATCAGAATTTAAGCAAACCAGAAAAAAATATGTCAAATTTCATACATATGGTTTCATGGTTACTACTATTTGGGATGAAAATTAAGTTAAAATGTAAGTCTTAGAAACACTAAGTTGACAAAACTCTGGGAGTTGGTGATGGTCAGGGAAGCCTGGTGTGCTGCCATCCATGGGGTTGCAAAGAGTCGGACACAGCTGAGCAACTGAACTGAAGTTGACAAAATAATATTCATTAAACAACAGCAAAAACAGCAGAAGATATGATGAAAGTCTTGAATGTGAATGTGACTTGGTATGGTAAATATCTGGTGGTATGTGAATAACTGATACCAGAGAAACACAGATATAGCCCATTCTCTCTACATTTTTGCGAAAGAGACTGAGGTTCAGAGATTAGATGATTTACACAGTTTAACAAAACAGCAAGTCAAAATGCCTGCCTCTTAGCACAAGTCCCATATAATAGGAGGATGAACCACCTCCCTCTGCTATCCCATTCACAGTTGCACTAATTGGAATAGAATTGAGTATAAAAATTATGAATACACCTGTATAATAACTCTTTTAAGAAAAATTTTAGAGACTACTTCAAGCAATCAGCTAAAAACAAAACTACATGTAGATACATAGATACATACACTGGCACTTTTTAGAAACAAAAGGTGTGATCTTTGTCTTAAATCACCTATACAGATTTTTTTGTTGGAGTGGGTGGTAAATTTTTTTTTGCCAAGTTTTGGTAAAAGGATTTTTGTATTAATTCTCTTACTATGTTACAATAAGCACTTGTTTAAAACCTAACTTCCCAATCCCTTTGCCATGTTTGTTCTAATACCTTTGTATGCCACTCCATACATAGATATTTCAAAAACTGGTCAACTGGAATGTAATTTGCTTACGCTTATCCTTTAAGTGTATTACTTAAGCACAGTGGTTTGGATTATGCTTGCATTATTGATGTATATTCTCTCCAAAACAAATACAAGGCTAAAAATTCAATAGGTGACTGATAGCATTTGTAGTGCATTTTCTATAAAATTTTTTTCCCATGGATGCTAAATAAGTTCTTTATAAGATAATTTTTAAGACGTTTTGCTCTTCATATTCTCTTCTGGGGAATTTATAATGAGCTGTGTTTTTAAGATCTGTCTCAAGACATGCAAGCCTTTAGTACAACCAGGAATTTTGATAATCCACTCCCATATAGAAGAACTTAATAGATTTTAATGTAAATGAAAATGTTCTTATTTTTAAAGTGCATAAAAATAGAAATAGAAACTTCTTGTTGTTCAGTTGCTCAGTCATGTCCAACTCTTTTGCAACCCCATGGACTGTAACAACCAGGCTCCTCTGTCCATGAGATTTTCCAGTCAAGATTATTGGAGTAAGTTGCCATTTAAAGTCCATAAAAATAGAAATAGAAACTGTTCATGGGTGTTTTTTTTTATGTGTCTATTAAGTCTTTTCTAAGATTTGTTCCTTAGGTTTGTTCCCTCATTGTCAGGGAAAACTATTCTTCTTTGAATAAGTTATATGGGTCATGTATATAAAGAAAATCTATACCCTATCTGACAACTTCCCAAATATTTAAAATCTAATTATAGGAATTGTTTATTATGAAAGTCCTACTCTTTTTTCCCTTCTTTAATGTTGCAACCATTTTATGTATGATACATGCATACCAGCACGTAAGAAGAGGGATGGAATACAATCTTAAACATAGAATTTGATTACTGATTAGCATGGCATTTAACCAAACTTTCCAAACTAAAATGAAGGCTATCAATGTAAGATTTCCATATATGGACTACCCAGTGAGACTACCCAATCTCTTTCAGGAAGCCAATTAAAATTTTATTGTAACCAATTAAATTCAGGAGACACAACCACACACCTTTTAGAATGTCTTTAAAAGTAAAGTGACCATACCAAGTGCTAGAGAGTATGCAGAGTAGTTAGAACTCACATACATCAGTGATTGGACGATAAAGTGGTGTAGTTAATTGCTCTCATAATGGTTTCTCAGTCTCTCGTGAAGTTAAATGCACACTTATCATCTGACCTGGAAATTCCATCTTTAGGTCTTTACCCAAATGAGAAGAAAATTTTCTTTACACAAAACATTATGGAAGCACCATACTTCTATTTAGGAATAGATAAATAAACATATGGATATATAGTGATGAAATACTTCTCAGCAAGAGCACAGAATGCACTAATGTTGTAACAGTAATGTTGATGAATATCAAATGTACCAT
The DNA here is from genome assembly GCF_016772045.2 of Ovis aries. NCBI lineage: Eukaryota > Metazoa > Chordata > Mammalia > Artiodactyla > Bovidae > Ovis > Ovis aries. Next base: position 92,044,146 of record NC_056057.1, read on the forward strand.
GTTAAGTGAAAGAAGGCAGCCCAAAAATGGTTAGCGTATATCACATTCTGAGCTTCCCAGGTGGCACTAGCGGTAAAGAACCCACCTGCCAATGCAGGAGACATAAGAGACGGGTTTGATCCCTGGGTTGAGAAGATCCCCTGAAGGAGGTCATGGCAACCCACTCAAATATACTTGCCTGGAGAATCCCATGGACAGAGGAGCCTGGCGGGCTACAGTCTATAGGGTTGAAAAGAGTCAGACACTACTGAAGCAACTGAGCATGCACACATACAGCATTCTAGAAAAGGTAAAGCTTTAAGGACAGAAAACAAAACATAATATTCTTTAGGAATATGCGCATTGTGACAACTGATAATCACAACAGTAAATAAGGGAACAATTGAAAATAATGAGTACCTCTGGAGCAGAAAGCGTGAGGATGGAATTAGGGAAGAAAACAGAACCTTCATCAAAGAATAATATTCTTTTCTAATGTTAGTGTTTAATTTACCATTAGTTATATTTCTGATTCATAACTTGTAACTCACATGTGGATCACGCATTTTACCTCTGTACATGACAGATGAATATTTTAATAGTATCTTTTAATCCTGAGGTAGGCCTGAGGTATAACTTTGACCACTTTCATGATATGTTTTCTGAAGGTTTTTGAAGCGAGGACTTTAGATCTTTATAGTCTACTGAGATCTCTGTACAGCCACATTTATTTAAAGTGGACATAGCATAAAGTGGTATCATAAATGATAAGATTTTCCTAATAGTATATCAAATAAGTAGAACTTTGGAATCATGTAGTTGTCTTTTTCAAAAATCCACATAACAGGCACACATGTAGACATAATACCACCTTATGACTCTCAACACAGTGGAGACCCAGTGACCCACAATCTTTCTTTCTATTGTAACATAAATTTTTATTCTACACAAACACAAGCAGTGCCTCAGATGAAATACGCCCAGAAATTGCACCACAAACACCCATTCCTATGAAAACAAATGAAAATCAGAACCAAACCAAATTGGATTTCTCATGCAATTCATTGCACTTCATTTTGGCTTCTGAAGGGTTCTTTTTAGACCCATGCAAATTCATTTAAGCTCTGGTGATGCAATATAGCATTTATTTTCATGACTGCCTTATCAAATTTAACAACAGGCAGTAACAAGAGACTATATATTTTCATGGCATTCTTTCAGGATATTAAAATATAATAGCTTTGAATTACAACCTCATTTTCAAGGTCAGATATACAGTTCATGAAAACAGAGTATTTATGGTTCTGTAGTAGAATATTTGCTGTTATGTAGAAAAAATTATTTGTAGGATTTTATAGGAAACTATCACAAATATATTCAGTAAGATCCATTATTGAATCCATTATTGAATGTGAAGTGATATAAATAACAGACTATTTAAAAAGAAAAATAAAACACTTATTTGATATGCAGCCTCAGTGGAATGGTCACAGTTGCTATTTAGGAAACATTAGTTATGTTCTTTTTTTCTAGTTAATCTAGCCCTTAATTTTACTTTCTTTCTATTGGCTTTAATGTCCTTTGGGTTTAAGACTGCTTTATAAAAGAGTTAATGCACTCTACCCTTATTATAAAGGTGCCTTTAGAAGTCATATATTTTGATCATAATAAGTAGACTGTGTTATGTTAAAAATTATTATCACTGATAAAAAAACACATTTGGAAGTCAATAGAAACAGTAATTTTATACAATTACAAGTGCTCCAGAAGTAAAAGAATATGTGCTCTTTAATTGATAATACAAACTTTACAATGTCTCAATAATAAAAAGAATTATAAATTATAATGTACTGTGGTATTTTTTTTCATTTTAAAAGACTTTGTTTTATGTTTTTGTTTAGAAAACTATTATGATAAACTGCTATTGCTATTTATGTTTTATAATAAAAAGATATTTGTAAATTATTAATTTTATTATCAAAACACTATTATACTACATCATTAAAAGAATACTGGTTTCAATTATAGGATAACCACATATTTTATTTTGCATGTATATAGATAGCAATAATAAATGATATATTACCTGTATGTTCTCCATATTCACATTGTCATTCAGAAATGTAAAATATCTCAATACTAATTGTTTAAGTTATTAAACTTATGGCCCCTTTGGACCTTATACTTGTAGGCTATAACCTAGAAGACCAAGGTCAAGGATGCCCAAACATATTATATAATTCTGGTTCAAGGAGAAATGTTCTTAAATAAAGAATAGTTCACCCATATGTATTACAGTTACCCAAATAGGAAAAGACCTCCCCCCCCCCAAAAAAAAAAACACACAAACATACTTAGATACTAAAAACTCTAAAATAGTAAACGATAATAGATCTTACTAGTACAACCAGTACTCCATACTTTCAAGTTAGGAATGCTGTAAGTAACTTCCCTGGTTATTCCATAATTCTTTACATTTCTTCATTTGTAATCCCTGAGCTTGATTGGAATGCTGGTTTTAACCCAGTCACTAGTGTTCACCAGTCATATAGATGGCAATTTGGAAATTAGACTATGGAAGCTATAACTGAACTTACATAAACTGTCCAATTGAAGAACACTGGAGACATCAAGGTTGAAGATGGTGACAGAACATCAGAAGTCTCAAATGTGTGCCTATTACAACTACTCTATTCTAGCTCTCACTGAAACAGTAGATTTCTTTCTCACTCAAAAATGCTATTCAAAAAAATAAAATGTCATCTACTAATATGCACATCATTGATAATTTTAAAAAATAGCATTGTGCATTTTTCTAACTGGTATTTCTAATTTGAAATAAATTAGAGGTCAGTGCGTATACCAAGTCAAGTACAAAGGTTTTACTTGAGCTCATTTGAAAAATAAAAATGTTTTAGAATAAGGACACCAGAAAGACATTTTCCTGGATTTTTAGCTTCTTAATTATAATCTTTATTCTTTACCTTTCCCTACACACCCTAACTCTTCACACTTGCCAGGTGACAGAAAGAGACAACCATAAACTTCAATATTTGCCTTGGAGTATATGATGGGGCCCAAAAGTGACATAAGGCTAGAGAAAGAAGAGTCATCTCTAGCTTGAAATATTTCTTACTGGCCAGTGGAACAATCTCAACTCAGGCTTGCAGTCCCAATGCACACAGAAAATTGTTTACAAAGTAGCTTAGATTTCTCCCTAAATAAACTTCTGGAGGCTTGATCTCTGCAGAATTAAGCTCTCCAAGAAGAAAAACATGAAAGTTCCAAATAAAAGCATGACACAAGGAGGAAAGAAATGACGTGTCAAATTTCTCTCTCATTTTTGATTTTCTATTTAAGAAAAAGTAAATATGCTTTAAAAATTCTGCTTAAAATGTAATTTAGAATTTTAAATAGTGTCAAAAGTTATATTTTTAAAAGATGTTTCCTAAATTTGAAGACTTGTGTGATGTTGTTTCATCTTCCAATTTTTAAACAACTTTTATAAGAATATAGGCTTGGAATAGTCAAGTGCATCTTGTGAAAAAGTAAATAAGGTACATTCAGATTTTATAATATATATATATATAATTATGAATAAAATAATAAAACCACAGGATGAATAATCATATCTAGATGTCTTTTTGGAAAAGTCATAATTGTGTGTGTGTGTGTGTAATTTGAAATGTCTCAGTTGTAACCCTGTGGACTGTAGCCCACCAGGCTTCTCTCTCCATGGGATTCTCCAGGCAAGAGTACTGGAGTGGGTAGACATTCTCTTCTCCAGGGGATTTTCCTGACCCAGGGAATGACCCTGGATTTCCTGCATTGCAGGCTAATTTTTTACTGTCTGAGCCACCTGGGAAAATTTGCTACAAATTAAAAAATAAAGTTGGATCTACTAGCCTTTGGCAAATGAACTAATCAGATTCATCTGATAATTTACCATACCACAGTGAGTTTTTCTTAAAAGTATTTATAAAATTTGGCACAGAAAGTTTTTATCTCAAGACACATTAGAATAAAATTTAATACATCGGTAGAGCATATTTTTCATTATACTTACTCTATCTCCCTTAAGATAATGAACATTTTAGTAGCTTGAATCCAAAGGCTGGGATGAGATCCAGGATGGGTGGGTACAGAAAGGCAGGATGTAGGACAAATGTCTTTGTACGTTAACATCATGCCAAAATCCTGCAGAACTGTCTCCTGGGTTTTAATGCAACAGAGCCAGTTCTCCTGAAGCTGACAGAAAACTCTATCTCTAATTGTTATATAATTGTAGAGGAATAATATCACCCTGTTTTGACGTAGCAAATGGAATTTTTTTCCAGCCAACTCTATATCAAGGTTCAGTTAAAACAGCTGTGCAGCTTTTGCATGAACCAAATAATAACAGATCTTTAAGGCATAGACAAAATTGCATGCTTTCTCAGCTTCTTTGAAAAAGAAAAGAAGCATTTTCTTCCCAATATGAAAATATGAAATCCTCACAAGGTCATGTTCAATAAAATAGAAAATCAACTTACAAGTTGAGGGGGATTTTTCCACTTTTCTCTTATGGTGATCAAAATATATGGCTAAAACTGAACAGAGGGCAGTGTCATCTCCAGTGTTTATAGCACATCCTCTTTGTCACAGCGCCTCTTGTATTATCGATTTATAAAGCCCCCAGTCATGCAGTTCAGACCATGGTGAAGAGGCTCTGTGTAAATATGAATGTTGAATTACTCTTGGACTTCTCCTTTTAAATCACTTTTGCTGAATTCATTCTTAGCATAATTAAAAATTAGTTTTAACTACATTAAAAATTTTCGGGTAGTATTGAACAACTCCTGATATTAGAAAAGATGAAAAAAATAACCATTCATGTTCCTTATCTAACATCTCCAACTGTCTTGATTTCAAAATTTTATTTTTAATATTAAAATGCCTCAAATAAGAACTCAGTTAAGCTACAGTTCTCGGGGTTAGAAAAATGGATGTAATGTACCCTTTAAGCTTAAAGAGCCTCATGTGGATGAGAACAATTTCATCACAGCCTAAGGCAAGAGAGACTAGATGAGGCAGTGTAGGATAGATCAGCTGGTGTAATGTTTTAAGACTTTCCACCAAGAGGTACAGAATGTCATGTTTCTGTGGCAAGTAGGAACTCACCATCCTAATTTTTGGTAGAAAAATGAGAGCATGTCAATATTAACCTATATTCTTTTGGGGGGCTTTTAACTTCCAACTTTAGCATTTCTATTTTCTCTATGAATTCTTTTAAGAAAAATTTCAAAGAGCTTGGAAGCTAATAAAGCAGGGTTCAACTGAAGACTAAATTTTGGATCAGTCATGTCTATGTTGTTCAGTTGCTCATTCATGTCCAACTCTTTGTGACCCCATAGACTGCAGCACGCCAGGCTTCCCTGTCCTTCACTCTTTCCCGGATTTTGCAACAACTCATGTCCATTGAATCAATGATGCCATCCAACCAACTCATCCTCTCTCACCCTCTTCTCTTCCAGCCCTCAATCTTTCCCACCATCGGGGTCTTTTCCAATGAGTCATCTCTTTGCATCAGGTGGCCAAAGTATTGCAGCTTCAGCTTCAGCATCAGTCCTTTCAATGAATATTCAGTTTCCTTTATGATTGGCTAGTTTGATTCCCCTGCTGTCCATGGGACTCTCTCAAGGATCTTCTCCAGCACCACAGTTCAAAAGCATCAGTTCTTCAGTGCTCATCCTTCTTTCTGGTTCAGCTCTCACATCCATATATCGCTACTGGAAAAGACATAGCTTTGACTAGACAGACCTTTGTCAGCAAAGTTATGTCTCTAATTTTAATATGCTGTCTAGGTTTGTCATAACTTTTCTTCCAAGGAGCAAGTGTCTTTTAATTTTGTGGCTGCAGTCACTGTCTTCAGTGATTTTGGAGCCCAAGAAAATAAAGTCATCTCTATAGAAGTAGAATATATCCTGACACGTGCCTACTTGCATGAGATTCTTTGAGTGGCCGTGAAGAGCCTCTTGCTTAAGAGTGAAAAAGCTGGCTTAAAACTCAACATTCCAAAAATTAAAATCAAGGCATCTGGGCCCATAACTTCATGACAAATAGGTAGGGAAACAATGGAAACAGTGGGAGACTTTATTTTTGGGGGCTCCAAAATCACTGCAGCTGGTGACTGTAGCCATGAAATTAAAAGACACTTGCTCCTTGGATAAAAGCTATGACCAACCTAGACAACATATTAAAAAGCAGAGACATTACTCTGCCAACAAAAGTCCATCTAGTCTAAGCTATGATGTTTCCAATAGTCATCTATGGATGTGAGAGTTTGATCATAAAGAAAGTTGAGTGCCAAAGAATTTATGCTTTTGAACTGTGGTGCTGGAGAAGACTTTTGAGAGTCCCTTGACTGCAAGGAGACCTAACCAGTCCATCCTAAAGGAAATCAGTCCTGAATATTCATTGGAAGACCTGATGCTGAAGCTGAAGCTCCAATACTTTGTCCACTTGATGTAAAGAACTAACTCATTTGAAAAGACCCTTATGCTGGGAAAGATTGAAGGCAGGAGAAGAAGGGGATGACAGAGGATGAGATGGTTGGATGGCATCACTGACTTGATGGACATGAGTTTGAGCAAGCTCCAGAAGTTTCTGATGGACAGGGAAGCCTGGCATGCTGCAGTCCATGGGGTCGCAAACAGTTGAACATGACAGAGTGACGGGGACGGAACTTAACTGAACTGAAGGGCATCTGGGAGAAAGAAAATTATTTCCTATGTATCTGGAAGACAGGATTAGTGTGTACTGTGTGATAGACGATTATTCCCCTTTTGTATAGAAAAGAGAACTCTCCGAGAATTACTGTATCAATGAAAGCATCAGAATCACAGCTATGGTGAGCCTGGGGAAAAGGAATCCCTGCTGAAAGGTAGCCACTCTCTTGGGTTGAACATCAAAAGTTTCTATAAAAAATGACCTTGTTTAGAACAGTGTGAGAATGCTCAGACATACTTGTGAGTGGGGATGGTAAAAGATTTTTCAAGGCCAACGTTGTAGAGTTGAACTGGTTAGGAAGATGAGTCAGGAAGATAATAGTCTAAATGTAACCTTATTTGTACTCACAGGCTCATGGAAGCTGGAGAAATTTAAGTTACTTTAGATAGACTCAGGTAAAGCTTTATTCTTTTCATCAATTTACCCAGGGACTTAATTAGGTGACTAAAAAATAAAGTTGCCAAAATGATCTCTGGAAACCAAAGGGAGTGCAAGTGATATCATTTAACTAACTCCAGGGACCTATCAAAAGACTGCTTTCCAGAAATAAATATGTATGGCAGTATCAGCTAAGGAACCAGTAAAGTACCTTGAAAATTAATTTTTACCTTTTTGCTACAAGGGGAACCTTCTATAACTCTTTTAATGGGTGGAGTGGATCTAGACATTGCAGTTAAAAGAAATTTTATTTCTTTTACCTCTCTTCAAATTAAGACTTTAGGTACAATGGATATCATATTTTCATAGTAAAGATTTTTTTTTTTTTTGCTATTTTGTTAAAAACAGACTTCACAGTCGTGAGGAATATTATGTAAATTAGGGCAACCTTAAAGATTCTCATTTTACCCCAAAATATATTTTCTGTAACTAATAAGAAAGCACAAAGTTAAAATACATGTGGAATTCAGATCATCATATAGGTATATGCTTTATTGACTATGCCAAAGCCTTTGACTGTGAGGACTACAACAAACTCTGGAAAAGTCTTAAAGAGATGGGAATACCAGACCACTTGACCTGCCTCTTGAGAAATCTGTATGCAGGTCAGGAAGCAACAGTTAGAACTGGATATGGAACAACAGACTGGTTCCAAATAGGAAAAGGAGTACATCAAGGCTGTATGTTGTCATCCTGATTATTTAACTTACATGCAGAGTACATCATGAGAAATGCTGGGCTAGAAGAAGCACAAGCTGGAATCAAGATTGCTGGGACAAATATTAATAACCTCAGATATGCAGATGACACCACCCTTATGGCAGAAAGTGAAGAAGAACTAAAGAGCCTCTTGATGAAAGTGAAAAGGAGAGTGAACAAGTTGGCTTAAAGCTCAACATTCAGAAAACTAAGATCATGACATCCGGTCCCATCACTTCATGGCAAATAGATGGGGAAACAGTGGAAACAGTGGCTGACTTTATTTGTGGAATGGGCTCCAAAATACTGCAGATGGTGATTGCAGCCATGAAGTTAAAAGACGCTTACTCCTTGGAAGAAAAGTTATGACCAACCTAGACGGCATATTAAAAAGCAAAGATATTACTTTGCCAACAAAGGTCTGTCTAGTGAACTATGGATTTTCCAGTAGTCATGTATAGATGTGAGAGTTGGACTATAAAGAAAGCTGAGCACCAACTAATTGATGCTTTTGAACTATGGTGTTGGGGTAGACTCTTGAGAGTCCCTCGGACTGCAAGCAGATCCAACCAGTCTATCCCAAAGGAAATCAGGCCTGAATATTCATTGGAAGGACTGATGTTGAAGCAGAAACTCCAATACTTTGTCCACCTGATGCGAACAGCTGACTCATTTGAAAAGACTCTGATGCTGGAAAAGATTGCAGGCGGGAGGAGAAGGGGACCACAGAGGATGAGATGGCTGGATGGCATCACTCACTCAAAGGACATGAGCTTGAGTAAACTCCGGGAGTTAGTGATGGACAGGGAGGCCTGGCTTACTGTAGTCCATAGGGTACAAAGAGTCAGACAAGACTGAGAGACTGAACTGAACTGAACTGATAGGTATAGGGCTTTCCAGGTGGTGCTGAAATAAAGTGGAAGTTTAGTCACTCAGTCATGTCAGACTCTTTGCTACCCCATGGACAGTAGCCCACCAGGCTTCTCCATCCAAGGCATTTTCCAAGCAAGAGCACTGGAGTGGGTTGCCATTTCCTTCTCCAGAGGATCTTCCTGACCCAGGGATCGAACCCAGGTCTCCCACATTGTAGGCAGATGCTTTACTGTCTGAGCCAAAGAATCTGCCAATGCTAATGCAGAAGAATTTGAGTTGGATCCCTGGGTCTGGAAGATCCCTTGGAGAAAGAAATGGCAACCCACTCCAGTGTTCTTGCCTGGAGAATGCCAGGGACAGAGGAGCCTGGCAGGCTACAATCCATGGGGTTACAAAGAGCTGGACACAACTGAAGCAACTTAGCACGTAGGAGGGGGACATAAGGCAAGTTGTGATGCAGTATATTCCTGATCATCAATATAAACCCCACTTGTCATCCTCAGAAGCGGAGCCATACCCAATGTGGCATCAGCAAGTGTTGCCAATTACACTGAATGACAGGCACAGACGTATCCAAGGCCATACCTCTGAGTATCCTGACATTTGAACATCTCTTTGATAGCTTGACTGTGTGAGCAGATCCTTAAGGCAGCTCAGGTAACAATGTCAGTTCATACACACTCTCCTTTACCTTGTTACTGCCTGCCACCTGAAAGCACCTTTTAACAACTCTTCCCAAGGGGGCTGCAAAGACCACCAGAGATAGAATACTGCCAGAAAAGTCATTCACAAGAGAACCATTCAGTTCTGTTAGCTATAAGATATTGATTTTATAGCTGTACCCAAAGGGTGATGCTTGAGAAAAATAGGGAACATATAAATTATATGCCATTCTCACTCATACCCTTATAGTCATAGAAAAAGGTATACTAAGAAATAAATGGAATACTTGCGAGAGTAACATAAAAACTTATAAACATCTCCTGGAAAAGGGAAAATTCTTTTTTATTTTAAATCAGTCAGATGTTATACAAGACAGAAGAGGCACAGCAAAAAGCTTCTATATGTCTAGTATTGAAGATTCATTAATATGTCTAGTACTTCTTTCTGCTCATTATTTTTTGTCATTAAAGGAATCTCAAATGTAATTTCCTCGTAGAGATGGATACCTAAGAACACCTTTGGAGAATAAAAGGTTTTTTTTTAATTATAAAAAATAAAAGTTATTGGGAAATAATTGCATTGTTTTTGATACCAATTACTCTTCCCCGAGGGAGAAAGGGGATCAGCATTTATTTAAGACAATTGGAAACTATACCTGGCAAAACATTGTACAGCTTTTAGTAGCAAAACTGCAAAGAAAAAATGCTGTAGTATAGTAAAAAGCCAATAAAGATCAATGCAATTTGCCTTGGGAAAAAAATAAATCACAAGTAAAACCTCCTTTTTCTACTCTCCATTGAGGTTTTTACAAGAGCTTTTCATTGAATTTAAACAAGAGGATTTGAACAAATGGGAGAAGAATTGTTTAACCATAGTCTTAGTGTACTTAAAAAAGAGAAATTGATGACAGTTTTGAAATAATTTTAATATTGGAGAGATAATTAAGGATGAGAAAGTATATTTGCTTTGACGACTGTATAATAAAGAATGGGAAGAAGTTTTGAAGGAATAGTCTTCTATCAATGGACAAATGAGGTCTAGTGATGTTATAGGAGCAGTTTTATGCATTGCTGCTGAAAATGTCTAAGTGATAAGATCTGGGATAAGCATTTTTAGAATGAGATGCATATAGAGGAAATTTAGTAAGCATTGGGTGGCAATGAGATTTTATCATAGAAGGAAATAATTATTCACTGGCCTTGGTACATCTGTCAAAATGATCCTGCAAATGAGCTCACAATCAGAGGCATCTCTCTTTACAGAAATGGAAATATCCTGTGTTATGGAATACAGGTTGTCATCATCATCATTGTTCTCACTTCCTCCTCTTCTTAATTATAGTGGCTATCATTTATTGATTTTTCAAATGAGCTAGCACCATACTAAAGAGTTATATTTTGCCAAAACCATGATTTTCAAATATTCTTTTACTTAATTTCCTCCAAAGATGATAGTGCTGAACTTTGGGATAACAGGGGTTCTCTGAGGGTAAATTTAGAATAACAAATGGGGGTGCTAAGTTTTATAACCAGGTAAAAGCTCACTAAACCCTGGATAAGACATGGCACTGGAGATTTATTTTTAATCCTTATATAGTAAGCTAATATTCCCAAGATCATGGGTTTCATTATTTTAGCTTGAAAACACTATTCACATTCTAACGTGTACAAATATATTGTTTACACAGGAGTTTATGGAAAACAAAGCCTATCCCAGGTTCTATAGGTAGAATCTATGTGACTAAAAATGTAGTATATTCTTTAAATTATATAATAGAACTTTTAGGGCTTTCCAGGTGGCAAAGTGGTAAAGAATCCATCTAATAATGCTGGAGACTCAAGAGATGCAGGTTCTATTCCTGGGTCTGGAAGATCCCCTGAAGTAGAAAATGTCAACTCATTCAGTATTCTTGCCTGGAAAATTTCATGGACAGCAGAGCCTGGCAGACTAGTCCATGGGGTCACAAAGAGTTGGACACAACTAAGCCTGCATGCATATAACCATGAACTGAGCTACTGAAATATGGCCAGCCTAAATTAAGATGCAGAGCAAGTTTAAAACACACACCAGATTTTTTAAATGTATTATAAAAATAAAGTAGCTTGTTAATAATGTTATATTAATTACATGTTGAATGATAATGTTTTGGATATAGAAGTTTCAATATAATACATTGAAATTATTTTCATCTCTTTTTTTTTTTTTGCATTTAATGCAGCTGCTAAAATGTTGTAAATTATATATGTCACTCATATCCGTGGCCTGCATTCAGTTTCTCTTGGACAGAGCTGTACAAACAGAGATAAAGCATTCTGGAATAAAAATGATGCCAATGAACTGGGACCAAAAAAAAAAAAAAAAAAAAAAACCTCTAACTGTCCTGGGGAAAGCACTAAGCTCTGACTGCCTAGTATTTAAATGGTACTATGAAACATGCCATACAAAGTCAGAAGTCTTTCAGTGAATCCTAGGTAAAAGCATGTAAATAGTGAGTCTCTATTTAGTCCATAGATTTTTTAGGTATTGTTATTTGTAGCTATTTCTACTGGTCTTCATTCTGTGGTTCCTTGTACATTATAGTCTATCCCCAACCAGCCCTTTCACAGATATCTTTCTTGATCAGGAAAGAGTGTTAAAGTGAAACCTACAAATCAAAATGTGCTAGAGAAATATAGATAGATAGATTTAGATATATAATTTATATATTTGTTATATATTTATATAATTATTAAAAATCTATTTAGTGTTTAGTGTATATTTAGTGTTTAATACATATAATCCATTTCTCCAAGGAAATGGCAACCCACTCCAATATTCTTGCCTGGAAAATCCCATAGAGAGAGGAGTCTGGTGGGCTATAGTGTATGGGGTTGCAAAGAGTCATATATGACTGAGCACATACACAAATATAAAATAATACAAGGTATAGAAATATATATATATATTAAGACTATCTCAGGTCATAAAGGAATTCCGTTCGTTAGAAAAATTAGGTTTTCACCATGTAAACAATAGGGAGAATATTGAAGGACTTTAAACATAAAAGTAGAATATCATATTTTTATTTTTCTTACTGTTTTCTAGGAAGACAACACATAAATAGGTAGATAGATGGAGAGAGAAAGAAACAGATCTCACTAGAGACCCTCCAGAGGTTTTGAGCCCAGCTATATAATCTCCCCACTCCATCCCCACTACATCAGCTCTTACAAATATCTTGTGTGGAGAGCACTTTTGTGTTTGAGGCACTCCCCTTTGTTTTAAAAGGGCTCAATCTCTTAAGGACACCACAGCTTTTAGAGATGTAAATCAGCCTTGTGAGAGCCATTGGGCCTTAATCCCAAACTATCATCAGTCAGTTCTGTTCAGTCGCTCACTCCTGTCCGACTCTGCTCAGTCCTGTCCAACTCTTTGCGACCCCATGAATTGCAGCACGCCAGCCCTCCCTGTCCATCACCAACTCCTGGAGTTCACTCAGACTCATGTCCATTGAGTCAGTGATGCCATTCAGCCATCTCATCCTTGGTCGTCCCCTTCTCCTCCTGCCCCTAATCCCTCCCAGCATCAGAGTCTTTTCCAATGAGTCAAATCTTCGCATGATGTGGCCAAAGTACAGGAGTTTACACTTTAGCATCATTCCTTCCAAAGAAATCCCAGGGCTGATCTCCTTCAGAATGCACTGGTTGGATCTCCTTGCAGTCCAAGGGACTCTCAAGAGTCTTCTCCAACACCACAGTTCAAAAGCATCAATTCTTCAGCACTCAGCCTTCTTCACAGTCCAACTTTCACATCCATACATGACCACAGGAAAAATCATAGCCTTGACTAGACGGACCTTAGTCAGCAAAGTAATGTCTCTGCTTTTGAATATGCTATCTAGGTTGGTCATAACTTTTATTCCAAGGAGTAAGCATCTTTTGATTTCATGGCTGCAGTCACCATCTGCAGTGATTTTGGAGCCCCCAAAAAATAAAGTCTGACACTGTTTCTACTGTTTCCCCATCTATTTGCCATGAAGTGATAGGACCATATGCCATGATCTTTGTTTTCTGAATGTTGAGCTTTAAGCCAACTTTGTCACTCTCCTCTTTCACTTTCATCACGAGGCTTTTTAGTTCCTCTTCACTTTCTGCCATAAGGGTGGTGTCATCTGCATATCTGAGGTTATTGATATTTCTCCTGGCAATCTTGATTCCAGCTTGTTTCTCTTCCAGTCCAGCGTTTCTCATGATGTACTCTGCATAAAAGTTAAATAAACAGGGTGACAATATACAGCCTTGACGTACTCCTTTTCCTATTTGGAACCAGTCTGTTGTTCCATGTCCAGTTCTAACTGTTTCTTCCTGACCTGCATACAGATTTCTCAAGAGGCAGCTCAGGTGATCTGGTTTCCCATCTCTCTCAGAATTTTCCACAGATTATTGTGATCCACACAGTCAAAGGCTTTGGCATAGTCAATAAAGCAGAAATAGATGTTTTTCTGAAACTCTTCTGCTTTTTCCATGATCCAGCAGATGTTGGCAATTTGATCTCTGGTTCCTCTGCCTTTTCTAAAATCAGCTTGAACAACAGGAAGTTCACGGTTCATGTATTGCTGAAGCCTGGCTTGGAGAATTTTGAGCATTAATTTAGTAGCATGTGAGATGAGTGCAATTGTGTAGTAATTTGAGTATTCTTTGGCATTGCCTTTCTTTGGAATTGGAATGAAAACTGATCTTTTCCAGTCCTGTGCCCACTGCTGAGTTTTCCAAATTTGCTGGCATACTGAGAGAAGCACTTTCACAGCATCATCTTTCAGGATTTGAAACAGCTCAACTGGAATGCCATCACCTCCTCTAGCTTTGTTCGTAGTGATGCTTTCTAAGGCCCACTTGACTTCACATTCCAGGATGTCTGGCTCTAGGTGAGTGATCACACCATTGTGATTATCTTGGTTGTGAAGATCTTTTTTGTACAGTTCTTCTGTGTATTCTTGCCACCTCTTCTTAATATCTTCTGCTTTTCTTAAGTCCAGACCATTTCTGTCTTTATTGAGCCCATCTTTACATGAAATGTTCCCTTGATATCTCTAAGTTTCTTGAAGAGATCCCTAGTCTTTCCCATTCTGCTGTTTTCCTCTATTTCTCTGCATTGATTGCTTAAGAAGGCTTTCTTATCTCTTCTTGCTATTCTTTGGAACTCTGCATTCAGATGCTTATATCTTTCCTTTCGTCTTTTGTTTTTTGCCTCTCTTCTTTTCACAGCTATTTGTAAGGCCTCCCCAGACAGCCATTTTGCTTCTTTGCATTTCTTTTCCATGAGGCTATTCTTGATCCCTATCTCCTGTACAATGTCACGAACCTCATTCCATAGTTCATCAGGCACTCTATCTATCAGATCTAGGCCCTTAAATCTATTTCTCACTTCCACTGTATAATCATAAGGGATTTGATTTAGATCATACCGAATGGTCTAGCAGTTTTCCCTTCTTTCTTCAATTAAGTCTGAATTTGGTAATAAGGAGTTCATGATCTGAGCCACAGTCAGCTCCTGGTCTTGTTTTTGCTGTCTGTATAGAGCTTCTCCATCTTTGGCTGCAAAGAATAGAATCAATCTGATTTCAGTGTTGACCATCTGGTGATGTCCATTTGTAGAGTCTTCTCTCGTGTTGTTGGAAGAGGGTGTTTGCTATGACCAGTGCATTATCTTGGCAAAACTCTATTAGTCTTTGCCCTGCTTCATTCTACATTCCAAAGCCAAATTTGCCTGTTACTCCAGGTGTTTCTTGACTTCCTACTCTTGCATTCCAGTCCCCTATAATGAAAAGGACATCTTTTTTGCGTGTTAATTCTAAAAGGACTTGTAGGTCTTCATAGAACCATTCAACTTCAGCTTCTTTAGCATTACTGGTAGGGCATAGACTTGGATTACTGTGATATTGAATGATTTGCTTTGGAAACAAACAGAGATCATTCCGTTGTTTTGGAGATTGCATCCAAGTACTGTATTTTGGACTCTTTTGTTGACCATGATGGCTACTACATTTCTTCTGAGGGATTCCTGCCCACAGTAGTAGATATAATGGTCATCTGAGTTAAATTCACCCATTCCAGTCCATTTTAGTTTGCTGATTTCTAGAATGTCGACATTCACTCTTGCAATCTCTTGTTTGACCACTTCCAATTTGCCTTGATTCATGGACCTGACATTCCAGGTTCCTATGCAATATTGCTGTTTGCATCAGACCTTGCTTTCATTACCAGTCACATCCAGAGCTGGGTATTGTTTTTGCTTTGGCTCCATCCCTTCATTCTTTCTGGAGTTCTTTCTCCAGTGATCTCCAGTAGTGTGTTGGGCACCTACTGACCTGGGGAGTTCCTCTTTCAGTATCTTATCATTTTGCCTTTTCATACTGTTCATGGGGTTCTTAAGGCAAGAATACTGAAGTGGTTTGCCATTCCCTTCTCCAGTGGACCACATTCTGTCAGACCTCTCCACCATGACCCGCCTGTCTTGGGTTGCCCCATGGGCATGGCTTAGTTTCATATAGGCCAATATAACATATTCCATGGGAAAAGTGGGTTTCTGTTTGAAACTCCAAAAGTTTCCTCTCCATCATGCCGATTTTTTGTGATCACCAAAAGTCTTGATAGATTTTGTCTCCTAGAGAACCCCCTTTATATGTGTCAAACCTTAAGCTCAGGATTAAAAAATAAAATTAAAAAGGCCAATGGTTGTCAACTCATCTTAAAAGGATCACCCTCCTTGGAATTTCAACTCACCTTGTGACTGTTGTTTCCACAACTGTTTGCTGTCTTTAATAATAGGAACTTTGTGATTTATCGAGTTTGTTTTAGCTGTACCAGGGGAATATTGGATCACCATGATCTCTTTTTCCCTGACCAGAAGCCGGAGTCTTTTACTGGTATGCTTCCTATAAAAAGAATGTTAACTTGACTCCATTTCCATTAAAATTAGACATTTCCATTTGCATTTTTTAAATTTGGCATATAGAAGACATTTCCTAAAGTTTCATAAATTAATGAAAAGCTATATAAACAAATTAAAAAATGGGCAACTTTTTAGCTAGAGTACTGATTTTGCTCTACAGCAGAACTGATTGGAATTTTGTATCCTCAGTAAGCAGGGTTGAACCTCAGTTATTAACTGCATATAGCCTCAAAGCTTTCAGCTGTATCATTATTACCTTTGTTAATAGTTCTTGTGTGGATTGAATGAGATCATTGCATATTAAAGACTTAGCAGAAAGCCTGCACATGATGGGCTTCTTCAGATGATGCTAGTGGTAAGGAAACCTCCTGCCACTGCAAGATACACAGGAGATGCTGGTACAGTCACTTGGTCAGGAAGATCCTCTGGAGGAGGGCATGACAATCCACTCCAATATTTTTTACCTGAAGAATCCCATGGACAGAGGAGCCTGGTGAACTATAGTCCTCAGGATCTCAGAGAGTCAAACACGACTGAAGAGACAGCAAACACACATTCGCCCATGATAAGTTCTTATTATTTGGTAGTCATTATTAAGATATGTGCAACTCACTAAACTTCCTGAAAATGACATGAGAATCTTCACAGAAAATTTCAGATGTGAGTAATCTGATCCAATAATTCTCTGAAATATTCTGAGCAAATTTTTCTTTTAAAAAAACTGGGACTTAACAAGGCAACAAATGAGGTTAATACAGTATGATCAACTCTGTATAACTCAATATAACATTAATGTAATAGTTCAAGCAATTGTTTTTATGCAACAAATCATAAATAAAACATATGAGGCTGATATGATTTACCACATTTTCATATTTACCACGTTATAAACTAGAGAAAATCTACACAAGAATGTCTAAGAAAAATGCTTCTAGCCTAGTTTTTATCTTCTCCCTTCATCACCCATTACTCTTTTGATCCACTAACGGTGACTCATGCCTTCTGACAAAATGGCTGTTCCTGTGTGTCAGAGTTTAAGTATCAATTAGGGTGAACTCTCAGTGTCTCCATTGTTCTCCGTTATTGTATATCAAGTCCTGAACATAAATCAGCTAGCTGCTCTGTGCTGGTTTGTTCTGACACAGAAGTCTTCATTTTTCCAATATGCCTATAATTGCTTGTTGCAGAGTGGTGAGGGATTGGAAACTTGAAGACAGAGGAGTGTGGAATTTTAGTTCAAGTGAAAGTGTTAGTCGCTCAGTTGTGTCTGAGTCTTTGCAACCTCATAGACTGTAGCCCACCAGGCTACAGTGGTCTATACTTGCCTGGAATTCTCCAGGCAAGAATACTGGAGTGGGTAACCATTCCCTTCTTCAGGGGACCTTCCTGACCAATGAATCAAACCCAGTTCTCCTGCATTGCAGACAGATTTTTTACTGTCTGAGCCACCAGGGAAGCCCAGATCCACTCTAATCTATATGACTTTTCACATGTTACATAACCTCTCTGCACCTTAGTTTCCCCATCTAAAAAATGAGGCTAAAAATAGTACCAGAAAATTAGGATCAAAACCACAATGAGATATGACCTTACACCTACTAGGATAGCTACTCTTAAAAAAAAAAAAATGCAGGAAATAAAAAGTGTTGCTGAAGATATAGAGAAATCAGAACCCAGGACATCATTGGTGAGGAAATAAAATAATGAAGCCAGTATGAAAAACAGTGTGCTATTTCCTTAAACAATTAAAAATGGAATTACCATATGATTCAGTAATTTTACTTTGGGTGGTAAAGAACCCACCTGCCAATGCAGGAGATATAAGACCCCAGGGTTCCACCCCTGGGTCCTGAAGATCCCTGGAGGAGAGCATGGCAGCCCACTCCAATATTTTTGCCTGGAGAATGCCATGAACAGAGGAGTCCAGTAGGATACAGTCCATGGGATCACAGAGTCAGACATGACTGAAGTGACTTAGCATGCATGTAAATATACATTCAAAGGAATTGAAAGCTGTATTGAAAGAGAAATTGGCCCTCTCAACTTCATTATAGCAAGATTCACAGTACTTAAGAAGTGAAAGCAACCTGAGTGGTCATCAGCTGAGGAATGGATAGATAAAATGTGGTTATATGTATGCAGTGGAAAAGAGAAAGAAATCCTGAGGGATATTACAACATGGATGAATCTTGAGGATATTATGTTAAGTGAAATAAGCCAGTTAAAATAGACAAATGATGCTTGATTCTACTTCTATGAGGTATCAGTTCAGTTCAGTTCAGTTGCTCAGTTGGGTGTGACACTTTGTGACCCCATGAACTGCAGCACACCAGGCCTTCCTGTCCATCACCAACTCCCAGAGTTTACCCAAACTCATGTCCATTGAGTTGGTGATGCCATCTAACCATCTCATATCTGTAGTCCCCTTCTCCTCCTGCCCTCAATCTTTCCCAGCATCAGGATCTTGTCAAATGAATTAGTTCTTCGCATCAGGTGGCCAAAGTATTGGACTTTCAGCTTCAACATCAGTCCTCCCAGTGAACAGCTTGGACTGATCTCCTTTAGGATGGGCTGGTTGAATCTCCTTGCAGTCCAAGGGACTCTCAATAGTCTTCTCCAACACCACAGTTCAAAAGCATTAATTCTTCCATTCTCAGCTATCTTTATAGTCCAAATCTCACATCCATAAATGACCACTGGAAAAACCTTAGCCTTGACTATATTGACTTTTATTGACAAAATAATGTCTCTGATTTTTAATATGCTGCCTAGGTTGGTCATAATTTTCCTTCCAAGGAGTAAGCGTTTTTTTGATTTCATGGCTGCAATCACCACCTGCAGTGATTTTGGAGCCGCCCCCCCAAAAAAAATATAGTCAGCCACTGTTTCCACTGTTTCCCCGTCTACTTCCTATGAAGTGATGGGACCAGATGCCATGATCTTCATTTTCTGAATGTTGAGCTTTAAGTCAACATTTTCTCTCCGCTTTCACTTTCATCAAAAGGCTCTTAGTTCCTCTTCACTTTCTGCCATAAGGGTGGTGTCATCTGCATATCTGAGGTTACTGATATTTGTCCCAGCAATCTTGATTACAGCTTTTGCTTCATCCAGCCTGTTTCTCATGATGTACTCTTCATATAAGTTAATTAAGCAGAGTAACAATATACAGCCTTGAAGTACTCCATTTCCTATTTGGAACCAGTCTGTTGTTCTATGCCCAGTTCTAACTGTTGCCTCCTGACCTGCATACAGGTTTCTCAAGGTGGTCTCGTATTCCCATCTCATTCAGAATTTTTCACAGTTCATTGTGATCTGTGCAGTCAAATGCATTTGTATAGTCAATAAAGCAGAAATATATGTTTTTCTGGAACTCTTGCTTTTTTGATGATCCAGGGGATGTTGGTAATTTGATCTCTGGTTCCTCTGCCTTTACTAAAACCAGCTTGAACATCTGGAAGTTCATGGTTCACATATTGCTGAAATCTGGCTTGGAGTATTTTGAGCATTACTTTACTAGAGTGTGAGATGAGTGCAATTGTGCGGTACTTTGAGCATTCTTTTTTTTAATATAAATTTATTTATTTTAATTGGAGGCTGATTATTTTACAATATTGTAGTGTTTTTGGCAAACATTGACATGAATCCATCACGAGTGTACAAGTGTTCCCCATCCTGAAATCTCCCCCACCTCCTTCCCCATCCCATCCCTCTGGGTCATTCCAGTGCACCAGCCCTGAGCACCCCGTTTAATGCATCGAGCCTGGACTGGTGATTCATTTCACATATGATAATATACATATTTCAATGTCATTCTCCCAAATTATCCCAACCTTGCCCTCTGCCACAGATTCCAAAAGACTGTTCTATACATCTCTGTCTCTTGCTGTCTCACATATAGGGTTATCGTCACCATCTTTCTAAATTCCACATGTATGCGTTAGTATAGTGTATTGGTGTTTTTCTTTCTGGCTTACTTCACTCTGTATAATAGGCTCCAGTTTCATCCACCTCATTAGAACTGACTCAAATGTATTCTTTTTAATGGCTGAGTAATATTCCACTGTGTATATGTACCACAGCTTTCTTATCCATTCATCTGCTGATGGACATCTAAGTTGCTTCCATGTCCTGGCTATTATAAACAGGGCTGCAATGAACATTGGGGTACATGTGTCTCTTTCAGTTCTGATTTCTTTAGTGTGTATGTCCAGAAGTGGTATTCCTGGATCATATGGCAGCTCTATTTCCAGTTTTTTAAGGAATCTCCACACTGTTCTCCATAGTGGCTGTACTATGCGTTTGTTCTCATAGTGGCTGTACTGAGTTTGCGTTCCCACCAACAGTGTAAGAGGGATCCCTTTTCTCCACACCCTCTCCAGCATTTATTGCTTGTAGACTTTTGGATCACAGCCATTCTGACTGGCGTGAAATGGTACCTCATCGTGGTTTTGATTTGCATTTCTCTGATAATGAGTGATGTTGAGCATCTTTTCATGTGTTTGTTAGCCATCTGTATGTCTTCTTTGGAGAAATGTCTGTTTAGTTCTTTGGCCCATTTTTTGATTGGGTCATTTATTTTTCTAGACTTGAGCTGCAGGTGTTGTTTGTATATTTTTGAGATTAATTCTTTGTCAGTTGCTGCATTTGCTATTATTTTCTCCCATTCTGAAGGATGTCTTTTCACCTTGCTTAGAGTTTCCTTTGTTGTGCAAAAGCTTTTAATTTTAATTAGGGCCCATTTGTTTATTTTTGCTTTTGTTTCCAATACTCTGGGAGGTGGGTCATAGAGGATCGTGCTATGATTTATGTCAGAGAGTGTTTTGCCTATGTTTTCCTCTAGGAGTTTTATAATTTCTGGTCTTACGTTTAGATCTTTAATCCATTTTGAATTTATTTTTGTGTATGGTGTTAGAAAGTGTTCTAGTTTTATTCTTTTACAAGTGGTTGACCAGTTTTCCCAGCACCACTTGTTAAAGAGATTATCTTTTCTCCATTGTATATTCTTGCCTTCATGTCAAAGATAAGGTGTACATGCTGCTGCTGCTGCTAAGTCACTTCAGTCGTGTCCAACTCTGTGCGACCCCATAGACAGCAGCCCACCAGGCTCTGCCATCCCTGGGATTCTCCAGGCAAGAACACTGGAGTGGGTTGCCATTTCCTTCTCCAAAGCATGAAAGTGAAAATTGAAAGTGAAGTCACTCAGTCATGTCCGACTGTTTGAGACCCCATGGACTGCAGCCTACCAGGCTCCATAGGTGTGTGGATTTATCTCTGGGCTGTCTATTTTGTTCCATTGATCTATATTTCTGTCTTTGTGCCAGTACCATACTGTCTTGATGACTGTGGCTCTGTAATAGAGCCTGAAGTCAGGCAAGTTGATTCCTCCAGTTCCATTCTTCTTTCTCAAGATTGCTTTGGCTATTCAAGGTTTTTTGTATTTCCATACAAATTGTGAAAATATTTGTTCTAGTTCTGTGAAAAATACTGTTGGTAGCTTGATAGGGATTGCCTTGAATCTATAGATTGCCCTGGGTAGTATACTCATATTCACTATATTGATTCTTCTGATCCATGAACATGGTATATTTCTCCATCTGTTTGTGTCCTCTTTGATTTCTTTCACCAATGTTTTATAGTTTTCTATATATAGGTATTTTGTTTCTTCAGGTAGATATATTCCTAAGTATTTTATTCTTTTCTTTGCAGTGGTGAATGGAATTGTTTCCTTAACTTCTCTTCTGTTTTCTCATTGTTAGTGTATAGGAATGCAAGGGATTTCTCTGTGTTAATTTTATATCCTGTAACTTTACTATATTCATTGATTAGGTCTAGTAATTTTCTGGTGGAGTCTTTAGGGTTTTTTATGTAGAGGATCATGTCATCTGCAAACAGTGAGAGTTTTACTTCTTCTTTTCCAATCTGGATTCCTTTTATTTCTTTTTCTGCTCTGATTGCTGTGGCCAAAGCTTCCAAAACTATGTTGAATAGTAGTGGTGAGAGTGGGCACCCTTGTCTCATTCCCTACTTTAGGGGAAATGCTTTCAATTTTTCACCATTGAGGATAATATTTGCTGTGGGTTTGACATATATAGCTTTTATTATGTTGAAGTGTGTTCCTTCTATTCCTGCTTTCTGGAGAGTTTTTATTATGAATGGATGTTGAATTTTGTCAAAGGCTTTCTCTGCATCTATTGAGATAATCATATGGGTTTTATCTTTCAATTTGTTAATGTGGTGTATTACATTGATTGATTTGCGGATATTGAAGAATCCTTGCATCCCTGGGATAAAGCCCACTTGGTCATGATGTATGATCTTTTTAATGTGTTGTTGGATTCTGTTTGCTAGAATTTTGTTAAGGATTTTTGCATCTATGTTCTTCAGTGATATTGGCCTGTAGTATTCTTTTTTTGTGGCATCTTTGTCAGGTTTTGGTATTAGGGTGATGGTGTCCTCATAGAATGAGTTTGGAAGTTTACCTTCCTTTGCAATTTTCTGGAAGAGTTTGAATAGGATAGGCGTTAGCTCTTCTCTAAATTTTTGGTAGGATTCAGCTGTGAAGCCGTCTGGTCCTTGGCTTTTGTTTGATGAAAGATTTCTGATTATAGTTTCAATATCCATGCTTATTGGTGGGTCTGTTAAGATTTTCTATTTTTTCCTGGTTCAGTTTTGGAGAGTTGTACTTTTCTGAGAATTTGTCTATTTCCTCCAAGTTGTCCACTTTATTGGCATATAGTTGCTTATAGTAGTCTCATGATCCTTTGTATTTCTGTGTTGTCTGTTGTGATCTCTCCATTTTCATTTCTAATTTTGTTGATTTGATTCTTCTCCCTTTGTTTCTTGAGGAGTCTGGCTAATGGTTTGTCAATTTTATTTATCTTCTCAAAGAACCAGCTTTTGGCTTTGTTGATTTTTGCCATGGTCTCTTTTGTTTCTTTTGCATTTATTTCTGCCCTAATTTTTAAAATTTCTTTCCTTCTACTAACCCTGGGGTTCTTAATTTCTTCCTTTTCTAGTAGCTTTAGGTGTAGAGTTAGGTTATTTATTTGACTTTTTTCTTGTTTCCTGAGGTAAGCCTGTGTTGCTATGAGTCTTCCCCTTAGCACTGCTTTTACAGTGTCCCATAGGTTTTGGGTTGTTGTGTTTTCATTTTCATTCATTTCTATGCATATTTCAATTTCTTTTTTTTTATTTCTTCAGTGATTTGTTGGTTATTCAGAAGCGTGTTATTCAGCCTCCATATGCTGGAACTTTTAGTAGTTTTTCTCCCGTAATTGAGATCTAATCTTACTGCATTGTGGTCTGAAAAGATGCTTGGAAAGATTTCAATTTTTTGAATTTACCAAGGCTAGATTTATGGCCCAGGATGTGATCTATCCTGGAGAAGGTTCCATGAGCACTTGAGAAAAAGGTGGAATTCATTGTTTTGGGGTGAAATGTCCTATAGATATCAATTAGGTGTAACTGGTCTATTGTATCATTTAAAGTTTGTGTTTTCTTGTTAATTTTCTGTTTGGTTGATCTATCCATTGGTGTGAGTGGAGTATTAAAGTCTCCCACTATTATTGTGTTATTGTTAATTTCCCCTTTCATACTTGTTAGCATTCTTCTTACATATTGTGGTGCTCCTATGTTGGGTGCATATATATTTATAATTGTTGCATCTTCTTCTTGGATTGATCCTTTGAACATTATGTGGTGTCCTTCTTTGTCTCTTTTCACAGCCTTTATTTTGAAATCTTTAATCTGATATGAGCATTGCTATTCCTGCTTTCTTTTGGGCTCTATTTGCTTGGAATCTCTTTTTCCAGTCCTTCACTTTCAATCTGTATGTGTCCCTTGTTTTGAGGTGGGTCTCTTGTAGACAACATATATAGGGATCTTGTTTTTGTATCCATTCAGCCAGGCTTTGTATTTTGGTTTGGGCATTCAACCCATTTACATTTAAGGTAATTTTTGATAAGTATGATCCTGTTGCCATTTACTTTATTGTTTGGGGTTTGAGTTTATACACCCTTTTTGTGTCTCCTGTTTAGAGAAGTTCCTTTAGCATTTGTTGGAGAGCAGATTTGGTGGTGCTGAATTATCTCAGCTTTTGCTTGTTTGTAAAGCTTTTGATTTCTCCTTCATGTTTGAATGAGATCCTTGCTGGGTACAGTAATCTGGGCTGTAGGTTTTTCACTTTCATCACTTTAAGTATGTCCTGCCATTCCCTTCTGGCCTAAACAATGTCTATTGAAAGATCAGCTGTTATCCTTATGGGAATCCCCTTGTGTGTTATTTGTTGTTTTTCCCTTGCTGCTTTTAATATTTGTTCTTTGTGTTTGATTTTTCTTAATTTGATTAATTTGTGTCTTGGGGTGTTTCACTTTGGTTTATCTTGTTTGAGACTCTCTGAGTTTCTTGATCTTGGGTGACTATTCTCTTCCCCATTTTAGGGAAGTTTTCAACTATTATTTCCTCAAGTATTTTTGCATGGTCTTTCTTTTTGTCTTCTTCTTCTGGGACTTCTATGATTTGAATGTTGGGACATTTAACATTGTCCCAGAGGTCTCTGAGATTGTCCTCATTTCTTTTAATTCTTTTTTCTTTTTTCTTCTCTGCTTCATTTATTTCTACGAGTCTATCTTCTACCTCACTTATCCTATCTTCTGCCTCTGTTATTCTACTGTTGCCAACTGCTAAGTCACTTCAGTCATGTCTGACTCTGTGTGACCCCATAGATGGCAGCCCACCAGGCTCCCCCGTCCCTAGGATTCTCTAAGCAAGAACACTGGATTGGTTTGCCATTTCCTTCTCCAATGCATGAAAGTGAAAAGTGAAAGTGAAGTCACTCAGTCGTGTCTGACTCTTCGCGACCCCATGGACTGCAGCCTACCCGGCTCCTCCATCCATGGGATTCCCCAGGCAAGAGTACTGGAGTGGGGTTCCACTGCCTTCTGGTTTCCTCCAGAGTGTTTTTGATCTCATTTATTGTATTATTCATTATATATTGACTCTCTTTTATTTCTTCTGAAAGTGAAAGTGAAAGTGAAGTTGCTCAGTCGTGTCCAGACTCTTTGCCACCCCATGGACTGTAGCCTACAGGGTCTTACATCCATGGGATTTTCCAGGCAAAAATACTGTAGTGAGTTCCCATTTCCTACTCAAGGGCATCTTCCCGACCCAGGGATTGAAGCTGGGTCTCCCACATTGTAGGCAGACGCTTACCATCTGAGCCACCAGGGAAGTCCAAAGTGAGGACTCAATCCTTGTTAAACATTTCTTGCATCTTCTCAATCCTTGTCTCCAGCTATTTATCTGGAACTCCATTTTGTTTTCAAGATATGGATCATTTTCACTATCATTATTTGGAATTCTTTATCAGTTAGATTCCCTATCTCTTCCTCTTTTGTTTGGTTTGGTGGGCATTTATCCTGTTCCTTTACCTGCTGAGTATTTCTCTGCCTTTTCATCTTGTTTATATTGCTGTGTTTCAGGTCGTCTTTCCGTATTCTGGCAGTTTGTGTCTTTACTGTGAAGGCTCCTGGCTGTGGGTGGGGTTGGACAGGTTGCTTCTCAAAGTTTCCTGGTTAGGGAAATTTGTGTTGGTGTTCTGGTGGGTGGAGCTGCATTTCTTCTCTCTGGAGTGCACTGAAGTGTCCAGTAATGAGTTTTGAGATGTCAGTGGGTTTTGTGTGACTTTGGGCAGCCTGTATATTGAAGCTCAGGGCTATGTTCCTGTGTTGCTAGAGAATTTGCATGGTATGTTTTACTCTGGAACTTGTTGACCCTTGGGTGGTGGTTGGTTTCAGTGTAGGTATGGAGGCTTTTGATGAGCTCCTGTCAATTAATGTTCCCTGGAGTCAAGAGTTCTCTGGTGTTCTCAGGGTTTGGACTTAATCTCTGGTTTTTAGTCTTATTCTTACAGTAGCCTCAAGACTTCTCCATCTCCTTTCAAAGACGATGGGCTGCCTTTCTGGGTGCCTGATGTCCTCTGGGAGCATTCAGAAGTTGTTTTGTGGAATTTGCTAAGCATTCAAATGTTCTTTCAGTGAATTTCTGGGGGAGAAAGTGGTCTCCCTGTCCTATTCCTCTGGCATCTTAGGACCACCCCAGTTTGATCATTCTTACCATGAGAAGTCAAATTCATAGAAACAAAAAGTAGAATGATGGTATTCAGGGGCTTGGAGAAGGAAATGATGACAAGTTGTTTAATAGGTATAGAATTTCAATTTGGCAAGCTGAAAATGTTTTGGCTATTGCTTCCAGTTCAGTTCAGTTCAGTTCAGTCGCTCAGTCGTGTCAGACTCTTTGCAACCCCATGGATCACAGCATGCCAGGCCTCCCTGTCCATCACCAACTCCCAGAGTTCACTCTGACTCACGTCCATCGAGACCGTGATGCCATCCAGCCATCTCATCCTCTGTCGTCCCCTTCTCCTCTTGCCCCCAATCCCTCCCAGCATCAGAGTCTTTTCCAATGAGTCAACTCTTCGCTTGAGGTGGCCAAAGTACTGGAGTTTACACTTTAGCATCATTCCTTCCAAAGAAATCCCAGGGCTGATCTCCTTCAGAATGGACTGGTTGGATCTCCTTGCAGTCCAAGGGACTCTCAAGAGTCTTCTCCAACACCACAGTTCAAAAGTGTCAATTCTTCAGCGCTCAGCCTTCTTCACAGTCCAACTCTCACATCCATACATGACCACAGGAAAAACCATAGCCTTGACTAGATGGACCTTAGTCAGCAAAGTAATGTCTCTGCTTTTGAATATGCTATCTAGGTTGGTCATAACTTTTCTTCCAAGGAGTAAGTGTCTTTTGATTTCATGGCTACAGTCACCATCTGCAGTGATTTTGGAGCCCCCAGAAATAAAGTCTGACACTGTTTCCACTGTTTCCCCATCTATTTCCCATGAAGTGATGGGACTGGATGCCATGATCCTCATTTTCTGAATGTTGAGGTTTAAGCCAACTTTTTCGCTCTCCTCTTTCACTTTCATCAAGAGGCTTTTTAGTTCCTCTTCATTTTCTGACACAAGGGTGGTGTCATCTGCATATCTGAGGTTATTGATATTTCTCCCAGCAATCTTGATTCCAGCTTGTGTTTCTTCCAGTCCAGCGTTTCTCATGATGTACTCTGCATAAAAGTTAAATAAACAGGGTGACAATATACAGCCTTGACGTACTCCTTTTCCTATTTGGAACCAGTCTGTTGTTCCATGTCCAGTTCTAACTGTTGCTTCCTGACCTGCATACAGATTTCTCAAGAGGCAGGTCAGGTGGTCTGGTATTCCCATCTCTTTCAGAATTTTCCACAGTTTATTGTGATCCACACAATCAAAGGCTTTGGCATAATCAATAAAGCAGAAATAGATGTTTTCCTGGTACTCTTTTGCTTTTTTCCATGATCCAGAGAGTGTTGGCAATTTGATCTCTGGTTTCTCTCACTTTTCTAAAACAAGCTTGACCATCAGGGAGTTCACGGTTCACATATTGCTGAAGCCTGGCTTGGAGAATTTTGATCATTAGTTTACTAGCATGTGAGATAAGTGCAATTGTGCAGTAGTTTGAGCATTCTTAACATTGCCTTTCTTTGGGATTGGAATGAAAACTGAACTTTTCCAGTCCTGTGGCCATTGCCGAGTTTTCCAAATTTGCTGGCATATTGAGTGCAGCACTTTCACAGCATCATCTTTCAGGATTTGAAACAGTTCAACTGGAATGCCATCACCTGCACTAGACAATATAAATATATTGAATACCCCTGAACTTGACACTTAGCAGTGGTTAAGATGGTAAATTTTATGTTATGCATTTTTTATCACAATAAAAATAATTTAAAAAGATACTATCCAGCTCAGAGCTACTGTGAATGTCAAATAATACATATCAAGTGCTATGTTAAAAAACAATAATTGAAACATTGTAAGTCCTCAAAATTGTCAACTTTTATTGCTACTTGAAAACTGAATTTCTTTGTCCACTATTTTTCTTTTGCTGGTGCTGAGGCTTGCTAAACACTGCTTATGCAATGGATGAATTTTATATGTGTGCTTTTATAATGGAAAGTGCATCCAAGCTTTTTACATCCAGGAAGTACAGCTGTAGTAGGCATAATTCATGGCTTAATCCCTACTGTTAGGAAGTTTAGCTGTCTGATACTAGGAAATTGTTTTTTTCTATATACCATTTCATTTATATTATATATGAGCTATGGAAGTCCACTGAAACTAAATAAAAATGTAACTGATATTTTCTGTACGATATTTTCTAAATTCACACAGTTTATAATGGGACTTACATAGGTCACTTCTTATAATTATGTAGTGAGTGAGTGGGTGAAGTCTCTCAGTCATGTCCAACTCTTTGCAACCCCATGGACTGTAGCCCACCAGGCTCCTCCATCCGTGGAATTTTCTAGGCAAGAGTACTAGAGTGGGTTGCCATTTTCTTCTCCAATAATTATGTAAGTATTATTATTTATATCAGCATGTGGACAAGAGGTGTTTTGCTTGTTTTTTATCCCCACTGGCATATATCATTCTTGAACACCTTCGGTCTCTTCAATTAAAATTTACCAAAAAAAATGGATAAAATCAAGGTTAATTTTTTTTCATGTTTACCTAGATTTAAGAAAAAAATGCAACCACCGAACAGCTGTGATTTCTATCATGATCTGTTATTTTTATATGCAGTGGCAGAACTTGTAGATTTGCCTTGCTTGCAAGCTTACTAAGATTATGTTTTGCATATGATTGAGGAGTACTTTGCAATCTATTCCTGTGTTACCAGTTCTATAAAAGTGTCTACTAGCGTGCTGTCACTCTTCAGTCTCTTGCCAGAAAATATATACATTGTCTGAGGCATAAATCTCCATCTTCAGTGGTATAATGGGTTATAGATGAGTAATCTAAATTTTTAAGATGAGAAAGCAAGTAAAAACCTATTCCACAAAAATGTCATAACATGCACTATACCTGAAAAAGAACTCTTATGGAACCCCCTTCATCATTGTAGCAGCTGTGATTATAATCAGTTTTAAATGAAGTGTTCCACAGAAAAGGGTTGAGCACACATGTTATGCAAAGTTAGAATACCCAAATATATCTCCTTGCCTTGTTTGTCATGAGATGAATGAAAGCTTATCTGCTGCACTTCATGAAGTCTAAAAATACTCTATACACCTCATCAATGTAAAACAGTCTCTATCCTTGAAACCTAGTTCTCAATTACTCAGCTGTGATCCATTTGTTTGATGCATCCCTTAAAAGCAAAAAGTTATAAAGACATGTAAATAATATGTAGCTTTTAAAGACAGCATTAATAATTCTAAAACTTCCTCATTACTTTGATAGTATACCACTGTTCAAAACTTGGAATTGATATGAGAATATAATTTTTCTCTTTTAAAGTATTTCTATTTGCAATTTTTTAAGGAATCTCCACACTGTTCTCCATAGTGAAAGCTGTGGTACATATACACAATGGAGTATTACTCAGCCATTAAAAAGAATTCATTTGAATCAGTTCTGATGAGATGGATGAAACTGGAGCTGATCATACAGAGTGAAGTAAGCCAGAAAGAAAAACACCAATACAGTATACTAACACATATATATGGAATTTAGAAAGATGGCAATGACGACCCTGTATGCAAGACAGCAAAAAAGACACAGATGTGTATAATGGACTTTTGGACTCAGAGGGAGAGGGAGAGGGTGGGATGATTTGGGAGAATGGCATTCTAACATGTATACTATCATGTAAGAAACGAATCGCCAGTCTATGTCTGACGCAGGATACAGCATGCTTGGGGCTGGTGCATGGGGATGACCCAGAGAGATGTTATGGGGAGGGAGGTGGGAGGGGGGTTCATGTTTGGGAATGCATGTAAGAATTAAAGATTTTAAAATTAAAAAAAAATAAAAAAATAAAGTATTTCTAGAAAACTTTGAGATTTCCTTTATTCATTAATTGGAATGCACTAATTTCTCTTGAGAACACTACTGTTTTGCCCTTTTTAAAAATATATGGGACAGTACAAGTGTTCTATGTGTCTGTTCTATGGAACTGGAGTGTATAACTTCAACAGAGTGTTCCTGTGGCATTCATAGAATCATGAATTTCTTCTGAAAGTATTCAAATACTTAGTAGTAATTTGTCCCTATAAGAAAGGTCCATATCTTTGCCTAGAGAAAGTTAATGTGCCTACTTGAAATTTAATACTTCCTACACTCAAGCTTCTTTTGACCCTGACCACATAGATAATGTGTCTATCTTTAACCACATTTCACAGGATATCTAATTCTCCTAGAATTTCCAAAATATCCTTCTTAAGTAGCTATGACTTTTTTTTTTATCATCTAATTTATATAGCCTATTGGGTTAGAACTCAGAATTACCACTAGCTTCTGTCATTTTCCTTCTCTGTGATTTGGATCCTAATGTAAATTTGCTTTCTAGCCACTCCTGACCTTAGACTTACCATTGGCAGAGAAATCCTCATAGAAAAATTCCTGTAATACTGTTGTTATCCACAAAACTCTCGAACTTTCATCAGCTGTCTCCCAGATTGCCTACTAAACCCTGCTAACCTGCCTTTCATATCACAGCTCCCTGTGCATTGAACTGCTTGGCTCTGCTCTTCTTTGCCTATGTTTCTGAATTTGGATTATTCCAGATCTGGTCTTAGAGGCAGACTGTCACCCTGGTTTCTGATCATCCCTTCACCTCGACGGTGTTACATTGATGTGAATTCCCTCTGAACTTCATATTTTCACCTGTCTGATGGCATGAACCATAGGAATCTTGCATTGGGATTGGGCATGAAATTAATGATTTTCACATCTATCTTATGTGAAGAGACTGTGGGATTTTGCTAAGCATGAATCGTATGTATTTTACTACATTACTGTAAAAAATAATTAGTGCAAGCGCATGTTAATAAACCAATGAATAGCTAAATTCTAAATTAATAATATGGATGCTATTTTTGTTTATATAACAATATAATAAAATTATTGTTATTATTATTGAACTCTTTAAGCCCTTAAGTCTGGGCTTTTAGAAAAGCCTTCATCTAACCTAGCCTAAGTTAGATACGAATCTCATTTTGTTCTTTCTAAAATTGTCTGCTTTTTATCTCAAAATTTTCTTAATATATTTCATTGTTTTATCACGATGTTAGATTATTCTTAGAATCATAAAATAACTCACTTATTGAATAAAATTTTTGTAATAATATGATCTTATTTAATTTTCATACCTCTAGAGATAAGTATTTTAAATGCTATTATGTAACGTGAAGAGGCTATAAAATTGGAAAGATAAATTTCTTGTCCTATTTGCTAGGTCAGACTGCAAAACCATGCTCTTTCCTCTCTTTTGTTCCCTGTTTAAGTAAGCCTGGTCACTTTATCCCCTTTTTATCCTCTTCTACACCTATCACCCTGGTGGCTCAGACGGTAAAGCATCTGTCTACAATGTGGGAGACCTGGGTTCCATCCCTGGGTCAAGATGATCCACTGGAGAAGGAAATGGCAATCCACTCCAGTACTATTGCCTGGAAAATCCCATGGACAGAGGAGCCTGGTAGGCTACAGTCCATGGGGTCGCAAAGAGTCAGACACGACTGAGCGACTTCATTTCACACCTATCACACTTATTCACAAAATGACAGTTGCCTCAGATCTACTTAGGAGCTTATCTAGTTATTTAAATTTGAAAGAGTATAGAGATAGTACAGCCAGAGCCCAGCAATACAACAGGAAGGCTTCATCTTATGCTTCCCAAAGTATCATTCACCTTTATTGAACCCCTTTCAAACATCAACATATTTTGGGTCTTTACATTGTTCCAAAGCATCCAATATTTACAGAATGAGGAAACATATGACTAAAATCAAATTATGTATCCCATTACACTTTTCACATTATTACTATATTGATCTACCTTGGGGGAGCAGATGGCTATGGCTTCCCAGGTGGTGTAGTGGTAAAGAACCTGCCTGCTAATGCAGGAGACATGAGACACAGGTTTGATCCCTTAGTCAGGAAGATCCCCTGGAGGAGGAAATGGCAACCCACTCCAATATTCTTGCCTGGAGAACCTCATGGACAGAGGAGCCTGGTAGGCTAAAGTCCATAGAGTTGAAAAGAATCAGACACAGCTGAAGTGACTTAGCACACCTAGAATATACACATTCTAAAAGTTTTTATATGTTAGTATTTGGATTAAGTACATTTTAAGCACTTGTTATATACATTACACATATATAGCACAAGTATATTATTATAATGATGCAATTATACATATGTAGATATAAGTTCATATATATAATTAGTAGACATAAGTATATATTTTGATATGTATATATATTAATATACTTTTTAAAATTCTGATGCTTATGTTGAATTTTCATGACACTCAAATGATACTGTCTTTTCCTTTCTCCTACAAATCCACATTCTCAATGCACATACCTACACACACACACACACACACACACACACACACACAAAGCAAGGGTGGGCCAAAATTTGTTTTCTCTTAGGATTAACTAATTTGGTTAAGTTGTAGGTGTATTTTCCTTAATGATTCAAATGTTTCTCTCTGTTAGGATCTACATTATTTAATTATACCCATTTTTTTAATATTAAATATATAATATCAGCTAGAATCTGTCACTTCTAAATAGAGAAAACTCGTATTTAAGTTGGCTTAAGAAATATTGAAGTCATTCTCAAAAACAGTAACAGATAGTTCAAAGAAAAGTAACACAGTTTATAATCTCTACAGTTGAACGTCAGTAAACTGTATATAGAAGTAATCTTCCTCATCCTTTCCTCTGCTAAATACTAGCATAATATTCAACAGTGAAAGGCTAAACACTTTAAGATTAGGAACAAGGCAACAATATTCTTACTTATTCTGTTTAATATCATAGCCAGTGAAACAAGGCAAGTGAGATAAGATGCAAAATTATTGAAAAGAATTTAAATAGTTATTATTTTCAGATGACATGATCATGTACAGAAAACCCAAGAAGATTTACAAAAGACCACAAATAACTGGAACCAATAAGTGAATTTAATAATGTTACAAAATGGGCTTACCTGGCAGCGTAGACAGTAAAGAATCTGCCAGCAATGCAGCAGACCCAAGTTCAGTCCCTGGGTCAAGAAGATCCCTGAAGAAGGCAATGGCACCCCACTCCAGTACTCTTGCCTGGACCCTGGTAGGGACCCTGGTAGGCTGCAGTCCATGGGGTCGCTAAGAGTCGGGCACGACTGAGCGACTTCACTTTCACTTTTCACTTTTACTTTTCACTTTCATGCATTGGAGAACGAAATGGCAACCCACTCCAGTGTTCTTGCCTGCAGAATCCCAGGGGCGGTGGAGCCTGGTGGGCTGCCTTCTATGGGGTCTCACAGAGTCGAACACGACTGAAGCGACTTAGCAGTAGCAGTAGCAGCCGGTATTCTTGCCTGGGAAATCCTATGGACAGAGAAGCCTGTGGGCTACAGTCCATGCGGTCACAAAGAATCAGACATTACTGAGTGACTAACACTTCAAAAATAAAAGGTCAATATAAAAATTATGTTTCTGTACTGCTGCTGCTGCTGCTAAGTCACTTCAGTCGTGTCCAATTCTGTGCGACCCCATAGAAGGCAGCCCACCAGGCTCCCCCATCCCTGGGCTTCTCCAGGCAAGAACACTGGAGTGGGTTGCCATTTCCTTCTCCAACACATGAAAGTGAAAAGTGAAAGTGAAAGTGAAGTCGTGTCCAAACCTCAGCGACCCCATGGACTGCAGCCTTCCAGGCTCCTCTGTCCATGGGATTTTCCAGGCAAGAGTACTGGAGTGGGGTGCCACTGCCTTCTCCATGTTTCTGTACTAGCTATGGGAAATCAGAAGATGAAATGTTAAGACAAATATCCTCATTTATAATAGCATTATAATATTTATGAATAGACTTAATGATATAATTAAATGACCTGCTCACTACAAAATTTTGCAAAGAGAAATTAAGGAATGTATAAACAAATGGTGAGATGTTTTGTGTTTCTGCATGGGAAATTTCAATATTTTTTAAGAGTGATGGCACTAAATCAAAGAACTCAAATACAAAAGAGGACATATTGCATGGGAAGGGGAAAGGTATACCCAACTGAATGCAGAGTTCCAAAGAATATCACGGAGAGGTAAGACAGCCTTCTTAAAAGAACAGTGCAAAGAAATAGAGGAAAACAATAGAATGGGAAAGACTAGAGAGGTTTTCAAGAAAATTGAAGATACCAAGGGAACATTTCCTTCTTGGATGGGCACAATCAAGGACAGAAACAGTAAGGACCTAAAAAAAGGAGAAGAGATTAAGAAAAAGTTGCAAGAATACACAGAACTATACCAAAAAAAAAAAAAGACTTAAGAACCCAGATGGCCACAATTGTATGGTCACTTATGTAGAGCCAGATATCTTGTAGTATGAAGTCAAGTAGTCCTTAACAAAGCATTACTATGAACAAAGCTAGTGGAGGTATTTCAAATCTTAAAAGATGATTCTGTGAAAGTGCTACAACTCAATATGCCAACAAATTTGGAAAACTCAGTGGCCACAGGATTGGAAAAAAAAATCAGTTTTCATTCCATTCTCAAAGAAGTGCAGTGCCAAAGGATATTCAAACTACTGTAGAAGTATGTTCATCTCACATGTTAGCAAGGTAATGCTCAAAATCCTTCAAGCTAGGCACTAGCTGTATGTGAACCAAGAACTTTCAGATGTATAAGCTAGATTTAGAAAAGGCAGAGGAACCAGAGATCAAATTGCCAACATTCTTTGGATCATGGAAAAAGCAAGGGAATTCCAGAAAAACATCTGCTTCATTGACTACCCTAAAGCCTTTGACTGTGTGGATCACAATGAACTGGAATATTCTTAAAGAGATGGGAATATGAAACCACCTTATCTGTCTCCTGAGAAACCTATATGTGGCTCCAGAAGTAACAATTAGAACCTTACATGGGCCAACTGGTTCAGAATTGGGAAAGTAGTATGACAAGGCTGCATATTGTCACCCTGTTTATTTAACTTCTGTGTAGAGTACCTCATGTGAAATACTGGGCTGGGTGAATCACAATTACTGGGAGAAATATCAGCAACCTCAGATATGCAGATGACACCACCCTAATGGCAGAAAGTGAAGGGGAACTGAAGAGGCTCTAGATGAGGGTGAAAGAGGAAAGTGAAAAAGCTCACTTGAAACTCATCATTCAAAAAACTAAGATCATGGTATCCAGTGGCATCTCTTCATGGCAAATAGAAAGGGAGAAAGTGGAAGAAAAAACAAATTTTATCTTAGACTCCAATATCACGGCAGATGCTGACTGCAGCCATGAAATGAAAGACACTCTTTGGAAAGAAAGCTGTCGAAAACCTAGACAAGAGTGTTTAAAAGCAAAGATATCACTTTGCCAGCAAAGTTTCATATAATCAAAGCTGTGGTCTTTCCAGTAGTCATGGACAGATGTGAGAGTTGGATTGTAAAGAAGGCTGAGTGCCGAAGAAGTAATGATTTCAGATTATAGTGCTGGAGAAGACTCATGATGGTCCCTTAGATTGAAGGAGAGCAAACAAATCAATTCTAAAATAAATCAACCCTAAATATTCCCTGAAAGGACTGATGCTGAAGCTGAAGCTCCAATATATTGACCACCTGATGGGAAGAGCTGACTCATTGGAAAAAACTCTGATGCTGAGAAAGACAGAAGGCAAAAGGAAGAGGAGGAAGAAGAGGGTGAGAATGTTAGATAACATCAGCAACTCAACTGACATAAATCTGAGCAAACTGTGGGAGATAGTGAAGGACAGAGAGTCCAGATTTGCTACAATCCATGGGTTTGCCGAAGAGTTGGAAACAACTTAGCTACTGAACAACAACAACAAAATTATGCTAAATTAGAGGAAAGGCAAAACAATACTGACAGAAAAATACTAAAAATAGCATATTAGTTCTGGCTATTTGGAGAGAATGTCATACTTGGAGAGGGAGAGGCTTTCCACCTTTGCCCACTTATCTGCTTCATGCCTCTTTCAAAGGACTGTTGATTCGTAAACTTTAATATCCTTTGTAATAAACTGCTAATCTAGTGAGTAAAATAGTTTCCTGAGTCCTGTGAACTGCTCTGACAAATTACTAGAGCCCAAGGAAGAAGCTGTTGGAACCTCTGATTCATAACCAGTTATTTAGAAGCACAGGTAATAACCTAGACTTGGAATTTGTGTCTGAAGTGGAGGGCAGTCTTATAGAACTGAGCCCTTAACCTGTGGGTTCTGATGCTATCTCTGGGCAAATATTGACAGAATTGTTTTGAGTTGTCAGATTGGCATCTTGTGACAGAAAACGACTTGGTGGTAGGGGGAAGAACACACCTAAACATATTGGACTTTCTTTCAGAATCTTTAGCAACCATGTATGATTTTTATGTAAATCAATTATTTATATAGAAGTTGCAAAATGATGTTTTCCTCACTCTGTTATTCCTTCCACGTTTCTTACATTGCATTTTACTATAAGGAAGAGCTTGTCTCCTTCATACTCAATGTGTATATATGTGTACAGCATTTTAAAAGTAACACTGTAGATTTCCTGAATTGTATTTTAATTTGATATATTATGATCCATTACTGTATTACTCATTCCTATACTCTTTTCTCTTTTGGGTATGTGTGTGTGTATATATGTGTATATATATATATATATATATATATATATATATATATATATAGTGGTTGTTCAGTCTCTAAAAAGTGTCCAACTCTTTGTGACCCCGTGGACTGCAGCATGCCAGCTTCCTCTGTCCTTCACTATCTCCCAGAGTTTGCTTAGACTCATGTTCATTGGGTTAGTGATCCTGTCTAACCATTTCAATCTCTGCTGGCCCCTTCTTCTTTCACCTTCAGTCTTTTCCAGAATCAGGGTATTTTACAATAAGTTATCTCTTTGCATCAGTGCAGTGCAGTTCAGTTCAGTTCAATCGCTCAGTCGTGTCAGACACTTTGCGACCCCATGAATCACAGCACGCCAGGCTTCCCTGTCCATCACCAAATCCTGGAGTTCACTCAAACTCATGTCCATCGAGTCCAGGATGCCATCCAGCCATCTCATCTCTGTTGTCGCCTTCTCCTCCTGCCCCCGATCCCTCCCAGCATCAGAGTCTTTTCCAATGTGTCATCTCTTTGCATCAGGGGGCCAAAGTACTGGAGCTTCAGCTTTAGCATCATTCTTTCCAAAGAAATCCCAGGTCTGCTCTCCTTCAGAATGGACTGGTTGGATCTCCTTGCAGTCCAAGGGACTCTCAAGAGTCTTCTCCAACACCACAGTTCAAAAGCATCTATTCTTCGGCGCTCAGCCTTCTTCACAGTCCAACTCTCACATCCATACATGACCATTGGAAAAACCATAGCCTTGACTAGACGGACCTTAGTTGGCAAAGTAAAGTCTCTGCTTTTGAATATACTATCTAGGTTGGTCATAACTTTTCTTCCAAGGAGTAAGCGTCTTTTAATTTCATGGCTGCAGTCACCATCTGCAGTGATTTGGGAGCCCAAAAAAATAAAGTCTGACACTGTTTCCCCTGTTTCCCCATCTATTTCCTATGAAGTGATGGGACCAGATGCCATGACCTTTGTTTTCTGAATGTTGAGCTTTAAGCCAAATTTTTCGCTTTCCTCCTTCACTTTGATCAAGAGACTTTTGAGTTCCTCTTCACTTTCTGCCATAAGGGTGATGTCATCTGCATATCTGAGGTTATTGGTAGTTCTCCCGGCTATCTTGATTCCAGCTTGTGTTTCTTCCAGTCCAGCGTTTCTCATGACGTACTCTGCATATAAGTTAAATAAGCAGGGTGACAATATACAGCCGTGACGTGCTCCTTTTCCTATTTGGAACCCAGTCCATTGTTCCATGTCCAGTTCTAACTGTTGCTTCCTGACCTGCATACAGATTTCTCAAGAGGCAAGTCAGGTGGTCTGGTATTCCCATTTCTTTCAGAATTGTCCACAGTTTATTGTGATCCACACAGTCAAAGGCTTTGGCATAGTCAATAAAGCAGAAATAGATTTTTTCTGGAATTTTCTTGCTTTTTCCATGATCCAGCGGATATTGGCAATTTGATCTCTGGTTCCTCTGCCTTTTTTAAAACCAACTTGAATATCAGGAAGTTCACGGTTCACATATTGCTGAAGCCTGGCTTGGAGAATTTTGAGCATTACTTTACTAGCATGTGAGATGAGTGCAATAGTGCAGTAGTTTGAGCATTCTTTGGCATTGCCTTTCTTTGAGATTGGAATGAAAACTGACTTTTTCCAGTCTTGTGGCCACTGCTGAGTTTTCCAAATTTGCTGGCATATTGAGTGCAGCACTTTCACAGCATCATCTTTCAGGATTTGAAACAGCTCAACTGGAATGCCATCACCTCCTCTAGCTTTGTTCGTAGTGATGCTTTCTTAAGGCCCACTTGACTTCACATTCCAAGATGTCTGGCTCCAGATTAGTGATCACATCATCATGATTATCTGGGTCGTGAAGACCTTTTTTGTACAGTTCTTCTGTGTATTCTTGCCACCTCTTCTTAATATCTTCTGCTTCTGTTAGGTCCATACCATTTCTGTCCTTTATCAAGTCCATCTTTGCATGAAATGTTCCCTTGGTATCTCTAATTTTCTTGAAGAG
Organism: Ovis aries; assembly: GCF_016772045.2. Lineage (NCBI taxonomy): Eukaryota > Metazoa > Chordata > Mammalia > Artiodactyla > Bovidae > Ovis > Ovis aries. The sequence goes on from NC_056057.1 coordinate 92,083,207, forward strand.
ATCTCTAGTCTTTCCCATTCTGTTGTTTTCCTCTATTTCTTTACATTGATTGCTGAAGAAGGCTTTCTTATCTCTTCTTGCTATTTTTTGGAACTCTGCATTCAGATGCTTGTATCTTACCTTTTCTCCTTTGCTTCTCGCCTCTCTTCTTTTCATAGCTATTTGTAAGGCCTCCCCAGACAGCCTCTTTGCATCAGGTGGCTAAAGTATTGGAGCTTCAGCTTCAATCCTTCCAGTGACTAGCTGCTATCATCATAGTTTTTGAATGTTGAGTTTTAAGCCAGCTTTTTCACTTTTCTCTTTCAGCCTCATCAGTAGGCTCTTTAGTTCCCCTTCACTTTCTGCCATTAGAAAAGTACCATCTATACATCTGAGGTTGTTGATATTTCTTCCGACATCTTTAATCCAGCTTATGATTCATCCAGTCCAGCATTTTGCATGATGTATTCCACCTAGAAATTAAATAAGTAGAGTGACAATATAAAGTTTTGTCATACTCCTTTCCAAATTTTGAACCAGCCAGTTGTTCTATGTCCAGAATTTGGGAACTAACTGTGTTCATTGGTCTAGGGGTATAATACATTCTAGCTCACATAGCTAGAAGATGTATATTCAACTCATTAGTTCATCCTGATATCTCAAATTTCAATCCATTACCACAGAATACATCTTTGTCTTCACTCTTAATTATATCCCCCTTTTCCCACAACAAAAACCTTGTCACTGAAGAGCAGCAATATATATACTGATTTGCTGAATCCAGTTGTACACATACACTCATGCACACCCACAAATATTTTTAGAACACTAGATAACAATGAAAATTTAACTGAAGTTCAAGATATTTTTCTTTTTTCCATCTTTAGACTGAATTTATATTGAAATTAGTGAAAGCTTGCTTTAGATTTCTCCCACTGAGTATTACATAGTGCAAAGATCTTGACAATTTCTCGGAACAAAGAAGGGCAGGCCAAGGCAGCCAGTGCATAGGTTCACTCCTGATTTATCCTGGAGATGCAGATTCACTTCCATTTCGGTCTTGACTTTAAAGTAAGTGTTGACCTCCTAAAATTGCCAAGAGACCCTCAGCATGACAGTATGTGCATACCTATTCGCACAGTTGAATCACTAAAACAAGCTTACTAGTTTTAAAACACTGCTTGTGCAATTATTGGGATAATTCCCAATCATTCCCCTGATGTGACACAGTGGCTCAGTGGTAAAGAATCTTCCTGCCATGAAGTAGATGCAGGAGACTCAGGTTCGATCTCTGGGTCAGGAAGAAACCCTGGAGGAGAAAATGGCAACCCACTCCAATATTCTTGCCTGGAAAATTCCATGGACAGAGGAGCCTGTTGGGCTGTAGTCAGTGGGGTCTCAAAGAGTCAGGCATGACTAAGCATGCATACATGTATATTCAATTATAATATTCACAGTTAATTGATTATTATAACCACACCCTGTATATTATCAAAATGACTAAAATGATATGGAGATTTGTTTCTTTAGTAAACCTCTTTTCTTTCCAGTAACTAGAAAGAATAAAAGAATGTGAGGTATGTACCGGTAAATCTCTGGGGTTTTGTGGGATTAGGTTTAGACTTTTTCTTTTGAATCACTAAGCTTTTTCTTAGATATAGCCCAGGTCACAGATGAATTTGCTCTTTGTGTCCTCCAACCTGGCCTACTGTGAGGAATTCTAATCAAGGGTATCTTGAAGAGCTTCTCATAAGTTTCCCTAGTTGCAACCAGGAGAGAGCACAGCATAGAGCTTGTTAACTGCCTCTGAGTGCTGATGGTGTGTGCCCTGAGGGAACAGAGAGGAGCTCTCTCTGAATAATGCCTCCAGCTATGTAAACCTCCCAAGGTGCTTCATTTGATATTTAACGGCTGACTCAAAACTCTTTATTTACTGAAAATCCTCTTTTAGCCAATTGAAGATGGAGAATTAAAAAAAAAAATTTTTTTTTAAAGATTCCCTCCTATATTTAGGGCTTTTCCATTTTCTGTCTTTACCCATTTCAATTTGAAAGTCAGGGTCAGGTCAACCTGAAAAGAAAAGGTAAGCTTACATATTTCTCTCTCTCTCTCTCTTTTTTTAAGCTACAGTGACTGTTATATATCTTTGTTACTCTTAAGACAAAAAAAAAAAAAAGCAAAAACAAAAGCATGCCATATACTCTTAGAACAATTACCCATAAAAACCCATTTCCTTGAACTATATACATATGAAGTATATACATATATCTGTTTATGTATAATGTATAAATATATATATAGTGTATGTTTGTGCTCAGTCATGTCTGATTCTTTGCAATTCCATGGACTGTACCCTGCCAGGCTCCTCCATCCATGGGATTCTCCAGGCAAGAATACTGGAGTGGGTTGCCATTTCCTTCTCTAGAAGATCTTCCAGACCCAGGGATGAACCCGCATCTCTTATGTCTCCTGCAGTGGCAGGGGATTCTTCACCAGTAAAGCAACCTGGGAAGCCCCTTATGTACTTATAAATGGCAGAGATTTAACAGTCAAAAATTATAGCCCCAAGTGGCAGAAATTAATGAAACTAGTTATAACACATTTTGGTATAGATATCCTGTTGAAGCCTTTTGATATCAAAGTACATAGACCAGAAAGTTAAGTACATATAGCCTATGTGTTTCTTAGCCTTCTGAATGAGGAGAGGGAAAATGAAAAAGTAAAGCCTTTTCTCTAACAAGTACTTTACAGGATTACTAACAGGAATTCACATGCAGAATGGAGTTTTATCTCAACTCACATTTCTCCTTCCTTACATTTCTGATGCTAATGAGCATGGCAGTGGCTAACAGGTCAAAAGAAAGAACCGAGAGAAAATGGACTAGGGTCTTAAATGATAAGAATTGAATAGATGGTTCTTGAACACTCAAGTTGTTCCTTTATGTTATCAAGTATGAGCAGACCTCTATTCTGTCTTTAATGAAGATGGTAGCTCATGTTAACTAGAAAGTTTATTAATCCAAATGCACAGGATATCTAATTTTGTTCATGCTTTTGTAGTAAACGGGCATCTCAGGTGGCACTAATGGTAAGGAATTTACCTGCCAATACAGGAGACACAAGAGAAGCTGGTTTGACTCCTGGTTTGGGAAGATCCCCTAAAGTAAAAACTGGCAACCTGTTCCAGTATTCTTGCCTGGAACATTCTATGAATAGGGAAGTCTGGTGGGCTATAGTCCATGGGGCTTCAAAGAGTCAGACCCAACTGAGCACTTTGTATTGAACAAAGAAATCTAGCCTCTGATATACTACCACCTAAATAATAAATGTTTGATACTTCATATTTGTAAACTATGCTAACATGTTTAATATCATTTAATCTGCTTTGAAGTCTTCCCTGGTGTCTCAGACGATAAAGAATCTGCCTGCAATGCAGGAGACCTTGATTCAATCCCTGGGTTGGGAAGATCCCCTGGAGAAGGGAATGGCTACCCACTCCAGAATCTTGCCTAGAGAATCCCATGAACAGAGGAGCCTGGCAGACTGCACTCCATGGGGTCCCAAAGAGTTAAACATGACTAAGTAACTAAGCACAGAGCACAATCTGTTTTGCAATTATTAATTTTTTCTTTTATAATTGAGGAAATTGTGGCTTTGGAAAGTTCTGTAGGTTTTTTTTGTTGTTGTTGTTGTTTTTTACAAGGCTAGTAAGTATCGAGTTATTGATTCAAATATGCCTCTTAAATTGTATTTATAATAACTCTATTTATAATATCCATTAATAAATAATGCTGAAAGTTAGGTGTTCAGTAGTCAAGATACTGACAAACAGAAAGCATTGGATATCAGCGAGTTGGTGGTTAAGAACACTGCCCATACAATTTCACTGGAAAGCCACAACAAATTGGCTTAAACTCCTGGATCTACTCTGGCAGACAGAGCCCTTAACTGGAATTTCTAAGAAAGATACCTTGTTGATGTATAGTGGTTAGCAGTATTGTGGCGTGTGGAACAGGGTTCATCAGAGGGGAGGATGAAGGAGTAGAGAAATATAAGTCTGAGCCTCATCAGAATGTTTTGGGTCTCAGGACAGGCTTCAGACTAAATTAAAGTTAATTGGAAAAATTAAAAATCAGAAGCCAATTTGAAGGAAAATTGACCACAGAGAGTTAAAAGAAGGGATGCCTGTGTGCCTGCTCAATTGCTTCAATCTTGTCTTGACTCTGTGCAACCCCATGAACTGTAGTCTGCCAGGATCTTCAGTCTATGGAAATTCTCCAGGCAGGAATACTGCCATGGGCTGCCATTCCCTCCTCCGGGGACCTTCCTGACCCAAGGATTGAACCCATGTTTCTTTATGTCTCCTGCATTGGCTGACAGGTTCTTTACCACTAGTGCTACCTAGGAAGTCTCAGAAGAAAGTACACCACATACTTAGGTATAAACAGTTGGAAAATAAGAGAGGTTGGGATTTCAGTTATACTAATGTGATAGAGATACACCATGTAGATAATTGGTTCTCAATTGTGACTTCTCAAAAAGGCCACCAGGGAAACTTATTGATCAGGTTAATTGTACTAGATTCGCTGCAGTAAGGGAGAATACAAACTTGACAGAGTCTTAATAATCTCAAAATAGGAAAGTAAAGCAAGGGATTTATAGAGTTCTACGGACTGAATTCAGAGAAGGCAATGGCACCCCACTCCAGTACTCTTAGTGGAACTGAGAAATAGATTTAAGGGACTAGATCTGATAGATATAATGCCTGATGTACTATGGATGGAAGTTCGTGACACTGTACAGGAGACAGGGATCAAGACCATCCCCAAGAAAAAGAAATGCAAAAAAGGAAAATGGCTGCCTGGGGAGGCCTTACAAGTAGCTGTGAAAAGAAGAGAAGTGAAAAGCCAAGGAGAAAAGGAAAGATATAAGCATCTGAATGCAGAGTTCCAAAAAATAGCAAGAAGAGATAAGAAAGCCTTCCTCAGTGATCAATGCAAAGAAATAGAGGAAAACAACGGAATGGGAAAGACTAGAGATCTCTTGAAGAAAATTAGAGATACCAAGGGAATATTTCATGCAAAGATGGGCTCAATAAAGGACAGAAATGGTATGTACCTAACAGAAGCAGAAGTTATTTAGAAGAGGTGGCAAGAATACACAGAAGAACTGTACAAAAAAGATCTTCATGACCAAGATAATCACGATGGTATGATCACTCACCTAGAGCCAGTTGCACTCACTACACAATTGCACTCATCTCTCATGCTAGTAAAGTAATGCTCAAAATTCTCCAAGCCAGGCTTCAGCAATACATGAACCGTGAACTTCCTGATGTTCAAGCTGGTTTTAGAAAAGGCAGAGGAACCAGAGATCAAATTGCCAATATCCACTGGATCATGGAAAAAGCAAGAAAATTCCAGAAAAACATCTGTTTCTGCTTTATTGACTATGCCAAAGCCTTTGACTGTGTGGATCACAATCAACTGTGGACAATTCTGAAAGAAATGGGAATACCAGACCACCTGACCTGCCTCTTGAGAAATCTGTATGCAAGTCAGGAAGCAACAGTTAGAACTGGACATGGAACAATGGACTGGTTCCAAATATGAAAAGGAGCACGTCAAGGCTGTGTATTGTCACCTTGCTTATTTAACTTATATGCAGATTACATCATGAGAAATGCTGGACTGGAAGAAGCACAAACTGGAATCAAGATAGCCGGGAAAACTATCAATAAACTCAGATATGCAGATGACACCACCCTTATGGCAGAAAGTGAAGAGGAACTAAAAAGCCTCTTGATGAAAGTTGAAGAGGGGAGTGAAAAATTTGGCTTAAAGCTCCACATTCAGAAAACGAAGATCATGGCATTTGGTCTCATCACTTCATGGGAAATAGATAGGGAAACAGTGGAAATAGTGTCAGACTATTTTTTTTGGCTCCAAAATCACTGCAGATGGTGATTTCAGCCATGAAATTAAAAGACACTTAGTCATCAGAAGGAAAGTTATGACCAACCTAGATAGCATATTGAAAAGCAGACATTACTTTGCCAACAAATGTCCATCTAGTCAAGGCTATGGTTTTTCCAGTAGTCATGTATGGATGTGAGAGTTGGACTGTGAAGAAAGCTGAGCCCCAAAGAATTGATGCTTTTGAAATGTGGTGTTGGAGAAGACTCTTGAGAGTCCCTTGGACTGCAAATAGATCGAACCAGTCCATTCTGAAGGAGATCAGTCCTGAGTATTCTTTGAAGGAATGATACTGAAGCTGAAGCTCCAGTACTTTGGCCACCTCATGCGAAGAGTTGACTCATTGGAAAAGACTCTGATGCTTGGAGGGATTGGGGGCAGGAAGAGAAGGGGACGACAGAGGATGTGGTGACTGGATGGTATCACCGACTGGATAGACGTGAGTTTGAGTAAACTCCGGGAGTTGGTGATGGACAGGGAGGCCTGGCGTGCTGCAATTCACGGAGTCGCAAAGAGTCGGACACGACTTATCAACTGAACTGAACTGAACTGAAGGGACTGAACTGGGAGAAGGCAATAGCACCCCACTCTAGTACTCTTGCCTGGAAAATCCCATGGATGGAGGCGCCTGGTGGGCTAGAGTACATTGGTCACTAAGAGTTGGACACGACGGAGCAACTTCAATTTCACTTTTCACTTTCATGCCTTGGAGAAGGAAATGGCAACCCACTCCAGTGTTCTTGCCTGGAGAATCCCAGGGACGGGGGAGCCTGGTGGACTGCCATCTATGGGGTCGCACAGAGTCGGACACAACCGAAGCGACTTAGCAGCAGCAGCAGCAGCAGCAGCAGCAGCAGGAACTGAACTATGCTATCTTAAGGAGGTCTTGCAAAACTGGAAATTAGAATTTTTAGCAATTATGACAACATAAACTTGAATTGCTGCACACATAGAGGCACAGGTCTTGAAGCAAGTCTTGATCAGGAAGCTATTAGACTTGATAAGTAATCCGTTTAGTTGGCTCTTATCTTCTATAAACAGGTAGTTCCTGGAGCAAGCTGCTAAATTGTTTTATCTGGTTCCAGCATAATTTAACACAAGGAAAGAGAATTATGTTGTGTTTGGTTCTCGTAGTATAGAAGAACTGAATTCCAGTGACCCTGTGTATGTGCGTGTGTGTGTGTGTGTGTGTGTGTGTGTGTGCGTGTATGTATGCATAAAAGAGAGAAATTTATAATTTAATGGATGTGGGTAGTAATCACTGCCAGTTGCTCCTGAGATTACTGATGGAAAACAAAACTCTGATATTCCCTTAGTTATCTCAGTCTGTATGTTGAACATATTATTCACAAATCTAAAGTGTTTTTCATAAATTGGGACTTATAAATAAGTTGATTGGCCTGGTACTCAAGTGAAGAAATTATCTTTCAGTCTTGGAAATTTTACCAAATTTTCAAAGGTCAATTTCCTATTAGTGACTCTCAGCTTACCGATGACCCCATAGCATCCCACCCACATTAGCTGTCATTCACTCTACCAAAGCATATGGCACTTAGTTTCAGTGTGTTGCTTACTGTGGTCAAGGGAAGCCCGGGTAGGAAGCAGGCAAGAGCTTATAGGTTTCTGTCTGGTCTTAATTACTGCAGCTAATTAAAACTGGAGAAGGGTGATCTGACCTTAACATTTATCACCATTACTAAGTCTTTTCAAAGAGGCAGACAGATATAAGGAGAAAACTGCCTCTTAAGCACAGTTAACTGCATTTAAGGTAGAGTTTTCAGGCACATTAAACACACACACACACACACACACACACACACACACACACACACACATCTTTCTAATCTCATACATTTCTCTAGAAGACTTTGGTTTTTTGTGTAAAAATATATGAAGGAGAGGGAGAACAAGATGGTGGAGGAGTAGGTGGATGTGGAGTACATCTCTTTCCAGGGATACATCAGGAATACACCTTCAGACACAGAAGGGCATGCAGAACACCAGCTGAGAGCAGACAGGAGTACTTGACCAGTGGAAAAGAATATATAGAACCAGGCAAAACTCAGTAGGATGAAGGAACTGGGCGGTGGGGGTTGGGTGGGGGGGGGCTGGACCAGACCTTTGCATGTAGGGGAACTGAAGCAGGGTTTCAATACCCACATGGGGGCAATTTTCTGAGTCAGGCGAGAAACATTAAAGGCTGGGATTGAAACAGTTGATCTGTGGCAACCTAAATGGAATGTGAATCAGACAGTCCTTGCCACAGCCATACATACTTCAGACAGGTATGCAGATTTCCTGGAAGGCAGAGTGACTGGGAACTGGAGTTTAGGGGTTGTGGAGCAATCCCCAGGTAAGGGCTGCTGTTGACTGCAGAGAGACGGATAAAGGGGATGTGAGAGAGGAGATTGTGGTGGAAAATGCCTGACTCAGCGATACTGCTGAGTCATGCGTAGTGGGTGCAGCCTCTCTCCCCCGACATGCCAGCATTGGCAGCTGAACAATAGAGAGGCTGTCCCATCAAATGCTTGAAGCACTGAAATACAGAGTAAGACCCCACCCAGGGTGCCTGTTTAAGTACCTGATGCTCTGATCTACAGAGTAGGAGACACGCCAAACAACAGAGAAGGATCCCAGGCAAGGAAGCTCTCTAAGTGCCTGAATGGGTGGAGCTACAGAGAAAGAGCAGCCGAAGAGGTCTTCTAATCGCCAGCTACAAGAGGCTCGGAAAATGACTGATAGGGCCATAACTCCTGCGGTGGAGGGAGTCCATGTCCCTGCCCACTTGGTGCCTCCAGGGTCCCTGCAAGCCAAGCAGCTGTGCCACATTCACGCTCAACTCTCACTGGGGCAGAGCTGCCACAGGCAAAAATTGTCTTGCGTCTATGCGCACAGGGTTGCTTCTTAGTGTCCGACTCTTTGCCACCCTGTAGACTGTCGTCTGCCAGGCTTCTCTGTCAGGGAGGGGTGTTCTCCAGTCAGGAAAACTGGAACGTATTGGCCAGTACTGGTTGCCGTACTCTTCTGGAGCACTATATTTCCTGCTGCCCTAGCCACCAACTCCCAAGTACCTGGTGCTGCCAAAACTGCCAACCAAGCAGCTGCATCCCCTCCACACCTGGCCTTCACAGGGGCAAACCCAAGTCCTCCAGGGCAGCCTCAAGAGCAAACCCCAGTGGACAGTCCACATGCAGAGATGGAAATGAAACCACAATTGAAACCCAGGGGCAGTGTGACTAAGGAAGAAGACCCAAAGCCCTCCCACCAGCTGTACAAGTTGCAAATTAAATCCACACGATCAGCTAGGCAGAACTCTGTGTCTATGGAATATATAAAAGATCTTGAGAGCTCCCACAAAAGAAAATGCATTAGCTCTGATAGCTATGGACATTGGAGACAAGAACACAGAGGAGTAGGATCAGATTAGAATCTGAGCTGCCCCCACAGCAGGTGCAGAGATCAGCACAATGTTGGAGGGCATCCTAAGGAGGTGAGATAGACTGTGACTCCCAGCGAGGGAAAGTACTCTGATTCAAGAGTACTCAAGCAGTGACTCAACTTGTTCTGTAGATTCTTTTGGATTTTTTTCTTTTTTTTTCCCTTCGGTCACATTTTTTATTGTTGGTATAAACCTTACCTCTACTTTTGGGCTTTTACAATTCTGAGAGTTTTCTTTTTTCTCTTTTTTTAACTTTAATTTTCTAAATATATTATTATTTTTTCTACATGAATTCATTTGTTTGCCTTCCATACTGTTCTTTTCTCCTTGCAGTTAATATTTTATATATATAAATCTTTTTATCTACCTCTATTTAACTTTGCATATCTATTATTCTTTTCTTTCCTTTCTTTCCTTTCCTCTCAACGTATTTGTTAGTTTTGTTTTCATTGCTTTATTTCCCATTTGGCACCTTGCTTTAGTTTTGTTTTCCAGTTTGTGCTTTAGTTAGTTTTGTTCTGGTTGACACAATTTTTTACTTCCTTTGTTCTCTGGGTCAATCTACTGTACTTTATTTTTCTTGGACCGTTTTTACTTTATTTTTGTTTTGACTTTGTTCCTGGGTGTATATGTACATATCTATATTCCATTATTTAATTATTATTTGCCTGATTTTGTAACTGCCATTTGTCTGGGGTTCATCTTTGATTTCTCATTTTTGGATCTCACTTAATGCCATAAAAAACACCATTGTGGAATCTTTGTTCCTGATCAGAGATCAAGCCGTGAGCTTTTGGAGTGGGAGCACTGACTCCAAGACCCTAGACTACCAGAGAACTAACCCTAGGGAGTATCAAATAGTGAGAACTCACACAAGTTCACTCACCACTGGAAGACAAGACCCAGCATTACCCAACCACCAGTAATATCCTGTGCAGGGTGTGTCATCTAAACAATGAACAAAACAAAAATACAAAGCCAATCATCAGCAGACAGGATTACCACCTCACTCAACCTTGCCCATCAGAGGAAAAAAACAAACAAACAAACAAAAGCTCAGCCCAAATCTCACCCTATAGGAAGAAACCAAAATGAAGAAAGAATTCAACCTTGAAGACTGGGAAAAGGAGACCTCAAACACAATAAGTTTAAAAAAAATAATGAAAAGGTAGAAAAATACTACGTAAATGAAGGAACAAACTAGAAACACTGAAGTCCAAATAAATGAAGAGGAAATAGGCAAACTACCTGAAAAAGAATTCAGAATAATGATAGTAAAGATAAGAAAAAACCTTGGAAATATAATGGAGAAAATGCAAGAATCAATTAACAAAGACCTAGAAAAATTAAAGAATAAACATACAGAGACAAACAACACAATTACTGAAATTGAAAATACTCTAGAAGGAATCAATAGCAGAATATCTGAAGCAGAAGAGTGAATCAGTGAGCTGGAAGGTAAAATGTTGAAAATAACTTCTGAAGAGCAGAATAAAGTAAAAATAATGAAAAGAACAGAGAATAGTCTCAGATACCTCTGGGACAAAATCAGATGCACCAACATTCAAATTTTAGGGGTACCAGAAGAAGAGAAAAATAAAGGAAATGAGAACATTTGCTGAAGTGACTATAGTTGAAAATTTCCCCAACATGGAAAAGGAAATAGCCAATCAAGTCCAAGAGGCCCAAAGAGTCCCATATAGGATAAACCCAAAGAGAAATATGCCAAGACACATACTAATCAAACTAACAAAGACTAAACACAAAGCAAGAATATAAAAAGCAGCAAGGTAGAAGCAACAAGTAGCATACAAGGGAAACCCCATATGCATAACAGCTGATCTTTCAGCAGAAACTCTGCAGGCCAGAAAGGAATGGCAGGATATATTTAAAGTACTGAAAGGGAAAAATCTTCAACCAAGATTACTGTACCCAGTAAGGATCTCATTCAAAACTGATGGAGAAATAAAAAGCTTTACAGACAAGCAAAAGTTAGGAGAATTTAGTACCACCAAACCAGCTTTACAACAAATGTTGAAGGGACTTATATAATCCAGAAATACAAGAGAAGAAAAAAGATCTACAAAATCAACCCCAAACAATTAAGAAAATGGCAATAGGAACATATATATCAATAACTACTTTAAATGTAAATGGATTAAATCCTCCAGCCAAAAGACACAGACTGACTGAATGGATACAGAAACAAGACCCATATATATGCTGTCTTTAAGAAACCCACTTCAGACCTCAAGACACATATAGGCTGAAAGTGAGAGGATGGAAAAGTATATTCCATACAAATGGGAAGTAAAAGAAAGCTGGAATACCAATCCTCACATCAGACAAAATAGACCTTAAAATAAAGAATATTACAAGAGATAAGGAAGATTACAGGATAAGGAAGATTACAAGAGATACGTAATGATGGAGGGATCAATCCAAGAGGAAGACATAATAATTGTAAATATCTATACATATACACCAAACATAGGAACACCTCAATACATAAGACAAACACTAACAGACATAAAAGGAGAAATTGACAGTAACACAATAATAGTAGGAGACTTTAACATCCCACTCACATCAATGGACAGATCATCAAAACAGAAAATTTATAAGGAAGTCTTAAATGACACATTAGATGAGATGGGTCTCATTGATATCTTCAGAACATTCCATCCAAATGCAGAAGTATACACCTTCTTCTCAAGTGCACATGGAACATTCTCCAGGATAGACCACATCTTGGGTCACAAATAAAAACTCAGTAAATTTAAGAAAATTGAAATTGTATTAAGCATCTTCTCTGACCACAACACTTTGAAACTAGATATCAACTATAAGGAAAAAAAAAAAAAAAACCTGTAAGAAACACAAACACATGGAGATTAAACAACAAGTTTCTATAGAACCAACAGGTTACTGAAGAAATCAAACAGGAAATCAAAAAATTTCTAGAAACAAATGGCAATGAAAACATGACAAAGCACTCGTAAGAGGGAAGTTTATAGCAATACAATCCTACCCTCCAAGAATTGAGAAAAATATTGAATAGACAACCCAACTTTGCATCTAAAACAACTGGAAAAAGAAGAAGAACAACAACAACAACAAAAAAAAAACAACCCAAAATTAGTAGAAGGAAAGAAATCATAAAGATTCGAGCAAAAAGAAATGAAAGAAACAATAGTAAAGATTAATAAAACTAAAAGCTGGTTCTTTGAGAAGATAAATAAAATTGACAAACCTTCAGCCAGACTCATCAAGAAAAAAAGAGAAAAGAGTTAAAGCAACAAATTTAGAAATGAAAAAAGAGAGTTTACAACAGACAATGCAGAAATACAATAAGAGACTATTATGAACGACTATATGGCAATGAAATAGATAACCTGGAAGAAATGGACAGGTTCTTAGAAAAGTTCAATCTTCCAAGACTGAACCAGGAAGAAATAGAAATTATGAACAACCCAATTACAAGCAGTGAAATTGAAGCTGTGATCAAAAATCTCCCCAAAAACAAATCCCAGGACCAGATGGCTATACAGGAGAATTCTATTAAGAATTCTATTTAGAGAAGAGCTAATGCCTGTTCTTCTAAAACTCTTTCAAAAAATTGCACAGGAAGGAACACTTCCAAACTCATTCTTCAAGGCCACCATCACCCTGATACCAAAACTGGATAAAGACAACACACAAAAATAAAACTAAAGGCCAATGTCACTGATGAACATAGATGCAAAAATCCTCAACAAAATTTTAGCAAACAGAATTCAGTAACACATAAAAAGCTCATAGACCATGATCAAGTTGGGTTTATTCCAGGAATGCAAGGATTCTCCAATACACACAAAACCATCAATGTGATACATCATATTAACAAATTGAAAGATAAAAACCATATGATCATCTCAATAGATGCAGAAAAAGCCTTTGACAAAATTCAGCACCCATTTATTATTAAAACTCTTCAAACAATGGGGGCTTAGAAGGAACCTACCTCAACATAGTAAAGGCCATATATAATAAGCCTACAGCAAATGTTATTCTCAATTCTGAAAAACTGAAAGCATTACCCCCAAGATCAAGAACAAGACAAGGGTATCCACTTTCATCACTATTATTCAGCATAGTTCTGAAAGTCCTAGCCTCAGCAATCAGAGAAGAAAAAGAAAAAAATGGAATCCAGATCAGAAAAGAAGTAAAGCCCTCACTATTTGAAGATGACATGATACTGTACATAGAAAACCCTAAATATAATATCAGAAAATTACTAGAGCTAATCAGTGGATTTAGCAAAGTTGCAGGATACAAAATCAATACATAGAAATCACTTGCATTTCTATATACTAACAATGAAAAATTATATACACAGTGGAATATTATTCAGCCACATTTGAGTCAATTCTAATGAGGCGGATGAACCTAGACCCTATTATACAGAGTGAAGTGAGACAGAAAGAGAAAGATATATATTGTATTCTACTGCACATATACAGAATCTAGAAAAAATGGTACTGAAGAATTTATTTACAGGGCAGCAGTGGAGAAACAGACATAGAGAACAGACTTATGGACATGGAGAGAGGGTAGGAGAGGGTGAGATGTATGGAAAGAGTAACATGGAAACTTATATTACTATATGTAAAACAGATAGTAAATGAGAATTTGCTGTATGGCTCAGGAAACTCAAGCAAATTGAAACTCTATATCAATCTAGAGGGGTGGGATGGAGAGGGAAATGGGAGGGAGTCTTAAAAGGGAGGGGATATGTGTATGCCTATGGCTGATTTATGTTGAGGTTTGACAGAAAACAACAAAATTCTGTAAAGTAATTATCCTTCAATAAAAAAATAAATTAAAATATATATATATGAAGCAAACTTACTGGAAAGTGTAGCAAACATCAGTAGGTGACTTCATTGATAACTATGATGATTCCATGTTTCTATTAAGTATTTTGAAACTTTGTTCTAATTGTCAGGTTTTCATATTTAAACATTATAAAAGGTAGCTTTTGTCTGTAGTTGCTTCATATGCCCCTAAAATATATATCACCTAATTATTCTTTTAAACAAAAATAAGTTTTACATATGTTCCCTAATTAAGAAAACTAGTAACTGGTAATACATTGATTTTATTCTGAAATTGGTTGTTGTTGTTTTCCAGTCACTGAGTCGTGTCCAACTCTTTGCGACCCCATGGACTGCACTACGCCAGGCTTCCCTGTCCTTCACCATCTCCCAGAGTTTGCTCAAACCCATGTCCATTGAGTTGGTGATGCCACCCAACTATCTTATTCTATGTCATCCCCTTCCCCTCCTGCCTTCAATCTTTCCCAGTATCAGGGTCTTTTCTCATGAGTTGGCTCTTTGCATCAGATGGCCAAAGTATTGGAGCTTCAACTTCAATATGAGTCCTTCCAATGAACACCCAGGACTGAGTTCCCTTAGGATGAACTGGTTGGATCCCCTTTCAGTCCAAGGGACTCTCAAGAGTCTTCTCCAACACCACAGTTCAAAAGCATCAATTCTTCGGCCCTCAGTCAACTTTATAATCCAACTTTCACATCCATACATGACTACTGGAAGAACCACAGCTTTGACTAGATGAACCTTCATTGGCAAAGTAATCTGCTTTTTAATATGCTGTCTGGGTTGGTCATAGATTTTCTTCCAAGGAGCAAGTGTCTTTTAATTTCATGGCCACAGTCATCCATCTGCAGTGATTTTTGAGCCCAAGAAAATGATGTCTGTCACTGTTTGCCCATCTATTTGCAATAAAGTGATGGAACTGGATGCCACAATCTTAGTTTTTTGAATGCTGCATTCTAAGCTAACTTTTTCACTCTCTTCTTTCACTCTCATCAAGAGGCTCTTTAGTTCCTCTTGGCTTTCTGCAATAAGGGTGGTGTCATCTGTGTATCTGAGGTTATTGATGTTTCTCCCAGCAATCTTGATTCCAGCTTGTGCTTCATCTAGCCCAGCATTTCATGTGATGTACTCTGCATATATATTAAATAAACAGGTTGACAGTACATGGCCTTGATGTACTCCTTTCACAATTTGGAACCAGTCTGTTGTTCCAGGTCCAGTTCTAACTGTTGCTTCTTGACTTGCATACAGGTATCTCAGGAGGTAGATAAGGTGGTCTGGTATTCCCATCTCTGTAAGAATTTTCCAGTTTTTGTGACCCACACAGTCAAAGGATTTAATGTAGTCAATGAGGAAGTAGATGTTTTTCTAGATTTCTCTTGCTTTTTCTATAATCCAGTGGATGTTGGCAATTTATTTCCCTGCCTTTTCTAAATTCAACTTGTACATCTGGAAGTTCTGATATAGAGAAATTGTAAAAACAGAATCTTTGATTTCTTAACCACATTATTTTTGTCTGATTTCCCACGAAATAATCAACTTGGAAGGTCGTAATAAGAACCCTTTGTATTATAATTAGAAAGGAATACTGAAGTTTTTTTTGTTTGTTTTTTACTTAGAACCATGCAAAGATAGAATAACTGCTCTGTGAGATAATAATTTCAATTGTCAGAACTGATAAAGAATTTTGTGAATGACCGACTCTCAGAGTCAACAAAGAAGGAATTCCTACCTTGAGAAAAAATTTAGTGTAGAAGACATTTATAATTGATAGACTTTCCTACAGAGAGTTCAGTATAAAACTAGCTCTAAAACTTTGTTTGATAACTTGGTTTGGTACCACATTTCAAAATACCATTATATACCAACAAAGGTAGACTTAAATTTTCCCTGAACTTGACCAAATAATATAGTTTTCTTCTCAGGTTCAGGTCCCTGGCCTCCCTTTCCTTAGAAAATTTGCTTCAGAAAGCTATACATGTAAATTCTACTCCTTTGAGATATAAAGTTTTTGAAGCCTCCTATCAATTTTATAACCCAGGACTGTCTTTCTAATAGATATAGGAGTGATCCCTCTGAAATCTGATCATCAAGGAGGATGGTGCCCCATTGACCTACCTCTGCAGGAGATTAGGTAAGACTAACCCCAGTAGCCTAACTTCAGGCAGCACGCTGGTCCAAGTAATGCAGTATAAATAAAACAGGGTTCCTGAAAGGAAATAAAACCAGAAAATGATATTGATCTAGGTCTTAAAGGGTCTTGATCACCAAGCCAAGGATTTTGGATTTTATCCTATGAATCATGAAAAGCTATTGAAGTATTTTAAACTAGAGAGAAAAGTGGTCACATTTGTATGCAATGATGCAGCTTGATTGTAAAAAGGATTTTGCTTATACATTACCTCAAAATATTGATATTGTGAAAAAATATAGCAATTCATAAAGATGTTTTCTCAAAGCCAAATTTAGAACAATATTGACATGTTGTCAAGAGGACATAGGGGGAAAAAACCAGCATGAGGCCCTAATCAGAGGAGCATTCTCAAGAAGGTCAATTTTGAAAAGAGGAACCCATGGGATTAGAGGATAGATAGTGATTCCCTTAAAATTATTTGGCCCCACATGTTCCTTAGCAAATCTTGACCATTTCCATATATATGAATATAACATTTTGAAGGCTGCTGAGGGACAGTGCAATGGAGAATATGAAGACTGAACCCAGATCAATAGAATATTTTATGTATTTATAATTAGCATATAGTAGGAAATTCAGAAGCAGAAGTGGGTTTTAGTTGTTGCTGCATAAAAAAAAAAAAAATCACTCCAAACTTATTGGCATAAAATAACAGCCATTTGTAGTTGCTCTTGAATCAGGTAAAGTGGATAGTGCTGGGTGATCATGGTTTGACTTATGCATCTGTAATGTGCTGACAGGTAGGCTGGGGCTTCCCTGGTTTGGATGGACTTATTCACAAATGATTACCTGTCACTTGGGAAGATGAGGATAAATGAAGCACGTGTGTTTCCTTAAACATCAGGTTAGTCCAGATTTTGTCATATGGATGTGGCAGAGTCAAGAGAGGGCAGAAACAAACATTTTGGAAGTCTAGGCTTGAAACTGGCCAGTATATTGTCTAGTACATTCTGTAAATACACATATGTTGCAAGACCAGTCTAGAATCACAGTGTCAGGCTGTAGATGTTAAGTTCTTGCTGAAACTTATTGCAAAGTCATAGTTCAAGAAGTATGATCACAGAGAAGGGTTACTTTTGTGGTTGCCTTTGCAATGAGCTGCCATTGTGATATAGAGGGCCCTTCTGAGATTTTACAATGGGGCTTCTTTAAAAAGAATATTCTTGCAAGAACTGGTAGGTTTTATCAGTGGAAAGACCATCTAAAGTATGGAAATTAATGACATAGCTGAAGTTTGGTTAGTCTAATGTGGTAAAACAGACTTACTAAAGAAAGAATAGAGGTAAAAGAAGAAAGAATGTATAGGATTGGGCAAACTGTTGGCTATACTAAAGGATAAAGTTCTTACTAAAACTCATTGTAGTTAAATTTTATTTAAATATGGATTTAATTAAAATTCATTTTAACTGAAAGGTCCTTGGTCATTTAATCTTTATTTAAATTTAGCCAACTTTATCACGGATTCAGAGAAACATTGACTTTGAAAAGTCCTTCAAAGCCATCTATCTAATCCAGTTACCTCACTTAATAGATGAAAAGATAGTATTATTCAGTAATAGATAGGAATAATATTATTTTAACCCATAATTAAAGAGCATTTGGTAACACCATTGAATCCAAAACCAGTGGTAATAGAGACCAACTAATTTTCAATTATGGAGTGGGGTGCCATTGCCTTCTCCAGTTCCAAAAAGTATTGTCTAGTATAACTATAAGAAATCTACAATCAGTCAGTCAGTTCAGTCACTCAATCATGTCTGACTCTTTGCAACCCCATGGACTGAAGCAACAGTTAGAACTGGACATGGAACAACAGACTGGTTCCAAATCGGGAAAGGAGTATGTCAAGGCTGTATATGGTCACCCCGCTTATTTAACTTATATGCAGAGTACATCATGAGGAATACTGGACTGGATAAAGCACAAGCTGAAATTAAGTTTGCCAGGAGAAATATCAATAACCTCAAATATGCAAATGAATGACACCACCCTTATGGCAGAAAGCAAAGAACTAAAGAGAACTCAAGTGCAAAAGGAGAGTGACAAAGTTGGCTTAAAACTCAGCATTCAGAAAATTAAGATCATGGCATCTGGGCCCATCACTTCATGGGAAATAGATGGGGGAACAGTGGTACCGTGACACAGTTTGTTTTGTGGGAGTTCCAAAATCACTGCACATGGTGACTGCAGCCATGAAATGAAAAGATGCTTACTCCTTGGAAGAAAAGTTATGACCAACCTAGACAGCATATTACAAAGCAGAGACATTACTTTGCCAACAAAGTTCCTTCCAGTAAAAGCTATGCTTTTTCCAGTAGTCATGTATGGATGTGAGAGAGGGACTATAAAGAAAAGAAATCTGCAGTGAATTTAAAATTCCGTTTTCATCATTAACTACAACCACCTTCCTTTTCAAGTGTTTAATAACTGATCTGCATGTTATATTAAATCGTAATATCTATAATGAAAAAAAAACTTGGAGAAAATCTAGTCTAGTTGCTCTAAAATGATGTTTTGGGGCTTTGCTGATGTACCCTGTGCTGCTGGGAGGGCAAGACTCCAGACTTAGTCTAGAGCCCAGAGCAGTTTTCCTGTTATCTGTCTTTCGTTCAGGCACTTGATGTAGGATTTTCAGATAAAGTTTTTTTTTTTTTTTTCTTTTAAGGTTACAACTCCTTTTCATAAAATGAAACCGCACAGTGGTCTAGTCCAAGACAATTTTACATGAGGGAATTGCAGCATAAGTGAAGTATGAGTAACGTCATTTGTTGAAGGTCATAGAGCTGATCATTGGCAGAGGTGGGGCAAGGATTCCTTTTCCCAGCCATCGGCCTCCTTCCTGTACTTGGAGGCTGGCAGAGGAGCAATGGCAGTGAAAGGAGCAAAATAGCAAATGGTATCCAAAGGCAGAACACAAATCCCAGATGACTGTCTGAGAAATATAGATATGACTGCAGCTAGAACACACATCGGTTGTGTAAATAGATGGGTAGATGCTGTTATAAACACAAAATGTTTGTATGAGTGTCACTGATCATTGTGTGTGCTCTCTCTGAAGATGCAGATCTGACTCACAGCAAAGAATCCATCTGTGAATCTTTTATCATACCTATTTTTGCCCTACTGGTCTTCATCAGATATGATTAGATGGCAGCTAATCAGTGTTCTGTTTAATCAGGTCTCCTGATTAATAGTTGCTGTATGTATTTTGCAGATAATTAAATTCCCAAACACTAGAATTCAAGTAAATACCTTTGACATTAAGCTTATACCAAACAAAACATAATTTTTCTTTGTTGAATCAACAACCCTAATAGTTGATGAGGTTATTACGGTGAGCTTCATTATCGTCTTACTGATGAATGGCAAAAAGTTCTATCCACCGAGTTCCTGGAGCTCAGGAATACCACAGGATAGGCAGATTGTGTATAATAGAAGAAAAATGAGAAAAAAATTCCCTTTTTCCACATCCTGCATGGAGTTTCCTGTTTCTGTTTATAAATGTTACACATTTACAAATATTCATTTTGGGTAGTAAATAAAGACTGAGGAAGAAGCCTGTTAGCATTCTGGTAGCTACAACAGATGGTGTAAACCATGAGGGGATGCTTAGAATACAGAAAAATAGATTGTTATTATACATAGCAAAGACTCTGTCTTATACAAATTCTTGGTATAATGTAAATCAATTCTTACAGTACTTTAAAACAACATCTAGTGGAAATTTTAGTTACTAAGAACTGAGAAATAGTATAAAAATTAGGTACTAAGCAAGTAAATTTAAATATTCATTCTGGATATAAACAAACTAATAGAACTTGGTAGTCCTCAGTCTTTAAGTATTTTCTGAAGCTAAATTTGAAAAGGCAATATGATTTCCAAAGCAGACAAGTTTTACTAAAATAATAATTTTATTCAGAGAAACAGAATTTTCCAATCACGTGAATATAAGCTATAGGAAAGCCTCAAGGCAAAAACATTTTTCAAAACCAGTTTCTTCTACAAGGTAGATAAGATAGTAGTAAGAAGAAGGTTCCAAGTTTGATGAAAGAGTCATAATGATTTTCAAAAATAATCAGATTTCTGATGGGATCTTTGTAAATTGCAAAATGAGCTTATGCCCAAGGATATGTGTGTTTGTATACACATGCACGAGTTCTTTTGTATGTATGTCTTATTGTGGAAGATAAATTTGTTAAATTTTTAAATCAACGACCAGGATTATTCATTCCAAAAACATTCACTCCATGTCCACACTGTGTCAAGTGCTGTATATAGTCATGATTTTCATTAATGGGTCAGTATTATGAATCAGATATCAAAGAGGACTGGATTGCTCTTGTGATTCTGGAGACTTTGTGTCTCTAAATGTTCTTTTTCATTCACCAGGCGTTGCTATGTGTTAGTTGCTCAGTAGTGTCCGACTCTTTGCAACCCCATGGACTTTGCCCCACCAGGCTAATCTCTCAGTGGAATTCTCCAGGCAATACTGGAGTGGGTTGTCATTTCCTTCTCCAAGGCATTGCTTTATTTAAATATTTAAAATCAGTGCAAAATTTTAATGATTTTATAAACAGATTACCAAGATCAGATAACTTTGTCAGTCATCCTCCAGGTCAAGGGCTGATGGAAATATCAAATCATCCCAACATATAAACTCAACTTAAAATCCCATAAATGAAGCTTGAGATCTTGCTAGTCATTGGCTGGACCATTGGTTTTCAAAAAATTGCTCATATACCTTGTTTTAAAAGATTTTTAAAGCATGTATCCCCAAATGAATTTTAATTTAGAATCTCTAACTTTTAGCACATTTATTATATTTTTAAAAATGTAATTTTTTAGAATTACAAATAAATGTGGTCCCTATCTACTCTGCAGAGAATTAACACTCACAATCAAACATTTCAAAATATGAATGATCGAAGTTTCTCTAAATGATCAGAAATTTCAGATCATTTCTTTATTATGGGTTTGTGGAGAATGTATTGCTATTATTAGTATTGCACTATTAACCTCATCCTTTCTAATAGGTGCAAATGTGGTCAGGATATGTTTATGATGAAAATTAAGAGGAGAAAACAGAACATTCCATAATAATAAAACATTCCAAAATAGTAACCATTCTGAAAGACAAAGTACAAATCATTCAAGAAAATGTGCCTCATTTAAAAATATCCAGGGACAAACTGTCTAAATTCTTTAGGGATTTAGAACTTATGAACAGTCTTTGGGAACCCATACCACTATCAGGTAGAAAATCTTCTGTATTGCTTAAAAGGCAATAGATATAAAGAACTGTTCATTAATAGCATGTCCATTATTCCGAAGATTAGACTCTTTACTATTCTGAGCTAAAATAAATAGCTTAGATAAATACCTTAACGCTAACCAGTACCAAGAACTCTCAAAGTATCTAACAACCTGTGGGAGAGAAAAAAAAATAAACTGGCTTAGATTCTGCCCAGTGAGGTAGATTTAGATTCAGCCTTCTCCATCTGCCTTGAGTATGGAGAAAGACTCTGAGATCACCATACTCATGTATGATATCACTGAGTGTAGAATAATCCTGCCAATGTAAAGTTAATTTAACAAATGCTCAGAATACGACTAAATCAGGTATCTAATTATATTAAATAGGGGTGAGATGGTTTAGATAGAATCTCCTGATAATGCCAACTAGCAGATTGACACCTATGCAAAAAAATTATCCACTTCATCCACTGCAAGTATTAGATCTGGCTGTCCAACAGGGTAACTAATACTCATATGTGACTATTTAAATTTAAATTGTTGGTTTAGTCAGTAAGTCGTGTCTGGCTCTTTTGCAACCCCAGGACTGTAGTCTGCCAGGTTCCTCTGTCTATGGGATTTCCCAGGCAAGAATACTGGAGTGGTTTCTCATTTCCTTCTCCAGGGGATCTTCCTGACCCAGGGATAGAACCCGTGTCTCCTGGAGTAGAGGTGGATTCTTTACTGTTGAGCCACTGTGCTGTGTGCTTAGTCCCTCAGTCATGTCCGACTCTTTGCAAACACATGGACTCTAGCCCCCCAGGCTCTTCTGGCCATGGGGATTCTCCAGGCAAGAACACTGGAGTGGATCAACAGGCCCTGCTCCAGGGGATCATCCCTACCGAGGGATCAAATCCAGGTCTCCCTTTTTGCAGGCAGATTCTTTACCATCTGAGCCACCAATGAAGCCCACTGAGCCACTAGGGAAGCCCAAGTTTAAATTAATTACAGTAAAGAAATTTTAAGTTCTTCAGCATTTCAAATGTTTAATGTCTTCATTTGGCTAGTGGGAATCACATTAAACAGGGCAAATATAGAGTATGTCCATCACGGAAGGAATGTTTCATTAGGCCATCATTAAACAGGTAGAAACTGGTTTCAAATTTTTTTTATAAATAGACACATGAATTCTTTGTAATAAATATTAGAATATTTAAATATTAACAATTATAAATATAATATGAATATTATGACATCCCTAATAGAAACAAATAAGCAATTTATTTTAATAGATGGTAGCATCTTTAAAAGCACACGGATATCATTTGATGTGTGAAAAG
Organism: Ovis aries; assembly: GCF_016772045.2. Taxonomy (NCBI): domain Eukaryota; kingdom Metazoa; phylum Chordata; class Mammalia; order Artiodactyla; family Bovidae; genus Ovis; species Ovis aries. The sequence continues at coordinate 92,106,243 of NC_056057.1, forward strand.
ATGAGATTTTTGTATTAGCCTCTATTTTAATAAATTTCCAAAATTGAGATATTTATAGGAAAAGGTCAGGTCTCTAATGTTTAAACCAGTCTCATTATGTAAAAATAATTGGTGCTAGGTCACTCATTTAATATTGAGAGATAGTTAACAGGGATAATTGAATAAATAGTCATTTTAATCTTGACTTTAAGCTTTAACACCAGTTCAGTTCAGTTGCTCAATCGTGTCCAAGACTCTGCGACCTCATGGACTGCAGCACGCCAGGCTTCCCTGTCCATCACCAACTCTCGGATTTTACTCAGTCTCATGTCATTGTGTTAGTGATATTATCTAACCATCTCATCCTCTGTCGTCCCCTTCTCCTGCCTTCAATCTTTCCCAGCATCAGGGTCTTTTCAAATGAGTCAGTTCTTTGAATCAGGTGTCCAAAGTATTGGAGTTTCAGCTTCAGCATCAGTCTTTCCAATGAATATTCAGGACTGATTTCCTTTAAGATGGACTGGTTGGATCTCCTTGCTGCCTAAGGGACTCTCAAGAGTCTTCTCCAACACCACAATTCAAAGACATCAGTTCTTCAGTGCTCAGCTTTCTTTATAGTCCAACTCTCCATCCAACATCCATGCATGACTACTGGAAAAACCATAGCTTTGGCTAGAAGGACATTTGTTGGCAAAGTAATGCCTCTGCTTTTTAATATGCTGTCTAGTTCGGTCATAATTTTCTTCCAGGGAGCAAGTGTCTTTTAATTTCATGGCTGCAATCACCATCTGCAGTGATTTTGAAGCCCAAAAAACTTGTCACTTCTGGTTTCATATAAATGGAATTATACAATGTGTATGCTTTCATGTCTTTCTTCTTTCATTCAGCATAATATGTTAAAGAATAATCCACATTGTTTTGTGCATTCATGAGCAATGTCTTTTGAAAGAGTAGTTATTACAGTGTATATGCGATTTGTTTAATCATTGACAGAATGATTGACAGAGGGTTGTTTCCAGTTTCTGGCTTTTATGAATACTTCTGTTATGAACATTTGCACACATGTTTTTAATTGGAAATATGTTTTTATAACTCTTGGGTAAATAATTAAGAGTGGAATTTCAGGATTACATGATAAATTTAACTTCAAAGAATATTTCAAGCTCTTTTTAAAATGAGCTGTACCACTTTCATTTTCAACAGCAATATATGAGACTTTTGTCTGTCTTCTAGTTTTAATTTTCACTTCTCTGATAATAATAGAAGTATCCTTTTAAGTGCTTATGGTTCATTTGCATACCTTCTGTGAAGTACATGTTGAAATTTTATTGGATTGTTTGTCTTATTATTAAGTCATGAATGTTATTTATATATTCTTCACAAATTCTAGATACAAGGAAGCTATGTTCATTTCAAAAATATTTTCTCCCAGCTTGTGGTCTATTGGTTCGTTTTCTTAAAAGTGTGTTTCAAAGAACAGAACTACAGGGTGTGGAGTATTCAGCCTGGGGCCAACTTGCTCCCAGTGGATTCTGGGAGGTAGGGGGTAGAGACTCAGCTCCTGCTCCAACCCACCAAGGCCGCCCCACCCCACCAAGGTGCTAGAGCCTTGCCTGCATGTGCAGGAGGGGGACAGAAAATCAGCTCCGTTTCACCTTGAAATTACAGTCCTCCTGGGGAATTGAAGTGTAACTATGCCCCTGCTCCTTCCCCACTTCCCTAAGAACAAGAGGGAAATGGGCTGCAAAATAAATCTTCGTTTGGACCCCAGTTGGGAGAATAGATACAAATATTTTGTAGGTATTTGGCTGAAATGGGGTAAAGGTATTGCCAACAAGACTTTCTGTTTTTAGACCATGCATTTCCCCATCCTTTGGCTAGAGAAAGCAGGTTTTTCTTGAAGATTTACCTGTTTCTGCTAACAGTTCTGAGTTAGAGGCAATATCTGGGATATATAGAAAACCAAAGAACTCACTGCCTTGCACATCACAAATCCCAAGGTCCCTAGGGAGCACGCCTTCTACTTTTCATGTTAAAAAAACTTCCTAGGCCTGCTGGTTATGCTTCTAAGGGGTTTTAGTTGTAAGGAGGAAGATTGGAGTTAATATTTTTATTTGCTAGAAAAAATATATAAATGTATATTTTAAAAGTTCATTTATAATAGAATCAGAATCTGAAATATGTAAAAACTATCTCATCCAATGACTAACTCTTGTATAATAAAAGGTATTTATGAATTTGCTTACCAAACTACAAACTTTACTGAGGGAAATTAAAGAAGATATAAATAAATAGGGAAACAAAGATATTGGTCATGGATTTTAAAACTCAATATTGAAAAATAGAATTTATTCCATAATGTATATATAGATTAGGTGACTCAAATGGTAAAATGTCTGTCTGCAATGCATGCCGTCCAGGTGTGTCTGATTCCTGGGTTGGGAAGATCCCCTGGAGAAGGGAATGGCTGTCTACTCCAGCATCCTTGTCTGGAGAATTCCAGGGACAAGAGGAGTCTGGTGGACTGTAGTCCATGGGGTCACACAGAGTTGGACACAACTAAGCAACTAACAGATTAAATGCAATCCCAATCAAATCTCTATGTGGATTTTCTGGATGTCAGTATGATTATAAAATATATACATACATATATATATATATATATATATATATATATATATGGAAATTCAAATAACCTAGAAAAGTCAAGACCATATTGAAAAAGTCAACAAAGGTAGAGGAATTACACTAAAAGATTTCAAGCTTACTAGTAATTAAGGCAGCACAGTATGTTGGCAAGTTGGACATACATACTAGTGAAATATCCTAGAACAGAGCTGTTTATATTTATGACAAAGCTTACACTTCTTAGTGCTGTAAGAAGGAAATTTTTCATTAGACTACATTTGGATAACTGTCCATCTATATGGGAAAAGTAATAACCTGTATTCTACCTCACACACTACCAAAAAAAGCCAGATATATTGTAAATCCTAATGTGAAATTGAATCTTTCATAAGAAAGAAAGGGGTAATTTTTTCATGGTCTTGAAATAGGCATATATTGTGAAACGCTGGGCTGGAAGAAGCACAAGCTGGAATCAAGATTGCCGGGAGAAATATCAATAGCCTCAGATATGCAGATGACACCACCCTTATGGCAGAAAGTGAAGAGAAACTAAAAAGCCTCTTGATGAAAGTGAAAGATGAGAGTGAAAAAGTTGGCTTAAAGCTCAACATTCAGAAAACAAAGATCATGGCATCTGGCCCCATCACTTCATGGGAAATAGATGGGGAAACAGGGGAAACAGTATCAGACTTTATTTTGGGGGGCTCCAAAATCACTGCAGAGGGTGACTGCAGCCATGAAATTAAAAGACACTTACTCCTTGGAAGAAAAGTTATGAGCAACCTAGATAGCATATTGAAAAGCAGAGACATTCCTTTACCAACAAAGGTCCATCTAGTATAGGCTATGGTTTTTCCAGTGGTCATGTATGGTTGTGAGAGTTGGACTGTGGAGAAAGCTGAGCGCCGAAGAATTGATGTTTTTGAACTGTGATGTTGGAGAAGACTCTTGAGAGTCCCTTGGACTGCAAGGAGATCCAACCAGTCCATTCTGAAGGAGATCAGCCCTGGGTGTTCTTTAGAAAGAATGATGCTAAAGCTGAAACTCCAGTACTTTGGCCACCTCATGTGAAGAGTTGACTCATTGGAAAAGACTCTGATGCTGGGAGGGATTGGGGGCAGGAGGAAAAGGGGACGACAGAGGATGAGATGGCTGAATGGCATCACTGACTCAATGGACATGAGTTTGAGTGAACTCTGGGAGTTGGTGATGGACAGGGAGGCCTGGCGTGCTGCGATTCATGGGGTCGCGAAGAGTCGGACACGACTGAGCGACTGAACTGAACTGAACCATAGAAGTACATTAAGAACTTCTCAGTCAAAAGACTCCATTGAGAAAGTGAATAATGAAGTCAGTGAGTGGGAAATATATTTGCAACTCATATGTATGGCAAAGGAATTGTGTCCAGAATAAAACAAACAGTAAAAGTAACAGATAGTCAAATAAAAAAATGTGCAAATATCTGAACAAATATTTAACAAAAAGAATATTTGCATGGCATGTAATGTATGATAAGGTGATCTAATTTATATTGCAATACTACAAAGCCTCCACCAGAATGAATAAAATTGAAAAAAAAAGACAATAATCAAGTATTGGGAAAAATATTCAGCAACTGAAACTCATATGTACTTCTCAGAGGAATTTGTCTTATGATTTGGGAAAACTACTTATCATTATCCATGAACATACACATAGTCTGTGATATAACAATTACATCATGTGGTATACATCCTTCAAACTATGTATGTATTTTATCAAGGCATACTTAAAAAGAAAGTTCATAGAAATACTGTTTTTAATAGCCTAAAATCGTAAACCAGCTACCATCTACTTATCCCAATATCCATACAATTAAACACTGCATAGAAATGAATTAAAAAACTGTAACAACATAAAACAATATGAATTAGTCTTACAAATAGGCTGAGCAGAAGAAACACATGAAGCATACATACTGGAGATTCCAATTATACAAAATTTTTAAATGGGAAAACTGAGCTATGGTGGTAGATTTCAGGATGGTGTTTTAATGCTGTGCCGGGGAGATTGTGACTGAAAGAAGATGGAAGGGGGCTTATGTTTGTTGGTAATGTTTCATGGGTACAGGAACAGGTTACATGGCTGTTCTCACTTCTGGTTTGTGTGTGTCTCTATGTATGCTATACATCGGTACATTTATTTGTGAGAGTGTGTATGTATGAATTAAATCACTTTCCACCATCTACACTGTTAGTATTCTAATTCAAGTGGTGTTTATCCATGGCCTAAACCTTTCAGTAGCTGTACGCCTCACCCTACTGCACACTGGTATCACTGCTTCTACCCAGTCTTTTCTTTAGTCTAGTCTTGACAGAGCATCAGATTTATCCTTTGGAAACAATTAGATCATATAACTACTCAGCTCAAAGCTCTTCAATAACTCTCCATTCCACTAAGGGAGATAAACTCAGCACCCCCATGTTCTGCAAGGCTACTTCTCTGAGCTAATTTCCTTCCAAATTCTTCACTCACACTCTAGTTACAGAGGCTCTTTTGCTATTTGTCAGCCACACTTCCTGTGCTCCTGCTTCAAGGCATTTACCCTGGCTCAACTCTCCCTGCTGTTTCTTGTTTCTGTTTATCTGCATAGCTCACTCTCTTATATTCTATAGGTTTCTGCTTAAAAGACACCTTCTGTAATCAGAAGGAAAGTTGGGCTCATTATTTTTTCCAGATATTGGAAAAAGCACATCAGTAAGATAAGGAAAAGAAAGATTTGCTTCCATCTTTATGGGACATGTGATGTAAGATTGAAGTCTTAACAGTTGGAGAATTGGGAATGTTTCTGGAGGAATCAGTTGTTGTTCAGTCATTCAGTCATTCAGTCATTCATTCATGGCCAGCTCTTTGTTGCCCCATGGAATGAAGCAAGCCAGGCTTCCCTATCCACCATCTCCCGGAGCATGCTCAAACTCATGTCCATTGAGTGGGTGATGCCATTCAACCATCGTGTCCTCTGTCATCCCTTTCTCCTCCTGCCCTCAGTTGAGTCAGCTCTTCCCATCAGGTGGCCAAAGTATTTGAGCTTCAGCTTCAGCATCAGTCTTCCAATGCATATTCAGTGTTGATTTCCTTTAGGATTGAATGGTTTGATCTCCTTGCTGTCCAAGAGACCCTCAAGAGTCTCCTCCAATACAACAGTTCAAAAGCATCACTATTTCGGCTCTCAGTCTTCTTTATGGTCCAAATCTCATATTCATATGCAACTACTAGAAAAACCATAGCTTTGACTAGATGGACCTTTGTAGGCAAAGTAATGTCTCTGCTTTTCAATATGCTGTCTAAGTTGGTCACAATTCTCCTTCCAAGGAGTAAGCGTCTTTTAATTTCATGGCTGCAATCACCATCTGCAGTGATTTTGGAGCCACAAAAAATAAAGTCTGACACTGTTTCCACTGTTTCCCCATCTGTTTGCCATGAAGTGATGGGACCAGATGCCATGATTTTAGTTTTTTGAATGTTGAGTTTTAAGCCAGGTTTTTAACTCTCCTCATTCACCCTCATCAAGAGGCTCTTTAGTTTCTCGTTGCTTTCTCCCATAAAGATGGTGTCATCGGCATATCTGAGGTTATTGATATTTCTCTCTGCAATCTTGATTCCATCTTGTGCTTCATTCAGCCCAGCATTTCACATGATGTACTCTCCATGTAAGTTAAATCAGCAGGATGATGATACACAGCCTTGTAGTACTCCTTTCCCAATTTGAACCAGTCCATTGTTCCATGTCTGGTTCTAACTGTTGCTTCTTGACTTGCATACAGATTTCTCAGAAGGCAGGTAGGTGGTCTGGTGTTTCCATCTCTTCAAGAATTACCCATAGTTTGTTATGATCCACACAGTCAAAGGCTTTAGTGTACTCATTAAAGCAAAAGTAGATTTTTTTTCTGGAATTCCCTTGCTTTTTCTATGATTTAGCTGATGTGAGCAATTTGATCTCTGATTCCTCTGCCTTTTCTAAAACCAGCTTGAACATCTGGATGTTCTCAGTTCATGTACTGTTGAGGTCTATCTTGGAGAATGTTGAGCATTACTTTTCCAATCCTGTGGCCATTGAGTTTTCCAAATTTGCTGACATATTGAGTGCAGCACTTTAACAGCATCATCTTTTAGGATTTGAAGTAGCTCAGCTGGAATTCCATCACCTCCACTAGCTTTGTTCATAACAATGTTTCCTAACGCTCACTTGAATTCACTTTCCAGAATGTCTGGCTCTAGATGAGTGATCACACCATCGTGGTTATCTGGGTCATTAAGATATTTTTTGTATAGTTCTGTGTATTCTAGCCACCTCTTCTTAATATCTTCTGCTTCTGTTAGGTCCATACTGTTTCTGTCATTTATTGTCCCCACTTTTGCTTGAAATGTTCCCTTGGTTTCTCTAATTTTCTTGAAGAGATCTCTAGTCTTTCTCAGTTATTGTTTCCCTGTATTTCTTTGCATTGATCAGTTAGGAAGGCTTTCTCTTGTATCCTTGCTATTCTTTGGAACTCTGCTTTCAGATGGGTCTATCTTTCCTTTTCTCCTTTGATTTTCACTTTTCTTTGCTCAGCTATTTGTAAGGCCTCCTCAGACAACCATTTTGCCATTCTTTTTCTTGGAGATGATTTTGATCACTGCCTCCTGTACAATATTATGAAGCTCTCTCCATAGTTCTTCAGGAACTCTGTCTATCAGTTCTAATCCCTTGAATCTATTTGTCACTTCCACTGTATAATCATAAGCCGTTTGATTTAGATCATACTTGAAAGGCCTTGTGGTTTCCCCTGCTGTCTTCAGTTTAAATCTGAATTTTGTGATAAGGAGTTCATGATATGAGCCATGGTCATCTCCCTGTCTTGTTTTTGCTGACTGTATAGAGCTTCTCCATCTCTGGCTGCAAATAATATAATAATTTTGTTTTCAGGTCAGAGATGCTGTCTAGTAAGTGGATGGTTCCTCTTCCCTGAACACTGCTGTTTGGCCAGAAATTTTTACCCTAGATGGATAGTCACTGTGGGTGTGTTTAATCTCTGTTCCTGAGAAGAACTAAGAGCTGAAATGAGAGGATCTCCAACTCTAAGGCCTTAGACCTTAGCTTGCTGACTATAATCATATTAAATGGGTCACATTTTTTCCCAAAAGAATTTTTTAATAGAAAACAAAGATAAAGCACATTTCAATTCTGCAACTGACCAGTATGCCATGTTTCTACGAGATGCATGGTAGCCCATAAGACTAAATAACAAAGAGCATTTTTTTACGAGCATTGGTTAGGAGAAACAGAAAAAAGTAAAGACCAGATTATAGGGAAGCCTGGGCAAGCATAAAAAGCTGAGGTGCATCCCTGAATGCTAGTGCCATCCTTGTTCTTTTCGGATCCTCATTTGTCTTCTTATCCACAACATTCCCACTGGAGTCTTCATACGCTTCTTCAGTATCAGGCTGCCATTGTTGCTGATGCCTTCTGCAGTTTCAGCTTGGCCCAAAAGGAGATAGTATCATCAATCTGTGTCACATTAGTAGAGCTGGCCGTGATTTTGGATGCCCAAATACCTCATGGCTTGAGCGTGATGCCATTCAGCAAAGTGCTGCTGGAAAGCCTTGGGACCTCAGTGGGTGTAGTTTTCACAAATTTCTCATTCATAGTTATATTTAGGCCACAAAGCTTATACAACTAGTAAGGGATGAGTTTACAATCCTATCCATGGGACAGGTTTGGGGGATTGTAAAATATCTCTTAGCTTCAATTATTTTAAAGGATTTTGTCTTGAACAATCTCAGCTTTACTGTAGCCACTGCCTGTAATGGAAGATGATGATTTAAACCCTGGAAGTATCAATGACAACGCTGGATATTTTAAAAAATTTTACTTTTGATTGTGCTGGGTCTTCGTTGCTGTGTGCGGGCTTTCTCTAGTTGTGGCAAATAGGAGGTATTCTTAGTTGGCATGCGTGGGGTTCTCTTTGTAGCGGCTTCTCTTGTTGCAGAGGACAGGCTCTAGATGCACAGGTTTCTGTAGTTGTAGTATGCCGACTCAGTAGCTGCAGTACACGGGCTTAGTTGCTCCCTGGCATGTGGGACCATCCTGGACCATGGTTGGAACCCATGTCCCCTGCCTTGGCAGGAGGATTCCTAACCACTGGACCACCAGGGAAGTCCCAACACTAGATCTTTGTTTGTTATCCAGGGGGAAAAAGAAAAACAACAAACCTGCCCTGATACTATAGCTGATGTTCATACATGTTATATTGATCATCTGGTGCTTTTCAGACTGTGTAACACATGACCCCTCCCAAGGTCTGTTCCTGATTTTCCTCTACTAAGACTTTAGCTTACTTGGACTAATGATTAGCCTCAACCTCAATTCTTATGTATATCAGCTTCCCTAATTCCAGTCTTTACAACTAGCACTAGATACTGGGTCTGTACTTTGGTAACCCATTTATTTCTGGACAAACCTTCCAGGTCTCTTTTTACTTTTTGAGTAGGACTTTGGCATTCCATTCTAGAAGAGAATGAAATCCAAAACAACTCATATGTGGATATAACCTAGTAAAATTGAGTTTGCAGTTAATATTTGATGCAAAAGAAATTGTAGCTTCAGACTGTGACTTTTAAGTCATTATAATTAGGCTCAAACACATCTTTATTAATCAAAATAGGAACCATTACAGTCAACACGTTTTTGACAGTGAGAAATAAGTTTGTTTATTCCTGTAGCATAAAAGTTCATGCTTCAGGATTTGATGAACTCTTGGAAAGCAGTTTCTCATGCTTGAAGAAGTGGGTGTTGATTGGAGAGAAGTCAGATGAATATGGCAGATGAGGTGAAGCTTTGTAGCCCAATTCATTCAACTTTTGAAGCCTTGGTGGTGCAATGCATGGCTAGGCATTGTCATGAAGAAGAATTGGGTTCTTTCTGTTGACCATTACTGGCTACAGGTGTTGCAATTCTTGATACATCTCTGATTTGCTGAGCATACTTCTCAGATGTAATAGTTTCACCAGGATTCAGAAAGTGGTAGTGGATCACCAGTAGCAGACCACCAAAAGTGACCATGACCTTTTTTGGTGCAACTTTGGCTTTGGGAAATGTTTTGGAGCTGCTTCTCGGCTCAGTCACTGAGCAGTAGTCACCAGTATCTTATAAAATCTGCTTTTCATTGCATGTAACAATCCAATTGAGAAATGCTTCATTGTTGTGTATAATAATAGAAGACACTTCAAAATTATGATTTCTTTGATTTTCAGTCAGCTCATGTGGCACACATTTATTGAGCTTTTTCACCTTTCCAATTCAGTTCAAATGCCCAATGACCATACAGTGGTCAATGCTGAGTTCTCGGGCAACTTCTAATGCAGTTGTAAGAGGATCAACTTCAGTGATTGTTCTCAATTGGTCATTGTCACCTTTCTATGCCTAGCCACAAAGCTCCCCATCTTCCAGGCTCTTGTCTCCTGTGCAAAACTTCTTAAACCACCACTGCACTGTTTAACATAACCACATTTATTAAGAATGTATTCCAATATTAAATGGAAAATTTCAAGAATGCAAAAACCAGTTATTTGTGCCAACCTCACATATGGTTTCATAATGTGTGATCAACTAGCCTGTTCAGTCTATTTCTTGCGAGATATGAGAAACAGAAAAGAGCTAAGAGCAAGCAAAATACACTTAACTTCATTGTCATTAGCCAGGAATTAGGATAGAAGTATCAAAATCATTGTCATCTCTAGTAATTATTGGAATCAATTCAGAGTAAATCACACCTTTGTCTAAATAAATATTCTCTACGTCTATTAAGAAGGGGTTGAAACAAATGTTTAATTAATTTTCTCTGAAAAAAATATAGTTCTGAAAATGTTGTTTCCTATACAGATTCTTGAAATTTGGTGCTTAAATAGAACTCCCTATATACTTGTAAACCATTACATCTTCATAACTTAGTTAGTTTCATAGTTCATCACAGAAGAATTGTAACTTATACTCATAAGTTCACCATTATGGACAATTAGGCATTACAGTAGTTCTGAAAATCATTGGATTTTTAGTGAGACACAGCAGACATTAGATTTGAAATATCCCTTAATGTACATTATATTAAAGCACAATAACAGCTTACAAAAATGTAGTTGTTTTTAAAACTTGCTAAAATTCTAACCTAACACTAATCTCTTATAAATATTTGCACAGAATCAGTTTATAAAGATGACCATAATCTACAACTGTTCAACTTCATTAAGATGATATTAAGGTCTCTTTGGTAGAAGTAATTAAATTTGTTCTCACTTGCATACATTTGTTTTCAAAATTGATTAAGATTTGATAACAGAAATGCTTTTTGTATAGGCTTGATCGGCTCTAAATGGTCATCCAGGGACAAGGCCCTGAGTACTCATGAGCAAAATCAATAACTTCCCATCTTGTATGATTTGAGATGCTCAGAGAAATCAGTACATACAAATCCCTACCCGACTGACTTTACCTTCAGAGTGGCAGTTCAGTTACTGCTCATGTATTCAGCTAGAAGCCCTTTGTGTAAGATGTAAATGTTGTCTGAGAGGGTATCATTTATTGTTTTCCAGCCATCTAATTGTTGTACGGATTAATTAAAAACTTAGTAAGACCTTAAATGCTTACTCTTAGGAAAGATACATGTTGATAAGGATGCAAGATGTTCAGAGTATAGTGCAGCAAGCATCTTTGGGCACTGTGACTATGAGCATTCAGGGGTAACTTCTGAAGACCTTTCAGGCAGAAATAGTAAAGAGCAGAAAAGATACAGAGGGATGGAAATAGGGACTTAAAAGTAAATTTCCCATGCTTCATTCTGGGACATGTTTTGGCAATATACAGATGTTGCAGAATCTTTTGAGATGTTTATGATTCATCTTCTACATATGTGTATATACAGGTCAGTAATAGTTGATTAGTTTGGTGTAGCATTTACATGATTACATCATATTAAATGTAGCTTTGAATCCATGAAGTTGCCAGACTACAGGAGAGATACCAGTTTGCTGTTTCACATAACAAACTGACTGGCCAAACTCTCTGTGTAAGAGAGCCTCTTGGTTCAGCTTTCAAGCTTATATTAGGCAGATATTTTTATTGCTTCATGTCAGTTATCACAGATGTTTAAGACTGCATGGAAATGATCCCTTCTCAATGTCTGTATCTGGATGAAGAAAAATGAGACAATTGAGTCCAAATTTTGTTGTTAATATCATTTTTAAACTTTTTTCCAACCAAATAATTTTATCCTCTTCATGCTCTGCAGAAGGTTAGAAGCATAGTCTTTGGGGCAAAAGAAAACCTAGGAGATGCTGACATATCTGTTTTATCCACAACTCTGTAACTATTGCCAGGACTGCCCAGGAAAAATAATTTCATTAATAGCATTAACATGGACAAACTGACTGTGCAGCACTCATTCCAGGCCATGTCCTTCCCTGTGCAAAGTAAAATCAAAGCAAAGCCATTATGTCACATAAAAAGTATGTGTAGTATTGAGGTGCATGAGCACCAGTTTATCCCCTATCAGCATCCCAGGAAATCACTAAAGACATGAGATTTTTGGAAGAGAAGTATGATTCAATAATAATGTTGATCATTCTTATAATTGCACATAAAGTATGATGCTTTTTACTGCTTGAATTGTATCATAGTCAGAAGGTAAAAGAAGAATGTTTCTTATTTTCTGTTCTTGAAGACAGACTCTTTACTTTCTGTAAAGAAGGAAGTGGAGAATAGGATACTGCAAGTTGCTGGAAAAGAATGGATCACTCTGAAAGAAACTTAAAATTCACAGACAGTTTCTGAAGAACCCCTGTGTTCTACTGTTGTTTACAAAATTAAAATAAAATAAAAATAAACCTCAAAGTGTACTCTACTCAGCCTTCATGTGCAGTTCTCAGAATCAGTGGAAGTTTTCTTTCATGGTAGGGCCCTAAATCAACAGTCAATGATATTCATAAAAAAAGGACAACAAAAAGCTGTCAGCTGTACAAGCAAAACACCAGCCAGTGAAGCTGCCAGCTATCTGCCAATGAATATTTATTTAGAAAATACCCTCTGGGAATCTTTATTAAGTGTGTGTAATTCTCAGGAGGCTGTAGCCTCGTAGACACTGTCACTTGTACTCAAAACCCAATTTCATAAATTCTACTACTCCATTTTGATAAGAAGTCATCAGCCCAGTTGCATTAGTCTGCCCATAAGTAAAGGTCCACTATCTGCTCATTTGCCTTTATAAGGCACCCCTCTTAAGCTTGCTTAACAAAGTTGTACCAAATGTTATTGTTATATTTTTATTTTCTTAGTTATGTTTTGCTTTAAGGAGTTTACACTTGGTGCTCAACTAATGTCTTAATAATCATATTAGATATAGTTGTTAAACTCATTTTATATGGGAGGAGGATGAACAACAGACTGAATGATTTCCCCAAATTCACACAGATTGTTAAGTATGACTTTGGATATACAACTAAGGATCATTTGATGTAAACAACTATGCTTTGCTGCCTCATTAGTTCTGGCCCATGATGACTCAAAGATGAGCAAATAGTTGAATGTCACTGTAGTATATTCTAAGATCCTTATTGAATATGAATATTACTTATTCACCTAACAGATGCAAAAGATATGTCTAAGAGATTCAACCTGAAAAGAAGTAAGCATTGTGCTTCTTGGGGATGAAGTTGCAATGGGTTTTCCAATAAGGACATTAATTAATAGATTCACAAAAACTCTGCAAAATGAAAAAATACAAATGAGTAAGTTTCTAATCAGGTATGTAAGAAGCTTGAAAGTCACCATTCCATCCTAACAGTAAGTAAAAACTGAACAGACTTCAGCAATTCTTAACTGTTTCACAGAATTCACAGAGCAAACTGCTGCCCCCTGAATTGGAGCAACCCACAGATGAACACGGAGAATCACATCTTACTTGCAGAAACCTCTGATCAAGAATCAGTGTTAGGGTTAGGGAACCTGAACTGTGGTTAATGAATTCCTGGAGGCTTAGTATGGCTATCTCTGAGATGTGAAAACTCCCGGTAGAGCCTGTCCAGGGAATCCCAACAATTTTCTTAGTTTTACATAAATGATCTTTCCTAGAACTTCACAGAGAATATGGAAGAATTCCCTTATACCCTTGGCAGGAAGGGAAAAGAAAAGACACATCTTTAACTACGCCTGAACAGTGTGTTCTTGTTAACAAGGTCTGCTCTCTAAGGAGCAGTTATTTAACCAGAGCCTGACCTGCTAGCATATTATCAGAGCCTCCCTATCATGCGGGAAGGTAAATACTCAACTCCAACTGTCTCCGGCTTTCCTATTCACCTAAGTGGAGAAGTAAATGGCAACCCACTCCAGTCTTCTTGCCTGGAGAATCCCAGGGATGGGGGAGCCTGGTGGGCTGCCATCTCTGGGGTCGCACAGAGTTGGATACGACTGAAGCGACTTAGCAGCAACAGCAGCAAGGGGAGAAGACCAATAGGTCCCTTTCAAGTTCACAGTTCAGAAGCAAAAGACTCACAATACTAGAGCCTGTTTACTGTGGTTCCTTTTACCCAGGACATTGTCCCTGGCTGTCAAGAAAAAATTCCAAGACACACTTAATGGCAAAAAATACAGTTTGACGAGACAAAGGAAGTATCTGAACCAGACTCAGATACAGCAAGAATGTTGGAATTATCAGACTAAAATTTAAGATAACTATGATTCATATGCTAAGGGCTGTAATGGATAAAGTCAACAGCATGCAATAACAGATAGGTAATGTAAGAAAAAGATGGAAATTTTAAGAAAGAACCAAAAAGAAATGCTGGAGACAGAAACACTTTCAGAGAAATTAAAAAAAAAAAAAAGATTTTAATGGGCCTCTTAGACTGGAAGTAGCTGAAGAAAGGATGGCTGAGCTTGATGACATCTCAATAGGTAAAACTGGAAAGAAAACAGGGGAAAAAACTGAAAAGAGAACAGAATATCCAAGAACTGCGGTAGTGCTACAAAAGATGTAACCTACATGTAAGGAGAATACCAGAGAAAAAGAAAAGAACAGAAGAAATATTTGAAAAATCAATAACTGAGTACAGGTATTCCTGGTTTTTGAAAGTTTGCTTTATGTCACTTCACTTTTATAGAAGACCTACACTATTTTCTGTTTTAACTAGCTGAAGGAAATATGAAAAGGACTTTCACATTTATTTAAAAAAGGGAAAAGCAAAAGTAGCATTCAGGATTTGTTCTGCAGCAAGCCATTATGCATAGAGGCAGCACACACCAGAGCAGAGAGAACGACACTGAAAATCTCCTCCCCCAGGAACTATATTCAGCATCTCAGCGTCAAGCCACCATAGCTCTGAAGTGTGTCTATGTCTGTGCTTTATGCCAATTTGTATTGTGCATCCGTTAGCAGATCTGGCCTAAGGTAATTGCATCTTCATTTTATACGATTTCAACTAATGAGAGATTTCATAAGAATGCTCTATTTTCAGATAGCAGGGAAAACCTATATTTCCCAAATTAATGTCAAGCACCAAAATATAGATTCAGGAATCCCACAGAAGACCATGGATGAATACTAATAAAACAAGAAACAAAACCCCACTATACCTTGACATGTATTTTTTCCAGATGACAGAAAGTGGTTAAAGGAAAAAACCCTGAAGGACATCAGGGGAAAATAGAATAAAGATTACATCCAATTTCTCAGAAACCATAATATAGCAAGAGAGTGAAGTGAAATATTTAAAGTGTTGTGAGAAGAAAAAAAAAAAGTCTACTAATCTGAAATTATCTACCCTGTGAAATTGTCTTCCAAAAGCGAAGATTTTCCCAGACAAGCAAAAATTGAGGGAGTTTGTGGCCAATAGACCTGCCTTGCCAAAAACATTGCAGAACTTTAACAGAAGGAAAAGTATATGGGTCAGAAATGTAGATCTTCATAAAAAAGGAAGAATATCAAAGACAAAATAAGTTGAGTTTAAAAGATAAAATCTTTATTTTTTAAAATTTGATTGATTTAGCAAATAACAGTTAAGGCTATGGAAAACAAGCTTCAAAGGAAATGAAACTGAAGACGAATAGAAAAGAACAACAGAAAAAAAAAAGTAAAGAACAGAGAGATTAAAAGATTACATTATAATAATTGAGACACTAAATGACAGCCTGTTATACATAATAGGTGTCCCAATGGAAGAAAACAAACAAGTAAAAGAAAAATTATTCAAAGATACAATGAGATAAAATGTTTCTAATCCTGGACACAGATGATTGAAAGAATGCAGCATGTTCAAAGAAAAAAAGTGATACTGTCAAGTTAAACCAAGTTATAAATTAATAAAGATAGAGAGTTTGAGAGATTAAAAAAGAAAACAAACTTTGGACAGTTAGACAAAGATATTAAACCACCTAAGGGATATTAAATCCCCTCACACTTACCAAATACTACAAACATTGGTACAACATGAAGTCTAAACTCTGGACAAAATGCATTAACAAACAGGTCATAAAATTTGTGATAGTAAATTTTTACTATAATTTAATGATGGATGTTGATGATTATCACTACTGGAGT
Source organism: Ovis aries (assembly GCF_016772045.2). Classification (NCBI taxonomy): domain Eukaryota; kingdom Metazoa; phylum Chordata; class Mammalia; order Artiodactyla; family Bovidae; genus Ovis; species Ovis aries. The sequence continues at coordinate 92,122,454 of NC_056057.1, forward strand.
GACCATAATTCATAGATTTTGAATTGACAGCTCTTATTGCATTCTTCATCATTCTTAGGGGTCAGGAGGATTCTGATAATTTTGTCAGAATCTTGAATGTGCCCAGGACCAGAGTATAGCCCAGAGTGGTCTGTTGTTGAGCAGTGTGCAGTAAAAACAAAATAATTGCCACTAAATTAAATATCCTACTTCATTGTGTCTTAATTACCTTATCAAAATATTTTTCATGCATACAAATAATTTTAGATATGATTTTGCATAGTGAGCTCCATGGGAGCAAAGCCAGTTTAATCTTTCCCTCTGGAATGGTTAACCCAGTATCCAATGGGTAGGAAAGAAATGTTAAAAGTATAATAAATGACAAATAACAAATTTGATTATATCCCCAGGTCAGTAGGTGCCCAACATGCTACTGGAGATCACTGGAGAAATAACTCCAGAAAGAATGAAGGGAAGGAGCCGAAGCAAAAACAATACCCAGCTCTGGATGTGACTGGTGATAGAAGCAAGGTCTGATGCTGTAAAGAGCAATATTGCATAGGAACCTGGAATGTCAGGTCCATGAATCAAGGCAAATTGGAAGTGGTCAAACAAGAGACGGCAAGGGTGAACGTCGACATTCTAGGAATCAGCGAACTAAAATGGACTGGAATGGGTGAATTTAACTCTGATGACCATTATATCTACTACTGTGGGCAGGAATCCCTCAGAAGAAATGGAGTAGCCATCATGGTCAACAAAAGAGTCCAAAATGCAGTACTTGGATGCAGTCTCATAAATGACAGAAAGATCTCTGTTCGTCTCCAAGGCAAACCATTCAATACCACAGTAATCCAAGTCTATGCCTCAACCAGTAATGCTGAAGAAGCTGAGGTTGAATGGTTCTATGAAGATCTACAAGACCTTTTAAACTGACACCCAAAAAAGATGTCCTTTTCATTATAGGGGACTGGAATGCAAGAGTAGGAAGTCAAGAAACACCTGGAGTAACAGGCACATTTGGCCTTGGAATGCAGAATGAAGCAGGGCGAAGACTAACAGAGTTTTGCCAAGAAAATGCACTTGTCATAGCAAACACCGTCTTCCAACAACACAAGGGAAGACTCTACACATGGACATCACCAGATGGTCAACACCAAAATCAGATTGATTATATTCTTTGCAGCCAAAGATGGAGAAGCTCTACACAGTCAACAAAAACAAGACCATGAGCTGTCTGTGGATCAGATCATGAACTTCTTATTAACAAATTCAGACTTAAATTGAGGAAAGTAGGGAAAACCACAAGACCATTCAGGTATGACCTAAATCAAATCCCTTATGATTATACAGTGGAAGTGAGACATATATTTAAGGGCCTAGATCTGATAGATAGAGTGCCTGGTGAACTATGGACTGAGGTTTGTGACATTGTACAGGAAATAGGGATCAAGACCCTCCCCATGGAAAAAAATGCAAAAAAGCAAAATGGCTGCCTAGGGAGGCCTTACAAATAGCTGTGAAAAGAAGAGAGGTGAAAAGCAAAGGACAAAAGGAAAGATATAAGCATCTGAATTCAGAGTTCCAGAGAATAGCAGTAAGAGATAAGAAAGACTTCTTTAGCGATCAATGCAAAGAAATAGAGGAAGACAACAGAATGGGAATGACTAGAGAGCTCTTCAAGAAAATTAGAGATACCAAGGGAACATTTCATGTAAAGATGGGTTCGATAAAGGACAGAAATGGTATGGATCTAACAGAAGCAGAAATATTTAGAAGAGGTGGCAAAAATACACAGAAGAACTGTACAAAAAACATCTTCAAGACCCAGATAATCACGATGGTGTGATCACTCATCTAGAGCCAGACATCCTGGAATGTGAAGTCAAGTAAGCCTTAGGAAGCATCACTATGAACAAAGCTAGTGGAGGTGATGGAATTCCAGTTGAGCTATTTCAAATCCTGAAAGATGATGCTGTGAAAGTGCTGCACTCAGTATGCCAGCAAATTTGGAAAACTCAGCAGTGGCCACAAGACTGGAAAAGGTCAGTTTTCATTTCAATCCCAAAGAAAGGCAATGCCAAAGAATGCTCAAACTACTGCACAATTGCACTCATCTCACATGCTAGTAAAGTAATGCTCAAAATTCTCCAAGCCAGGCTTTAGCAATACGTGACCCATGAACTCCCTGATGTTCAGGCTGGTTTTAGAAAAGGCAGAGGAACTAGAGATCAAATTGCCAACATCTGCTGGATCATGGAAAAAAACTAGAGTTTCAGAAAAAAAACCCTATTTCTGCTTAATGACTATGCCAAAGCCATTGACTGTGTGGATCACAATAAACTCTGGAAAATTCTGAAAGAGATAGCAATACCAGACCACCTAACCTGCCTCTTGAGAAATCTGTATGCAGGTCAGGAAGCAACAGTTAGAATTGGACATGGAACAACAGACTGGTTCCAAATAGGAAAAGGAGTACGTCAAGGCTGTATATTGTCACCCTGCTTATTTAACTTCTATGCAGAGTACATCATGAGAAACGCTGGACTGGAAGAAACAGAAGCTGGAATCAAGATTGCCTGGAGAAATATCAATAACCTGAGATATGCAGGTGACAGCACCCTTATGGCAGAAAGTGAAGAGGAGCTCAAAAGTCTCTTGATGAAAGTAAAAGAAGAGAGTGAAAAAGTCGGCTTAAAGCTCAACATTCAGAAAACGAAGATCATGGCATCTGATCCCATCATTTCATGGCAAATAGATGGGGAAACAGTGGAAACAGTGTCAGGCTTTATTTTTGGGGGCTCCAAAATCGCTGCAAATGGTGACTGTAGCCACGAAATTAAAAGACGCTTACTCCTTGGAAGAAAAGTTATGACCAACCTAGATTTCATATTGAAAAGCAGAGACATTGCTTTGCCAACTAAGGTCTGTCTAGTCAAGGCTATGGTTTTTCCTGTGGTCATGTATGGATGTGAGAGTTGGACTGTGAAAAAGGCAGAGCGCCAAAGAATTGATGCTTTTGAACTGTGGTGTTGGAGAAGACTCTTGAGAGTCCCTTGGACTGCAAGGAGATCCAACCAGTCAATTCTGAAGGAGATCAGCCCTGGGATTTCTTTGGAAGGAATGATGTAAAGCTGAAACTCCAGCACTTTGGCTACCTCATGCGAAGAGTTGACTCATTGGAAAAGACTTTGCTGCTTGGCGGGAAATGCTGCAGGAGGAGAAGGGGACAACAGAGGATGAGGTGGCTGGATGGCATCACTGACTCGATGGATGTGAATCTGAGTGAACTCCGGGAGTTAGTGATGGACAGGGAGGCCTGGAGTGCTGCAATTCATGGCGTCACAAACAGTCGGACACGACTGAGTAACTGAACTAAACTGAACTTAATACATAGTGAGCCAGGAAGTCTTAGGAGATCAGATGCCCACACATCTTTTCCTTGCTGTTATCAGTTTCACCTAGTGTGATATGTGTGTATGGATGGTCAGTCAAGCTCAGTTGTGTCCAACTCTTTGTGACCTCAGGAACTGTCCATGGCATTTTCTAGGCAAGAATACTGGAGCAAGTTGTCATTTCCTATTCTTGGGGAATCTTCCCAAATCAGGTTCAAACCCTCATCTCTTGCATCTCGTGTGTTGGCATGTGAATTCTTTACCACTGCACCACCTGGGGAGCCTCTATTATAATGCCAGACACCTAAAAAGAGCTTGTTCAAATAAATAAATAAAAGGAATAAGCAGTGACATTGATGTATGCATTTCAGTTCTCAGTTTTCAAAATGGGTAATGTGCCATTGATGCTTTTAACTAAGAGGCTGACTTTATAATTAACTGAAGTTTGGAACTACCCCTAATTAATAGTTTAAGTGGAATTTACATTAAACGCATACATTTTTTTCGATATTCCTCTACGTCCTTTGAAACCAAAGTGTTTGGTGGAGATATTCTCATCCTTTAGTCTGTCTAATAGTCTCGTGTTGTGTTTGTCCCTTGACCTGACCCCGAGGTCATCCCATGGTTGAGCCTCTCTGTGTACCTTTCTGGCTTCTCTCACTTTCGCACGTTCACCTTTAGTTCTTGCAACTGTGGATCTCTCTGGCTGGAAATAAAATAAAGCAATGATTTGTTGAATGAGTGGATGGACGAGTTGGCTACAGAGAACTCGATTCTCCATTTAAAAAATGAAGTTGACCATTCTTTAGGTTTTTGTAACCCTTACCTCTTGAATTTTGCTTCCTATTTCATTGTGCATGAACCAACTTAGAACTTATTTTCTTTCAAGGTTAATATTACAGACCCCAATTCCAGCATATTATATCATCATGCAATTAACTTTTTTCTTCACAATATGATATAAGTGAATGATGTTTCAATGCATTTATCAGGAAATAAAAGAGAAAAAGAGCACTGTCTGACTGGGCATCTGTGTGGAATGGAAGGAGTCTCTTGGGATTATGACTGATGAACTCTGTCTGGGATGCTGCTTTGCTCTCATTGCAAAGGAAGTGCAACTTTCCTCAGTGTTTCTAGAGCAGGAACGTGTGAATAATTAGAGCACCAAAATTCTGAAACAGAAACATTTTGACTTACACCTCCCATTTAGGAGAAGAAATAAGTTAATTTTGCAAAGAAATAAATGCATTTGGGGACATTTATTGAGATAAACACCTTTAATTAAAGCTTGAAATAAAGAATACTCTCTTAGTTGCCACAAAGTAAAAGCAGATTGTCTTTAATTTTGTTGTGATAAAATACTGAGCAAGTGCCAATCCTACAAATGTGACCTCAGATATAAGTGAGCTCGCTTTTGCTTTCTTACTTTTCATTACTGTTCTAACGGTAAGAAAGAAATAAAGTGTGCACTGTTGTTGTTTAGTCACTAAGTCATGTCCAAATCTTTTGTGACCCCTTGGACTCTTTTCTTAGGAAGTTTCCAGGCAAGAATACTAGAGTGGGTTGCTATTTCCTTCTTCAGGGGATCTTCCCGACCTAGGGATCTAACCCATATCTCCTACTTTGGCAGGTGGATTCTTTAACACTGAGCCATCAGGGAAGCCCAGTAATGTCTAATATTGTTGCTGTTCAGTCTCAAAGTTGTGTCCAATTCTTTGGGACCCCATGAACTGCAGCACGCCAGGCTTCCCCTGTCCTTCACTGTCTCCCTGAGTTTGCTCACACTCATGTCTGTTGGGTCAGTGATGCCATCCAACCATCTCATCCTCTGCCATCCCCTTCTCTTGCTCTCAATCTTTCCCAGCATCAGGGTCTTTTCCAAAGAGTCAGCTTTTCCCTGATATCAGGTGGCCAAAGTATTAGAGCTTCAGCCTCAGTCCTTCCAATGAATATTCAGGGTTGATTCCTTTTAGGATTGAATTGTTTGATCCTTGGCATCCCAGGGACTCTCAAGAGTCTTCTCCAGCACCACAGTTTGAAAGCATCTGTCCTTAATGCACACATGGTATAGTGAGTAAATTGTGTAGTATTTGTCCAATTTGAGATACCTACTGAATAAATGGATGGAAGCACTCTGTGCAGTTAGAATTTTAAGTCACCTATCACAGAGTATTGATAAATTTACCTGATATCCCTTGGAAAGCATTTTACTGAAGAGAAGAAGAAATATGGATGTTGCTTGCCTTACATATAAAAAAGAAAAGGAAGCATTATTTATAACTGGAAGAGAGTTCAGGAAAATAACATTATGCATAGTGAGAAGGCTTTGCCTTCTTCAGTTTTACAAAGGTCCAGTCCAATCTGAAGCTAATTGTTAGGTTTCAGGAGTTGGCTTATTCTTAGAATGAAGTGTTTTGTTTTAATTGAATGGGCCTAGTACTCATTTTGCATTTAGAAGAGATTTCTAAATTAATTTTTTCACTCCCTCTTGTCATATGAAAGCATCTAAGGTAACACAATTTCCTACAATTTAAAAACAAATGGCTTCAATTCAACTGCCCTATATTTTATGCCTTTTAAAAAATTAACTGTTATCACAGCTCAATGTGCCAAGTGTCACCCTTATCAAATTTCTCAGTGCCCAAGAAAATGAATGTAATTACTTCCTCTCTGTGATATATTGTACATAATTGGCTTCCTATTTCAAAGCAGCTGGGAAATATTCACAAATATGAAAGAAGTTTGCATTTGCATTTAGATCATAGGCTGAAATGTGTATTTTCACTCTAAGCTGTGACAAAAGCAAAAATGAAAGTTTGGGTTGATATAAGGAAAGTGACAAAAACAAACAGAAAAATTCATCAATACTTTTGAACAGTTTTCTTATTTTTTTGACAGTCATCATTTTCTTTATTGGAATATAATTGTTTTACAATGCTGTGTTGGTTTCTGCTGTACAACAGTGTGAACCAGCTATGTGTACACATATATCCCTTCTCTTTTGAGCTTCCCTCCCACCTCCCCCTCCTACCCCTCTAGGTCATCACAGACCCTGAGCTGAGCTCCCTGTGTTGTACAGCAGCTTCCTGCTGCTGCTGCTGCTAAGTCGCTTCAGTCATGTCCAACTCTGTGCGACCCCATAGACAGCAGCCCACCATCCCTGGGATTCTCCAGGCAAGAACAATGGAGTAGGTTGCCATTTCCTTCTCCAATGCATGAAAGTGAAAAGTGAAAGTGAAGTCACTCAGGCGTGTCCGACTCTTAGCAACCCCATGGACTGCGGCCCACCAGGCTCCTCTGTCCATGGGATTTTCCAGGCAAGAGAGCTGGAGTGGGGTGCCACTGCCTTCTCCAAGCAGCTTCCTGCTAGCTAGCTATTTTACACATTGTGCATGTGTTAATCGCTCAGTTGGGTACGACTCTTTGTGTGGCTATGGACTATAACCCACCAGGCTTCTCTGCTCATGGAATTCTCTAGGCAAGAATACTGGAGTAGGTTGCCATGCCCTTCTCCAATTTTATACATGGTTGTGCATATAATTAAAGACTTCCTAGGTGGCACTAGTGGCAAAGAACCTGTCTGCTATTGCAGGAGACATAAGAGATGTAGGTTCCATCCCTGGATTGGAAAGACCCTCTGGAGGAGGGCATGGCAACCCACCACAGTACTCTTGCCTGGAGAATCCCATAGACAGAGGAGCCTGGTGGGCTACAGTCCATAGGCTCGAGCAGAGTTGGACATGACTGAGGTGACTTAGCACATGGCACCTGGTGTATATATGGGCTTCCCTGGTGGTGCCAGTGAAGAATCCACCCGCCAGTGCAGAAGACACAAGACATGAGTTTGATCCCTGGATCAGGAAGATCCCCTGGTATAGGAAATGGCAGCCCATTCCAGTATTCTTAGTTGGAAAATTTCATGGACAGAGGAGCCTGGCCCATGAGGTTGCAAAGAGTTGGACATGACTGAGCACGAGCACACACAGTGTGTATATGTCAAAGCTACTGTTTCAGTTCATCCCCGCTCCTTCTCTTCTGTGTCCACAAGTCGGTTTTTTATTGTCTCTGCCTCTATTATTGTCCTGCAAATAGGTTCATCAGTACGATTTTTCTAGATTTCATATGTATGTGTTAATATACGATATTTGTTTTCTCTTTCTAACTTCACTTTCATAACAGGCTCTAGGTTCATTAGCTCATTAGAAACTATTTAATTTTGTTCCATTTATGCTTGACTAATATTCCACTGTATGTGTTTGCTGCATCTTCTTTATCCATTTATCTGTAGATGGACATCTAAGTTACTTCCACATGTTGGCTATTGTAAATAGTGCTGCAGTAAACTTTGGGGTATTTGTGTCTGTTTGAGTTGTGGTTTTCTCAGGATATATGCTCAGTAATGGAATTGCTGAGTGGTATGGTAGTTCTTAGTTTAGTTTAGTTTTTTTTCTTTTTTAAGAAAACTCCTTTCCTGTTTTTGATAATTACGCTGCAATTATGTGAAAGAATATATTAGTTTATAGGAAGACATACTGAAGTATTTAAATGTTGGGGTCATCATGCCTGCAGCTTACACTCAAAAGGTTCAGAAAAAATGATATTTACATAATAGACAATAATAGAGAGAAGGATATGACAAACATTTTAAAATGTTAACATTTGAGAAATCTAAGTGAAGGGAATTCTTAGTAATCTTGCAACATTCTATAAGTCTGATCCTCAAAATAAAAAGTTTTGATAAAACTGACCTCAAGTAATAGCCTAAAGCATATTTTTTAGTATTTTATTTGAAGCATATGGGACCAGTCACCTTCATTAATTATTCTAGCCAAAAACAAACTTTATAACATTCTTGCTATTATTTTCTAAACCTAAGTCAGAGTTAATAACTAATAATTCTATAAAATTTTATAAGCTCTAAAAAGTATAAACTAAAAAATAGCAATTAAATTTTTAAAATTAAAGCTAAATAAACAAATCCACAAATAAACATCTGCTGTTAATTATGTTAAGAGAAATCAAGGTACTAACAGGCTAATCTTTGATCACTAAACATATACGGATGTGGGTGATTGTGTGTGTCTCTGTGTTGAGAGTAATAGAGGCAGAGGCTTTCTAACTAAACTATAGTGTTTGTCTTCTTTTTCTGAGCTTTTGTTCTTTAAGCCTTCAACAATATCTCTTAGCACCATGGTGATATCACTGAGGCCTTATCCAATATCCGGCAACCTCAAAACAGATGACTATCAAAACTGCATAAATTAAAATCAGAACGTAAAAAAAAAAAAAAAAAAAAGAGAGAGAGAGAGAGAGAAGCCTAAACTGTGTGTGAGAAAAGGAGATCACAAAATTCGATCAGCACAGTATTTGCCAAATAACATGACCAGATATAGAACACCATAGAAGAAATGCACACTAAAGAAGATATAACTCCAGATTTCTGCCAATTAACTGTTGGGATGGATGGTGTTGGAGGGGAGGGGGGAGACTTCTTCAATTCTAATTGAAATCATTCTCAAATAGCCAAAATGTATACACTTCTAATATTCATGGAGAAAATCTTACAATTTACATACTGCTCCATGCTCCAAATATACAATCTCTTCTCAATTCCTGTGCTCATAGACATGTGACTCTTCTCTGATTTATGCATTGACTTGGGATGACTAAAGTAAGAGAAGAGCTTTGCTTGTCTTCAATGCAGAAAATATATGGCAGTATATGAAAAAAATTACATAGCTTATGATATGGGGATAGAAAGAAAGGTAGTCTTTATAGACACAAAAATCTAAATTATAGAAGAAGCAGCATGAATCAGATGTCCTAATGGGTGCTGCACACTGCCATCTGTATCTTCCTTCCAAGACTGAAGGACTTATTCCCTAGATGTTGGATGATAGATCTCAGAGATCAGTCCTCTCAGCTAATTGTCCTCTGCTGAGAAGTCACCTCTCTCAAAGAAAAGTACTCTTCCTGGAGTATTCACTAATTGAGTGTTGGATGTAAATGTCTAGCCTCCTTGCCCTGCTGTGGGGCAACTCTAATGGGCCAGTCCAGCTTCAAAAACCCATGGATTCAACTGAGGGCTTGTTGTGACTGCACTATGGCCCAATTTCTACTCTGTTCATTTTCACTCTCTTCCATTTCTATGCAGATATATTTTAATATTTTTAGAAGCACTCATCAATTAACTTCGTGCATACTAATATGTGTTTGGTATCTGTTTTCCTGGAAATGCAAACTGCAGCAGTTGTATTGAAAGTGGTTAAGGAAACAGAATCTGAGATGAAATTTTGGGTCTGGGTCATACTCTGCTTGTCTAGCAATGAGGACCCCTTCCTGGCAATAAATGGAGAATTGATATTTTGTGATATATATACCGGGTAGTGGTGTAGTCTTAAACTTCTCATTAGTTGTAAACTCAGATGATCTCTGAATGGAGGGAAATACACTGATTAATAAAGTGTATCAGGTGGTTGAAAAACAATGTAAGATAGTCAAAGAGGGGCAGAACCTGCTAAGAGGGGAATGGGACTAGATGCTGAAGGACCTACAGGGCAGGAAGAAGATCAAGTTAGATGAGGGAGAGTTTATCAAGATGGAAGCACTCTCCTGAGCTCTGAATTTAACATCCTGACCTAGATTCTAGAAGACATTACAAACTTGCTGTCAGAATAACTCCTGAAAGCTTGAGAAACTGATGACCACACCAAGTGAAGAAGAAAACCCAGAACTGCCATAACTGGCAATGAGGAAAAGACCAACCTCTGACTTTTCTGCTTTTGGTTGCATCAGTACACAAGATACCATGAATTCTGGACAGACAATTGGGAGATACCTTAATTCAGCTCAGCTCAGTTCAGTTCAGTCGCTCATTTGTGTCTGACTCTTTGCGACCCCATGAATCGCAGCACGCCAGGCCTCCCTGTCCATCACCAACTCCCGGAGTTCACCCAGACTCGCGTCCATCGAGTCAGCGATACCATCCAGCCATCTCATCCTCTGTCGTCCCCTTCTGCTCCTGCCCCTAATACTTCCCAGCATCAGGGTCTTTTCCAATGAGTCAACTCTTCACATGAGGTGGCTAAAGTATTGGAGCTTCAGCTTTAGCATCATTCCTTCCAAAGAAAGCCCAGGGCTAATCTCCTTCAGAATGGACTGGTTGGATCTCCTTGCAGTCCAAGGGACTCTCAAGAGTCTTCTCCAACACCACAGTTCAAAAAGCATTAATTCTTCAGTGCTCAGCCTTCTTCACAATCCAACTCTCACATCCATACGTGACCACAGGAAAAACCATAGCCTTGACTAGACAGAACTTAGTTGGCAAAGTAATGTCTCTGCTTTTGAATATGCTCTCTAGGTTGGTCATAACTCTTTTTCCAAGGAGTAAGCGTCTTTTAATTTCATGGCTGCAGTCACCATTTGCAGTGATTTTGGAGCCCTGCAAAAATAAAGTCTGACACTGTTTCCACTGTTTCTCCATCTATTTCCCGTGGAGTGATGGGACCGGATGCCATGATCTTCGTTTTCTGAATATTGAGTTTTAAGCCAACATTTTCACTCTCCTCTTTCACTTTCATCAAGAGGCTCTTTAGTTCTTCACTTTCTGCCATAAGGGTGGAGTCATCTGCATGTCTGAGGTTATTGATATTTCTCCCGGCAATCTTGATTCCATCTTGTGTTTCTTCCAGTCCAGCATTTCTCATGATGTACTCTGCATATAAATTCACCCATTCCAGTCCATTTTAGTTCACTGATTCCTAGAATGTTTATGTTCACCCTTGCCATCTCTTGTTTGACCATTTCCAATTTGCCTTGATTCATGGACCTGACATTCCAGGTTCCTATGCAATATTGCTCTACAGCATCGGATCTTGCTTCTATCACCAGTCACATCCACAACTGGGTATTGATTTTGCTTTGGCCCCATCCGTTCATTCTTTCTGGAGTTATTTCTCCACAGATCTCCAGTAGTACACTGGGCACCTAATGACCTGGGGAGTTCCTCTTTCGGTATCCTATCATTTTGCCTTTTCATACTGTTCATGGGGTTCTCAAGGCAAGAATATTGAAGTGGTTTGCCATTCCCTTCTCCAGTGGATCACATTCTGTCAGACCTCTCCATCATGACCGGCCCATCTTGGGTTGCCCTGGCAGGCATGGCTTGGTTTCACTGAGTTAGACAAAGCTGTGGTCCTACTGTGATTGGATTGACTAGTTTTCTGTGAGTATGGTTTCAGTGTGTCTGCCCTCTGATGCCCTCTTGCAACACCTACCAACTTACTTGGGTTTCTCTTACTTTGGGTGTGGGGTATCTCTTCACGCCTGCTCCAGCAAAACACAGCCGCTGCTTTTACCTTGGATGAGGGGTATCTCCTTACCTCTGCTGTTCCTGACCTTCAACGTGGGATAGCTCCTCTAGGCCCTCCTGTGCCTGCACGGCCACCGCTCCTCAGGTTGCTCCTCCCAGCTGCTGCCCCTGGCTTTGGGCTCAGGGTGGCTCCTCAGGGTCACTGTCCTGGCCTCGGGAACGATGTGGCTTCTCCCGGCTGCCCCTGACCTTGGAAATGAGGTGTCTCCTCCCAGCTGCCACTGTCCTCATACGCTGGGTAGCTCCTCCCAGCCACCGACCTGACCTCGGACGCGGGGAGCTCCTCCTGGCCATTCCTGCACCGTCGCAGCCTGGCATTCTGGGCCACTGTCCCTGATTTCGGATGTGGGGTATCTCTCGGCCAAGCTTAGTGTGCCGGCCCGCCGCCGCTGCCTGCGCTTAGTGCACTGGCCCGCTGCCATCACTAGGAATCAGTGAACTAAAATGGACTGGAATGTGTGAATTTAACTCTGATGACCATTATATCTACTACTGCTGGCAGGAATCCCTCAGAAGAAATGGAATAGCCATCATGGTCAACAAAAGAGTCCGAAATGCAGTACTTGGATACAATCTCAAAAAAGACAGAATGATCTCTGTTCATCTCGAAGGCAAACCATTCAATATCACAGTTATCTAAGTCTATGCCCCAACCAGTAATGCTGAAGAAACTGAAATTGAATGGTTTTACAAAGACTTATAAGACCGTTCAGAACTAACACTCAAAAAAGATGTCCTTTTCATTATAGGGGACTGGAATGCAAAAGTAGGAAGTCAAAAAACACCTGGAGTAACAGGCAAATTTGGCCTTGGAATGCAGAATGAAGCAGGGCAAAGACTAATAGAGTTTTGCCAAGAAAATGCACTGGTCATAGCAAACACCCTCTTCCAACAACACAAGGGAAGACTCTACACATGGACATCACCAGATGGTCAACACCAAAATCAGACTGATTATATTCTTTGCAGCCAAAGATGAAGAAGCTCTATATAGCCAACAACAACAACAACAAAAGACCAGGAGCTGACTGTGGCTCAGATCATGAACTCCTTATTAACAAATTCAGACTTAAATTGAAGAAAGTAGGGAAAACCACTAGACCATTCAAGTATGACCTAAATCAAATCCCTTATGATAAAACAGTGGAAGTGAGAAATAGATTTAAGGGCTTAGATCTGATAGATAGAGTGCCTGATGAACGATGCAGTGAGGTTCGTGACATTGTATAGGAGACAGTGATCAAGACCCTCCCCATGGAAAAGACAATGCAAAAAAGCAAAATGGCTGTCTGGGGAGGCCTTTCAAAGAGCTGTGAAAAGAAGAGAAGTGAAAGCAAAGGAGAAAAAGAAAGATACAAGCATCTGGATGCAGAGTTCCAGAGAATAGCAAGAAGAGATAAGAAAGCCTTCTTCAGTGATCAATGCAAAGAAATAGAGGAAAACAACAGAATGGGAAAGACTACAGATCTCTTCAAAGAAGTAGAGATACCAAGGGAACATTTCATGTAAAGATGGGCCGATAAAGGACAGAAATGGTCTGGACCTCAGAAGCAGAAGATATTAAGAAGAGGTGGCAAGAATACACAGAAGAACTATACAAAACAGATCTTCATGACCCAGATAATCATGATGATGTGATCACTAATCTAGAGCCAGACATCTTGGAAAGTGAAGTCAAGTGGACCTTAGAAAACATCACTATGAACAAAGCTAGTGGAGGTGATGGAATTCGAGTGGAGCTGTTTCAAATCCTGAAAGATGATGCTGTGAAAGTGCTGCACTCAATATGCCAGCAAGTTTGGAAAACTTAGCTGTGGCCACAAGACTGGAAAAGGTCAGTTTTCATTCCAATCTCAAAGAAAGGCAATGCCAAAAAATGCTCAAACTACTGCACAACTGCACTCATCTCACATGCTAGTAAAGTAATGCTCAAAATTCTCCAAGCAAGACTTCAGCAATACATGAACCGTGAACCCCCTGACGTTCAAGCTGGTTGTAGAAAAGGCAGAGGAACCAGAGATCAAATTGCCAACATCCACTGGACCATGGAAAAAGCAAGAGAGTTCCAGAAAAAACATTTATTTCTGCGTTATTGACTATGCCAAAGCCTTTGACTGTGTGGATCACAATAAACTCTGGAAAATTCTGAAAGAGATGCAAATACCAGACCACCTACCTGCCTCTTGAGAAATCTATACGCAGGTCAGGAAGCAACAGTTAGAACTGGACATGGAACAAGAGACTGGTTCCAAATAGGAAAAGGAGGACGTCAAGGCTGTATATTGTCACCCTGCTTATTTAACTTCTATGCAGAGTACATCATTAGAAACGCTGGACTGGAAGAAACAGAAGCTGGAATGAAGAATGCCGGGAGAAATATCAATAATGTCAGATATGCAGATGACACCACCCTTATGGCAGAAAGTGAAGAGGAGCTAAAAAGCCCCTTGATGAAAGTGAAAGAGGAAAGTGAAAAAGTTGGCTTAAAGCTCAACATTCAGAAAACGAAGATCATGCCATCCGGTCCCATCACTTCATGGGAAATAGATGGGGAAACGGTGGAAACAGTGTCAGACTTTATCTTTGGGGGCTCCAAAATCACTGCAAATGGTGACTGCAGCCATGAAAATAAAAGACACTTACTCCTTGGAAGAAAAGTTATGACCAACCTAGATAGCATATTCAAAAGCAGAGACATTATTTTGCCAACTAAGTTCTGTCTAGTCAAGGCTATGGTTTTTCCAGTGGTCATGTATGGATGTGAGAGTTGGACTGTGAAGAAAGCTGAGCACCATAGAATTGATACTTTTGAACTGTGATGTTGGAGAAGACTCTTGAGAGTTCCTTGGACTGCAAGGAGATCCAACCAGTCCATTCTGAAGGAGATCAACCCTCGGATTTCTTTGGAAGTAATGATGCTAAAGCTGAAGCTCCAGTACTTTGGCCACCTCATGCGAAGAGAGGACTCATTGGAAAAGACTCTGATGCTGGGAGAGATTGGGGGCAGGAGGAGAAGGAGACGACCGAGGATGAGATGGCTTGATGGCATCACGGACTCGATGGATGTGAGTCAGAGTGAACTCAGCGAGATGGTGATGGAAAGGGAGACCTGGCGTGCTGCAATTCATGGGGTCGCAGAGTCGGACATGAGTGAGCGACTGAACTGAACTGATTGTGATCCACACAGTAAAAAGCTTTGGCATAGTCTATAAAGCAGAAATAGATGTTTTTCTGGAACTCTGTTGCTTTCTTCATGATCCAACGGATGTTGGCAATTTGATCTCTGGTTCCTCAGGCTTTTCTAAAACCAGCTTGAACATCAAGAAGTTCACGGTTCACATATTGCTGAAGCCTGGCTTGGAGAATTTTGAGCATTACTTTACTAGCATGTGAGATGAGTGGAATTGTGCGATAGTTTGAGCATTCTTTGGCATTGCCTTTCTTTGGGATTGGAATGAAAACTGACCTTTTCCAGTCTTGTGGCCACTGCTGAGTTTTCCAAATTTGCTGGCATACTGAGTGCAGCACTTTCACAGCATCATCTTTCAGGATCTGAAATAGCCCTACTGGAATTCCATCACCTCCACTAGCTTTGTTCGTAGTGATGCCTTCTAAGGCCCACTTGACTTCACATTCCAGGATGTCTGGCTCTAGATGAGTGATCACACCATCGTGATTATCTGGGTCATGATGATCCTTTTTGTACAGTTCTTCTGTGTAACCTCCTCCCAATTGTAAGTGTTGTATATACATCACAGACCGTCGTTACTGTGAATCCACTTGACAGTAAAATAAGAAAATACTATTAATACTGAAATACCTAAGTTACAGTGAAATAAAATAGCCTCAGCCCTAAAAATGATACTTCTTTTGTACTTAGAGTATATATTAAGAACCTTTTGGTAAATCAGAAAACTAATCGGTCTTCTACTTAAATCAAAATTTACCATTATTACACACACACAGACAGACAGACACACACTCACAGACACACGTTAAGAGGGTACTTCTTTGGAGGTTAAACCAGTTATTCTTCTGGAAAAAATAATATAATATTCTTGTGGCAAATTGCTTTTTTTTTCCTTATAGTTTTCCAGCCAGAAAGTAACATGTGTCACTCTCTTCTTGCTGGCAAGATTACAGTGAATACAAATAGAGCTGAGGATTCTCTATTTCCTCCATACATTCATATATCTTATCTTTGTGACATTTTGGGACCCTTCAGTAAGAGCTTTGAATGTGAAAGTGGAGGTGATGATTGAAGGGCCAGAGTACAATGATAGTTCCAGGCATAAAAGAAAACTGGAGTGTAAGATGATAAGGGATTCAGGGAGACTCATCTCTCCCCTCTAACAGCTTACTGCACAGAAATATAATCAATCATCAGAATCACTGGCCTTGGGTCAGAGAGAACTTTGTTCAGGCCAAAGGCTGGAGAAATCTTGTGAGCCACCAGACCTGACTGGGCTTGAACTAGCCTACTTCACCACCGATAATTGCATGCACACACAGGAGTGCACACACTCCCATCACACTTTTATAACTATAAGAAGATGAATGGTTACTACTCAGAGTAAAGAATTATCTCCCTTCCTTTGTCAAAGACCTGACATATCAGAGTCTTCATCTTTATTTTCTTCAATATATTTAAATTTCCTCTTTCAGAAAGTTTGCACTTCTACCTGAAAGGGAAAGGGAAGTTGCTCAGTAGTGTCCAACTCTTTGCGACCCCATGGACCGCAGCCTGCCAGGCTCCTCTGTCCATGGAATTTTCCAGACAAGAGTACTGGAGTGGGGTGCCATCGCCTTCTCCATCTACCTGAAATAAGAAATAATTATCATTTAGTCTTAATAAGATAGATACATGCTTAGCTTTCTAAATAAAATCCCTTGCTTATTGATATTAAAATAATTTGTAAATATTGAGATTAATAATTAAGCATTTCCAAATCTAGAGCTGAAGGAAATTGAAGAGGACTGGATCACAGTGAGAGTTCACTGACATTTGGTGGTCTGGTGATCAACTGTTTTAGTTTTGTCATCTGAACTCAGAATTTTTCACTTATCTTTTGAATTAACCTTCTCCTAAAGCCCTTCAATGGCAACCCACTCCAGTACTCTTGCCTGGCAAATCGCATGAACGTAGGAGCCTGGTAGGCTGCAATCTATGGGGTCGCTAGGAGTCGGATACAACTGAGCGACTTCACTTTCACTTTTCACTTTCATGCATTGGAGAAGGAAATGGCAACCCACTCCAGTGTTCGTCCTGGCAAATCCCAGGGACGGGAGAGCCCGGCAGGCTGCGGTCTCTGGGGTCGCACAGAGTCGGACACAACTGAAGCGACTTGGCAGCAGCAGCAGCAGCAAAGCCCTTCAATGGTAGTGCATTTAAACAACATCTGGGATCAGAATATTTTAGTTAACTGCTTCAATATTTTAGATGGAAATGTTTCCCTAAAATTTTATATAATGATAATTTGAAAGAAATGTTTGGAAATAATGCTTTAGTAAAGAGATTGGTGGTCTAGTGTATAACAGCACAGAAGAGATGGATAAGCCAGATTCTAGTTGCCTAACTTCAACTTCAGGGAATTACTGTGACTCAGAATGCCTCATTTTCTTTGACTATAAGAGAGAGATAATAATAGTTCCCAAATTATAAATTTTTTATAAGAATAAAACAGACCAATACATAAAAGCACTAAGCCCAGTGCCTGGAACATAGTAAGCTTTCAGTGTAGGAAGGGAAGATAATTTTTGACAAGTCTTTCTGTATTTAAACTCTTTCTTTCCCTCTTCTGTATTTGAGATTCATTGACTCTTTAATACATATAAAGAAACTGACAAACATAGAGACAAGAATCTACCAGGATGTCACAGAGTGTAGACAGAACAATAAAGATTCAAGCCCAGATTTTCATGCTACACAGTTCCTACCTTATCATGATCTCACTTTGCCTTTCAAATTATGTTTGAGATGAACATGAAAATTAACCACGGACTGAAAATATTTAAGCACCAAATTTTCATAAATATGCTTAAGTCCTCTCCATGGTATACAGTTTTACCCCAAAGGTCAATTAAGGTATAAAAAAGACCCAAAGCAGAAGTTCTGTGGTTTCTTTAATATATCATTATTATATTTTCCCTTCTCATCATATTTTGCTACAGAAAAAAACATTAAAAGCAAAAAATGGAACTGGGGGGAAATAGAAGGTAGGATAAAGAATCTGTAGCTCATTCTCCACTGGTGTTGGAAAGACAATCTTCACTAAGAGTGACTGGACACAAGATTATACCAGACAAGTAGAAAGAGATTGGGTGCTAGAATTCAGGGGATTTCATGATGAATATAGTTTATGAGACTTCTCCATCCTCTGGAGGCTTGATAAATCACTAGAGTCCAATGGGCTTAGTCGTACTCACCTGGTGGAAATCACTAGCTTGTCTGATCCTCCCTGCCCTTGGGATACATAAATATCTTCTCAGTAACCTCAATGCCCCACATGGGTAGATGGTTCTTGTTGTCCTCACATCTATCTGTCAGGAGTGAACAATTTATACAAGTTAATTGAATAAATAAACAGTGAGTAAAATAATCAGTGTATTTTATGAATGTACATACACACACACACCACACTCCTCTGCACTGAGAGCATAAATAAGGTATATTTGTGTGTATATTTGTAAAGATCACATCAGTATGCCATTCTGGACTCTTTCTGAACATTACCAACTGGTATGATAGTCTGAAAAACTCTTTGTATGTTTTTTTTGAGTTGCAGGTATAATGAAATACATCCCAAATGTAAAAAAAATTAAATTAAATTAAATTTCTGTCTGTTGTTATAAGTTGTTGAATCAGTTTTGAAACATTTGGAATGATAATCATCAAATTTGCATTGTGTGTTTATAGAATAGGACATGTAAGATACTCATGATTCTGTTTCAAGTTTTCCTGGTGAGCACCTAAGAGAAATAAGCAGTCATTTTTTGAAGATGAAAAATATGCTACCAAGATATGCCTTCTGATCAACAGTGACATTCATATAAATCATCATATCATGAACAGAAAACTAACATTGGTTTCAGCTACATGGTCCAAAAACTGGAAACCTTGATGGCTGATCTGCCAGACTTGGTTGCTGATTTGTAACTGAGCTGCTCCTTACAGAAACAGCTCAATACAGTGTGCTCTGAAGGTTGTGGGAACAAAGAATTATTTATCTAATGATAGTTAATAATACTCTCAAGAAAAAAAAGTGGATAATAAAATTAGCATTTAAATAAAATAGATCATGTTATTTGTATATACAACGTTTTATATTTTCTATTATTTAGTCACTAAGTCACGTCTGACTCTTTTGCAACACTGTGGGCTCTAGCCTGCCAGACTTTTCTGTCCATGGCTTTTGTCAGGCAAGAATACTGCAGTGAGTGCCATTTCTTTCTCCAGGGCCTGATATAAAATTACCATTTTTGTCTGATACTTTCTCAAGTCATTGAATAACTCCCTTCTCACTTCTCTTAATATTCGTGTCTGACTTGCCCATTTTATAGAAGACACTGTTGGAGAAATGTTGATCGGGAAAGAGACAAGGATGCTCTGAATATAGTGATAGGTCATGATTATGGGACTGTAAACAAAATAAAGACACTATCCAACTCCCTTTCTGACCAAGGATTTTACAGTGTTGCCTCAATAAAACTATATTTATCAACTCCTCCAGAAATCTTAGAGAATTTGTGAAGAATAATGTATTTTCTCAACATGGCAGGATATATTTGACAAGAAAATTGGAAATTCACTATGTTCCTTTCCCAATTTAGATCCTTTGTGAATCTACTGTTGCAAAATTTTTGCGAGAATTTCTTTAATGTGTATTTCTTTGCTGGCATCATTTCTTCTGGCATATTGTCATCTTTTTTTATTGTAACCACTTTCTTCTTTTATGTTGGTAAATTTTGCCTTTATTTATATTCCCTCTGGCTGCACACCAAAACTCTTTCTAAAGGTGGTGATTTTAACATTTAGAAGATCAGCTAGTTCTTCAGCTCCATTTATGTTCTACGCCATTTATACTTCTCGTGTTATCAGCTATCACTTTTTCTTTCTTTCTTTCTTTTTTTTTTTTTGCTGCACTTTTTTCTTGGCCAGTTTTCTTTCTCAATTATCACTTTTGTAACATATAATGTGAATTTATTATTTTGGAGACAAGGAGGTAACATAACCACATGCTTTGCTCTCCTTGCAGGAGCTGAATACCAAATGCATAGCAGCAGGTTACCAACAGACTTTAAAATAAGTGATATGATTAATCACTGATGACAAAATGTGTCTGTTATTTATGTAGCAACTTGTGGACTGAAGAAGTAGAAGTAAAGCTTGTAATTTAGACAATCATCTAGAGTTAATATATTATGGTGACAGGAATTGGAACTGTGTTATTGGAAGATTGATTTAAAGTTTGATTACTGAAATGTGTGTATACAGGGACCAAGCAAAGCAAGGACTGCCTTATTTTAGATGTCTTTTAGATAGGCCCATGTAGATGTCAAAATAAATAATTCTGAAATTCACAGAAGAAATCTTGGAAGTGAAGAAAACCAAATCAAAACATGGAGTCATTGATAACTATATGTAAAAGAATGAAATTAGAACACTTCCTAACACAGTGCACAAAGATAAATTCAAAATGGATTAAACCTAAATGTAAGACCAGAAACTATAAAACTCTTAAGACATAGGCAGAACACTCGATGACGTAAATCAGAGCAAGATCCTCTATGACCCAACTCCTTGCATAATGGAAATAAAAACAAAAGTAAATAAGTGGTACCTAATTAAATTTAAAAGCTTCTTGCACAGCAAAAGAAACTATAAGCAAGGTGAAAAGACAACCCTCAGAATGGGAGAAAATAGTAGCAACTGAAACAACTAACAAAGGATTACTTTCTAAAATATGCAAGCAGTTCATACAAATCAATACTAGAAAAACAAACAACCCAAACAAAACATGGGGAAAGGATCTAAACAGATAGTTCTCTAAAGGAGACTAACAGATGGCTAACAAACACATGAAAAGATGCTCAGTATCACTCATTATTGGAGAAATGCAAATCAAAACTACAATGAGATATCACCTCACACCAGTCAGAATGGCCATCATCAAAAAATCTACAAACAGTAAATGCTGGAGAGGGTGTGGAGGAAAGGGAAAACTATTGCTCAGTTGGTAGAAATGTAAATTGATACAACCACTATAGAAGATGGTATGGAGATTCCTTAAAAAACTAGGAATAAAACCACCATATGACCCAGCAATCCCACCCCTAGGCAAATACTCTGAGAAAACCAAAATTGAAAAAGACACATGTATCCCATTGTTCGTTGCAGCACTATCTACAATAGCTAGAACATGGAAGCAGCTTAGATGCCTATTGACAGATGAATGGTTAAATAAGTTGTACATATACACAATGGAATATTACTCATCCATAAAAAGGAATACATTTCAATCAGTTCTAATGAGGCAGATGAACCTAGAGCCTATTATACAGAGTGAAGTAAGTCAGAAAGAGAAAGATAAATATCATATGCTAACGCATATATATGGAATCTAGAAAGAAATATGGTACTGAAGAATTTGTTTGCAATGCAGCAATGGAGAAACAGACATAGAGAAAAGACTTATGGACACAGGGAGAGGGGAGGGGAGGGGAGGGTGAGATGTATGGAGAGAGTAACATGGAAACTTACAATACCATATGTAAAATAGATAGCCAATGGGAATTTGCTGTATGTCTCAGGGAACTCAAACAGGAGCTTTGTATCAACCTAGAGGGGTGGGAGGGGAGGGATATGGGAGGGAGGTTCAAGAGGGAGGGGACATATGTATGCCTGTGGCTGATTCATGTTGAGATTTGACAGAGAACAACAAAATTCTGTAAAGCAATCATCCTTCAATTAAAAAATAAATAAATTTTTTTAAAAAGGAAAAAAAATGGGGTAATTGAAAGCAGGAGGCAGACAAAAGTTCTGGAGCAACTTTAAGATTTTACTATCATGTTTATAATTTTTCAAATACATAGATTTTGTGTCTTATTTCCAGATATTTATATGTCAGGGACCTTCACCTAACTTGAAAATTGTTATGTTCAAGTTTATGTAGTCTATAGAGCACTTCACGATTTCCAGCCAAGTTGTTGTGATGATCTTTCCAGCCCCTGGATTTATACCATTTCATAGAACACTCTATGGAGAAGGACATGGCAATCCACTCCAGTGTTCTTGCCTGGAGAATCCCAGGGATGGGGGAGCCTGGTGGGCTGCCGTCTATGGGGTCGCACAGGGTCGGACACGACTGAAGCGACTTAGCAATATAGAACACTCTATGATTATCTAGAGTGACACAAGTATGAAGTAAGTTATTAACTTGTATTGGCTCACTTTATTCTTTGGTATAAAACTTCATTTTAAGAAATTTCATTGTTGATTCAATCAAAGCAAATTCAAGAACTTACTGAAATGCTCCAGAAACATTTGTCCAAATGTGTCACAAAGAGCAAGAACCTTCAAATCTCCATAGCATGTTAGCTCCAGGTAAAACAAATCTAAGAATTGTGCCTGGGCTATCTCAGTGTGTATAGTGATTTCTGAAAGAAATATTTAATGTAGCTTTAGGAAAAAGTAAAACCAAATGAAACGAACTATTTTGCCTGAATGACTAGTTTAGAATGACTACTGAAAAATCCCCGTTTGAATCCTCATTCAAAATCTATAAATAAAACTCCTTTAGGCATGATGATATTAATAAGTATTGAAAACTAGCCTTATTCCTTGTTGTTCAGTTGCTCAGTCATGTCCAACCCAAGGACTGCAGCACTCCAGGCTTTCCTGTCCTTCACTATCTCCCTGAGTTTGCTCAAACTCATGTCCATTGAGTCAGTGATGCCATCCAACCATTTCAACCTCTGTCCTCCCCTTCTCCTCCTGCCTTCAATCTTTCCCAGCATCAGGGTCTTTTCCATTGAGTTGGCTGTTCACATCATGTGGCCAAAGTAATGGAGCTTCATCTTCATCATCAGTCCTTCCAATGAATATTCAGGGTTGATTTCCTTTAGGATGGACTGATTTGATCTCCTTGCTGTCCAAAGGACTCTCAAGAGTCTTCTCCATTATTTTTACACCAAGAAATTTGCTGCGTCTTGATCTCAGTAACTCAATATCAAGATCAGAATATCTAGAACATGCACTGTAAGACACTGAATGAGGGGGAAATATTCTGTGATTTTAGACAATGAATTTTGTTTTTCTTCCCACCTGTCTGCCCCACTTATGGAGCATGTTGATTCTGGCCACCCATGTCCAACAAATGATGATCAGTGTCCTCCCATTTCTGATTTTCTCATCTCTCTATCCTCATTATGGTGCCTCTTTCCCTTTGATTTGCTAAGGTCTTTATAAGCTGAATTCTAACTACGTGAGATTCCTTCCTGTGAACCTGAACCTTATCTTTCTCTCCCAGGCAGACTTCCCATATTCTATATGTCCTCTCCTTCATTTGCTTCAAAATATACCTGTCTTGTCCCAATGCTTAAAATTGATATAATAAATTGTTAATAGCAAACAACAGATCGATGCCCCTGCAGATGTTTGCATTTTAATCAGAAGCCACTTTCTATACAGTTCAATCAAAAGAAATTTTGTTTTAATGGTAGTATTTGTATCACCAAGGCTGAGTACTTGGGAAGATATTACTGATTAATAACCTGAATCACTATACACCTGGTTTCCTTAGCAACCACTGTAGTAGGTTCTCCCTTGAAGTTCCCCCCACCCCAGACTAATTTCTGAGAGAGATCTTAAAAAAGAAAACTTTTCTTTTGTAAGAACATTGGCGGGTTTTTCCCTTGAATTTGAAGTCAGCAATCTCAGTGCTTAAAGGCAACCTCATGGTCACCTAGCCCAATCCTTTAATTTTACAGTTGTAGAATTTGAGACCCAGATATGTTAGATGACTTACATATGGCCCCCAAATTTCCTAACAGAATTACTTCTTCAACTCCTAGTCTCTCCATCTTGCCTTTCTCAGAGGTAGAAAAGACGTAAAACGTGTGGTTTGAATACAGAGTATTAAGCATTGCCTCCATAGTTGCCAATGGAGTGTTGAATCCTCCTAGCCCTTATTATGTGGGGGATGAGCAGTTATTTCTGGACCTCAGCTTCAGGAATGTCTTTGGTTGGATGGTCATTGTGGTGGGGAGCTGCCATCACTCAGCATTGCTTTACCCTATGCAATAAGGAAGACACTTCAATAAAAATTTAAATTTTCAACAGTCAAGAGTCAAGGGTAATATCCTAAAGAGTGAGAAAGACACCAAAGGCAGGTTGATATTGGGACTAAGAGCCCAGGGCTTCCCTCCACAAAAAGAAAGGCAGTGAACACCTAGATCAAGACTCTTGTTTTTCCTGATGTGGAAAAATTACTCAGGGTATTTCTAGCATATGAATATAATTCTAAACTGTTTCAGGTATGAGTCAACTCAGAGCACACTGCACAATTAATGAGGCCAAGTTTACTCCTTTGAGGACAAGTTAAATTTCATTCCGTTCTTACCCTCTGACTGTAAACTGCTATGACTCTTTGGGAACTAGAGGACCTTTCTGCTACTGGAGAAATACCTGAAGACTGTGTTCCTGTGTCAGAAAAAGCCCAGGATTACTTAAACATTGGTCTTGGGCTCATTTTTTTTCCTGAATAAATCATTTAATTTATACCCAAACTCAAGTGAATAGGATGGTTTTGTTTCACTTTTAGACAACCAACCCAATTGTATAAGGAGGCCTATATGCACTAAGTAGAAAGAAAAATCAGATTCTAGTTTTTCAGACTAAACAAATATATAGGTGTTGACAAACTTATTGCATCTGACTTGAGGATCACGTTAGCACATGCATAGGACTCGTTGAAAATACAATCAGGATTGACAGTGCAGTTGAACTGAGTGCAGTTTTCATTTTCTTTCTTAATAGCCTAAATCAACTGTCAAAGGAGGGGGAGAAAAAGAGAATCATGCTAAGAAGGAGGAGGGAGAAGGAGATAGAAGAGATGAGTCCCAAAGACTTTATCTTTCACCATTTTTTTTCTATTAACTTCGTGGTTTCACCTTAAGATCACCTGCAGTTTATCTTAAAGTGTATTTAGTGTAGTGTCTCCTGTGTTAAAGTGTTAGGAAGGAAGCCAGTGATATTTAAGGTGCTAGTGGTAAAGAACCACTTGCCAATGTAGGATACTTAAGAAATGCAGGTTCGACCCCTGGGTCAGGAAGATCCCCTGGAGGAGGGCATAGAAACCCAGTCCAGTATTCTTGCCTGGACAATCTCATGGACAGAGGAGCCTGGCAGGTTATAGTCCATAGGGTCACCAACAGTCAGACACAACTGAAGCGACTTAACATCAAACATCAATCATCCCCATCAGCATGTAGTAAACTCTTTGCCAAATTTTTAGTTAACTGTTCATACATCTTTATTCCTCCAGGCATATTTTATGATGTTTATCAAAGTTTGCAAAACAGCTTCACTGAAAATTTTACAATTAAATTTATGAAAATAGACATTGTTATAAAATCTAATCGTAGCATCCAAGAGTGTAACATATCTCTGCATTTATTCAAACCATTTCCCATGCACTTTACTATAATTTTAAAAGTTTTCCTCATTGTCTGTTAGGGTAATTCTTGTGGTTTGCTTTATACAAATATTGAAGCTTTAATATTTTAATAAGAAAATACATTTTTCTGTCACTCTAAAATTGCTTTCCAAACTCCTGCACCCTATTGGTATAATTATTAAGCCAAACAAACTTGGAACAGTCTTTGAATAATTATTTTAGGGCCTTACTACATAGATGGAGCCCTTAACTTGGCTGTACACCAGCTGAGTACAACAGCTGAGACATAACCCAGTCGCGAATCCTGATGCCTTTACTGAGGCTTCCAGTGTGCATTGCATTTCAGAGCGGCAACACATCTCTGCTTTGGGTGGATGTTTTATCACCAAAGAAAGAGCAATATAGTTCCTGGTAGAACGAGCATAATAGAAGCCTGCATACATCTGTATAGCTGATGTGATGTTTAGGTTCAAATTGGGGAAGATATATGCATCTAACTGTATTAGAAAATATACAAATAAAGATAACCAGAGTATGAATCCAATCAGAAAATTGAAAGGCATGCACTTGATATATGACCTATATTTCATACTTCAGTATTTTAAAAAGTAAGCTGACAAAAATCACCTATTAATTGTAATTGGTAGCAAAAAAGAAGGATACCTTACAAAAATTAATGCTACTGAATCTCTGAGGCAGTCATTTTCAAATAAGCGGGTCACGTATTTCATTAAGTGCCTGATATTATAAAATAAGCAAAATAAGTGATTTCTGAATTTCTTGAAATAAAGCAAAATAATAAATTAAAAATCCTAAAGATATGCTACGCAAGGCAAATAAAATAGCTATAGACATGTTAACCTCAATATCAGAATCCTTACTAAGATGCTACGTGAACCGTGAACTCCCTGATGTTCAAGCTGGTTTTAGAAAAGGCAGAGGAACCAGAGATCAAATTGCCAACATCCGCTGGATCATGGAAAAAGCAAGAGACTTCCAGAAAAACATCTATTTCTGCTTTATTGACTATGCCAAAGCCTTTGACTGTGTGGATCACAATAAACTGTGGAAAATTCTGAAAGAGATGCGAATACCAGACCACCTAACCTGCCTCTTGAGAAATCTGCATGCAGGTCAGGAAGCAACAGTTAGAACTGGACATGGAACAACAGACTGGTTCCAAATAGGAAAAGGAGGACGTCAAGGCTGTATATTGTCACCCTGCTTATTTAACTTCTATGCAGAGTACCTCATGAGAAATGCTGGACTGGAAGAAACACAAGCTGGAATCAACATTGCTGGGAGAAATATCAATAATCTCAGATATGCAGATGACACCACCCTTCTGGCAGAAAGTGAAGAGGAGCTAAAAAGCCCCTTGATGAAAGTGAAAGAGGAGAGTGAAAAAGTTGGCTTAAAGCTCAGCATTCAGAAAAGGAAGATAATGGCATCTGGTCCCATCACTTCATGGGAAATAGATGGGGAAACAGTAGAAACAGTGTCAGACTTTATTTTGGGGTGCTCCAAAATCACTGCAGATGGTGACTGCAGCCATGAAATTAAAAGATGCTTACTCCTTGGAAGGAAAGTTATGACCAACCTAGATAGTATATTCAAAAGCAGAGACATTACTTTGCTGACTAAGGTCCGTCTAGTCAAGGCTATGGTTTTTCCTGTGGTCATGTATGGATGTGAGAGTTGGACTGTGAAGAAACCTGAGCACCGAAGAATTGATGCGTTTGAACTGTGGTGTTGGAGAGGACTCTTGAGGGTCCCTTGGACTGCAAGGAGTTCCAACCAGTCCATTCTGAAGGAGATCAACCCTGGGATTTCTTTGGAAGGAATGATGCTAAAGCTGAAGCTCCAGTACTTTGGCCACCTCATGTGAAGAGTTGACTCATTGGAAAAGACTCTGATGCTGGGAGGGATTGGGGGCAGAAGGAGATGGGGGCGACCCAGGATGAGACGGCTGGATGACATCACGGACTCGATGGATGTGAGTCTGAGTGAACTCCGGGAGATGGTGATGGACAGTGAGGCCTGGCGTGCTGTGATTCATGGGGTTGCAAAGAGTCGGACATGACTGAGCGACTGAACTGAACTACTAAGATGCTTTCCCTTTACCACAATTTCCATTTTTGGCCCCAGTTTTCCTTCCCTTAGTTTTCCAGTTAACTCCTGCTCCTTCATCAGATACCAGTTTAGCTTTAACTCCAATGAGAATCCTTATTAAAAACAGTTGTTTAATGGCCAAGCATCAATTAATATTTGTTTAATGAATGACTGAATGAATGAGTGAATGGCAAGAAAGCCCAGGAACTGACTCATATCTGTCTTTCTTTCCCTTCCTTTCCTTTCACATTCCCCTTATCAATCCTCACATCAGATTGTCTGGTCCTATGATTGATCTTGTCTGAGTTGTGGTGAAGACAATTTTACAAAAATAATGGACTACTCTAATATCATTTTAAAATCCAACTATAAAGCATGGAAAAGTTAGGAATATAATGTACCCTTCACCTTTTAAAGGTATTATCAGAGCTTAAAAGAAAGTAATACATATATCAACATAAATGAAAAATGAATAGGAAGCAGAAAGTGAGCATGAGAAACTGGGAATGATACGTCATTTGATTACTTGCCAATTTCAAAAAAGGAGCTTTCGATCTAACATGAATCAAGGAATAAGAAGTTTTGGGCAGATTCATGTTGGGAAGTGTGGTTAGTTGCTCAAATAAAGTCTGATTCTCAAATGATAACAGTCTGAATACATCAAACTTAATAATTAAACATTTGAACTGAACGTTCTTAAGGAATATAAGAATATTCATTATCATTTCATTACTTTTATCTGATATTGTACTGGTGGCTCTAGGCAATGCTGTGATAAGAAAAATCAAACAATTGTTTTAAGGGCAAGAAAAGTAAGAAATAAATACCAATATTGAAGAATCATGTGATCATCTATATAGGGAATCCAAGAGACTCTAAAACTGAATTAATGAAATTCATAAGGGAATCAATAATCTCTCTCTGGGTATAACGCTGATGTTAATAAATAAAAATTTTCTTAAGAAGTAACTAAAACCAGAATATAAGATATAAGTAATACTAGCAATAACAATATAAGAAATAAGATACTTGAGAAAAATGTTAGGTAAAAGTTTATTTGCATTCATCTGTAAGAAAGTATGGAAATACGCAAACAAACTTTTTGTCCAGGCCAATATAGCAAAAGATATTTAAGTTCTTTATAGAATAATTTAAATAAAATTGAAAGACATGTTCCCAAAAGTTTTTAATTAAATGGGTATTTGCTGTTATGGATAAGCAAACTCAACATTCTAAAGAAGCTAATTTCATTCAAGTTAATCTATAAATTCAATTTAATTGCAACAAAAATACTGCTAGCCTGTTTTGTGGTGTTTAACAAGTATGTGTGCAGCCTAGGACTAAGAAGCACCAGAGTAATTTTGATGAAGTACAACAAAGTAGGAATGCTTGCACAGTTCAGTTCAGTTCATTCGCTCAGTCGTGTCCAACTCTTTGCAACCCCATGAATCGCAGCACACCAGGCCTCCCTGTCCATCACCATCTCCCGGAGTTCACTCAGACTCACATCGATCGAGTCTGTGATGACATCCAGCCATCTCATCCTCTGTCGTCCCCTTCTCCTCCTGCCCCCAATCCCTCCCAGCATCAGAGTCTTTTCCAATGAGTCAACTCTTCGCATGAGGTGGCCAAAGTACTGGAGCTTCAGCTTTAGCATCATTCCTTCCAAAGAAATCCCAGGGTTGATCTCCTTCAGAATGGACTGGTTGGATCTCCTTGCAGTCCAAGGGACCCTCAAGAGTCTTCTCCAACACTACAGTTCAAAAGCATCAATTCTTTGGCGCTCAGCCTTCTTCACAGTCCAACTCTCACAACCATACATGACCACAGGAAAAACCATAGCCTTGACTAGATGGACCTTAGTCAGCAAAGTAATGTCTCTGCTTTTGAATAGACTATCTAGGTTGGTCATAACTTTTCTTCCAAGGAGTAAGCATCTTTTAATTTCATGGCTGCAGTCACCATCTGCAGTGACTTTGGAGCACCCCAAAATAAATCTGACACTGTTTCTACTGTTTCCCCATCTATTTCCCATGAAGTGATGGGACCAGATGCCATGATCTTTGTTTTCTGAATGTTGAGCTTTAAGCCAACTTTTCCACTCTCTTCTTTCACTGTCATCAAGATGCTTTTTAGCTCCTCTTCACTTTCTGCCAGAAGGGTGGTGTCATCTGCATATCTGAGGTTATTGATACTTCTCCTGGCAATGTTGATTCCAGCTTGTGTTTCTTCCAGTCCAGTGTTCCTCATGATGTACTCTGCATAGAAGTTAAATAAGCAGGGTGACCATATACAGCCTTGACGTCCTCCTTTTCCTATTTGGAACCAGTCTGTTGTGCCATGTCCAGTTCTAACAGTTGCTTCCTGACCTGCATACAGATTTCTCAAGAGGCAGGTTAGGTGGTCTCGTATTCCCATCTCTCTCAGAATTGTCCACAGTTTATTGTGATCCACACAGTCAAAGGCTTTGGTATAGTCAATAGAGCGGAAATAGATATTTTTCTGGAAGTCTCTTGCTTTTTCCATGATCCAGCGAATGTTGGCAATTTGATCTCTGGTTCCTCTTCCTTTTCTAAAACCAGCTTGAACATCAGGGGGTTCAGGGTTCACATATTGCTGAAGCCTGGCTTGGAGAATCTTGAGCATTACTTTACTAGCATGTGAGATGAGTGCAATTGTGCACAACTAGGTATCAAAACTTGGTATGTAGCTGTTGTGAAGGCAGTGAGATGGAAACATCATTAATGGAAACAACGTACATAGTCAACGGATAAAAATAGATCTCAAGAAGAGCTGCTGCTGCTAAGTCGCTTCAGTCTTGTCCAACTCTGTGAGACCCCAGAGACGGCAGCCCACCAGGCTCCCCCTTTCCTGGGATTTTCCAGGCAAGAACATTGGAGTGGGTTGCCACTTCCTTCTCCAATACATGAAAGTGAAAAGTGAAAGTGAAGTCACTCAGTCGTGTCAGACTCTTCGCGACCCCATGGACTGCAGCCTACCAGGCTCCTCCGTCCATGGGATTTTTTCAAGCAAGAGTACTGGAGTGGAGTGCCATTGCCTTCTTCTCTCAAGAAGAGAGCCAGAGGTAAACTTGATATGCGATTGAGGTGATGTAATAGGAAAGCAAATTATTAAATAATTGCTTCCAGACAATTTATATGCAGTTTATGTGTAAACTTTTAAAATTGAGCATCTCTCTTATAAAATATATAAAAGTCATTTCTAACTAGATTAAAGCATAATTTGTTCTTATTTATAATACCATATAGTGAATGTTCAAATACCGCAAATACTACTGTAACTTATACACTGAAGTAGAGAACTGTACACATTACTGAACACAAGTCTATGTGCCAAACACACAGTGAGGCCAAACAAACTGAAACGTAAGAGTTTAGAGCAATGAAAGGTTTACCACAGGGTATGCAAAGAGAAAGAGATGGATTGCTTATGCTCGGAAATCCCAAACTCCTGGAAGGTTTTCGGCAAGGTTTTTTTTCTGGGCCCCTGAGTGCCTGTCCACATGGACTTTTACCACATGTGAGAAACGAATGGTTTTTGTTTTCCATGACAGTGATTTGGGGCACAGTTTATTTTTTATAACCTGTCCTCACTGATGTACAGGTATAGTTAGCTCTGATATGACTGTAGAGAGATAGTGGTATTTAACTATATCCTTAGTGTTTTATTCCTTAAATGAAACTATGAATACAGTTTACATTATTTTTTCTCAATATTTGGTTTGAAACATTTTTGGTAAAAATGGCGAAATGAAATATTTGATAGATTTAGCCTTAAAAAAATGTTGACAAAACGTAGGTTGTGTAGTGAAGAATTCACAGAATGGTTTGGGAATTTGTTGTTCAACCACTCAGTCCCATCCAACTCTTTGCATGGACTGCAGCACACCAAGCTTTCCTGTCAAACTCATGATGCCAAGGAACCATCTCATTCTCTGTTGCCCCCTTCTCGTTCTGCCCTCAATCTGTCTCAGCATCAGAGTCTTTTCCAGTGAGTAGGCTCTTCGCATCAGGTGGCCAAAGTATTGGAGCTTCACCTTCAGCATCAGTCCTTGCAAGGAAATTCAGGGTTGCTTTCCTTTAGGATTGACTAGTTTGATCTTATTGCTGTCCAAGGAACTCTTAAGTAAGTCTTTTCCAGCACCACATTTCGAAGGCGTCAATTCTTCAGCACTTAGCCTTTTTTATTGTTCAGGTCTCACATCCATGCATGACTACTGGAAAAACCATAGCTTTAACTAGATGGAGATTTGTCGTCAAAGTAATGTCTCTGCTTTTCAACACACTGTCTAGGTTTGTCATAACTTTTCATCCAAGGTGTAAGCATCTTTTAATTTCGTGGCTGCAGTCACTGTCCACAGTGATTTTGGAGCACAAGAAAATGCTTTTTCCTTCTTTTAATTTTCCTTTCTCTCTCATGCAGTTTTATCACTTTCCTCCTCAATCCCTCTCTTAAATGAAAAATAATAATAATAATAATAATAATAATAAGCATTGTTCTACATTATGAACAGCACATTCTATCCACAGCTCATTGTACAGGAGCTTGTGTGAGTAGACTACTGAACTGGAATCCATACAGTTTCCAAAAAATTGCAAGGTAGGTAATAATGATGGTGATGATTCACAAATAGTACCTCACTTTAAAAATTGCGAATCATAAACATTTAGTGTACCTCTGAGAGACCCTAAGGAGGTATTAGTTTTTCCTTGACTAACATTCTATAACTCTTTCTCTCATTATGGATAGAAAAATAACCAGTTAAAAGTGTTTCAAGAAATAACAGAGGCATAAAAAGTGTGTCAATAGCACAACTTCATTTCAGAAGATGTACTCATTTTAGACCAAAAGAATTCTGAGTCATGAAATACATTCCTTTACTCTGCAGAACACAGCTGAAATAATGTTAATTACTTGCCTTCTACTCAGAATACTTCAATTATTTTTATAGTGTTACATTATTGTGGTATATGAACTGAATAAATAATAGAATGTTAATTCCCCATGGTAAATTAAGAAAGAAATCAGTGCAATAGCCCTCTTCAAGGAGAAGTGATGGGAGCAGTTATATGACCTCTTAATGAATAATATTTATTAGCTTTTTACAGGGATTATATTTAAAAAATCAATACTTTCTTCCAATATGCACAATTACCTAGAAATTAGGCATATTACACATGGAAGGTTTTGTCATAGGAAGTTTTGCCATAATGTAGTGGTTAAGTGCGTAACTTTGGATCTGTCTAACCTGTACTCTAATCCTATCACTTACTATAAAATCTTGAGTGGTTATCTTTTTATGATACATAAAAAGATGATAATCCATTCAGGTGTGTGAAAGGTTAAATAGGTTACACCAAGTGCTTATCATAGAAACTGGCATGTAATAAGTGCTAAATAATAGACATAAATGTAATCATCATCACTGACTTTGTGAATTAAAAGTTCTTATTACTAGTTGACACTTAAGGACGTTGAGGATCTGAGAAGTTAATTAACTGGTCTAGTTTCATACAGATGTAAGGAAAAGACATTAACATTGCCAAATTCTTTGAAATCGTAACAGAGCCTGATTATTCACTTTTGTAGTTTGAATATGGATCTAAAACTGTCAATAGTACTTTTGAGTAAGACATTCAAATATATGCAAGTGAGCACAGTAAGTACCATTTTCTGGGGAAAATTCTGTGGCCATATTATTGAAAACCTTGGTTGGACATATCTGTCATTTTTATGTATTGATCTAAATCAAGTTTCAAGTATTAAATCTCAACTTCCTCAAGTCTCAGGTACCAGCTTTCTTACTTTAAAACCACCACTTAACTAACTGAATGATAGAAAAAAAGAAAGAAATACTTTCAGTTCAATGATGGCTGTCAACCCCAAATTAAACTTGGCACAAGTGCCTAGAGTCACCAATGTATTTTTCATGGTGTGTGCCATGGTTCATTTCTTGTTGTTGTTCAGTAGCCGTATCTTAAATGCCTGTCAGTAGGTGCCCAATATGCTACTGGAGATCACTGGAGAAATAACTCCAGAAAGAATGAAAGGATGGAGCCAAAGCAAAAACAATACACAGTTGTGGATGTGACTGGTGATAGAAGCAAGGTCCGATGCTGTAAAGAGCAATATTGCATAGGAACCTGGAATGTCAGGTCCATGAGTCAAGGCAAATTGGAAGTGGTCAAACAGGAGATGGCAAGAGTGAACGTCGACATTCTAGGAATCAGTGAACTAAAATGGACTGCAATGGGTGAATTTAGCTCAGATGACTATAATATATATAGAGAGATAGATAGATAGATATCTACTACTGTGGGCAGAACTCCCTTAGGAGAAATGGAATAGCCATCATGGTCAACAAAAGAGTCTGAAATGCAGTACTTGGATGCAATCTCTAAAACGACAGAATGATCTCTGTTTGTTTCCAAAGCAAACCATTCAATATCACAGTTACCCAAGTCTATGCCCCAACCAGTAATGCTGAAGAAGCTGAGGTTGAACAGCTCTATGAAGACCTACAAGACCTTTTAGAACTAACACCCAAAAAAGATGTCCTTTTCATTATAGGGGACTGGAATGCACAAGTAGGAAGTCAAGAAACACCTGGAGTGACAGGCAAATTTGGCCTTGGAGGACAGAATGAAGCAGGGCAAAGGCTAATGGAGTTTTGCCAAGATAATGCACTGGTCATAGCAAACACCTTCTTCCAACAACACAAGAGAAGACTCTACACTTGGACACCACCAGATGGTCAACACTGAAATCAGACTGATTATATTCTTTGCAGCCAAAGATGGAAAAGCTCTATACAGTCAACAAAAACAAGACCAGGAGCTGACTGTGGCTCAGATCATGAACTCCTTATTACCAAATTCAGACTTAAATTGGAAAAAGTAGGGAAAACCACTAGACCATTCAGGTATGACCTAAATCAGATCCCTTATGATTATACAGTGGAAGTGAGAAATAGATTTAAGGGACTAGATCTGATAGATAGAGTGCCTGATGAACTATGGAATGAGGTTCGTGACATTGTACAGGAGACAGGGATCAAGACCATGTCCATGGAAAGAAATGCAAAAAAGCAAAATGGCTGTCCAGGGAGGCCTTACAAATAGCTGTGAAAAGAAGAAAAGTAAAAAGCAAAAGAGAAAAGGAAAGATATAAGCATCTGAATGCAGAGTTCCAAAGAATGCAAGAAGAGATAAGAAAGACTTCCTCAGTGATCAGTGCAAACAAACAGAGGAAAACAACAGAATGTGAAAGACTAGAGAGCTCTTCAAGAAAATTAGAGATACCAAGGGAAAATTTCATTGAAAGATGGGCTCAATAAAGGACAGAAATAGTATGGACCTAACAGAAGCAGAAGATGTTAAGAAGAGGTGGCAAGAATACACAGAAAAACTGTACAAAAAAGATCTTCACAACCAAGATAATCACAAAGGTATGATCACTCACCTAGAGCCAGACATCCTGGAATGTGAAGTCAAGTGGGCCTTAGAGAGCATCACTACAAACAAAGCTAGTGGAGGTGATGGAATTCGAGTGGAGCTATTTCAAATCCTGAAAGATGATGCTGTGAAAGTGCTGCACTCAATATGCCAGCAAGTTTGGAAAACTCAGCACTGGCCACAA
This sequence comes from Ovis aries, assembly GCF_016772045.2. Lineage (NCBI taxonomy): Eukaryota > Metazoa > Chordata > Mammalia > Artiodactyla > Bovidae > Ovis > Ovis aries. Next base: position 92,157,646 of record NC_056057.1, read on the forward strand.
GACTGGAAAAGGTCAGTTTTCATTCCAATCCCAAAGAAAGGCAATGCCAAAGAATGCTCCAACTACTGCACAATTTCACTCATCTCACATGCTAGTAAAGTAATGCTCAAAATTCTCCAAGCCAGGCTTCAGCAATACATGAACCATGAACTTCCTGATGCTCAAGCTGGTTTTAGAAAAGGCAGAGGAACCAGAGATCAAATGCCAACATCTGCTGGATCATGGAAAAAGCAAGAGAGTTCCAGTAAAACATCTACTTCTGCTTTATTGACTATGCCAAATCCTTAGACTATGTGGATCACAATAAACTGTGGAAAATTCTGAAAGAGATGGGAATACCAGACCACCTGATCTGCCTCTTGAGAAATCTGTATGCAGGTCAGGAAGCAACAGTTAGAACTGGACATGGAACAACAGACTGGTTCCAAATAGGAAAAGGAGGATGTCAAGGCTGTATATGGTCACCCTGCTTATTTAACTTCTATGCAGAGTACCTCATGAAAAACGCTGGGCTGGAAGAAGCACAAGCTGGAATCAAGATTGCCGGGAGAAATATCAATAACGTCAGATATGCAGATGACACCACCCTGATGGCAGATAGTGAAGAGGAACTAAAAGCCTCTTGATGAAAGTGAAAGCCTCTTGTTGAAATTGAAAGAGGAGAGTGAAAAAGTTGGCTTAAAGCTCAACATTCAGAAAACTAAGATATGGCATCTGGTCCCATCACTTCAAGGGAAATATTGGGGAAACAGTGGAAACAGTGTCAGACTTTATTTTGGGGGGCTCCAAAATCACTGCAGATGGTGATTGCAGCCATGAAATTAAAAGATGCTTACTCCTTGGAAAGAAAGTTATGACCAACCTAGATAGCATATTAAAAAGCAGAACATTACTTTGCCAACAAAGGTCCATCTAGTCAAGGCTATGGTTTTTCCTGTGGTCATGTATGGATGTGAGAGTTGGACTGTGAAGAAGGCTGAGTGCCAAAGAACTGATGCTTTTGAACTGTGGTGTTGGAGAAGACTCATGAGAGTCCCTTGGACTGCAAGGAGATCCAACCAGTCCATTCTGAAGGAGATCAGCCCTGGGATTTCTTTGGAAGGAATGATGCTAAAGCCGAAACTCCAGTACTTTGGCCACCTCATGTGAAGAGTTGACTCATTGGAAAAGACTCTGATGCTGGGAGGGATTGGGGGCAGGAGGAGAAGGGGACGACAGAGGATGAGATGGCTGGATGGCATCACGGACTCGATGGATGTGAGTCTGAGTGAACTCTGGGAGTTAGTCATGGACAGGGAGGCCTGGATTGCTGTGATTCATGGGGTCGCAAAGAGTCGGACACGACTGAGTGACTGAACTGAACTGAACTGAAGAGTAGGGAAAGCTGTAAGACCCCAGATATACACAAATCTACCATTACCTAGGAGGGACTCACTTTTCTAAGTGGAAATGTAATAAGGATAGAAATTAGTCATGTGCTCAACTACCTTCATGATGTCAGTGTCTAACGAAGGGTGCTGTGAATGTTTTTGAAAGTAATATTATACATGTAGACATGGAGGTGAGAAGCAAACTAGTGTTTTCCGAGAAGGTCAAAAAATCAAATGGTTGAAAGTGGAATATACACTGGTTATGTGAAAGAATGGTGAAAACTGATGTGAAAGATGTTCTTAAATTCCACATCAGTTACACTTGATATTAATGGCCACAAAGAAAATCAGATAGCCAGGATGAGAGTGACATGTATAGATTTTCATTTAAAAAAATCACTATGACTACAATCTACAGGATGGTAGGCTGAATACATCTTTCCAGTTATGCACGCAACCCCTCATTCATTGATTCCTAGGCATAGTGTTCAAACATATGTTTTGCTTACATGCCAAGTGATGTAACCCATGATGGAGGTACAGTGAAGAACAGAACAATTATTCATTCTCTCCCTTGCCTCAGTCTCCCTCTGTCCCTCCCTGTCACAAGGCCTGTTGAGAAGTGCTAGAGACTGATGATGAACAAAGATGGATAATAAACAGAATTATCTGGTAGATAAATATAGTAAATCACATGAGAAATGGTGGGGGTGTGAAATAAATCTCTAGTAGTAGAATTGGAGAGGCATAAGAAGATGAGAAGCATTTAGGAAGTAGAATTTATGGGGCACAGTGATTGATTGAAAGTGAGAGGCAAAGAGTGAGAGTGAAAGTGAAAGTCGTTCAGTCATGTCCAACTCTTTGTGACACCATGGACTATACAATCCATGGAATTCTCCAGGCCAGAATACTGGAGTGATTAGCCTTTCTCTTCTCCACGGGATCTTCCCAACCCAGGGATCAAACCCAGGTCTCCCACATTGCAGGCGGATTCTTTACCAGCTGAGCCACAAGGGAAGCCAAAGAGGCAAAAAGAGAAATGTTTAAAAAGGACTCAAAGGTCTCAATTCTGACATTCTGATAAAACCAAGCCACTGGTCCATTTTATTCCTTTACCAAATAGGTTAAGACAGAGTGTTTGCTACAACTGAAGGTGACCACTCTTGAGTTTCAGGCATCTAGTTAGAGGTAGCCTTTGACTCCTTTGGCAGGATTGGGATCATTAACTCATGCCATATTCCAATGCTTACACAGGTATATTCAGAGCAGAAATGGATACACTTGCGTTTTCTATATCAACTCTGTTTGGTATAGTCATTTAAGAAACAGTGGACCTAGCACACAGTGTACAAATCTGAAACCACATCCACCCCTTTCCAAGGTGAGGTATCCAGACTATATGTCAGGATTAGGTCTTTTCGGGAAAGCAGGGAGGGTATGGGGGTGGGGGGAGAAGGTAAGTAGAGTGGAAATTACAGACCATTTGAAACCATCAAAACCATCAAGCAGATGAGGGAATCAACCTCACTGGAAGCCCAGATCATGGTTTGTACACAAAGCCATGCATACATGTGTGAGTCAACATGGAACAGATTTCTTTTTAAATGGACACAGCCTGAAAACTAAGAATCTTCCAATCAGTCCGCATGCTCATCTATGTTAGTAAATATTTGAGATACAAATGGCAGACTCTTATTAAACACGGTGCCTCTGTGCAATGCACACATCCTAGAACCAGATACAACTTCCAACTTCCTAATTTCCTTTATGACTTAGACTGTGATTTTTTCCTAAGAAGATTCATTTTAACTCAGCCAAAAACAAATATTTGCCAAACTCAAATTTTGCACACATCTTTCATCCTTAAATAACTCCATAACTTCCATAGTGGCCTCTCATTCCGAAACCAGAGAATCAGGGCTGTATTATTCTGTAGCTTTCTTTTCACTTCGTATTCATTTCCCCCTGCCTCCCCCACACTCCCTTAGGTAAAATTCACATAGTTCACCACTCTGGTATCTTTAGGGACAGAAGAGAGAGAAGTGAAAAGATGTTTGAGTTCTTATTGATGGCACAGTGGAAAAGAATCAGCCTGCTACTGCAGGAGACACAAGAGATGCAGGTTCAGTCCCTGGGTTGGAAAGATCCCTGGGAGGAGGAAACCCACTCCAATATTCTTGCTGGGGAGATCCCATGGACAGAGGAGCCTGGTGGGCTACAGTCCATGGGGTCGCAAAGAGTCAGGACATGACAGAGCACACACACAACAACAGCGTTGGGGTCATTCATTCCACTTTGAATGGTGCACACTGCTCTATAACCTACGGTCTGTTTATCACAGTTTATCCTTTTGCTTCCCTCTCTTGTGGTCTCTGGTGGTCTCCTCTCCACCACTCCAGTGGTCGTCCAAAAAGCCCTATGTAGCAGACTGCCATCAGGGAGCTAAAGGTGACACCATTACATTGGTGCCCAACATATTGTAAGTTTTATTTATTCTTCTCTCCTCTCTCAGGAAGATGGAATAGCTATCCGCCTCTTGGTTCTTTACCATGTTGACATTCAAGAGGACACATAAAAGTGGCATGCTGAGATTTGGTCACCAGTTCTGAATGGTCAGTAAAGGTCCTTAAAAATAATTTTTAAAAGATAGTGACAGAAATGTCTAAGAATAAGATAAGATGATGCCCCATTTTTGAATTTGAAAATTGAATCTTTCAGGAGAAATGAACTGGCTTTAATAGATTAAATGAGAGATAGAAGAGAAGCAGAGGGTATATATGCAAATATAAATAAGAAATATAACTTTTATAGATGTATTTTAGCTCTGATAATTAATACCTTCAAGGTAAGTGGCAATGATTATAAGAACTAATTTCCTAAATAGAAATTTAGGAGTAAGTGATCTACACTTACCATAAAAATGCTTTCCTAATTTAGGTTCAACATATCACTTTTATATTTCCATAGCCTGTTAATATATGGTCAAGATAGCCAAATTCCATCAAGCAAGGCACCCAAATACTCATGAAATGAGCACACCACGAGACAGAGTCTGCAGGGGGCACTACTTCCATGAGGCATTATCTGATCTTTTCTTGCCTTGACTAACATTTCAAACAAGCCTGAGTTGCTCTGAGTCACAGTAATGAAGTTAATTAACAAAAGCTAATGCAGTCTTTCAAATACGTATAAAAAAGAAAAAGGTATCAATTCACAAAACATTTTTCTTCACCCTGAAAGCAGACAGTGAAACATAAATGCAACAATCATTGTTGGGTAAGTGACATTTCAGTATTCATCTGCTTAGTACTGTTCTTTAGGGTGAACCTGACCTCAGAATGCCCAAACTACCACACAGTTGCACTCATCTCACATGCTAATAAAGTAATGCTCAAAATTCTCCAAGCCAGGCTTCAACAATACATAAACCATCAACTTCCAGATGTTCAAACTGATTTTAGAAAAGGCAGAGGAACCAGAGATCAAATTGTCAACAACTGCTGGATCATCAAAAAAGCAAGAGAGTTCAAGAAAAACATTTATTTCTGCTCTATTGACTATACAAAAGCCTTTGACTGTGTGGATCACAATAAACTGTGGAATATTCTGAAAGAGATGGGAATACCAGACCACCTGACCTGCCTCTTGAGAAACCTATATGCAGGTCAGGAAGCAACAGTTAGAACTGGACATGGAACAACAGACTGGTTCCAAATAGGAAAAAGAGTACATCAAGGCTATATATTGTCACCCTGCTTATTTAACTTATTTGCAGAGTACATCAAGAGAAATGCTGGGCTGGAAGAATCACAAGCTGGAATCAAGATTGCCATGAGAAATATCAAAAACCTCAGATATGCAGATGACACCATCTTTATGACAGAAAGTGAAGAAGAATTAAAGAGCCTCTTGCTGAAAGAGAAAGAGGAGAGTGAAAAAGTTGGCTTAAAGCTCAACATTCAGAAAACTAAGATCATGGCATCTGGTCCCATCACTTCATGGAAAATAGATAGGGAAACAATGTCAGACTTTATTTTGGGGGGCTCCAAAATCACTGCAGATGGTGATTGCAGCCATGAAATTAAAAGACACTTACTCCTTGGAAGGAAAGTTATGACCAACCTAGACAGCATATTAAAAAGCAGAGACATACTTTTTGCCAACAAAGGTCCATCTAGTCAAAGCTATGGTTTTTCCAGTAGTTGTGTATGGTTGTGAAAGTTGGACTATAAAGAAAGCTGAGCATCAAAGAATTCGTGGTTTTAATCTATGATGTTGGAGAAGACTCTTGAGAGTCCCTTGGACTGCGAGGGATTCCAACCAGTCCATCCTAAAGGAAATCAGTCCTGAATATTCATTGGAAGGACTGATGTTGAAGCTGAAACTCCAATATTTTGGCCACCTGATGTGAAGAGCTGACTCATTTGAAAAGACCCTGATGCTGTGAAAGATTGAAGGCAAGAGGAGAAGGGGATGACAGAGGATGAAATTGTCAGATGGCATTACCTACTCATTGGACATGAGTTTGTGTATACTCCGAGTGTTGGTGATGGAAAGGGAGGCCTAGTGTGCTGCAGTCCATGGGGTCTCAAAGAGTTGGACAAGACTGAGTGAATTGGACAAGACTGAGTGACTGAACTGAACTGAACTGAATTGACCTCAGATAAGGCTTGGAGTTTTCTGTTTTTCTTCAAAACAAATCTAAGAATAGTTATCTAAAAATATTCCTGAATCACTAATTCCTAGAACTTCTCTTAGAAGCTCCTATAATTTAATGTGATATCTGCTCATTTAAGATTCACATAGAGGAGGTTTACATTGTTAAAACAGTATGCGTTATAGTTATGTAAAGGAAAATAATATCTTTAAATTTATGTAGTAAGCATTTTTTTCACATGTACTAAGAAATGTTTTTCACCACCAAATAGGATATAAACTAAAAGAAAAAGATGGTCACTTATGAAGTTAATAGTGTAAAATAACAATGAAAAAAATATAATAAGGCACATGTTTAAAAGGTGATATAGGGAATAAGTTCAGAGGAAAAAAAGGTTACAGAAGAAGGCAATCAAAAAGATTTAAATTAACAAGTATATACTAAACTCTAACCATAGTGTGTGTAAGGGATTATATCAGGTAACGCTGATTGCAGAAGAATATACCACTATTGTAATTTTGTATAGTATGTAATCAAAGTCAACGAACAAAAATGCAATCAATGCGTGACAAGTGCCTGAGTACAAAGAAAATAGTTTCTACAAAAATTTAGAAGAAGCAAGTCACCTGTTATGATGATGGAAGATTTTAGGTAGGAGATAAGGTTTGGGTTAAGCCTTGTATAATGGTTATAATTTGATAGAAATGAGGTATTTTCATTAAAAGGGCTGTTTTCAGCCAAAGTCCAATTTGAATGAAAGGTTTCTGAAGTCAGCACTTGCCTTGGTGATGACACCAGAGTCTAGGCCCTAGGATCGTTTTCATGTGCTCAGAAATTTGATTCTGTCAGTGTTCCAAGAGTGGGTCAATAACTAAGGATGAGACTCACATTAATCAGGTTTACAGAGCCTGAAGTATAAATGAGAATATCAATTTATTAATTTACAACACAAACAGAAGTACTTTGGGAGCCAACTTCTAATAAAAAGGTTTCCTGGTGAGCAAAGAAACAAAAAGAAAAAAGAAAAGAAACAGCAAGAATGTAAGAGGATTTTGTTGTAAATATTTGACACTGGGTTATGTTAATCGCTTAATTCTATCTTCAGAATAAATAAATACCTGACAAAATTAACTGAATCCTTGAGTTTTCAGGTCAATCATATGGATGGGTGATTTATCTTGCTCCATCCCATTTATCTCTGCTTCCATAACAGGTCTGCTCAAGAGCCTACAGAAACACAGTCCTTACTGGGGAGGAAAGGTGTTTAATTTTATTCCAAATTTGATATTGTTAGGAAACTCAGAACTATAGAATATTAGAGCATTTAATTAATTACTACTATATAGTAATTAGTCCTTATTAAAATATAATATGTGGAAATTATAAAGCAATTCAAAAAATGCTAAAACATTCCAAATAAAAATCAAAAATCTCCTTCCTCTACCCACTGCTGTCTTAATTCCTCTCCTCAGCTGTGACTATTGTTAGTTTTGAGTGTATTTTTCTAGCACTTTTTTGCATGCATACGCAAATAAAAAAGCATGTGCCTATGCTATTTTGAATGTAATCAAACCACATATATTGATCTCCACTTGCTTCTTTCACTTAAAAATAAAATTATGCATAATCTTCCTATGACAGCACTCATAGCTATAACTCACTCTTCATTAATGGGTCTGTAATGTTGCATTTTAATTGCATAGACCAACTTATGCACCCAACCCAGTATCATCCCTATGAAACAAAATCCTTGTACATATCATGAGCACTTATTTGAGTAAATCTTGTAGACTAAATTCCAAATGATATATATAGTTTATATTTTGAAAATTTGTGAAGTTTCATTACAAAAATTGGTATGAAACATTTATATACTTCTGGCAAAGGGTGTTTTGACCTTCCCTTGCTTTAAATAACATGTAACTTCATAAATGTTTACAATATTTGCCAGTCTCGTTGGTAAAGAAACTTCTAAATTTTGTCTTAAAGGCATATTTTAACTACGTGAAGATGAGCTTTTATGTATACTATTAGTCATATATATATGATGTGAGTGTGTGTGTGTGCGTGTGTGCATATTGAGGGAGAGAAGAATGTATTTCCACACCCTTTGCCCACTTTATACACTTCTTCATTTGAAAAAAATCCTAATACTTATTTGTAGATTAAGGAAATTATGCCATATGTATTGTAAGCATTTTTTTCAGTTTGTTTTTTAAATTTTGTTCACTGTGAATCATTGGAGTTTATTTTATTGAGAAAGATAAGAGTTGAGCTCTTTTTTCTCAAAACATAGTGAGTTATCCTAATCTAATCTGTTGAGTAATCTAGTTTTCTATCGCTGAGTTTTGAAAACCAGTATTTATCATGTACTAAATATCCTGAAGAAATGGTTCTATTTTTGTTCTTTATTCTGTTCCATTGATTTTTCAGCCCATAAGCCATTATCACATGGCTTTAATTAGTACAGCTTAGTGTATACTTGACAGGAGTAGCTCTCTACCATTAAAAAACCTTCTGTGGCATTTTATTTTTCTTCTTACACACTTATTTATACACGTAAATTTTAGGAAGTTGTTTTTCCCCAAAAGTAGAATGAGCAGAATGAGAGAAGATAGAGAGTCATGATATTAATTTATTTAAATATATTCTATTTATATTTGCATTTGCAATTAATTGATGTGACTATTTCTGGACAAGCACAAAGTCTCATACTCTATTAAAATTTTCTTTCATGTCTAAATAAACATTTAAATCTTGTAGGTATATGTCCTATCTATATCTTGTTTGTGTTTTGTGCTTTATTCTCATTTTAAAAGGCATATTTTCTATATAGTAAAGCTACTTGCTGGTTAATGTTTGACCTGGTCACCAAACTGCTTGCTTTTAACTAATAGTCATCATTCACTTTGCTCTTTTCCCTTGTCTCCCAAATCCATGCATTTGCTAGTTCTCTCATTAATACTACCTACTTCCTAACTACTAATAATGTTCAAATCTGTTCAGTCTTCTCTATTCCTATAAACCCTGTACAAAATCAAACTTGTTATTCCCCAGACTATGTCACGCTCAATTTCATCCTTAACAAGGAACAAATCTATATATTTTACTTCCATACTTATTATTCTTTAGTGATTTCCATAAAAAGAAAACATTCCAGGTTTCTTAAACTTGCATCACTGTCTCTCAGCCCCTATCACTGCTCCATAATTCTCATTTTATACCCCAGTCAACTCCCAATCAGGCTCAGTAAAGTCTGTTTCCCTGGACTTCGAGCTTCCTAGAACATATCCTTAGTTATTTCTTCCTTCCCTGAAATAGTGCTCCTCCTTCTATAATAAACATGGTGATCCTCAAAGCTGTTCCAAGTCTTATAGTGAACTTTATGCATTTCCTTAGTGCTTCCATAATACGCTATGTACAAACCTACTTCATATTAAACTTTGCATTATAAATATTTGTTTAAACATTTGTCGGCCAAATCAATGGAATTTTTGAAGGCAGATTTCGTTTCATATTTATCCCAGGATCCTTCCCAATGAACTTGTTTAACTGAATAGATGAATGAAAGATCAGACATTGTTGAAGGTCTATTATGTGTCAAGTATTCAATTTTAGATGGAGCATATACAATAGTGAACAAAACACAAATAAGACACAAAATGATGTTTTGTGAACAAAACAGAAAAATACCTGCCTTCACTGATGTTACATTGAAGTGGATAAAGAGAGTCAATCAAAAAATAATTAAGTAAATATATAGTGTACTGGGGATTCAGTTCAGCTCAGTTGCTCAGTCGTGTCCGACTCTTTGCGACCCCATGAATCGCAGCACACCAGGCCTATCAGGGATTAGTAAAGTTTAAATGAATGAATTATATAGCATGGCATGGGAAGTTTCAGTTTTGAAACGATAGAATTATCTCAAAACTGATCAAGAGATTCATTTCAATAAAAAAATAAAACTTTTATTTTCTGAATTGAGAAATTGATTCCGTATACTTCATAATGAAAATAAAATTTCAGAAGATGGTAAAGCTAATGAATTATAGATCCCTGTCAGGTTGAAAAATTATTTTAGTAAAGGTATAAGAGGGAATAATATGGAAAAGGGTATAAGCATAAATCATTTATTATTATTACTATTCGACTTAATGCATATTTAAAACAAACCTGTCAAATTGCTACAAAAGCGTGTGAGTGGCTACTCACAATTTCTGCTCTGATGGGAGGATCATCAACTTTTCCTGATTTACCTGGGATTTTCTTAGTGGTCTAGAAAGTGAAGTTGCTCAGTCATGTCTGACTCTTTGCGACCCCATGGACTGTAGCCTACCAGTTTCCTCCATCCATGGGATTTTCCAGAAAAGAATCCTGGAGTGGGTTGCCATTTCCTTCTCCAGAGCAGATGATAAAAAGACCAAGTAGCTGAACACAGGGATCTGTAAGTGGTCTAGAGAATGAGGTAATTACAGCTACTGGTAATGACAAACATTAGATGATGTTCACAGACTTGGAAGTCTTAGGAAGAGTCAAGAACAAAATTATTATAATAGGTCAAATACCTGAGAGTCAGAGTTATTGGAAGAGTCTTCTCTATGGATATTAAAGTTTCCATGGCAGGAACAATTTGGGAGAAAATAATAGAAAATCGGGGAGTAAAACCCTTAAAGGATGAGGAAGACAATCTGGGGTTATGTGAAAAAATGTTCCTCAAAATGTGGTGCACAATTTTTGTTGCTCATCCACAGTGAGGATCATTAAATCTAATAATGATTTTAAAACGAGCTTATAATATTTTATGCCAATTTTCCTGGCGGCTCAGATGGTAAAGAATCTGACTGCAATGCAGGAGATACAAGTTTGATCCCTGGGTTGGGAAAATCCCCTGGAGAAGGGAATGGCAACCCACTCTAGTATGCTTGCCTGGAGAATTTCATGGATAGAGGACCCTGGGGGCTACAGTCCATGGGGTCAAAAAGAGTAGGACAGGACTGAGCGACTAATACTTCCACTTTCACTTTTTCATTGTCTGTAATTTATTTTTTATTGCATTTATTCTTCCAAAATAGAATGTAGTGAGAAAAGCTGGTCCTTTCCCACAGAGTTTGATAAGCATTGGTACAGCTGACTATAAGTTTTATGGGTAGTATCCTAGCAGTCGTGGTTTGGTGAGACATCTATTCTGGACAGATACAGTTGTTGAATGAAGAGAGAATTTCTGGTGACTGCTGATGAGAGCTTCTCCTCTAAATGGTGCTAAAAAGACAATGAGATATTCTACTTTTTTTTTTAACTTTTCATTTCTCTAGACTCCATGGAGACTATCAACTTTTAGTTTGCATTTGTTATTGTTAAGATTATCCATTTCCACATTACACTCAGATGGCATTTTAGGATGGATACTCCATGATGATATATGGAGGTGTACCTTAATATTCACTGTAAATTGCCTTAAAATGGCACTGTGGTATCAACTGCCTCTGAGAAGCTTTTCAACAGGCAGAATTGAACCTTGTGGATTGGCAGCTAATTCCACACCTGTGGTACACCAGCAGTCCTATGAACTGTCACAGAGAGTGGAACTAACTGCCTTGTCCCTAAATTGAATGTCCTATCTTCAGTTCAGTTCAGTTCAGTCACTCAGTCGTGTCTGACTCTTTGAGACCCCATGAATCGCAGCGGCCAGGCCTCCCTGTCCATCACCAACTCCCGGAGTTCACTCAGACTCACATCCATCGAGTCTGTGATGCCATCCAGCCATCTCATCCTCTGTCGTCCCCTTCTCCTCCTGCCCTCAATCCCTTCCAGCATCAGAGTCTTTACCAATGAGTCAACTCTTCGCATGAGGTGGCCAAAGTACTGGAGTTTCAGCTTTAGCATCATTTCTTCCATAGAAATCCCAGGGCTGATCTCCTTCTTAATACCAGTGTAATTACCTTTCTAGAAATGGTAAACTTATGTGTATGCAATCCCCACCCCCAGTTCATCCTGTTAAATTGAAAACAGAGCTGTAACATTCTAGCTTCAGTGACGCAACACAGTACTTTATAGGTGATATTGGCAGTGGTTCTCAAACTTTAATCTATATGTGAATTATCTAGAGATCTTATGCAGAGTCATAAGATCTGTTATCATGCAGATTCAGCAGGACTGAGGTGGGCTCTGAGAGTACACTTAACAAGGGCACACACTTGGAATAGCAAATGTTCCAAGGCTTTGTAACCAACGTCTTCTCTGAGTAACGCTTCATGTAGGCTTCACAAACAGTTGCTCTCACCAAAGAACTTCTGCTGTTGATAGTTCTCAGCAACTTAGTTTCTCTGCAGCTGACCCCACTACAGGCATTTTCAGTCAGATTCTTGGTATCTTTTGCTCTTTAGTGATGTTCCTTTGAGCAGATGGATAGTTCAGGAAGGATAGTTGTTAAGAGCCTGGGCACTGCCATTGCAATACAGAGTGACTTTAGGCAGTTTTCTTTAATTTGTATGAAATCTCTATTTCCTTGAAAATAAAATGGATGAAATAACAATAATGATGATACTAATTAACGTATCATATAACCCCTAGGAGTGTTATCAGGATCAATGAGATGCCACATAATATTTCAGATATGTAGCACTCAATACATATGTTTTATTACTATTGATATTATTCCTGTTATCTGCTTTTGTATTATCTCATGGAATTAGTATCCTACCTGCCCCTCTGTAACTTTCTAAATTCTTGTTATCTTGTCCAGGTTAGCTTAAGGTGAGGTTTCATCCCCTCTAAAGTCTATAAAGAGGCTTAGGCTGTGGTATCTGTCAGTACCTCTTAGCATTATCTGAATTCAGACCTTAATGAAACTTGGAACAAGCTCCAGAATCTTCTTGATACTCCTGACCCACTCAAAAGCTTAGTGTGCCCATACAAATGCATTTTAGAAATTCGATAATTTTCCAAGGTATAGTTAATAGACTTTCAGTTACTTAGGAAGAAATATAATTCTTTGCTTAGAGCAGAATCCATCATTCAAAGCACATGTTTGGCAGCTGCTAGGTGCTAGCTAGATGTTAAGTAAGAGAGTTGAGTTAGCATGAGATAATCCTATTTTTCTTTGACTATTTGCCTATGATGAGGTTGATCTTTTTTCTGTATTTAGTAACTAAAAAAGAACTTTAGGGAAGGCTTAATTAATACTTGAATCATGTCAATTTTACCCTCTACTGAATAGGCACTAAAAATATTGTATTTAATGAAACTCCTCTTCTCTTAGATTACCTGCTGATTCCTGTAGGAATTACCTGTACAAATTACTCAACCTGGTAATTTGTGTGCCTATTTAAAATTGTGTATAACCAACATTAAGTGACTCGTATTAACAGACATCTCCAGGTGCATGAACAAAGAGATTCTTCCTGTTTAGCCACAATGTACACTTTTGCTCTCATCATCAGTAATTTGAAGTTCATAGATTTCCTTATCTTTGTACTTCCTGAAGAGCTTTCCCATTATCCTAGGACAGGAATATCATCTGGGATCCACAGTGTTTGAGGTAGCATAGTATTTTTTTTTTAAATTTCATTGCTTTTGGACACAGCTGTTTCTGGTAAATACAGTGGATATTTTCTTAATAAGCAATAAATTATCAAAAACTGAGACGTCCCACATCATTTAACATAATTAGCTACATCAAAATTCTTTACTTTTTAAGAAAAATAGAAGAAATAAATACCATGAAATAAGAGACTTTGGAATTTATGGTGGGAGAGGTAAAATTGACTTGACTCATAGGGAAATTCAGTTCAGTTCAGTTCAGTTGCTCAGTCATGTCTGACTATTTGCAACCCCATGAACTACAGCACGCCAGGCCTCCTTGTCCATCACCAACTCCTGGAGTTTACCCAAACTCATATCCATTGAGTTGATGATGCCATCTAAACATCTCATCCTCTGTCATCCCCTTCTCCTCCTGCCTTCATTCTTTCCCAATATCAGGGTCTTTTCCAATGAATCAGCTATTCACATCAGGTGGACAAAATATTGGAGTTTTGTTCAACATCAGTCCTTCCAAAGAACGCCCAGAACTGATCTCCTTTAGGATGGACTGGTTGGATCTCCTTGCAGTCCAAGAGACTCTCAAGAGTCTTCTCCAACACCACAGTTTAAAAGCATCAATTCTTTGGCGCTCAGCATTCTTTATAGTCCAACTCTCACATCCATACATGACTACTGGAAAAACCATAGCCTTAACTAGACAGACATTGTTGACAAAGTAATGTCTCTGCTTTTCAATATGCTGTCTAGGTTGGTCATAACTTTTCTTCCAAGGAGTAAGCGTCTTTTAATTTCATGGCTGCAGTCACCATCTGCAGTGATGTTGGAGCCCAGAAAAAGAAAGTCTGACACTGTTTCCACTGTTTCCCCATCTATCTCCCATGAAATGATGGGACCGGATGCCATGATCTTAGTTTTCTGAATGTTGAGCTTTAAGCCAACTTTTTCACTCTCTTCTTTCACTTTCATCAAGAGGCTTTTTAGTTCTTCTTCACTTTCTGCCATAAGGGTGGTGTCATCTGCATATCTGAGGTTATTGATATTTCTCCTGGCAATCTTGATTCCAGTTTGTGCTTCATCCAGCCCAGCGTTTCTCATGATGTACTCTGCAAATAAGTTAAATAAGCAGGGTGACAATGTACAGCCTCGACATATTCCTTTTCTTATCTGGAACCAGTCTGTTCTTCCATGTCCAGCTCTAACTGTTGTTTCCTGACCTGCATACAGGTTTCTCAAGAGGCAGGTCAGGTGGTCTGGTATTCCCATCTCTTTCAGAATTTTCCACAGTTTATTGTGATCCACACAGTCAAAGGCTTTGGCATAGTCAATAAAGCAGAAGTAGATGTTTTTGTGGAACTCTCTTGCTTTTTTGGTGATCCAGAAGATTTTAACAATTTGATCACTGCTTTCTCTGCCTTTTCTAAAACCAGTTTGAACATCTGAAAGTTCATGGTTCATGTATTGTTGAAACCTGGCTTGAAGAATTTTGAGCATTACTTTCCTAGCGTGTGAGATGAGTACAATTGTGTAGTAGTTTGAGCATTCTTTGGCATTGCCTTTCTTTGGGATTGGAATGAAAACTGATTCTTTTCCAGTCCTGTGGCCACTGCTGAGTTTTCCGAATTTGCTGACATGTTGAGTGCCGCACTTTCACAGCATCATCTTTTAGGATTTGAAATAGTTCAACTGGAATTCCGTCACCTCTACTAGCTTTGTTCATCGTGATGCTTCCTAAGGCCCACTTGACTTCTCATTCCCAGATGTCTGGCTCTAGGCGAGTGATCACACCATCATGATTATCTGGGTCATGAAGATCATTTTTGTACAGTTCTTCTGTGTATTCTTACTACTTCTTAATATCTCTGCTTCTGTTAAGTCTATACCATTTCTGTCCTTTATTGAGCCCATCTTTGTGTGAAATGTTCCCTTAGTATCATAGGGAAATTAGCAAACCTGAAAAAAGGGACTTACATGTCCGAAGTTATATCTCAGACTTTCTGGGAAACTGATGAAACACAAACAGCTGTCAACTCAACCATGTGAGTAAGAAGTCCAACAGATCACTCACATGTCAGTTAAGTGCCTTTTATTCCATCCTTACCTCCCAGCCAGATATGTACTGAAATCAGTCCAGCAAAGGAACACAGGGAAAGGAATTTTATAGAGGTGAGACTGTGGTCTGATACTGAAAGGAAAGGTCTCAATCACTCTTACTATGTAAATGTAAATCTTGTTTTTGGATCTTACCAAGAGTTCAGCATCCCATCTTTTCTCCAAAGCTGGGAAGACCAGAAGCTAATGCTGGCCCAGAATTAACTGTTATATTTTTCAATACTGTGTCTGTAGCCAACTGACTTCCTGAGTACTACTTAGAAATTTTCATTTACTGAGGAAAAAAAAAAAATTGACTGTACTTCACAGTACTTGGAACTTGCCCTACCAGGGATTGAACCCGTACAGTGGAAGTGCAGAGTCTTAACCACTGGAATGCCAAGGAAGTCCTGGCATCGTTTCAGAACAACATGCAACAGTCAGTATCACATTTACTATGATTTGATACTCAAATATAAAAGAAAGTGTTTTAGAAACAAAATTATCTTAACTGAAATAGCCACTTATTGTAGATTTTCCAGTAATTTAACTGACTGTATATTTTTATAGATATATTACTCAGTTTTATGATGTTTTGATCATTTAAAAAAAAAACATCTGGGGTATTTTTAAATCTCCTATAAATATCAGTATTCTCTCCCAGAGAGATAAGATCCTGGCATCATTAAAAAAATGTCAGTCATACCTGTGACTGTGTTGGTGTACACACAAACTAGTTGACTTTTTGATGGTTCATCTACTGTAAGAATTCAAAATGATCCAACTAGTGTAGTTATCAACATGGCCTGTGTATCAGATGTTTTCAGCCTCAGTTGAAATTGAGTTTACTTTCTTAGCATTACTAACAGCTATCTTAAAAAAGCTGCCAACATGGCCAAATATAGCTTGCTGGTGTCTGAGAAGTTGAAATTCTGTAAGGACTTACGGTACACATGTAGAAGCAATTAGAGAAATACCACATGGTGTATTAATTGGATTTCCTCTTTTATCATCTGATATTTAATAATTAAGTTCTGTTTTCAGTGCTTATTATATCCTCAATAAGAAAAATATGAGAAAAAGTTTGTGATATCCCTTAAGAGGTGAATATGTATGTGTATGTGGTTAGCACTTTGGAATTAAAGTCACGCTTTCCTGAGTTCTTCCTATGTAAGTTGTATAATTCACATGTTTCCTTTACTCTGAAGTATATGCATACAAAACCACAGATATTTATCTTAGGTGAGAATATTTTGTTTGATAGATCAATTTCTCTCAAATCACATAGCACACTCCTCAGCACACTTTACACATTACCATTTCAACTGTACTTCTTCATATTTTGTCTTTTAAATTTTCTCTAATTATTTCAAATATTAGGTTTTCTTATTAATCCTAAGACTAAAAGAAAATGAACACTATTTTGAAAAGATATATGCACCTCAATTTTCATTGTGGCATTATTTGTAATAACCAAGATATGGAAACAACCTAAATATTCATAAATGAATGAATTAGTAAAGAAAATGTGGATATATGCTCAATGGAATGCTACTAATCTATAAAAACATGAAAAGTACTGTATGTTTTCACTTATATGTAGAATCTAAAAAACAAAGCAAATAAACAAATATAACAAAACAGAAGCAAACTCACAGAAACTGAGAACAGATTGGTGATTGACAGAGGAGAGAGGAATTGGGAAGGGGTGAAATAGATGAATAGGATTAAAAAGTACAAACTAGCAGGTATGGTATAAATAGTGACAAGGATGTAATGTATAGCACAAGAAATATAGTCAATATTTTACAATAATTTTGTATAGTGTACAGTCTAATAAAATGTTGAATCACTATGCATATACCGTAAGTCAACTATAATAAATTTTTATATCCATGGACATAGGATTCACCAAGGTAACTACTTTTAATAGTATCCTACATATTCTTTCAGAATGGACACACATATATCCTTGTAAAAAATTATCTAGTGACAATTTAATATACAGTTATTTTTCTTGATTTAAATAAACACATTGTCTTTTCATGTCACTGCATATACATCAATTTCATTTTATTTAATGGCTGCAGAATATTATATGAATGTAGAGGGGCTTTCCTGGTGGCTCAAATGGTAAGGAATCTGAGTGCGATGCTGGAGTCCTGGATTTGATTCCTGGGTCAGGGAGACCCTAGAGAAGGGAATGGCTACCCGCTGTAGTATTCTTACCTGGAGAATTCCATGGACAGGGGAGCCTGGTGGGCTATAGTCCATGGTGTTGCAAACAGTCAGACGCGATTGAGCATACATCAGTGTGTATAACTGATTAAACCATTTTCCTATCAATTATCATTATTTCCAGATAGTTTTGCTATTATAAAAGTTACAACAAAAATTATCAAAGACACATCATAGCATAATTTTGCAAGTGTATCTATAGAGGTAATTCCTATGCATAGAGTTGCTGGATCAAACTGTGATCATTTTTCATTTTGATGAATATTGACTATTTGCCTTTCACAACATTTATACTAATTAAAGTGTCTACACTCATACTGTTATTAATTGTAGACAAAATGATAAAATAGGGTATTTCTTTCAAGATATTTCTGGATAGCTCAAATCAAGATTTGGTAGAGAAACCCACAATGTAACTCTGGGCTCGACTGAGCAACTGAACTGAACTGAATTGGTATAAGGAGAGAAAGGTTCTTTTCTGATTATCAGCATCTTTCATGTCGAGAAATATGAGTAAGATCTCATATAAATCTAAGGTAGCAATTTGAATTTACTTGTCTATTGACCAGTGAGTGATTGCATTCTCAGGTATATGAACAAATGCAACCTTAAGCCACCTTCTTCAGCCTTTCAGGTTTAGCTTAATTTTCTTCTCCAGTATATTTACTTAAATGATCGGAGACCTAAAAATAATACTAGTGCATTGTCTTCTTCCATTTTCCTAACACTTATTTTTTAAAACATACTAGACATCTGAACTTTCCGTGTTCCTGATGCTTTCCTCAATGGCAACTGGTGACAATGTGTCACAAAGATGAGTCTGTATCACATGTAGTCTGGACCAGTCTTTCCTGAACTTCCCAGCTGTAGAGACATCTCTGTGAACAGAAACCTGAATTGTATTAGGCCTGTTACCTCCAACTGATTTTTGTGTTGACGTCACATATCTTCCCTTTTATATTCTGTCATTTTCCCTGTTTCTGTTGAACTGTCTTGTTAGGAGGAAAATCTAGTTCCCTGGCATATTTTTCCTCTTTCTCAAGAGCATAAATATAACCTCAGTGTTGACACCTTTTCTGAGTCTCACTTCAGTTTATCTGACCAGGGTGTATGTGTCTGACCTTCACCATTTCTCATTTGTATTTTTCTATCTTTGTAATACCTAGTGAAGATATTCTGGTTTATGTTGGCTCCCTAAGGGCTTTCTAAGAAGAATCATAAGTGGTAAAATTCTATAAACTGATATGGCTGCATTTACTACATATTTCTTTAGCTCTGAGATGCTACATGGTGAATCTTGGCACTGGAAAGGGCTAGCAAATGTGAAAAAAAAACAGCCATGTTTTTTAGACAAGTGAACAATGGCCTGGAGACTATGGCTGATTTATACAAGGTCACGTAGTGGCTCAAGGCAGAGGTGCGAACAAGAACCCAGGGAGCCAGTGTCACTTCCACATCACACAGCTCCCCTTTTTAGAAACTGCTTCCAGTAAGTACTTGACTTTGAGGGTAACCAGGATTCGTACTCGTGTGTGTGGGGATCCAAAGGAATCCAAGAGACAGATACACTGTCACTTATTCTAGCTCAAAAGAAGTTGGATAGTTCCTTCCCCTCAGGTTCTACATGACCTGAGCACAACCTGTCAGATGACTCTGTGTTGATTCTTAAGGGAGTGAAGTGTCAGGAAGAGTCGACAAAGAATTTTGTATGGTCCCTGCAGTGGAGTAGAGTCTAATGATGTGATGACAAACAGTCCAGAGTACTGGAGTCCAGTGACCAATGGATGACTGGAAGCAATGCCAGTTGCAGAAGTGGCCACCAGTCATCACTGGTGTTGTCTCTCATGTTGTCTTGTCTCTGCCTTGCTCTGCTTTTGCCATATAGCTGGCACCTTCGTGCAGGTTCTCTGAGATATCCCCAATATCCACAATTGTAACGCAGTCAGTTTCTCCTTACATCATCCAGAGTCCATTAGGTTATTTGTGACTAATAGAGTAGCTGTAATAGAATAGCTGTAATAAACCCATTAGGGATGTTGCTGCTAATTTCCTTGGCACGAAGGCAATTTCTTTCTTGTTATCTATAGTCAGATCTCACTTTTTGTTTTTATTCAGATTAAACCCCTTGTTTAATAGCACCGGATAATATAGACTTGCTAAAACAATAGTTGTAGAGGAGAGATGAAAGCAATTAAAAAAAAAAAGAAGAAGAAGAAAGAAAGGATAAGAGAGGGAAATTAGAGAAAGTGGGAAGGAAGAGAGGAAGGACAGAAGCTTCTGCACTTTCTCTTTTCTGAGACTGATCCTTCAATAAGAAGCTGCAGCTCTGATCCAGTAGTCCCTGATTATTTTAGGATCATGTTTCATTCTTTATTTTTATTATTTATTTATTATTTTTGTAAAATTTTATTCTTGGGTAGCTTCCCTATAGACTTCACATGCATTCAGTTCTTCTCATTCTTTAAAACCAGCAAAAACACTTTTTTCTTTTTTTAACCTTACCTCCTTCTTAAACTTCCACATTATTGTTTTCTTTTCTCCTTTTCAAATACCAAATATTGAAATATTGATATTTTTGAAATAGCCGTTAATCCTCTTCAAACTACCCATTTCCCTACTATTTATCCATCTTTCACTTATTCAGCATAGATTTACTGGGTATTTACTATGCTTCACATATTGTTCTAGTCAGAGGGGACAAAATAGAATTACTTTTCTAAAAACTTCTATGGAGGTATAGCTGATTTACAATGCTGTGTTACTTTCAGGTGCACAGCAAAGTGATTAAGTTTTATATAAATATATGTAAGAAGAAAATATATGGAAATGAATATATATTTAGATATATATTCTTTTTTACATTCTTTTCCATTGTAAGTTATTACTGTTAATATAACTGCTGTTTTAATCAGTTATCCTGGGTGGAGAGAATAAATAGCCAAAAGAAAAGTTACTAATAATAAACAAGAAATACAATGGCTATTTGTTGTTCATTCCCTAAGCCATGTCCGACTCTTTGTGACCCCATGGACTGCAGCACACCAGGTTTCCCTTCCTTCACTATTTCCTCGAGTTTGCTCAAACTCATGTCCACTGAGTCAGTGATGCCATCCAACCATCTCATCCTCTGTCAACCTTTCTCCTTTTGCCTTCAGTCTTTCCCAGTATCAGTCTTTTCTAGTGAATTGGCTTGTCACCTCAGTTGGCCAAAATATTGGAACTTCGGCTTCAGCATCAGTCCTTCCAATGAATATTCAGGGTTCATTTCCTTTAGGATTGACTGGTTTGACTCATTGCTGTCCAAAGGAATCTCCAGAGTCTTCTTCAGCACGACAGTTCAAAGCATCAATTCTTTGCTGCTCAGCCTTCTTTCTAGTCCAACTCTCACATCCTACACGGCTACTGGAAAAACTATAGCTTTGACTATATGGACCTTTGTCAGCAAAGTGATGTGTTTGCTTTTTAATATTCAGTCTAAGTTTGGCATAGCTTTTCTTCCAAGGGGCAAGTGTCTTAATTTCATAGCTGTAGTCACCATCTGCAGTGATTTTTCAGCCCAAGAAATAAAGTCTCTCAATGGTTCCATTCTTTCCCCATCTATTTGCCATGAAGTGATGGGACTGAATGCCTTGATCTTTGTTTTTTGAATGCTGAGTTTTAAGCCAGCTTTTTCCACTCTCCTCTTTAGCCTTCATCAAGAGGTTCTTTTAGCTCCTCTTTGCTTTCTACCATTAAGATAGTGTCATCTGTGTATCTGATATTACTTATATTTTTCCCAGCAACCTTGATTCCAGCTTCTGCTTCATCCTTCCTGGCATTTTGCATAATGTACTCTGCATATAAGTTAAATAAGCAGGGTGACAAAGTATATTCTTAATGTACTCCTTTCCCAGTTTGGAACCAATCCATTGTTCTTTGTCTGGTTCTAACTGTTGCATACAGTTTTCTCAGGAGGCAAATTTGGTGATCTTGATTCCAATCTTGATTTTAGCTTATAATTCATCAGTGAGGTTCTGCAGGCAAGAATATTGGAGTGGATTGCCATTTCTTTCTCCATAGGACCACATTTTGTTAGAACTCTTCACTAGAGTTAGATGAATAGATGACCCATCCATCTTGGGTGGTCCTGCACAGCATGTCTTATATCTTCTTTGAGTTACACAAGCCCCTTTGCCGTGACCTGATCCATGAAGTGGATGGCTATATAATAGCTGTATAGAGAAACAAAACTCCGTGGCTATTTGGGACTGAGTAGTCAGAAAAAAATCAATGTGATGTGATTATTTCTCAACTGTGTGTATTGTACAGTGAGTGATGGGGAAGTGCCTTGTGGGTAATTGCTCGTGGAAGGCCTGCACGTATGTATAAGGCTATTACAGTCATCCATCCAAAATACTGCCAAGTTTTTGGACAAGGAGGATAGTACTTGAGATGGTTAATAGTAGAGGAATTTATGAAATATTTCAAATATAAAAGCCTGAGGACTTAATGATCAATCTGTTGGATGACATGGAGTGGGGAAGAGTATAATCAAAATTAGTCCTTGACTTTTAACTTGAAGAACTGGGTGGATATTGGCTAGATTTTAAACCAAGGCAGGGAAGATTGCAAAAAATTATGCGGATAGCAGATGGAACACAAGCAAATCAAAGTTATGATTTAGATATGATAACCTTGACTTGCTTATTTGTCATCCAACTAGCTCTATCAGCTAATTTATTTGGTAACTTCATATTTTAGATACAGTTTAGAAAACATTAGCACATATATGACTTTCTAAACCAAGGTACAAGGCAGTACCTTGAATAGCTCTAAGAATAAAGAGCTAAGAACAAATCCTGGATATACTCCTACATTTATATTTCAAGTAGAGGAAGTAGGTACCATAAGGAAGACTTAGAAGGAGCAACCAGTGAGATAGGGGAAATAAACAGAAGAGAATGTGATCACAGAAGCCAAGAGAGGAAAGCAGTAGTCATCTGTGTTGAAGGCCAGTGAAAGTTCAAATAAGAAAGACCAGAAAAGTAATTCCTGGTTTTGGCAACACCCATATTATTAGTCACCTCCATCAGCACATACATTAATGGCCTTCATCGGTTCTCTTTCAGTAGAATGGTGCAGAGGATAAAGTCTGATCAGAATGGGTTGAGGAGAGATTTATAGATAAATTAGTAGTAGTAGTAACTACCAGCAACTCTTTTAAGATGGGGTTGTCTGTGAAGAGAAAAAGTAGGGCAATAGGCATAGGAAGCTGTGTCATTGTTAATGTTCCCCTTAGAGTGAGATCATTTTGTCCTCCTAAGCCTATCGAAGTTGCCGTCTATCATCACTTTATTGTCACTGCTTTCCACTATTTTATTTTATTCATTTTGGTTGCTTTGACAAATTCATGCTCTTCATTCACACACTTAGTTCCTGCTGCCTCCTTTCTTCTAAATACAAAAGCTTTTCAAGCCCCTCAAATGTAATAATTTGTCTCTGGGCAGCCTCACACCAGCTTTCTCTTTTGTGTGGTCCACAACCTGCCTACAGGAAACACTCACATCCTTTGTCCTGGTAAATCCTGGAAGTGAAATGATGACTCATTCTCAACTCAGTAATTTCTCCTTTGCTTTGCCGGTTACAGTTAGCTTGCTTATCTCTTAGCTTTTATGCATATTTCATTCTTCTGTATGTTTATACATTTTTATTTATTTTGTTACATTTAACATATTGCCCTCTTTCGTGGTAGTGATAAAAGAGTAGAGTTAGAAATTATAACACATTTTAAAAGTCCCCCTCAAAATGCTCTTTCCCAACCATCTCTGAAACTTTTATACTTAAGATGTGGGGGCTATATTTCAAAGCCATGAAAACATTTTCAGCTAAAGCCTTAGAAAATATGTTACTTTGGCTCCTTTTTTGATGGTTCTTCTTTATTCTATCTTGATATCTTGACCAATACTTACCTCTAACATCCCTTCTATGTCTTATTTCATAAAGTCAAATTTCTCATTTCTTTGGAGTCCTGGGACTTCTGAGTCTTTTTAGTTTTTACTGAGTGACAAGCAGTAGAAGCTGAGATAAGACTGGACAGGATCTAACCCAGTTTAATTAGAACTCTCCTTCCTTTTTAGACCCTGTAACTTATTAGTTATAGAAGTTGACCATATTTCCTGGAATATATGTTTCAAATCTGCCCTCTCCCCTTTTATCCAATCACCTTTGCCCTTCAGGCCCTCAGCTGGACCACTGAGCTCCTCTTGATCACCTCCTCTAGCTTCAGCCCTCCAAACCATGGTAATTAGCTTTCAAAATCATGCATCTGGATTTATCCCTTTATTCTTTACTTTAAATCTTTCAAAGGCATCCCATTGCCTACTGAATAAATAAACTCTAAACTCATTCAAAAATTAGTGTCTGACTCTTTCTCCAAAATTATCTCCTGTCAGCTCTTTCTCTCACATACACATCTGCAGTGATACTGAACTATAGTCTGCACACAGGGGTGATGACAGGGCACTTCTTAAACAGTTGGAAATAAAAGAAATAAAATTATCTTCCCATAGCTACATTATAAAATCATACCACAGTAGAAGAGAGCAGAGAAATATAAATTTACTTTAAAAAGAGAGCATGATTTCTATTATAGTGGGTTTATTATGCCAGCACACCAGAAGAGGAAGAACAGAATTACTGGTAATAATAATTGGCCCTGGTTTTCATGAGGTGGCTGACTTGCTTTCTGTGTGAAGTATGGAACTCAGGAATTGATTCCTTGGGGAATTGATAGGTGCTTTTATAACCGGTGGTGACCATAACTGGCCAACAGTTGCAACAGCTCCCCAAGGGCATGCTAATCAAGGGCTCCCCAAGGCCATGCTCATCAGGGGCTCTGACTCCTCAGGGATAAAGAGTTGAGGACTGGTGGAAAATGAAGGCAACTTATGATGACTGGTAAGAGAAGGAAGATGATAAATATAAATTCTTCAAGAAAGGCTGCACCTGCAGGTATATTATCTTACCCTTCTACAGTTTGTAGGTCTTTCCTTTTCTTTTTTTTTTCCCTCCGAAATTGTGAGTGACCATCTCCTTAAAGTACCATTGACAGTACAGATTGAATCTAATGCGGTTCAAAATTGGATTTAAAGTGGGACAAGGGGTTTATCTTCTCTGATCTTCATGCCTTAGTCATCACCACCACTGCAGGTCTCACAGAGTGTTTGATTAATGAGTGACATTTGATCCTATATAATGTTGCCTTGGACAAAGGAACCCACTTGAGGTCTAAGGCAGAGTACAACAATGAGCACATATGTTCCAGAAGCTTCCAGTCTAGTAGACCTATGGCATGCCCTCTTAAAATATATATGAAGTGCTAGCTTGAGGATTGGATGTGATCTGTCAAGATGCAATATATACTTTGTACCAACCAGGATGAGGAGTTGCGGTATTCCTTACGACTAGAAGATATGAGTTTGAAACCAAACAGTAGATGTAGGAGGAAATCTCATTATATCTCCTAATGATTCTCTTGAGGAATTGGTGCTACTCTTTATTACAGTTTTAGGTTTTTACTAGACTAGAGGTCCAAGGATGGAAATGCTTCTACCAGGGAATTTGGTACATGTTCACTGGCACTTAAACTTAAGACTTAAGCCTGCTAAATCCACATCCATTCTCTATTCCCAACCTCAGGGTCAGGCCCCGAGTTTAGCAAAGACTAGCCAGGGTTCTGAATTTATATTTGTTTGAAAATTCCCTAATTTCACCGTCTTGTCTAAAATGTAGGATTCAGCCCATTCTGTCCTCTGGTTATTCTCTTTTAATGATGCTCAGAGCCCCTCTGAATTTCACAGTGCCTTGAGTGGATAGTTGAGTGACCTGAGCTTGTTATTGGCTTTTCCTTCAATGTGTTGTTTTTGTTTTTTTTTTTTTTTTTTTGGTGGGTTGAGGGAAATGATTTTATTTTTTAATTTATTTATTTTAATTAATTTATTTTTTTTTACTTCTCAATATAGTATTGGTTTTGCCATACATCAATGTTTTAATGACACTTAGCAACCACCTTCTGACTTTCCAAACCTTGAAATTGCCATTGCCCTATTTGCAACATTTTGCAAATATAGGAGATATATAAACAATACACCTTCTACCAATATCCCAACACAATTCAGCATGGGTGAGCATCTTAATAACTGTGGCACTACAACATGCCCACTTACCAAATCAAGATTGGCATCCCTTCCTGGGGATTCAGGTATGGGAATCTGGAGCTTAACATAGCTTCAGGAACTCTAGGAACTAGTATAGAATGTTCTCCTCAGGGTTGTCCCAGTATGGAGATAACAGAGTAGTCCCTGGAGAGGTACCAGTTTTTTCTAAAGAGATGATTTTATCAATTGGAGTACCATACTGTCTTGATGAAGTAGAGCAAGTCTTGAAGATTGAGTTCTGTGAAAATGAGCCTTCCGAGATCCATGAACATGGTGCCTGACATCAGGATAGCAGGATCAACAAAATGTAGAAAAGTTAGGATTGCCTGAACTATGAATAGATGAAAGTGGACAGTCTTGTTCCTGACTCTTTCAGTGAGCCAGCTTCCTTCTCCTGCTTCCCAAGTCAAAATGTCAACCAACATGTATACCCCAACATTTTCAGCCTGTTGTTCTCACTGGCAAAGCAGGCTTCCAGGATAAAAGAGCCTTCCAACAAAGACATGCAGGTGCTGACAGCTGGCACCCTCTCAGGAGGTAGGACACAGTGGATAGCCAAGGCAACAAAAACAGCTGCTGTTAAAGTTAGGGCCTGGAGATGTGGAAGTTTTCAAGATCTTTGCTCCTGGCCAGTTAGCTCTCTTCCCAACAAATTCATGACTTTCACTAACTCTTTGTTTCAAATTCTAAAAGAATTATTGGAATTTTACTGAGGCCTTCACCTAATGGACTGCTCCATACCTCTATATGCTGTACATGGCATTAATTAGAATGTCTTCCACTGATTTCAGCCTGGAGAGTTATTCATTGTTCAGAGAGTTTAGATCCCCCTTTTTTTCGAAAGCATTATGTTTCCCTGGTTGTCTCTATTCATCTGCCTTTCTACTGCTATGGAACCTCAGGCTTCATTTTACTATGGTTCTTATCATACTGCATTGTCACCCGTATGTCTTCCCAGCTATACCAGAAGGTTTTTTTATGGCCTTACATATCACGACTTTGCCTAATGTCTGGTATATACTAGACAGTTATATAGTGAATTAACAAATTAAATCCATTAACTTGAGAAGTATTTTCTCCTTTGGTTTAGGTATCTAAATGAAAAGATGAGAATATAGGTATGATCCAGAAGCAAGCAGAAGTTAATTTCATTAGAAGCCAATTACTAAGTCATCATCATATATTACAGACATATTTCTAAACAGGGTATATGAAATCAAATATGCAAACAAACTGAGTTCAAGAACAAATATACTTGAGGGCTTAATCTTTAAAATAAAGACTTAAATTACTAGAGAGTAACTGTTACTATATTTCTTCCCTGCTCTCATGCTCTACAGTCCTTATCTTCCTCTTTCATTTTATTTTTCTCTTTAAATCTTATAACTGTAGCGTCTGAGCCCCAATTAGAATATAAGTTCCTTCAGGATAGGAGTTTTTATATATTTTTTATTTTTTCATTATTGAATTTATCAGTACCTAAAAAAATTGCCTGACTCACCATAGAAACTCAAGTACTTATTAAAAAATTGAATAAATCTAACCTTTTAGCAACATCCATGTGATGTATTACTCTGATTAATTTTTTTTTCAAAAATAAGGAACACAAAAATTAAAAGGTTTAAAAGTGGTATTGCTATAGACAACATATAATTTGTGTGTTCAAGGTGAACAAGTTGAATTATTTTAAAATTAAAATATGTATTAATTCAATTTTTAAAATACTAGATGAAGATTTGGGTTTTTTTTTAAAAACAATAGGAAAATTTAATTGGGAATATTTATACTATGGAATGTGATGAAGAATTACCATATATGCACATATACCCATAATAAAATCTGAGCTATTATATAGCATTTATTTAATTCCTCATTATTACAGAATTGATGAAATTTGTAACCAAAATGACTAAGGGAAATGTATATATTCTCATTTGTTTTCTCCTTCAGCTATGCATTGTTTTGTTACATGTACCATTTAATCTAGAGCAAAGTAGCTTCACTGAATTAGAACTTTCCATTTATTCATGTAAGTGTCAAGTTTATGTCTACCCTTGCTCAGAGTATATTTACATTATAATCTTGACCAACTATATGTTTGTCACTTTACCTCTGTTTCTACTTTATTATCAATTGATAGGATACTATACTTACGAAAATGTTGTGATTCTTCATAAAGGAGAGAGGTTTGGTGCAGGCACCTGTTAGTGAAGGGAGAAAAATCTCTCTCGGCTGCAGCTCTTGTCTATGATGGTCATCCCTAACCTGCTCGCTTTTCCTCTGAGTGCAGCGGGGGAATGGGAAATAGAGGCTTTCCTGGTTGTGACACTATGTGATTTCTGAGTCCCCCTGAAGTTATGGCTCTTATTATGTTCCCTGTGTCACAACATGAAATGCAGTCCTCTGTTATAGCCCAACATTTTGTGATCCATCACCAGCTATGGATTCCATAATTGTTGCTTCATCTCTTAGTTGGAAAATACTGAGGCAGGTTGACTCTCCAGCCTTATATCCCTTTAATGAATGAAGGGGCTGGAGTATACTGCTTGGTAATGTGATGGCTTTTGAAGTAAATTTCCCAAACTGAAGCAAGAGTAAGAAATCTGGAAGGGGCTTCTGAATTCATCTTTTAGAAAGATGGGAACTATTAGACTCTGGAGAAAACAAGCAGCAGCTACAGAAGGTATGGAGGACTCCAGGTTGGATTAGAGATGTCAGAAATAACTAAGGTGTTCATTTAAGAGCAACCAAAGGAAAATAAAAGGATTTGAGTTGTTTGTCTTAGCTGAAAGCACTTCAAATGGAGAAAGGCAGCTTCAGTACTTATTTACAAGCTTAGGTAAAGAATTAAATTAAATTTCATTGGGTTCTTTGATAGCTCTTTTCATGGACTTAGCCCATATTTTATTGAATTTAACTCTAAGACTATTTTTGGGCCAAATAAGCTTTTCCAGAATAAACTATTTCAAAGTAGCATTGGCTCCACTTTTCTCTAAAAGATGCTTCTTCCTGTTCACTACTGTAATGAATAGGTATCCTTTTTATATGCTCCTTTGGAGCAGAGTCACATGCTTAGTTACATAATCATAATTTTATTTTATCTATGTCCATGTGCTATGCATTATATCATTTGATCTTCACAAACATTTGGGAGAGGGGCAATATATTCTGCAGCTTATAAATAAACGTCAGAAAAGTTAAGGGACTTGTGGGTGGAAAACTCCTCGTTGATTTCACAACTAATACTTAAGTCAGATCTAGTTGATAAGTGGTGATTAAGACTCAGGAAACAGACTTTACCAGGCATGTACATCAGAATCCAGTGAGAGGCTTTCTAAACCCATACCTCAGACTTCCACACAGACTTGGGACCAGAACTTTGAAAAAGCTGCCTCTGTGGCTAAAATCCATGGCTTTAGATGAGGGACCCAAGTCTCATCCTGCCAATGTCCCTGTGTGCAAGTAATACTAAGGCAGTACTCCAGGCCACGCATATTCATATACTAATGACCAGACTTCTAGCCAGAGTTCAACTTGGTTCATCACTGTTCAGTGTCTGATGAGTGTAAACCAAGGGGCTGTCCCTGCATCAGTATGGAGTGGGCAGCTCCAGAGAGTAGGGGACAAACTTTATTTCCTCTATCTAGAAAGGTAAACAACAGATCTGGCAAAAGTCCCAAAGAGATTGGAAAGTCATTTTCTTGAATAAGTTCAGTTCAGTCACTCAGTTGTGTCTGACTCTTTGCGACCCCAAGGACTGAAGCATGCCAGGCTTCTCTGTCCATCACCAATTCCTGGAGCTTGCTTAAACTCATGTCCATCCAACCATCCCATCCTCTGTCATCCCCTTCTCCTCCTGCCTTAATCTTTCCCAGCATCAGGGTCTTTTCCAATGAGTCAGTTTTTCTCATCAGGTGGCCAAAGTATTGGAGTTTCAGCTACAGCATCAGTCTTTCCAGTGAATATTCAGGACTGATTTCCTTTAGGATGGACTGGTTGGATTTTCTTGCAGTCCAAGGGACTCTCAAGAGTCTTCTTCAACACCATAGTTCAAAAAGCATCAATTCTTTGATA
Source organism: Ovis aries (assembly GCF_016772045.2). Classification (NCBI taxonomy): domain Eukaryota; kingdom Metazoa; phylum Chordata; class Mammalia; order Artiodactyla; family Bovidae; genus Ovis; species Ovis aries. The sequence continues at coordinate 92,187,810 of NC_056057.1, forward strand.
CTCAGCTTTCTTTATAGTCCAACTCTCACACGCATACATGACTACTGGAAAAACCATAGCCTTGACTAGACAGACCTGATAAAGTAATGCCTCTGCTTTTTAATATGCTGTCTAGGTTGGTCACAACTTTTCTTCAAAGGAGCAAGTATCTTTTAATTTCATGGCTGCAATCACCATCTGAAGTGATTTTGTAGCCACCCTCCTCCCCCAAATAAAGTCTCTCACTCTTTCCATTGTTTCCCCATCTATTTGTCATGAAGTGATGGGACCAGATGCCATGATCTTAATTTTCTGAATGTTGAGTTTTAAGTCAGTTTTTCTACTCTCCTCTTTCACTTTCATCAAGCAGCTCTTTAGTTCCTCTTCTCTTTCTGACCTAAGTGTGATATCATCTGCATATCTGAGGTTATCTATATTTCTCTTGGCAATATTGATTCCAGCTTGTGCTTCATCCAGTCCAGCATTTCTCATGATGTACTCTGCACATAATTAAATAAGCAGGGTGATAATATACAGCCTTGATATACTCCTATCCCGATTTGGAACCAGTCTGTTGTTCCGTGTCCAGTTCTAACTGTTGCGTCTTGACCTGCATATAGATTTCTCAGGAGACAGATCAGGTGGTCTGGCATTCCCAATACTTTAAGAATTTTCCACAGTTTGTTGTGATCCACACAGTCTTTGGCATAGTCAATAAAGCAGAGGTGGAATTTGAATAAAGTTCTGGAAAATAGGAACATGTTATTCCAGCATTCCTTCTTGAAATCATGGATCTTAAAGAGACCTAGAATGGTTTGCATAGCATGGTCCAGGATGGTCACTTGTGCTCTGAGCTGTGGAGAGAGGACACATCTAAGAGAAGATACCGAATCATCACAGGACAGAGGTTGTAGTGAAAATCCCCCGAGGGGCCACTGCTAGGAGCAGAGAATGGTATGAAAACCTACTGAAGCAAAAGGCAGTGGTGGTTTTTCTGATAGTTTCTCCCAAAGGAAATAGTTCCACCTGGGGTCTGTTTATGCACTTACTCATTTAGTAAATAAACATTTACTGAGTGTCTTTTCTGTACTTGTATTAAGTCCCTGAGATGCAGAATTAATTAATTGGCTTAGATTTCAAGGAGGGGAAATAATATTTCAAAACAATAGATGTGTTCAGCTTTTGATTGCTGATAATATCAATAACCTCAGATATGCAGATGACACCACCCTTATGGCAGAAAGTGAAGAACTAAAGAGCCTCTTGATGAAAGTGAAAGAGGAGAGTGAAAATGTTGGCTTAAAGCTCAACATTCAGAAAATGAAGATCATGGCATCTGGTCACATCACTTCATGGAAAATAGATGGGCAAACAATGGAAACAGTGGCTGACTTTATTTTGGGGGGCTCCAAAATCACTGCAGATGGTGATTGCAGCCATGAAATTAAAAGATGCTTACTCCTTGGAAGGAAACTTATGGCCAACCTAGACAGCATGTTAAAAAGCAGAGACATTCCTTTACCAACAAAGGTCCATCTAGTCAAGGCTATGGTTTTTCCAGGAATCATGTATGCATGTGAGAGTTGGACTATAAAGAAAGCTGAGCACCAAAGAATTGATGCTTTTAAACTATGGTGTTGGAGAAGACTCTTGAGAGTCCCTTGGACTGCAAGGAGTTCCAACCAGTCCATCCTAAAGGAGATCAGTCCTGGGTGTTCATTGGAAGGACTGATGTTGACGGTGCAACTCCAATACTTTGGCCATCTGATGTGAAGAACTGACTCATTGGAAAAGACCCTGATGTTGGGAAAGATTGAAGGCAGGAGGAGAACGGGATGACAGAGGGTGAGATGGTTAGATGGCATCACTGACTCAATGGACTTGAGTTTGGGTAAACTCCCAGAGTTGGTGATAGACAGGGAGGCTTGATGTGCTGCAGTTCATGCGGTTGCAAAGAGTAAGGGCACAACTGAGCGACTGAACTGAACTGAATTGATATTGTATTCTGTTTTCTGTTATTCTAAAGAGAAGCTCTTCTGCCCATTCTTGGATGTGGTAAATGTATCAGGAAGTAAAAAAATAATGCCTGCCTATCCCTGACCAGGATGGGAGAAAGATCTTTCTGCTTCCCAAAACTGGATACTTTAAGGTTTTGTGCTGTAAGAGTTGAGGTTTCTTTAGGATGGTTGATCAAGTATTTTTAGAAGGATCACCAAGCTGAATTAAGGGAAGGGAAGTGAAACAAAATTATGAAAGAAAGGTGATTCTTTTTCTCCTCTTTGCCCTAATAATATATTGGGAAGAAGTGACAGGGAAAAGAAACTTAGCAGCAGGGAAAAGAACTTAAATCCTTGGGCTCCATTCCTGTGACAGCTGTCTGGGAGTGGGCCCAGAAGAGCTTGCCAGGAGGATGAATTACTCCGTTACTGAGCCAAGGTAAATCATATTTTCAGCTCTGTGTCTGGAGTGGTAAGATACCGTGATAGTTAGTACAAGACCATGACCAGATCAGGGGAAAACGAATGGTTTCCCAAAGGAAAATCTGTAGGACAGATGTGTGCACTGGATACATTGATTTTAGCTAGACAGTCAAACCCAACTGAGGTCTACTACATCTCTTGCCAAGACATATTAAATCATCTGTCCATTCATTACAGTACAGAAAATATGTTAGTCCTTTATAAGAGTTTAATAAATAGGGAAACAAGTAATGTAAATTGAAATTAAAATTTTTTAGGTATATGCAATATGTCCATTGTTAAACTTGAAAATTTTGGTGTTAAAGGATATCATTTTTAAAAGTATATTAAAAGTGGATATGGAATATTCAATAAATGGTGTTAGGACAGCTAAATTGCCTTCTGGAAAAAGTAAAAGTAAAGTTTTTTCCATAACTTTCAATGTAAAGAAAATGGATCAAAAATATGAATCCTGAAATCATAAAAATACTAAATAATCTGTGGAAGAATAAAAGCAGGGTATTGGTGAATATTTTCTCTAAATATGAAATAAAACTCTAAATTCAAATTTAAAAATTGATGCATTTTACATTAAAAAAAAAAAACCTACATTGACAAAGCTTCCATAAGATAAGCCAAAAGAACAAGAATTTGTTTCTCTAACAGTTATAAAGCATTGACATATCAATAAGATTCTCCATCAACATAGTATGTAGAAATATGAGCAAACAGATGGGAAGAAGCAGCATGGGAGAGATCAAGGAAAGAAACAGAGAATGAAGAAAAATCACAAAAGAAAAGATTTTCAAATTCACTTATCCCAAAAGATAAATGAATTCAAACTAGGATTCCACTTATCTGCTATTAGATAAAGACTGTGTTCAATTTGTTGTTTGGTTGCTCAGTTGTGTCTGACTCTGTGACCCCATGACTGTAACACACCAGACTTCCCTGTCCTTGGCTGTCTCCCAGAGTTGTTTCAAGCTCATGTCCATTGCAGAGAAGGAAATGGCACCCCAATCCAGTACTCTTGCCTGGAAAATCCTATGGACGGAGGAGCCTGGTGGCTGCAATCCATGGGGTTGCTAAGAGTCAGACACGACTGAGCGACTTCACTTTCACTCTTCACTTTCATGCACTGGAGAAGGAAATGGCAACCTACTCCAGTGTTCTTGCCTGGAGAATCCCAGGGACGGGAGCCTGGTGAGCTGCCGTCTATGGGATCGCACAGAGTCGGACAAGACTGAAGCGACTTAGCAGCAGTAGCAGCAGCAGCAGCCTGTCCATTGAGTTGATGATGCTGCCCAGCCATTTCATCCTCTGTAACCCCCTTCTCCTCCTGCCCTCAGTCTTTTCTAGCATCAGGGTCTTTTCCAATGAGTCAGTTCTTCACATCAGGTGGCCAAAGTATTGGAGTTTCAGCTTCATCATCAGTCTTTCCAATGAATATTCAGGGTTGACTTTCTTCAGGATTGACTGGTTTGATTTCCTTGCTGCCCAAAGGACTCTCAAGAGTCTTCTCCAGTGCCACAGCTCAAAAGCATCAATTCTTCAGCACTCAGCCTTCTTTATGGTTCAACTCTCACGTCCACACATGGCTACTGGAAAAACCATAGCTTTGACTAGACGGACATTTGTTGGCAAGGTGATGTCTCTGTTTTTTATTATTCTGTCTAGGTTGGTCACAGCTTTTCTTCCAAGGAGCAAGCATCTTTTAATTTTGTGGCAGCAGTCATCATCTGCAGTGCTTTTGTAGGGCCCCAAAGTAAACTCTGTCACTGTTTCCACTGTTTCCCCATCTATTTGCCATGAAGTGATGGGACCAGATACCATGACCTTGGTTTTTTGAAGGTTGAGTTTTAAGCCACCTTTTTCACTCTCCTCTTTCACCTTCATCAAGAGGCTCTTTAGTTCCTCCTTACTCTCTGCCTAAGGGTGCCATCTGCATATCTGAGGTTATTGATATTTCTCCTGGCAATCTTGATTCCAACTGGAGCTTCAACATACTGTATTTACAAAGGTATATAGAAGCAGGACTTTCAGACATAGAATATAAAGAGAATCAGCCTCTGTAGAAGCTCATTTGGAAATATCAGTCAAAATATAAAATATCCATTCCCATTGAATGGTTAATTCCATTTCTTAAGTTTTGCTCCATATATTAATTGACATGTGTAAGAACTGGTACTTTTTCAAGATATTCACTATGGTCTTATTTCAAATAGCAGAAGACTTCGTTCAAGACATTTGATGATGTTTTAATTATATAATGGAATATTATGTAGCTGTGAAAAAATGAAACTGAGTAAGCTCTTTAAGGACTGATATGAAATTATTTTTGAATGAATGAAAGTAAAAAAAAAATAAGGTAAATATATTGAAATTATGCCAGTGTTCTATAGTTGCTGTTGTAAAACTTGGACACAAGTTTAGAGGCTTAAAACAATATGAATTTATTTTCTTACAAGTCTGCAATTCAGAAGGTTGGCAGGATTCTACCAGGATAACTCAAGGTTTTGTCAGTGTTACAGACCTTCTTGGAAGCTTGTTCTTTCATCAACTTCTCCAAGTCCCCCACATTCTTTATTTCATAGTTCTCTTCTTTCTTCTTCAAAACCAGCAACATCACACCACTCTGAATCCCCCTCTGTAGTCACACGTCTCTCGGATCACAGCTGGGAAAAGTTCTCTGACTATAAGTATTTATGTGATCAGGATAATCAAAAATGATCCAGACCCATCTGGATAACCCAAAATAATCTCATCTCAAGGGCATATCTTTAGTCACACATATAAATTTCATTTTTCCAAGGATTAGAGGTGGACATCTTTAGACTCCTTCTGCAATACATATCCCTGCGCATAAGATGCTACTGCTTCTTTTTTTAAATGATAAAAAAAAAATTTAGAAAATCCTAGAATCCTATGTAAAATAATTAACACTGTTTGCCTGATGGAAGAGGAATGAATTAGACCTGACAGGCAGACTTCTTGTGTTTTCTTTGTACTGTTTGAAATTTGAATCATTTAAATTACTGTCCTATAAAATCTACATTTTATTCAGTTGAACCTTAGAATTCTCTATCAGATTGTCTTTTTTAGCTTTTTATTTTATGTTGAAATATAACTGATTAACACTGTTGCGATGACTTTGTGCCTTTTAAAGGATAAAATCAAGCCTCTTTGTGAAATATAAAATGAAGATACATGCTGATTTATTTCATCCCAGTCTGGGATTGTAAGCCCTAGTGTTTGATGAATAATGAATGTGACTGAGAAACATCTCAGGGCCCTTGTGAAGGAGAACCAGCAGTGAGGAAGCTCGGGGGAGAGCTAGAGTGTGGACACCAAAACAGGGTAGGAGGAGCAGGGGTTGCTTCTTTGACCCGTTCCTGCTGCTAAAGTCTCCCTGTATTTTTATGTCAGCAATTCCACAAGAGCCTGAGGAGAAGCTTGTATTAAAACCAGGCACAAGGGAGAAGTAAAAAGGGGGAGGGAGATTCAACTGCATTATCCTTTTCAGACTCAGAGGAGGTGGATGCTCTGATTATATTAACAAAAGACAGACTACAGGAGGCAGAATGAGAAAGGTTTATCGTCCCTCTCTCAAATTTTTAATATTGAAATGGTGGCCAGGTGACACAGGTTTTGATATAGGAGGTTAAATAGCATTGTTCAGTTCAGTTCAGTCTCTCAGTCATGTCTGACTCTTTGCGACCCCATGAATCACAGCACGCCAGGCCTCCCTGTCTATCACAACTTCCGGAGTTCACTCAGACTCACGTCCATTGAGTCAGTGATGCCATCCAGCCATCTCATCCTCTGTCATCCCCTTCTCCTCTTGCCCGCAATCCCTCCCAGCAACAGAGTCTTTTCCAATGAGTCAATTCTCCGAATGAGGTGACCAAAGTACTGGAGTTTCAGCTTTAGCATCATTCCTTCCAAAGAAATCCCAGGGCTGATCTCCTTCAGAATGGACTGGTTGGATCTCCTTGCAGTCCAAAGGACTCTCAAGAGTCTTCTCCAACACCACAGTTCAAAAGCATCAATTCTTTGGCACTCAACCTTCCTCACAGTCCAACTGTCACATCCATACATGACCACAGGAAAAACCATAGCCTTGACTAGACGGACCTTAGTCAGCAAAGTAATGTCTCTGCTTTTGAATATGCTATCTAGGTTGGTCATAACTTTTCTTCCAAGGAGTAAGCGTCTTTTAATTTCATGGCTGCAATCACCATCTGCAGTGATCTTGGAGACCAAAAAAATAAAGTCTGACACTGTTTCCACTGTTTCCCCATCTATTTCCCTTGAAGTGATGGGACCAGATGCCATGATCTTCGTTTTCTGAATGTTGAGCTTTAAGCCAACTTTTTCACTATCCACTTTCAGTTTCATCAAGAGGCTTTTTAGTTCCTCTTCACTTTCAGCCATAAGAGTGGTGTCATCTGCATATCTGAGGTTATTGATACTTCTCCCAGCAATCTTGATTCCAGCTTGTGTTTCTTCCAGTCCAGCATTTCTCATGAGGTACTCTGCATAGAAGTTAAATAAGCAGGGTGACAATATACAGCCTTGAGGTCCTCCTTTTCCTATTTGGAACCACTCTTTTATTCCATGTCCAGTTCTAACTGTTGCTTCCTGACCTGCATACAGATTTCTCAAGAGGCAGATCAGGTGGTCTGGTATTCCCATCTCTTTCAGAATTTTCCACAGTTTATTGTGATCCACACAGTCTAAGGCTTTGGCATAGTCAATAAAGCAGAAGTAGATGTTTTTCTGGAACTCTCTTGCTTTTTCAATGATCCAGTGGATGTTGGCAAATTGATCTCTGGTTCCTCTGCCTTTTCTAAAACCAGCTTGAACATCAGGAAGTTCATGGTTCATGTATTGCTGAAGCCTGTCTTGGAGAATTTTGAGCATTAATTTAATAGCATGTGAGATGAGTGGAATTGTGTGGTAGTTTGAGCATTCTTTGGCATTGCCTTTCTTTGGGATTGGAATGAAAACTGACCTTTTCCAGTCCTGTGGCCACTGCTGAGTTTTCCAAATTTGCTGGCATACTGAATGCAGCACTTTCACAGCATCATCTTTCAGGATTTGAAACAGCTCAACTGGAATTCCATCACCTCCTTTAGCTTTGTTCATAGTGATGCTTTCTAAGGCTCACTTGACTTCACATTCCAGGATGTCTGGCTCTAGATGAGTGATCATACCATCGTGATTATCTGGGCCATGAAAATCTTTTTTGTACAGTTCTTCTGTGTATTCTAGCCATCTCTTCTTAATATCTTCTGCTTCTGTTAGGTCCATACCATTTCTGTCCTTAATCGAGCTCATCTTTACATGAAATGTTCCCTTGGTATCTCAGATTTTCTTGAAAATATCTCTAGTCTTTCCCATTCTGTTCTTTTCCTCTATTTCTTTGCATTGATCACTGAAGAAGGCTTTCTTATCTCTTCTTGCTATTCTTTGGAACTCTCCATTCCAATGCTTATATCTTTCCTTTTCTCCTTTGCTTTTTGCCTCTCTTCTTTTCACAGCTCTTTGTAAGGCCTCCCCAGACAGCCATTTTGCCTTTTTGCATTTCTTTTCCGTGGGGATGGTCTTGATCCCTGTCTCCTGTACAACGTCACAAACCTCATTGCATAGTTCATCGGGCACTCTATCTATCAGATCTAGGCCCTTAAATCTATTTCTCACTTCCACTGTATAATCATAAGGGATTTGATTTAGGTCATTCCTGAATGGTCTAGCGGTTTTCCCTGCTTTCTTCAATTTAAATCTGAATTTGGCAATAAGGAGTTCATGATCTGAGCCACAGTCAGCTCCTGGTCTTGTTTTTGTTGATTGTATAGAGCTTCTCCATCTTTGGCTGCAAAGAATATAATCAATCTGATTTTGGTGTTGACCATCTGGTGATGTCCATGTGTGGAGTCTTCTCTTGTCTTGTTGGAAGAGGGTGTTTGCTATGACCAGTGTATTTTCTTGGCAAAACTCTATTTCAAATGTGGGTGGCTGCGACAGATGCACTAAGTGTGGGCAGCTGCGACCGGTGCACTAAGCACAGCCAAGAGGAGCTACCCCACATCTGAGGTCAGAGGCAGAAGCCGGGAAGGATCCATGCCCAAAGGGCTGTGGCCAAGAGGAGTTACCCCACATCCGAGGTTGGGGCAGTGGCCGAGAGTGCCAGGCTGCGAAGGTGCAGGAACAGCCGAGAGGAGCTACCCCGCATCCGAGGTCAGGGACCGCTGGGAAGAGCCACCCTGTGCCCCTGGCCAGGGGCGGCAGCCGGGAGGAGCAACGCCACGTCCAAGGAGCAGTGGCTGCACGGGCGCAGGAGGGCCTAGAGGAGCTATCCCACCATGAAGGTCAGGAAGGGCAGTGGTGAGGAGATACCCTTCGTCCAAGATAAGGAGCAGTGGCTGGGCTTTGCTGGAGCAGCTGTGAAGAGATACCCAACACCCAAGGTAAGAGAAACCCAAGTAAGTTGGTAGGTGTTGCAAGAGGGCATCAGAGGGCAGACACACTGACACCATACTCACAGAAAACTAGTCAATCTAATCACAGTAGGACCACAGCCTTGTCTAACTCAATGAAACTAAGCCATGCCCACGGGGCAACCCAAGATGGGCGGGTCATGGTGGAGAGGTCTGACAGAATGTGGTCCACTGGAGAAGATAATGGCAAACCACTTCAGTATTCTTGCCTTGAGAACCCCATGAACAGTATGAAAAGGCAAAATGATAGGATACTGAAAGAGGAACTACCCAGGTCAATAGGTGCCCAGTATGCTACTGGAGATCAGTGGAGAAGTAACTCCAGAAAGAATGAAGGGATGGAGCCAAGGCAAAAGCAATACCCAGTTGTGGATGTGACTGGTGATAGAAGCAAGGTCCGATGCTATAAAGAGCAATATTACACAGGAACCTGGAATGTCAGGTCCATGAATCAAGGCAAATCGGAAGTGGCCAAACAAGAGATGGCAAGAGTGAAAGTCGACATTCTAGGAATCAGCGAACTAAAATGGACTGGAATGGGTGAATTTAACTCAGATGACCATTATATTTACTACTGCGGGCAGGAATCCCTTAGTAGAAATGGAGTAGCCATCATGGTCAAAAAGAGAGTCTGAAATGCAGTATTCGGATGCAATCTCAAAAATGACAAAATGGTCTCTGTTCATCTCCAAGGCAAACCATTCAATATCACAGTAATCCAAGTCTATGCCTCAACCAGTAACGCTGAAGAAGCTGAAGTTGAAAGGTTCTATGAAGACCTACAAGACATTTTGGAACTAACACCCAATAGCATTGACATAGTAACAAAAGCTCTTGTGGAAACTTAATTAAAATTGACTAGACATCTTTTTCAAGTGAAGAATGAAATCACTTCCAACCAGTCGTTAAGAAAGTCACAAGTAATTAACTAGAAATTTAGGCAAAAATACCAAAGATAAATTCAAACGTGAAATCTTAGATGGTTGATAAAACACAACAGTTTCACCATATTAGTGAAAATTAAGCAAAAATTAAAGTAAAAAGAAATACCATTTCACACTTAATAGATTGACAGTTTTTAAAATTTGAGTATCTAAATATTGACATGAATGTGGAGAACCTTTAACTTTTCAGTACAATTTGGCAAAATCTGCTGTATACATACACTATAATGTGGAAGTTCCACCAGATATGTAACAATTGACATTTGTCCAAAAAATAATATACAAGTTTGTTCATAACACCTTCAATTTTTATAAGAAAAAATACTAGAAACAATATAAATAACCAGCAAAGTGAAAATAGATAAAGGAGCATAATACAGTCCATAAGGGAATACTATATCACAGTGAAAATGAATGAGCAAATGGAAAAAATGTTATCATGGGTGTATCTTTCAAACAATAATAATTAGAGAAAAGCAACCTGTAGAAGACTACACACAGTCTGGGTCCTATCTTAGTTTGCCTGGGTTGTTACATCAAAACACCATAGATAGAGCAGCTTAAACAACAGACATTGGTTTTTCACAATTTGGTAGGCTGGGAAGTATAGGAGCAAGATGCTGGCAGTTCAGTTCTTGATGAGAGCCCCCATCCTGACATGCAGACAATGCCTTCTCATTGTGTCCTCACACAATGGAGAAAGAGAGAGAGGAAGCAAGCTGTCTGGTGTCTCTTCTTATAAGGGCACCAATCCCATGGTGAGAGTTCTACCCTCATGACTTCATCTAAGCTTAATTATCTCCTAAAGATCTCTCATCTCCAGATAACATCCCACCATCATATTGGGGGTTAGAGCTTCAACATTTGAATTTAGGGGGAGGGACCCAATTAAGGTTGTATTTTAATTTTAAAAATCTTTAAAAAAAGAAAAAAATCCATATTGTCAACCTTTATAGTGGAAATACAAACACTTACCTGGGAATAATGAATACCAAAGTCAGAATTGTTATTCCCCTTGGAGATCCAGGCATGGTAGATAGGAAAGGAGAAAGACATCAGTAAGATATGCATGGAAAATTTCAGAAATATTTAAAATGTCTTACTCTCTAAGTTTAGTGTTCATTTTGAGTATTTGTCATTCTTAACTTCATTTTTACATCTAAAATATTATAAATGTTTAAAAATACAAAACTTTCTATTATTATATACAACTTTGTCTCACATTCTAATTTTAGTAAAAATAATCTGTGGAACCAAACACAACTGTTTCACTAAAAAAGAAACTAAAACAAATATACCAAGATTAATTTTATCCATCAGAGAGACAAAACTCACACAATTGTGACTTAACCAAGACAAAGATGTTGATTTATGTTTCTCATGTGTTACTGAAGTGGCCCAGCCACAGGAGAAAAAGAAGGTGCACCCACAATTATCACACCACATAGTCCTTCTGTGTGTGTGTGTGTGTGTGTGTGTGTGTTTTAACTCTCCATCTTCAACATATTTGGTTTTTACTTCTTGACTTGAGTTTGCTGTTCTAGCTCCAATCACTGCATCTGTATTTCAGCCACTATATTTCATCCAGTAGCTAAAAGGAAAAGAAGGGAAAGGCATACCATTTCCCTTTATCCCCAAGAAACCTGAACAAGTTATTATGACTCACAAAATGTTAGCCAGGATTGTGTACATGACTGTGACTAATGACAAGGAAGGCTGGAAACTAGTTTATTCAAAGTTGTCATGTGCATTGTTGTCATATGTTAATTTCTATTGTTGATATACATTTTATTAAAAATTAATTATTTAAAAAAAATTATTACATTATAGAAAGGAATGTTTTAGGTTATTATTAATTTGCTTATTGATTATAAAACCAGAACTATATGATGTTTAAGCAGCATAACACTTTGAAGAATTGAAAATGTGTAATACATTTAAAATATGTAATGCATTTTTATCTTCACATGAAATATATATTGTTCTTCAGGATTAAATTTACAGTTAAATTATAAGTCCTCAAACCCATCTAGAAATTCATTTGGAGGACTGCATATACGTGGGGTATTAAATATTTGCATGATTTATTGTTGATATAGCTCTGTACCTATTAAAATATATCAATCTATGTTAGCAAAAAGCTACATTTTCAACTTTAGAAAAACATTAAGATTTCTCTATAATTTTATTAATTTTTGTTTAAGATCTATCAAAGACTAAGATCCATGCTAGTATCTCTTTCCCGCAGTTACATTTTTGTAGATTTCTATTATTATTTGATCTATATAATTTGATTTTCTTTTCTTTCTTTTTTTAAAATATAACCGTATTTATTTTAATTGGCTGCTAATTACTTTACAATATTGTAGTGGTTTTCCTTACATCAACACGAATCTGCCACAGGTGTACACATGTTCCCCATCCTTAAACCGCCTCCCAACTCCCTCCCCATCCCATCCCTCTGGGTCATCCCAGTGCACCAGCCCGAGCATCTTGTATCATGCATCGAATCTGGACTGGCAATTCGTTTCACATATGATATTATACAAGTTTCAATTCCATTCTCCCAAATCATCCCATCCTCGCTCTCACTCACAGAGTCCGAAAGACTGTTCTATACATCTGTGGTCTCTTTTGCTATCTCCCATACAGGGTTATTGTTAACATCTTTCTAAATTCCATATATATGTATTAGTATACTGTATTGGTGTTTTTCTTTCTGGCTTACTTCACTCTGTATAATAGGCTCCAGTTTCATCCACCTCATTAGAACTGATTCAAATGTATTCTTTTTAATGGCTGAGTAATACTCCATTGTGTATATGTACCACAGCTTTCTTATCCATTCGTATGCTAATGGACATCTAGGTTGCTTCCATGTCAAGGCTATTATAAACAGTGCTGCGATGAACATTAGAGTACAAGTGTCTCTTTCAATTCTGGTTTCCTTGGTGTGTATGTCCAGCAGTGGGATTGCTAGGTCATAAGACAGTTCTATTTCCAGTTCTTTAAGGAATCTCCACACTGTTCTCCATAGTGGCTGTATTAGTTTGCATTCCGACCAACAGCGTAAGAGAGTTCCCTTTTCTCCACACCCTCTCCAGCATTTATTGCTTGTAGACTTTTGGATCACAGCCATTCTGACTGGTGTGAAATGGTACCTCATTGTGGTTTTGATTTGCATTTCTCTAATAATGAGTGATGTTGAGCATCTTTTCATATGTTTGTTAGCCATCTATATGTCTTCTTTGGAGAAATGTCTGTTTAGTTCTTTGGCCCATTTTTTTATTGGGTCATTTATTTTTCTAGAATTGAGCTGCAGGAGTTGCTTGTTTATTTTTGAGATTAATTATTTGTCAGTTGCTTCATTTGCTGATTTTCTCCCATTCTGAAGGCTGCCTTTTCACCTTGCTTAGATTTTCCTTTGTTGTGCAGAAGCTTTAAATTTTAATTAGGTCCCCTTTGTTTATTTTTGCTTTTATTTCCAGTATTCTGGGAGGTGGGTCATAGAGGATCCTGCTGTGATTTATGTTGGAGAGTGTTTTCCCTATGTTCTTCTCTAAGAGTTTTATAGTTTCTGGTCTTATGTTTAGATTAATCCATTTTGAGTTTATTTTTGTGTATGGTGTTAGAAAGTGTTCTAGTTTCAGTCTTTTACAAGTGGTTGACCAGTTTTCCCAGCACCACTTGTTAAAGAGATTGTCTTTTCTCCATTGTGTATTCTTGCCTCCTTTGTCAAAGAAAAGGTGCCCATAGGTGTGTGGATTTATCTCTGGGCTTTCAATTTTGATCCATTAATTTATATTTCTGTCTTTGTGCCAGTACCATACTGTCTTGATGACTGTGGCTTTGTAGTATACCCTGAAGTCAGGCAAGTTGATTCCTCCAATTCCATTCTTCTTTCTCAAGATTGCTTTGGCTATTCGAGGTTTTTTGTATTTCCATACAAATCTTGAAATTATTTGTTCTAGTTCTGTGAAAAATATGGCTGGTAGCTTGATAGGGATTGCATTGAATTTGTAAAATGCTTTGGGTAGTATACTCATTTACACTATATTTATTCTTCCAATCCATGAACATGGTATATTTCTCCATCTGTTAGTGTCCTCTTTGATTTCTTTCATCAGTGTTTTATAGTTTTCTATGTATAGGTCTTTAGTTTCTTTAGGTAGATATATGCCTAGTATTTTATTCTTTTCATTGCAATGGTGAATGGAATTGTTTCCTTAATTTCTTTTTCTACTTTCTCATTATTAGTGTATAGGAATGCAAGGGATTTCTGTGTGTTGATTTTATATCCTGCAACTTTACTATATTCATTGATTAGCTCTAGTAATTTACTGGTGGAGTCTTTAGGGTTTTCTATGTAGAGGGTCATGTCATCTGCAAACAGTGAGAGTTTTACTTCTTCTTTTCCAATCTGGATTCCTTTTATTTCTTTTTCTGCTCTGATTGCTGTGGCCAAAACTTCCAGAACTATGTTGAATAGTAGCGGTGAAAGTGGGCACCCTTGTCTTGTTCCCGACTTTAGGGGAAATGCTTTCAATTTTTCACCATTGAGGATAATGTTTGCTGTGGGTTTGTTATATATAGCTTTTATTATGTTGAGGTATGTTCCTTCTATTCCTGCTTTCTGGAGAGTTTTTATCATAAATGGATGTTGAATTTTGTCAAAGGCTTTCTCTGCATCTATTGAGATAATCATATGGCTTTTATTTTTCAATTTGTTAATGTGGTGAATTGCATTGATTGATTTGCAGATATTGAAGAATCCTTGCATCCCTGGGATAAAGCCCACTTGGTCATGGTGTATGATCGTTTTAATGTGTTGTTGGATTCTGATTGCTAGAATTTTGTTGAGGATTTTTGCATCTATGTTCATCAGTGATATTGGCCTGTAGTTTTCTTTTTTTTTTTGTAGTATCTTTGTCAGGTTTTGGTATTAGGGTGATGGTGGCCTCATAGAATGCGTTTGGAAGTTTACCTTCCTTTGCAATCTTCTGGAAGAGTTTGAGTAGGATAGGTGTTAGCTCTTCTCGAAATTTTTGGTAGAATTCAGCTGTGAAGCCGTCTGGACCTGGGCTTTTGTTTGCTGGAAGATTTCTGATTACAGTTTCAATTTCAGTGCATGTGATGGGTCTGTTAAGATTTTCTATTTCATCCTGGTTCAGGTTTGGAAAATTGTACTTTCTAAGAATTTGTCCATTTCTTCCACGTTGTCCATTTTATTGGCATACAACTGCTGATAGTAGTCTCTTATGATCCTTTGTATTTCTGTGTTGTCTGTTGTGATCTCTCCATTTCCATTTCTAATTTTATTGATTTGATTTTTCTCTCTTTGCTTCTTGATGAGTCTGGCTAATGGTTTGTCAATTTTATTTATCCTTTCAAAGAACCAGCTTTTGGCTTTGTTGATTTTTGCTATGGTCTCTTTTGTTTCTTTTGCATTTACTCCTGCCCTAATTTTTAAGACTTCTTTCCTTCTACTAACTCCAGGGTTCTCCAATTCTTCCTTTTCTAGTTGCTTTAGGTGTAGAGTTAGGTTATTTATTTGACTTTTTTCTTGTTTCTTGAGGTATGCCTGTATTGCTATGAACTTTCCTCTTAGCACTGCTTTTATAGTGTCCCGCAGGTTTTGGGTTGTTGTGTTTTCATTTTCATTAGTTTCTATGCATATTTTGATTTCTTTTTTGATTTCTTCTGTGATTTGTTGGTTATTCAGAAGTGTGATGTTCAACCTCCATATGTTGGAATTTTCAATAGTTTTTCTCCTGTAATTGAGATCTAATCTTAATGCATTATGGTCAGAAAAGATGCTTGGAATGATTTCAATTTTTTTGAATTTATCAAGTTTAGATTTATGGCCCAGGATGTGATCTATCCTGGAGAATGTTCCATGAGCACTTGAGAAAAAGGTGAAATTCATTGTTTTGGGGTGAAATGTCCTATAGATATCAATTAGGTCTAACTGGTCTAATGTATCATTTAGAGTTTGCGTTCTTTGTTGATTTTCTGTTTAGTTGATCTGTCCATAGGTGTGAGTGGGGTATTAAAGTCTCCCACTATTATTGTGTTATTGTTGATTTCCCCTTTCATACTTGTTAGCATTTGTCTTACATATTGCGGTGCTCCTATATTGGGTGCATATATATTTATAATTGTTATATCTTCTTCTTGGATTGATCCTTTGATCATTATGTAGTGGCCTTCTTTGTCTCTTTTCACAGCCTTTGTTTTAAAGTCTATTGCATCGGATATGAGTATTGCCACTCCTGCTTTCTTTTGGTCTTTATTTGCATGGTATATCTTTTTCCAGCCCTTCACTTTCAGTCTGTATGTGTCCCTTGTTTTGAGGTGGGTCTCTTGTAAGCAGCATATAGAGGGGTCTTGTTTTTGTATCCATTCAGCCAGTCTTTGCCTTTTGGTTGGGGCATTCAACCCATTTACGTTTAAGGTAATTATTGATAAGTATGATCCCGTTGCCATTTACTTTATTGTTTTGGGTTCGGGTTTATACACCCTTTTGTGTTTCCTGTCTAGAGAATATCCTTTAGAATTTGTTGGAGAGCTGGTTTGGTGGTGCTGAATTCTCTCAGCTTTTGCTTATCTGTAAAGCTTTTGATTTCTCCTTCGTATTTGAATGAGATCCTTGCTGGGTACAGTAATCTGGGCTGTAGGTTATTTTCTTTCATCACTTTAAGTATGTCTTGCCATTCCCTCCTGGCCTGAGGAGTTTCTATTGAAAGATCAGCTGTTATCCTTATGGGAATCCCCTTGTGTGTTATTTGTTGTTTTTCCTTTGCTGCTTTTAATATTTGTTCTTTGTGTTTGATCTTTGTTAATTTGATTGATACGTGTCTTGGGGTGTTTCACCTTGGGTTTATCCTATTTGGAACTCTCTGTGTTTCTTGGACTTGGGTGATTATTTCCTTCCCCATTTCAGGGAAGTTTTCAACTATTATCTCCTCAAGGATTTTCTCATGGTCTTTCTTTTTGTCTTCTTCTTCTGGGACTCCTATAATTCGAATGTTGGAGGGTTTCATATTGTCCTGGAGGTCTCTGAGATTGTCCTCATTTCTTTTTATTCGTTTTTCTTGTTTCCTCTCTGATTCATTTATTTCTACCGTTCTATCTTCTATTTCACTAATCCTGTCTTCTGCCTCCGTTATTTTGCTATTTGTTGCCTCCAGAGTGTTTCTGATCTCATTTATTGCGTTATTCATTATATGTTGACTCTTTTCTATTTCTTCTAGGTCCTTGTTAAACCTTTCTTGCACCTTCTCAATCCTTGTCTCTAGGCTATTTATCTGTGATTCCATTTTGATTTCAAGATTTTGGATCATTTTCACTATCAATATTCGGAATTCTTTCTCAGGTAGATTCCCTACCTCTTCCTCTTTTGTTTGGTTTGGTGGGCAACTCTCCTGTTCCTTTACCTGCTGAGTATTCCTCTGTCTCTTCATCTTGATTATATTGCTGTGTTTGGGGTGGTCTTTTTATATTATGGTAATTTGTGGAGTTCTCTTTATTATGAAGCTTCCTCACTGTGGGTGGGGTTGTATCAGTGGCTTGTCTAGGTTTCCTGGTTAGGGAGGCTTGTGTTGGAGTTCTGGTGGGTGGAGCTGGGTTTCTTCTCTCTGGAGTGCAGTGGAGTGACCAGTAATGGGTTATGAGACATCAAAGGTTTTGGGTAACTTTGAGCTGCCTGTATATTGAAGCTCAGGGGTGTGTTCCTGTGTTGCTGGAGAATTTGTGTGGTATGTCTTGTTCTGGAACTTGTTGATCCTTGGGTGGAGCATGGTTTCAGTGTAGGTATGGAGGCATTTGATGAGCTCCTATTGCTTAATGTTCCCTGAATTCAGGAGTTCTCTGATGTTTTCAGGCTTTGGACTTAAGCTTCCTGCTTCTGGTTTTCAGTTTTATTTTTACAGTAGCCTCTAGACTTCTCCATCTATACAGCACCAATGATAAAAAACCTAAGTTAAAGATGAAAAGTTTCTCCACATTGAGAGACACTCAGAGAGGTTCACTGAGTTACAAGGAGAAGAGAAGAGGGAGGGGGTAGTTAGAGGTGACTGGAATGAGATGCGGTGAGATCAAAAGAGGAGAGAGCAAGCTAGCCAGTAGTCACTTCCTTATGTGCGTTCCATAGTCTGGACTGCTCAGAGGTATTTATGGAGTTATACAGGGAAGAGGAGAGGGAGGAAGTAGACAGAGGTGGCCAGGAGGATAAGAGAGAGGAATGAGTAGGAGAGAGACAAATCCTGCCAGTAACCAGATACTTAGGTGTTCTCCACCATCTGGAACACACAGAGATTCACAGAGTTGGATGGAGAAGACATGGGGGAGAAAAGAGACAGAGGCCACCTGGTGGAGAAACAGGAGAGTCCAAAGGAGGAGAGAGTGGTCAAGCCAGTAATCTCACTCTCAGGTAAAATTGGGTAGTGAAGTTTGGGTTTTTAAATGTACAAAATTGACAACAAAAACCAAAAAGCAAAGATTAAAAATCTAGAGTAGAGGTTGGATTTTCAAAAATATAATATTAAAGAAAAGAAGCAGAAGGAAAAAGGAAAAAAGAAAGAAAAAAAAAAGAAAAGAAAAAAAAAAGCCACAAGATTAAAAAAAAAAAAAAAAAAAAACCAATAACCACCCAAAGACTATATATGGTGTTTGCCTTAAAAAAAAAAAGTCTTTTTTTTTAATAGTAATAATAGCTTATAGAAATAAAAATTAGAGGAGAAACAGAAGACTTAACTATTAGAAAAAGTTAGAAAAAAAAAGAAAAAAGAAAAAAAAAGGTATGATTTTAAAAATAGTAAAAATATTTCTGGCTCTTCTCTGATGTTGTGGGCAGTGTGGGGTCACTTCCAAGGCGGTTCCCTCTGTTTAACTTCTTCTTTATGCTGGCTTTTTAGGTTCACTAGTTCATTCACGCAGTGGGGAAGGGGGATGCTGCAAACAAATAACGCTGTCATGTGCACACAGTGTCTCAGCCCCCTGGACCTGTCCCTTCTTGCGGCGTACAAACCACTCCAGCTCTACGATGCTCAGCCGGGAACCGTCTGAGGCTGGCCCTAGGCTGCGTGCACTTTCCTGGTCTAAGCCGCTCAGGTTCGGCGCTCAGGTAGCCCTCAGAGGCACAGATTCGGTTGGGACTGCGTTTTGTGCCCTTCCCAGGTCCGAGTAGCTCAGGAGTTTGGCGAGCGCGATCACTGCGACTTGTCGCCTTTTCTGCCTCTGCTGCTCAGTTTTCTGGGTGGACCACTGGCGCCCCTTGTGAGGCAGATGGTGACTGTCCAGCACCCCCAGAAGTCTTAGCAAAGAAGCCTGTTTGCAGTTTGGTAAGTGAAGCCTCTCCAGGTCTGCAATTGCCCCTTTCCAGCCCTTACGGCTCTGGCTGCCTGTCCCCAGCAGGGGATGGTCTGCAGCCGGCTTTTTCCGTTCCGTCCTTTGTTCTGTGCTCGGTCCTCGCGGTGCCTTATGTTCGAGCTTTTCGAGTGGTAGTTACCCCACAGTCTGGTTTGCTAGCCTAAGTTAGATCGTTCTGGTTGTGCGTGGGGCGTTCCTGCCCGATTCTTACAAAGCACTGCAGCCCACGCCTCTCGCGCTTCCCTGCCCTGCCCCCATGTGTTAATGGCAGATGCAGGCGTCTGTGCTGCTTTTCCGCTGGGGGAGTTACTGTTGGGCTTGTAATCTGTTTTTGAAGACAATGGTCTGCTTTTCTTGTTGCCTGATGTCCTCTGCCAGCCTACAGAAGTTGTTTTGTGGAGTTTGTTCAGCATTGAAATGTTCTTTTGAGGAATTTGTGAGGGAGAAAGTGGTCTTCCCGTCCTATTCCTCCACCATCTTAGGACCGCCCCCCTCCCCCCATGGTTCTTAATTTCTTCCTTTTCTAGTTGCTTCAGGTGTAGAGTTATGTTATTTATTTGACTTTTTTCTTATTTCTTGAGGTATGCTTGTATTGCTATGAACCTTCCTCTTGGCACTGCTTTTACAGTGTCCCACAGGTTTTGGGTTGTTGTGTTTTTATTTTCATTTGTTTCTATGTATATTTTGATTTCTTTTTTTATTTCTTCTGTGATTTGTTTGTTATTCAGCAGTGTGTTGTTCAGCCTCCATACGTTGGAATTTTTAATAGTTCTTTTCCTGTAATTGAGATCTAATCTTACTGCATTGTGGTCTGAAAAGATGCTTGGAATAATTTCAGCTTTTTTTTTAATTTACCAAGGTTAGATTTATGGCCCACGATGTGATCTATCCTGGAGAAGGTTCCATGTGTGCTTGAGAAAAAAGGTGAAATTCATTGTTTTGGGGTGAAATGTCCTATAGATATCAATTAGGTCAAACTGGCCTATTGTATCATTTAAAGTTTGTGTTTCCTTGTTAATTTTCTGTTTAGTTGATCTATCCATAGGTGTGAGTGGGATATTAAATTCTCCCACTATTGTTGTGTTATTGTAAATTCCCCCCTTCATACCTGTTAGCTTTTGTCTTACATATTGTGGTGCTCCTATGTTGGGTGCATATATAGTTATAATTGTTATATCTTCTTCTTGGATTGATCCTTTAATCATTATGTAGTGTCCTTCTTTGTCTCTTTTCAAAGTCTTTCTTTTAAAGTCTATTTTATCTGATATGATTATTGCTACTCCTGCTTTCTTTTGGTCTCCATTTGCATGGAATATCTTTTCCAACCCTTCACTTTCAGTCTGCATGTTTCCCTTGTTTTGAGGTGGGTCCCTTGTAGACAACATATAGAGGGGTCTTGTTTTTGTATCCATTCAGCCAGTCTTGTCTTTTGGTTGGGACATTCAACCCATTTATATTTAAGGTAATTATTGATAAGTATGATCCCGTTGCCATTTACTTTATTGTTTTGGGTTCGAGTTTATACACCCTTTCTGTGTTTCCTGTCTAGAGAAGATCCTTTAGCATTTGTTGGAGAGCTGGTTTGGTGGTGCTGAATTCTCTCAGCTTTTGCTTGTTTGGAAAGCTTTTGATTTCTCCTTCATATTTGAATGAGATCCTTGCTGGGTACAGTAATCTGGGCTGTAGGTTATTTTCTTTCATCACTTTATGTATGCCTTGCCATTCCCTCCAGGCGTGAAGAGTTTCTAATGGAAGATCGATCAGCTGTTACCCTTATGGGAATCCCCTTGTGTGTTATTTGTTGTTTTTCCTTTGCTGCTTTTAATATTTGTTCTTTGTGTTTGATCTTTGTTAATTTGATTAATATGTGTCTTGGGGTGTTTCGCTTTGGGTTTACCCTGTTTGAGACTCTCTGTGTTTCTTGGACTTGGGTAACTATTTCCTTCCCCAGTTTAGGGAAGTTTTCAACTATTATCTCCTCAAATATTTTCTCATGATCTTTCTTTTTGTCTTCTTCTTCTGGGACTCCTATGATTCGAATGTTGGGCCATTTAACATTGTCCCAGAGGTCTCTGAGATTGTCTTCATTTCTTTTAATTCGTTTTTATTTTTTCCTCTTTGATTCATTTATTTCTACCATTTTAGCTTCTACCTCAGTAATCCTATCTTCTTCCTCCATTATTATACTATTTGTTCCCTCCAGAGTGTTTTTGATCTAATTTATTTCATTATTCATTATATATTGACTCTTTTTTATTGCTTCTAGGTCCTTGTTAAACCTTTCTTTCATCTTCTAAATCCTTGTCTCCAGGCTATTTATCTGTGATTCCATTTTGTTTTCAAGATTTTGGATCATTTTCACTATCATTATTTGGAATTCTTTATCAGGTAGATTCCCTATCACTTCCTCTTTGGTGTGGTGTGCATTTATCCTGTTCCTTTACCTGCTGGGTATTCCTCTGTCTCTTCATCTTGTTTATATTGCTGTGTTTGGGGTGGCCTTTCTGTATTCTGGCATTTGTGGAGTTCTCTTTATTGTGGAGTTTCCTCGCTGTGGGTGGGGTTGTACGGATGGCTTGTCAAGGTTTCCTGGTTAAGGAAGCTTGTTTCAGTGTTCTGGTGGGTGGAACTGGATTTCTTCTCTCTGGAGTGCAATGAAGTGTCCAGTAATGAGTTACGAGATGTCAGTGAGTTTGGAGTGACTTTAGTTAGTTAGTTAGTTCAATCACTCAGTCGTGTCCAACTCTTCATGACCCCATGATTCGCAGCACGCCAGGCCTCCCTGTCCATCACCAACTCCCGGAGTTCACTCAGACTCATGTCCATCGAGTCCATGATGCCATCCAGCCATCTCATCCTCGATCGTCCCCTTCTCCTCCTGCCCCCAATCCCTCCCAGCATCAGAGTCTTTTCCAATGAGTCAACTCTTCACATGAAGTGGCCAAAGTCCTGGAGCTTCAGCTTTAGCATCATTCCTTCCAAAGAAATCCCAGGGTTGATCTTCAGAATGGACTGGTTGGATGTCCTTGCAGTCCAAAGGACTCTCAAGAGTCTTCTCCAACACCACAGTTCAAAAGCATCAATTCTTTGGCACTCAGCCTTCTTCACAGTCCAACTAGGAGTGACTTTGGGCAGCCTGTATACTGAAGCTCAGAGTTATGTTCCTGTGTTGCTGGAGAATTTGTGTAGTATGTCTTGCTCTGGAACTTGTTGGCCTTTGCATGGTGCTTGGTTTCAGTGTAGGTATGGAGGCATTTGATGAGCTCATGTCAATTAATGTTCCCTGGAGTCAGGAGTTCTCTGGTATTCTCAGGATTTGGACTTAAGCCTCCTGCTTCTGGTTTTCAGTCTTATTTTTACAGTAGCCTCAAGACTATTTATATAGCACCATTGATAAAACATCTAGGTTAAAGATGAAACATTTCTCCACAGTGAGGGACCCCCAGAGAGGGTGGAGTTACATGGAGAGTTACATGGAGATGAGAAGAGGGAGGAAGGAGATACAGATGATCAGGATGAGATGAGGTGGAATCAAAAGAAGAGAGAGGAAGCTAGCCAGTAATCACTTCCTTATGTGCACTCCACAATCT
Source organism: Ovis aries (assembly GCF_016772045.2). Classification (NCBI taxonomy): domain Eukaryota; kingdom Metazoa; phylum Chordata; class Mammalia; order Artiodactyla; family Bovidae; genus Ovis; species Ovis aries. Next base: position 92,210,651 of record NC_056057.1, read on the forward strand.
GGACCACTCAGAGATGTTCACAGAGTTATACAGAGAGGAGAAGAGAAGAGGAAGGAAGGAGACAGAGGTGGCCAGGAGGATAAAGGGGGGAATCAAACGGATAGAGACAGATCGAGCCAGTAATCAGTTCCCTAAGTGTTCTCCACAGTCCAGAACACACAAAAAGATTCACAGAGTTGGGTAGAGAAGAGAAAGGGGAGGATGGAGATAGAGGCGACCTGGTGGAGAAAAAGGAGAGTCCAAACAGGAAGAGAGCAGTCAGGCCAGTAATCTTGCTCCCAAGTAAAAAATGGGTACTGAAAATTGGGTTCTTAAAGGTACAAAATTGATACCAAATACCAAAAAGCAAAGATTAAAAATCTAGAGTAGAGGTTGGATTTTCAAAAATTCAATATTAAAGAAAAATGTCAAAAAATTATAAAATATATATATGAAGCTTACTTTTAAAAATAGGGTCTCTTTTTTTTGGCAAAGTAATAGTAGGTTATAAAAATGAAACTTAAAGGAGTAATACAAGGCTTAAAATTAAAAAAAAAATTTAAATTAACGAATGATAGTAAAAATATTGGAGAGGTCTGACAGAATGTGGTCCACTGGAGAAGGGAATGGCAACCACTTCAGTATTCTTGCCTTGAGAACCCCATGAACAGTATGAAAAGACAAAATGATAGGATACTGAAACAGGAACTCCCCAGGTCAGTACATGCCCAATATGCTACTGGAGATCAGTGGAGAAATAACCCCAGAAAGAATGAAGGGATGAAGCCAAAGCAATAACAATACCCAGCTGTGGATGTGACTGGTGATAGAAGCAAGGTCCGATGCTGTAAGGAGCAATATTGCATAGGAACCTGGAATGTCAGGTCCATGAGTCAAGGCAAATTGGAAGTGGTCAAACAGGAGATGGCAAGGGCAAACGTCGACATTCTAGGAATCAGCAAACTAAAATGGACTGGAATGTGTGAATTTAACTCAGATGACCCTTATATCTACTACTGCGGGCAGGAATCCCTCAGAAGAAATGGAGTAGCCATCATGGTCAACAAGAGAGTCCGAAATGCAGTATTTGGATGCAATCTCAAAAGCGATAGAATGATCTCTGTTCATCTCCAAGGCAAACCATTCAATACCACAGTAATCCAAGTCTATGCTCCAACCTGTAATGCTGAAGAAACTGAAGTTGAACGGTTCTATGAAGACCTACAAGACCTTTTAGAACTAACACCCAAAAAAGATGTCCTTTTCATTATAGAGGACTGGAATGCAAAAGTAGGAAGTCAAGAAACACCTGGAGTTACAGACAAATTTGGCCTTGGAATGCAGAATGAAGCAGGGCAGAGAATAATACAGTTTTGCCAAGATAATGCACTGGTCATAGCAAACACCCTCTTCCAACAACACAAGAGAAGACTACACATGGACATCACCAGATGGTCAACACCGAAATCAGATTGATTATATTTTTTTTGCAGCCAAAGATGGAGAAGCTCTATACAGACAGCAAAAACAAGACCATGAGCTGACTGTGGCTCAGATCATGAACTCCTTATTACCAAATTCAGACTTAAATTAAGAAAGTAGGGAAAACCACTAGACCATTCAGGAATGAACTAAATCAAATCCCTTATGATTATACAGTGGAAGTGAGAAATAGATTTAAGGGCCTAGATCTGATAGAGTGCCTGATGAACTATGGAATGAGGTTCATGACATTGTACAGGAGACAGGGGGGATCAAGAATAGCCTCATGGAAAAGAAATGCAAAGAAGCAAAATGGCTGTCTGGGGAGGCCTTACAAAGAGCTGTGAAAAGAAGAGAGGTGAAAAGCAAAGGATAAAAGGAAAGATATAAGCATCTGAATGCAGAGTTCCAAAGAATAACAAGAAGAGATAAGAAAGCCTTCTTCAGTGATCAATGCAAAGAAATAGAGGAAAAGAACACAATGGGAAAGACTAGAGATATTTTCAAGAAAATTAGAGATACCAAGGGAACATTTCATGCAAAGATGGGCTCGATAAAGGACAGAAATGGTATGGACCTAACAGAAGCAAAAGATATTAAGAAGAGATGGCAAGAATACACAGAAAAACTGTACAAAAAAGATCTTCATGACCCGGATAATCACGATGGTGTGATCACTCATCTAGAGCCAGACATCCTGGAATGTGAAGTCAAGTGGGCCTCCACAGGTAGTGGAGGTGATGGAATTCCAGTTGAGCTGTTTCAAATCCTGAAAGATGATGCTGTCAAAGTACTGCACTCAATATGCCAGCAAATTTGGAAAACTCAGTAGGGGCTACAGGACTGGAAAAGGTCAGTTTTCATTCCAGTTCCAAAGAAAGGCAATGCCAAAGAATGCTCAAACTATTGCACAATTGCACTCATATCACATGCTAGTAAAGTAATGCTTAAAATTCTCCACGCCAGGCTTCAGCAATACATGAACCGTGAACTTCCTGATGTTCAAGCTGGTTTTAGAAAAGGCAGAGGAACCAGAGATCAAATTGCCAACATCCACTGGATCATGGAAAAAGCAAGAGAGTTCCAGAACAACATCTATTTCTGCTTTATTGACTATGCCAAAGCCTTAGACTGTGTGGATCACAATAAACTGTGGAAAATTCTTCAAGAGATGGGAATACCAGACCACCTGACCTGCCTCTTGAGAAATCTGTATGCAGGCCAGGAAGCAATAGCTAGAACTTGACATGGAACAACAGACTGGTTCCAAATAGGAAAAGAAGTACGTCAAGGCTGTATATTGTCACCCTGCTTATTTAACTTATATGCAGAGTACATCATGAGAAATGCTGGACTGGAAGAAACACAAGCTGGAATCAAGATTGCCAGGAGAAATATCAATAACCTCAGATATTCAGATGACACCACCCTTATGGCAGAAAGTGAAGAGAAACTCAAAAGCTTCTTGATGAAAGTAAAAGAGGAGAGTGAAAAAGTTGGCTTAAAGCTCAACATTCAGAAAACAAAGATCATGGCATCTGGTTCCATCACTTCATGGGAAATAGATGGGGAAACAGTGGAAACAGTGTCAGACTTTATTTTGGGGGGCTCCAAAATCACTGCAGATGGTGACTGCAGACATGAAATTAAAAGACACTTACTCCTTGGAAGATATGTTATGACCAACCTTGATAACATATTCAAAAGCAGAGACATTACATTGCCAACTACGGTCCGTCTAGTCAAGGCTATGGTTTTTCCAGTAGTTATGTATGAATGTGAGAGTTGGACTGTGAAGAAGGCTGAGCACTGAAGAACTGATGTGTTTGAACTGTGGTGTTGGAGAAGACTCTTGAGAGTCCCTTGGACTGTAAGGAGATCCAACCAGTCCATTCTGAAAGATCAACCCTGGGATTTCTTTGGAAAGAATGATGCTAAAGCTGAAACTTCAGTACTTTGGCCACCTCATATGAAGAGTTGACTCATAGGAAAAGACTGTCATGCGGGAGTGATTGGGGGCAGGAGGAGAAGGGGAAGACAGAGGATGAGATGTGTGGATGGCCTCGCTGACTCGATGGACATGAGTCTGAGTGACCTCCGGGTGTTGGTGATGGACTGGGATGCCTGGCGTGCTGCGATTCATGGGGTCACAAAGGGTCGGACATGATTGAGCGACTGAACTGGACTGAACTGAGGACTTTCTCTGCTGTTGTTGTGGACAGTGTCGGGTCAGTTCATTTTTGGATAGTTCCTTGATCCGGCTTATATTTCTCAAGATCTATATTCCTCTTCCTATGTAGTCAGTTCTAACTACAAGGTTTTAATGTATTACATCTGTCACTTCCAAGGAGGTTCCCTCTGATTTAGCTTCTGTTTGCTGGTCTCTTCAGCGTCTAATTTATGCCCTGACACAAGGGGGCGGTGGTGGACACGTTTTTAGGCTCACTTGTTCAGTCGTGCTGTGGGGAGGGAGGGACGCTGCAAACAAATAACACTGACGTGTGCTCGCAGTGTCTCCGTCACACTAGGTTTGCCCCCACTCATGGCCTGTGTGCTTTCCCTGTCTACACTGCTCAGGCTCTAGGCTGCTCTGCCAGGAACTGTCTGAGCCCGGCCCTAGGTTCTATGCACTTCCCAGGTCTAAGCCGCTCAGGTTCAGGTACTCAGGTATTCCTCAAAGGTGCAGACTTGGTTGGGCCTGCGTTTGTGCCCTTCCCAGGTCTGAGCAGCTCAGGTGACCAGGTGTTTGGCAAACACAGTCGTTGCCATTTATCGCCTCCCCCGTCCCTGCCACTCGGTTTTCTGAGTGCACAACCTTCTCAGGCGGATGTTAACCATCCAGAATCCCAAGAAGTCTTGGTTAGCAATGAAACCTGCTTGCAGTTTGGTAGATTATGTCTCTCTGGGGCCGCGATTGCCCTCTTCTGGCTCTGGCTGCCCTCGCCTGTCACCGAAGAGGGATGGGCCGGCCTGAAGCTGGCTAGCTCTAGCCAGTCCTTTGTTCTGTGAGCGGGCCTGGCAGTGTCTTAGGTTAGGGCTTTTCGCAGGGTAGCTATCCCACAGTCTGGTTTGCTATCTCAAGTTAGTTCCCTCAGATTGCCCTTGGGGCATTCAGGCCCAGTCCTTACTCTAAGCAATGCAGCCGCACCTCCCAGCCCAGCCCCTGCTTGCTAGTGGCTCGCCACAGACTCCGCAGTGAGAGTGTTTCCTGGTGTTTGGAAACTTCTCTCTTTTTTAATACTCCCTTCCTGGGATGGATCTCCATCCCTGCCTCTTTTGTCTCTCTTTTTATCTTTTATATTTTTTCCTACCTCCTTTTGAAGACAATGGACTGCTTTTCTGGGTACCTGATGTCCTCTTCCGGCATTCAGAAGTTGTTTTGTGGAATTTACTCAGTGTTCAAATGTTCTTTTGATGAATTTGTAGGGGAGAAAGTGGTCTCCCTCTCCTATTCCTCTGCCATCTTAGGACCGCCCCCCAATAATTTGATTTTTAGCACAGAAAAGTTCATTAAATCAATTATTCCTTTAATCAGGGTGAACAAATCTCTGTCATTTTTAATGTCTTTTGCCTTAAATCAAACTTTTTAATAAACTTCTGTGCATCTTTAATTTAAAACCTCTAATTGTTCTCAGTGGGTTTATCATGAGAAGCCTGTAGTTAGATAAGTTTTTAAAATATTACATTTATATAAATATTTGTGTTACCTTTTGGAGGCAAGAGGAAAGGGGATGACAGAGGATGAGATGGTTGGATGGCATCACCGACTCGATGGACATGAGTTGGGTGAATTCTGGGAGTTGGTAGGGAGGTCTGGTGTGCTGCTATTCATGGAGTCACAAAGAGTCAGACATGAATGAGCTACTAAACTGAACTGAACTGTGCAGTTATATTTCTCTCACATAATTTTATTTCTTTCTATTGCCTTTGTTTTCTCTTTTCCTGCATGAATTATGTCTTGGTTCCATAGTGATTTGGAATTCTTACACTTGTAATTCTTCAAGTGATTTTAAGTTTCTCAAAAACACTATTCAGTGCATACTTCTCAAATTAATCAACTAATAATAGGTCGTCTTTTGCCTATTCTTTACAAAAGACTATAAATCTAAAACCCTTCTTTTTTATCCACTTTTCAACTTACCATTTTTCTTCTCACAGGAGAAAGATCAGTAATAGATTGATCATTTATACAAAAATAATTTCCACTAAATTTTATTATATTATATTACTACATATACCTTTTAATTATTCCATTTTTATAACCATAATTACAACAGTTATTTTAACCTTATAGTTTCAATAGTGTCTATCTGCCTTCTATCTCACTCTATTTGTATTCTTGTGCTTTTAATCTTCATTCATGTTTTGGTTGGCTGAAGAAAGTTTTCCGAAGGTCACCAAACTTTATTTCTGAAATAGTTTATGTCTAGAATTGTCTTCTGTTTCTATCTTACATGAAAACAATCCTCAAGAATACACAGTTCTTTGCTGGTAATCTTTTCATCTTAAATTTGTACTGATCTGTGCTTCTGAACTTTTTTGGCTTCAGACATCTTTACAAATTTGATGAAAGGATCATGCCTCTATATATAAATCAAGCATTTATCTATTGAAAATACCAACAAAAATTAGCAAAGGCTTTTATAATTCAAGAGCTGCCTGAAGCACATACATTAATCTTCAGCTTAAGAATTTCTTAAAAGATGTTTCTGAGTGTAGAATGAAACCAATCTTCCATTCCATTGTAGCTAACATATTTTTACCTACTTAGATATTCATTTGCAAGATTTTATCTTCATCATAACAGTCTATTAGTTTTTCATTGATTATTGGATTAGAGTCGTAATTTGAATTGTTTTTAATTCCCCGTGCCCCCTAAGAGTCTAACCTACTTTACAGAAGTATATCAAAGGCTCTCTTGCCCACTGGCTTGAAGCTGCATTCTGCCTAAGGGAGCACCAGTAAGAGACTGGAGAGCAGGAGAGAATGACTGCAGCAATGTATCGCCCAGGACCCCTCCCTCCATTCTCTGATGTTTGCTGTGGGTGCCCTCTTCCACTACAGCCCAAAGCTCTGCACAGTGGCCACTCTTCAACTTCCCTTCATGCCTAAGGTGACTGCATCAATGTTACCAACCAATTCTCTCTCTCTTCCTCTATCTCATGGTTTCTGTTACTTCACCACCTCTTTAATGCATGCTTTCTATTTACTGCATTTTCTCTATTGTCTTTTAGCACCTGCCCTTCCTTCTGACTGCTTCCTTCTCTGTGTGTTTCATAAAGGACAAGAACTACCAGTCAGTATCCACCACGGAGAAACCTCCTATCCCCTCCCAGCCTACAATGGCTGATATGTGAGGGACAGATAGTCCCTCAGTCCTGTCCAACTCTGTGCAACCCCATGGACTGTAGCCTGCCAGGCTCTGCTGTCCACGGAATTTTTCAGGCAAGAATACTGGAGTAGGTTGCCATTTCCTGCTCCAGGGGATCTTAGTCTTTCTCGAAAGAATTGGACACAACTTACTGACTAAACAAAAACAGCAACAACGTGAAAACAGGTAAATGAAATCACATGATAACAGGTAAATGAAATCACATGATAGAGTGAAACAAGTAATAAAGCATCTCCCAGAAGTAGCCTAAAAGCATGGCAAAAACACTGCAGATAAGGATAGAGCTTGTAAACATCATTCTTACTTTTCTAATATATCAGGTTAAGCTACTCTGCATGCATGCTGTGTGCTAAGTCGTTTCAGTCATGTCAAACTCTTTGTGACCCTATGGACTGTATCCCACCCGGCTCCTCTGTCCACAAGATTCTCTTCACTGAAGTGAGTTGCCATGCCCTCCTCCAGAGGATCTTCCCGACCCAGGAATGGAATCCGTGTCTCTTGAGTCTCCTGCATTCGTGGGTGGGTTCTTTACCACTAGCACCACCTGGGAAACCTAGAAAGTTACCCTACTCATGTTCAGTGTTGATCTAGAAACTTCCTGCATTGGATTCTAATGGTGGACACAGATGCTATTTCTCAAATTTTTCTAAGATTCTGACCACTCCTCAAATCACACTGTCTACTGTGTGCATGTGCAGATATGTACACATGTGCACACACATTATGCCCAAACAGAAAGGCTTCCACTCAAGTTTCTCTGCCCTGAATTTATAATTTTCATTTAACCTGCTTTATCCTGTGTCAGGGGACATAGCATTTGAGGCAGTGGCAGGGGAATATAGCAGTTTTTCTCTGTTGATTTTACATGGCAACCAGAGAAGAGGTTTTGAAATCTGTGAGTGAGTTTTGTTCTTGTCCTTCTGTGATTCACAATAGAGTTTTTCCAACCATAATTTGATTATGGGTTTTTTTTTTTCCCCAAATCTTTAGTATTCCTCCAGAAAAAAATGGATTATTCTTAGTTGTTGATACCTATTTTCTGATCCCTTTCTAAAAATTGTGCTTCTCATTAGTTTCTTGTTTCCATCTTTGATAAATTCCTTTGAGAATCTTTTCTGCTATTTAACAGCTGCCAATGAGGATTTTAATTTCACCATCATGATTTCAATTCCTTTCAGGCCTTTTCTCACTCTTTTAATCATTTTATTACCTTTTTATCTCAGTTTTGTTGCATCTACATCTTATTTTCTGGATTTTTTAAAAGTTCCTCCTATTGTATCTCAGGAGATACTTTTCTATGACTCTCTGCTCCAACTTCATAGATAATTCATTTTCATTAACTTGTTACAGCTATCAGTTTTTGAAGTTTCTTCTAATCATTGACAGTATTTTTCAGTTCAATTCAGTTCAGTCACTCAGTCGTGTCCAACTCTTTGCGACCCCATGAATCACAGCACACCAGGCCTCCCTGTCAATCACCAACTCCCGGAGTTCACTCAGACTCATGTCCATCGAGTCAGTGATGCCATCCAGCCATTTCATCCTCTGTCGTCCCCTTCTCCTCCTGCCCCCTATGCCTCCCATCATCAAAGTATTTTCCAATGAGTCAGCTCTTTGCATGAGGTGGCCAAAGTACTGGAGTTTCAGCTTTAGCATCATTCCTTCCAAAGAAATCCCAGGGCTGCTCTCCTTCAGAATGCACTGGTTGGACCTCCTTGCAGTCCAAGGGACTCTCAAGAGTCTTCTCCAACACCACAGTTCAAAAGCATCAATTCTTTGGTGCTCAGCTTTCTTCACAGTCCAACTCTTTTTAGAATTATGCTATTCCCTCTTACTGTATACTTTTCTTCTCAAACTGCACACATCTTACTCTTCTTCTTGTTTTCTCTGCTTTTCTTCAAAAGACAAGTTATCTGACCATGTTCAGAATATGTCAACTGGGAAAAAGTTTGGGCTGCCTGTGTGCCTCCTCCTTTTTGGCTGAGGTCCTGATCAAACCCTTTTCTTAGACTTAGAGCTGGAACATAGATGTCATTTCCTTACCTCAGTTCTACTAGAAAGAACTCCTTGATCTCCTACATATCTGTTGGACCATAGGGAACCATTTCTGGACTTTCCATCTTCACAATGATGCAGACAAGTGGGGAAATGGATTTGACAATCTTAGGCAGCAGGATGCTGAGAGATGTTGAGTGGAAGTGACATAAAAGTGCATAAAAGTGTCACTAAGTAACAACTAGTGACTAAATAACAATTATTTATTTAGTGAACAACTTTATTTTGCAAAAAAATAAATCTTTTTTTTTCGCAACCCAACTTTTTTTCAACCCCATGCACTACAGTGTCCCTCTGTCCATTGGATTTTCCAGGCAAGCATATTGGAGTGGGTTGCCATTTCCTTCCTTCTCAGGGGATCTTCCCAACCCAGGAATCAAACCTGAGTCTCCTGCATTAGCAGGTAGATTCTTTACCAGTGAGCCACACAGAGTCAGACACAACTGAGCACTGAACTGTGTACCTGAGCCACCAGGAGAGCCCAATACAGGGAGGACTACCTAGCCTTCTGATTGGTACAAGTCAGTTCCTATAAATTAGTGGACAGAAGGCCAGAGAAAGCTAAATTATCTCTATGTGTACTTATAGATGGTAGTTTTTGTTTCCATGAAGTGAAGATTGGTTTTCTCCAACAACTTTCATCATTTACAGTTAGTGAAATTCCTCTGAGATTGGGGCATTTGATTGGTCTTCTGAGTTAGTTGATATTTGATTTTGTTTTACTCATCTTGAGTTTCAAACAAAAAATTTGAGAGTTTTCAAATGAAAGTTGAAATCTCTTAAATAGACACAACTTTTAAAGAAATTGAACTGACATTTTTACAAAAAGCAATGAATTTATGATGGACAAGTTTGATACACATATAAAAAGAAAGGTAGATATAGGCGTAGATATATATTGTTCTTTATACCAACTACTTTCATTTAAATTGCATTTGGCTCATAAAATTTTCATTATTTTTATAAGGGTATATTTTGAATTTGTCCTGGGACACATTATTATGGTGGAAGAGTTCATGGATTTTAGGGTAGCATGGTGTACATCTAGACATAGACTACTAAATTTGCTGTAGTAGTATAATTACCTTTATATTTAAAGGTAATTTAAATACAAAAATTGCATGACATTGTACTGATTAATCTAAAGACATATGTTTTCACACTGTTTTTTTTTTTTTTTTTGGTCAACTAACTATGTAAGCTTAGATTGAGCAGATGGTTTAATCTATAGATTTATCAATGTCTCGCCTCTGAGAAGTAAAAGTATCTCCTTGAATTATTTTCCAGCATTGTGATCATACAAAACAAAGAAAGGAAAGTGGTTAAATACTGCAAACTTCTATAATTGATTCAATCATTATTCATTTAAGATATCTTTGAGTGACATTATATACTAATTTGTTTATTTGTCTGCTGCTTGGCAGAAAGTGAAGAGGAACTAAAAAGCCTCTTGATGAAAGTGAAAGAGGAGAGTGAAAAAGTTGGCTTAAAGCTCAACATTCAGAAAACGAAGATCATGGCATCTGGTCCCATCACTTCATGGCAAATAGATGGGGAAACAGTGGAAACAGTGTCAGACTATATTTTGGGGGGCTCCAAAATCACTGCAGATGGTGGCTGCAGCCATGAAATTAAAAGACGCTTACTCCTTGGAAGAAAAGTTATGACCAACCTAGATAGTATATTCAAAAGCAGAGACATTACTTTGCTGACTAAGGTCCATCTAGTCAAGGCTATGGTTTTTCCAGTAGCCATGTATGGATGTGAGAGTTGGACTATGAGGAAGGCTGAACACCGAAGAATTGATGCTTTTGAACTGTGGTGTTGGAGAAGACTCTTGAGAGTCCCTTGGACTGCAAGGAGATCCAACCAGTGCATTCTGAAGGAGATCAGCCCTGGGATTTCTTTGGAAGGAATGATGCTAAAGCTGAAACACCAGTACTTTGGCCACCTCATGCGAAGAGTTGACTCATTGGAAAAGACTCTGATGCTGGGAGAGATTGGGGGCAGGAGGATAAGGGGACGACCGAGGATGAGATGGCTGGATGGCATCACGGACTCGGTGGATGTGAGTCTGAGTGAACTCCGGGAGTTGGTGATGGACAGGGAGGCCTGGTGTGCTGCAATTCATGGGGTCGCAAAGAGTCGGACACAACTGAGCAACTGAACTGAACTGAACTGAACTGAACTATCACTCCTGATAAGAATCTAAACTGTATTAAGATAGCATTTTACTATCATGGTCTCACTATATCTCAAGACAAGATGACATTCCCTGTCCCATAATGGGTGCTGAGTAGTTGCTGAATAAACTAATGAAGAAGCCAGCAAGGTATTGGTGATATAAACATAAATAGTTTACAGTCCTTAACCTGCTGAGTCTCAAATTAGCTGTTTAGAGCATTCTACACAAATGTGTCCAAATGAAAGTTCATAAACATAGAGTAAAATGTGCTCATTAAGAACAAATTAAAATTCTGAGAAATAATAGGCCCAAAGTACTTAGGCTGCTCCTCGTTTTATTGTAATAATTTTGCTTCAGTTTCTTACATTAAAGTCCACTCAGCTAATCTTTATTTAAAAGAAATATAATATCTGAATCTTATTTATTAATCATATATAAAGTTGCTGCTGCTGCTGCTGCTGCTGCTGCTGCTGCTGCTGTTAAGTCGCTTCAGTCGTGTCCAACTCTGTGTGACCCCATAGATGGCAGCCCACCAAGCTTCCCCATCCCTGGGATTCTCCAGGCAAGAACACTGGAGAGGGTTGCCATTTCCTTCTCCAATGCATGAAAGTAAAAAGTGAAAGTGAAGTTGCTCAGTCCTGTCCAACTCTTAGAGACTCCATGGACTGCAGCCTACCAGGCTCCTCCATCCACGGATTTTCTAGGCAAGAGTACTAGAGTGGGGTGCCATTGCCTTCTCTGATATATAAAGCTGCTGCTAGGTTGCTTCAGTCGTGTCTGACTCTGTGTGACCCCATAGACGGCAGCCCACCAGGCTCCCCCATCTCTGGGATTCTCCAGGCAAGAATACTGGCGTGGGTTGCCATTTCCTTCTCCAATGCATGAAAGTGAAAAGTGAAGGTGAAGTCGTTCAGTTGTGCCTGACTTTTAGCGACCTCATGGACTGCAGCCTACCAGTCTCCTCCATCCATGGGATTTTCCAAGCAAGAGTACTGGAGTGGGTTTCCATTGCCTTCTCCAGATACATAAAGCTACTGACTTCTTAATATACATGATTCTTCTCTGCTATAAACCCAAGAAAGACTTGAAGTTGAAAATCAGACTTACTCATAATATTTCACTTTGTATTTAAGGAAATATTTTTTATCTGAATTTAACTCTCCTTAAGCATAAACAGCTGAGAGTCTTCATTAAGCTGGGACATTAATAAATGACTTTACCTCTCCAAATCTTATCAGTTGTTTAAGGGATCTGTTTGTTACATATATGAATGTTTAGCAGTTTGATATGGAAAATTAATTTCAAATTTGAAAAAAATCCCAAATTAATTAAATAAGAATAACATATAATCCAAATAAATAGTATAAACTAACATGTCCTGCAGACAGATTACTGTATTTCCAAACCCTAACCCTTACTTCATATAATTATCCTATCTAAACCTCAATTTCCTTATCTGAAATTGAGAAGAATGTCAATACTTACCTCATAGGGTTTTAAAAAACCCAAGTGAGAAAATGCAAATAAAGAACTATAGCTCATAGTAATTGCATTTTTGAGTGCTTACTTCCTGCCAGGCACTCTTCTATCTGTATATATGTATACAAACACACATATATAGATTTAAAAGCAGATATAGATATATAGGTATATTAGGTTGGTGCAAATGTAATTGCAGCTTCTGACTGTGACTTAAATCATTATAAGTAGACTCAAACACATCTTTATTAATCAAAATAGGAAGCATTACAATCAACACATTTTTTGCCAACAAGAAACAAGTTGTTTATTCCTGTAGCATAAAAATACATGCTTCAGGATTCAACAAACTCTTGGAAAGCATTTTCTGCCTCCTGCAAAAGGTTGTTGAAATGCTTGAAGAAGTGATAGTCAGTTGACAAGAGGTCAGGTGAATACGGTAGATGAGGCAAAACTCCATAGTCCAATTCATTCAACTTTTGAAGTGTAGGCTGTGTGAAATGAGGTTGGGCATTGTTGTGGAGAGTAATTGGACCCTTTCTGCTGACCAATGCCAGCTGCAGGCATTGTAGTGTTCAGTGCATCTCATCTATTTGCTGAGCATATTTCTCAGATGTAATAGTTTAATCAGGATTCAGAAAGCTGTAGAGTGTCAGACCAGTAGCAGACCATCAAATAGTGACCATGAACTTTTTTGGTACAAATTTGCTTTGGGAAATGCTTTGGATCTTCTTGCTTCAGCTTCTGAGCTGGTTGCTGCCAGTTGTCTCATAGAATCCACTTTTCATCACAAGTCACAATCTGATCAAGAAATGATTTGATGTTGTTGCATAGAATAAGAGAAGATGACACTTCAAAACAATGATTTTTAAGCTCACAAGGCACCAACTTATTGACCTTTTTCACCTATCCATTTTTCTTCAAATGCCAAATTTGGAGAAAATGTAGAATGGTTAATGTTGAGTTTTTCAGCAACTTCTTGAGTAATTTTAAGAGGATCAGCTTCAGTGATCCTCTCAGTTCATCACTGTCAACTTCCCATGGTTGGCCACTGCACTCCTCATCTTCAAGGCTCTCATCTCATTTGCAAAATTTCTTGAACCACCACTGCATTGTATATTAATTAGTAGTTCCTGGGTCAAATGCATTGTTTATGTTGCAAGTTGTCTCTGCTGACTTATGACCCATTTTGAACTCAAATAAGAAAATCACTCAAATTTGCTTTTTGTCTAACATCATTTCACTAGCCTAAAATAAATTTAAAATATACAACAAGTAATGTCATTAGCAGAAAACATAAAGTGAAAAAAGTGCATTAAAATTAATATATTCCAATGCAAATGGTGAAGTTAAACAATGCAAAGCCACAGTTACTTTTGCACCAACCTTTATATGCACATATATATCTTATGCATGTGTGCGTGCTAAATCACTTCAGTTGTGTCTAATTCTTTACGACCCTATGGACTGTAGCCCTCCAGGCTCCTCTGTCCATTGGATTCTCCAGACAAGAATACTGGAGAGGCAAGAATACCCTGCCCTCCTACAGGGCATCTTCCTGACCCAAGGATTGAACCCAAGTCTCTTAAGTCTTGTGCATTGGCAGGTGGATTTTTTTATCATTAGTGCCACCTGTGAAGCTCATATATCTTATATCTATATAAATCTATCTATCTATATCTATACAAGATATGTAGAAAGACATATACTTATATGTCGATATAGATGTATCTGAGATTCCCAAGTGACTCAGTGGTGAAGAATTTGCCTGCCACTGCAGGAGGCACAGGAGATGTAGGTTTGGTCCCTGGGTCAGGAAGATTCCCTGGAGTAGAAAATGGCAACTCACTTCAGTATTCTTGCTGGAAAAATTCCAGGGACAGAGGAGCCTGGTGGGCTATAGTCAGGGGTCACAAAGAGTCAGACACAACTGAACCATTAGGGAAGCATATAAATTGCTAAACACAGAGCTAGAAGCAAAGGGCTGTGTTATCTCATAATAAGAAACAACTAACTACCTTTGCCAGGTGGATGCATTTTCCCAGAGGAAATGGAAATTATCCTGGACCTTCAAGGGGCTTCCCAGGTGGTGCTAGTGGTAAAGAACACCGCTGGCAATGCAGGAGATGTAGGAGACCTGAGTTTGATCCCTGGGTTGGGAAGATGCCCTGGAGGAGGAAATGGCGACTCACTGCAGTATTCTTGCCCGGAGAATCCCATGGACAGAGGAGCCTGCTGGGCTACATTCCACAGGGTCCCTAAGAGTCAGACATGGCTGAAGCGACTTAGCATGCACACACTCTTCAAGAGTTACTGGAAGCTCACCAGGCAGAGAAGTTTGAAAAGGGTGCATTAGAAACCAACTGGGCAATGCCAAGGAATATAACACAAGCTACTAATTACCTGTGCAATTCTAATTTTCTGTTTAGTTATTCAACAGCAGTGTTGAAATGGAACTTAGCTGGATCTTGAATTCAAACCTGAAACAAATCGTGAGATATTTTAGGGATACCATAGTCCATATGCTCCATTTCACTACAAATGAACAGTTTTATGACCTGACTCCCTTGAGAGTCTTCAAACAGAGATTTAGTTAGAACGCATTAGAGAAACTCATCCTGAAATAACAAAGGCAGTGGTAGCCATAAGAAGACATTAGCCTAGTGAAAACCCAGTGTGTTCATGGCAGAGAATATTTAGAAAGTGGACAATGAGAAGATTATCTCTTAGGACATGATTTTGCAGTACCAAAAGGGATATTGGTATATATAAACTTACTTTAGGAAAATAAATGTTCTAAATGTATTTCTTTATTAAAACTTTGTTAATTTCTGTATTATTTGTGGAGATCTATAAGAAAGAAAGTTGTAGGAGATATAGTAAAACAGAAAGAGCTCTCTGAAAATGATGATTGCTCTTTCTGTAATTATGAGTAATTTATTGTAATTTAAAATTTGCATTATATTAAGTTATGAATGTTTATAGTAAATATTTATAAATATGATCTGAAATTTTGGTTGAGAAATGTCTGATACACCTATTGATTCAATCTTTATTACTGTTGATATAATTTTCTAAGTTTGTATGATCTCTTCTGAGCTAAGTATTCATTATGCAAACAGAGCTAAAATATATTCATGAACTTCCAATTGCAATCTATTTCAGAATCATAGATAAGCTCTATTTTAGGAATAACTGATTTTTGTTTAACAGAAGAAATGAGGGATACTTAAATGTCTTAAATCATTTTTTCTTACATATAAGGTGGAACTAGCTACCAGCCATACCATTTTGTAATCTTTGGCCTAAACAGCTCTTTCCAAGAGTTTTTAATTTCTAGCATATTTTTTGTAAATTTCTGAGCATGACGAAGCCCATATTTGAAGTGAAAATGTTTTTTACCTACTGACCCATCAATGAAAATTAGTATTTGGTAGAAGAGCTAAGGTCGCAAAGAGTTGGACAAGACTGAGCTACTGAACTGAATGAACTGAACTGAACTGAGAAGAGCTAATAGAGTATATGATTCTGAAATAAGGTAGGGAGAAGTGGCTCTTCAGTGAAATGAAAGAGGGGTAGAACACACACAGACATACGCACAGAACCTACTAATACTTAGAAATTATAGATGAGCTTTCGTATTTAACAAGTACTTGAGCATCTACTGTGTGCCAGGCACTGGAGGAACAACAGGGAGCACGCATCTACATCTGCAGTCATATTCTAGAGTGGAGAGACACAGTCACAGGGGGAGTTTAGTGTTAAGAGAGACATAAAGCCAATAAGGATCGTAGAGCAGTGAGTAGGCAGTAGCACTGGTCATGAACACTGTCACTGATAAGGGTTGTATCAGCAAAGACGGGAAGTAGTAATAGCAACCCATGAGGGTATTTGATGAGAGAGCATTCCAGACAGAAAGAATAGCTATTACAGAGGTCCTGAGATGCTTGGGGTGCTCCATAGAGTGGGAAAGCTAGCGAGCTGGAGAAGATTACAAGGTGAAGGCTGGAGAAGTGAGGAGCCTGACTGTAAGAAATGAGGGCACAGGGTTTATGGAACATTGGATCTTGTAGGTCTTGATTGTACTAAGAACCTAGGACCTGCGCCATGCAGTACTGTTGTCCCTGAACCAAATGCAGCATTTGAGCACTTGAAATCTGGTTAGTGTGACTGGATATAAATTTCATATTAATTTAAATTAAAAATTTTAATTGATACTTGATTCAGTTATTGGGAAGCTTTTAAATATGTTTCAAAAAGCTTGAATGTGTGGATATACTTTTCTAATTGTAAATTTAATCAAATGTAGACATGAATCAAGTATTTTTGTTTAAAGTACAGTGTCTTAATTGAGACATGGTAGATATATAAAATACATACTGATTCAAATATTTAATACACAAAAAACTTGAAAATATGTCAATTTTAATAATCATATTTAACAGTCATAATGATTATATGTTGAAGTGACAATATATACAATATTATTATAACCCAAGTACTGCATTTCAGACTCTTGTTGACCATGATGGCTACTCCATCTCTTCTAAGGGATTCCTGCCCACAGTAGTAGATACAATGGTCATCTGAGTTAAAATTCACCCATTCCAGTCCATCTTAGTTCACTAATTCCTAGAATGTTGATGTTCACAATTGCCATCTCCTGTTTGGCCACTTCCAATTTGCCTTGATTCATGGACCTGACATTCCAGGTTCCTATGCAATATTGCTCTTCACAGCATTGGACCTTGCTTCTATCACCAGTCACATCCACAACCGGGTGTTGTTTCTGCTTAATTCCACCCCTTCATTCTTTCTGAAGTCATTTCTCCACTGATCTCCAGTAGCATATTGAGCACCTGCAGACCTGGGGAGTTCCTCTTTCAGTATCCTATTATTTTGCCTTTTTATACAGTTCATGACGTTCTCAGGGCAAGAATACTGAAGCAGTTTGCCATTTCTTTCTCCAGTAGACCACATTCTGTCCGACCTCTCCACCATGACCCATCCGTCTTGGGTGGCCCCACATGGCATGGCTTAGTTTCATTGAGTTAGACAAGGCTGTGGTCCATGTGATCAGATTGGCTAGTTTCCTGCAATTGTGGTTTCAGTCTGTCTGCCCTCTGATGCCCTATCTCAGCACATACTGTCTTACTTGGGTTTCTCTTACCTGGATGTTGGGTTGCTCTTCACTGCTGCTCCAGCAAAGTGCAGCAGCTACTCCTTACCTTGAACATTGGGTAGCTCCTCTCAGCCAACGCCCCGACCTTGGACATGGGGTAGCTCTTGTCGGCCATTCCTGCACCTGTTGCATGCTGTGGAAAATTCTGAAGGAGATGGAAATACCAGACCACTGACCTGCCTGTTGAGAAACCTGTATGCAGATTGGGAAGCAACAGTTAGAACTGGACATGGAACAAAGACTGGTTCCAAATAGGAAAAGGAGTCTGTCAAGGCTATATGTTGTCACCCTGCTTATTTAACTTATATGCAGACGGACTGAACTGAACTGATTATAATCCATCCTAATAGGTTCAGTTCAGTTCAGTTCAGTAGGTCAGCCGTGTCCGATTCTTTGCGACCCTATGACGCAGCACGCCAGGCCTCCCTGTCCATTACCAACTCCCAGAGTTTACCCAAACTCATGTCCATCGAGTCAGTGAGAGCCATCCAGCCATCTCATCCTTTGTCGTCCCCTTCTGCTCCTGCCCCAACCAGCATCAGGGTCTTTTCCAATGAGTCAACTCTTCGAATGAGGTGGCCAAAGCATTAGAGTTTCAGCTTCAGCATCAGTCCTGCCAATGAAACTCAGGACTGATCTCCTTTAGGATGGACTGGTTGGATCTCCTTGTACTCCAAGGGGCTCTCAAGAGTCTTCTCCAACACCACAGTTCAAAAGCATCAATTCTTCGGCACTCTGCTTTCTTTACAGTCAAACTCTCACACCCATACATGACCACAGGAAAAACCATAGTCTTGACTAGATGGACCTTTGTTGACAAAGGAATGTATCTGCTTTTTAATATGCTGTGTAGGTTGGTCATAACTTTTCTTCCTAGGAGTAAGCGTCTTTTAATTTCATGGCTGCAGTCACCCTCTGCAGTGATTTTGGACCCCAGAAATATAAAGTCAGCCACTGTTTCCACTGTTTCCCCATCTATTTCCAGTGAAGTGATGGGACCAGATGCCATTATCTTCATTTTCTGAATGTTGAGCTTTAAGCCAACTTTTTCACTCTCCTCTTTCACTTTCATCAAGAGGCTCTTTAGTTCTTCTTCACTTTCTGCCATAAGGGTGGTGTCATCTGCATATCTGAGGTTATTGATCTTTCTCCCAGCAATCTTGATTCCAGCTTGTGCTTCTTCCAGTCCAGCATTTCTCATGATGTACTCAGCATAGAAGTTAAATAAGCAGGGTGACAATATACAGCCTTGATATACTCCTTTTCCTATTTGGAACCAATCTGTTATTCCATGTCCAGTTCTAACTGTTACTTCCTGACCTGCATATAGTTTCTCAAGAGGCAGGTCAGGTGGTCTTGTATTCTCATCTCTTTCAGAATTTTCCACAGTTTATTGTGATCCACACAGTCAAAGGCTTTGGCATAGTCAATAAAGCAGAAATAGGTGTTTTTCTGGAACTCTCTTGCTTTTTCCATGATCCAGCAGTTGTTGGCAATTTGATCTCTGGTTCCTCTGCCTTTCCTAAAGCCAGCCTGAATATCTGGAAGTTCATGGTTCACGTATTGCTGAAGCCTGGCTGGGAGAATTTTGAGCATTAATTTACCAGTGTGTGAGATGAGTGCAATTGTGCAGTAGTTTGAGCATTTTTTGGCATTGCCTTTCTTTGGGACTGGAATGAAAACTGACCTTTTCCAGTCCTGTGGCCACTGCTGAGTTTTCCAAATTTGCTGGCATATTGAGTGCAGTACTTTGACAGCATCATCTTTCAGGATTTGAAATAGCTCAACTGGAATTCCATCACCACCCCTAGCTTTGTTCGTAGTGATACTTCCTGAGGCCCACTTGACTTCACATTCCAGGATGTCTGGCTCTAGGTGAGTGATCATACCATCGTGATTATCTGAGTCGTGAAGATCTTTTTTGTACAGTTCTTCTGTGTATTCTTGCCACCTCCTCTTAATATCTTCTGCTTCTGTTAGGTCCATACCATTTCTGTCCTTTATCGAGCCCATCTTTGCATGAAATATTCCCTTGGTATCTCTAATTTTCTTGAAGAGATCTCTAGTCTTTCCCATTCTGTTGTTTTCCTCTATTTCTTTGCATTGATCGCTGAGGAAGGCTTTCTTATCTCTCCTTGTTATTCTTTGGAACTCTGCATTCAGATGCTTATATCTTTCCTTTTCTCCTTTGTTTTTCACTTTTCTTCTTTTCACAGCTATTTGTAAGGCCTCCCCAGACAGCTTTTTTGCATTTCTTTTGCATTTTGCTTTTTTGCATTTCTTTTCCATGGGGATGGTGTTGATCGCTGTCTCCTGTATAGTGTCACAAACCTCCATCCATAGTTCATAAGGCACTCTTGTCTATCAGATCTAGTCCCTTAAATCTATTTCTCACTTCCACTGTATAATCATAAGGGATTTGATTTAGATTGTACCTGGATGGTCTAGTGGTTTTTCCCTACTTTTTCCAATTTAATTCTGAATTTGGCAATAAGGAGTTCATGATCTAAGCCACAGTCAGCTCCTGGTCTTGTTTTTGCTGACTGTATAGAGCTTCTTCATCTTTGGCTGCAAAGAATATAATCTATCTGATTTTGGTGTTGGCCATCTGGTGATGTCCATGTGTAGAGTCTTCTCTTGTGTTGTTGGAAGAGGGTGTTTGCTATGACCAGTAAATTCTCTTGGCAAAACTCTATTAGCCTTTATCCTGCTTCATTCCATACTCCAAGGCCAAATTTTCCTGTTAATCCAGTTGTTTTTTGACTTCCTACTTTTGCATTCCAGTCCCATATAATGAAAAGGGCATCTCTTTTGGGTGTTGGTTCTAAAAGATATTGTACGTCTTCATAGAACTGTTCAACTTCAGCTTCTTCATGTTACTGTTTGGGGCATAGGCTTGGATTACTGTGATAGTGAATGATTTGTCTTGGAAATGAACAGAGATCATTCTGTCGTTTTGGAGATTGCATCCAAGTACTGCATTTTAGACTCTTTTTTTGACCACAATGGCTACTCCATTTCTACTAAGGGATTCCTGCCCACAGTAGTAGATATAATGGTCATTGAGTTAAATTCACCCTTTCCAGTCCATTTTAGTTCGCTGATTCCTAGAATGTCGGCATTCACTCTTGCCATCTCCTGTTTGACCACTTCCAATTTGCCTTGATTCATGGACCTAACATTCCAGGCTCCTATGCAATATTGCTCTTTACGGCATCAGACTTTGCTTCTATCACCAGTCACATCCACAACTGTGTATTGTTTTGCTTTGGCTCCATCCCTTCATTCTTTCTGAAGTGATTTCTCCACTGATCTCCAGTAGCATATTGGGCACCTACCGACCTGGGGAGTTCCTCTTTCGGTATCTTATCATTTTGCCTCTTCATACTGTTCATGAGGTTCTCAAGGCAAGAATACTGAAGTGGTTTGAGATACCCTTCTCCAGTGGACCACATTCTGTCAGACCTCTCCACCACGACCCACCTGTCTTGCGTGGCACTACATGTCATGGCTTAGTTTCATTGAGTTAGACAAGGCTGTGGTCCGTGTGATCAGACTGGCTAGTTTTCTGTGATTATGGTTTCAGTGTGTCTGCCCTCTGATGCCCTCTCGCAACACCTACCGTCTTCTTGGGTTTCTCTTACCCTGGACGTTGGGTATCTCTTCACGGCTGCTCCAGCAAAGCGCAGTCATTGCTCCTTACCTTGGACGAGGTCCGCTCCTGACCTCGGACGTTGGATAGCTCCTCTTGGCTGCTCCTGTGCTGTCACAGCCTGGCGCTCTCGGTTGCCACGCCTGACCTTGGGTGTGGGGTAGCTCTTCTCGGCCATGCTTCTGCACAGTCTGTCGCAGCTGCCGTGCTTCTCCTTATAGGTAGAGGACTATTAATTGTGTGAAAAGTGAATACTGACACAAGTCTTTTGAGAATATATAGTAGAGCACCTTCTGGGAAATATTTTTGAGAAAATACATCAGAAATTTTAATAAGCAATTTCACTTGTAGAGATATATCATATAGATGCAAATATCAAAGGAATGAATCTATAAATATGTTCCTTGCAATTTATTTTAAAAAGGAAACCAAAATAAGTAGACCCAAATAAGGGACACATCAAATTAATCATGATATAGTCATACAATTAAATACTAGGAAGTCTTTTAAATTTTAAATTAACGCATATCAATGGCTCAGAGGTTAAAGCGTATGCCTCCAATGTGGGAGACCCGGCTTCGATCCCTGGGTCGGGAAGATCCCTTGGAGAAGGAAGTGGCAGTCCACTCCAGTATTCTTGCCTGGAGAATCCCATGGACGGAGAAGCCTAGTAAGTTACAGTCCATGGGGTTGCAAAGAGTCAGACAGGACTGAGCGACTTCACTCACTCACTCACTCACTCAGTCATAAATTATTAAGTTGAATAAGCTGATTACCAGTGTGTACATATACATTTTATAACATCATATTATAAACTTCATAAAATACAAATAATAATTGTAAATAACTTTATATTTAGTTTTATTTATCTTGTTTTAATTACTTGCATATTTTAGCTGAATTTCTATCTGTCTTTCTGAGGGGTACATGCCAAAATGTTAACAGTGTTTCTTTTTATGAATTATAACAATAGAAGTAATTCTTATTTTTGACAGTTTCTTATACTCTAAACTTGGAGACATTTTTGTAACATAAAGATGTTAAAACTGCAATGATCATTAATAATGTGAAAAACTAATTTTATATTCTTATTTTTTTGCTGAGAAACTTTGAGTATAGCTTGGGAAAAATGCATATATATTTCAAAAATCATAGATCATTGTTGAAGTTTAATGGTCTCTTTTCAGTTAGGAGATAAAATTTTAATAGGTGCCATCACTGGTGATGATCCCATTCCCCCCCCTCACCATACTTGAATAAGTTTTAAAACACATCTTGTTATGTAACTTTTGCATATATGTCATTGAAGTCCTAAGGAAACATTTCTAACACAATAGTGTGCAAGCTATTATGCAATAACTCATATAGGTTATATAAAAAAAGAAATCAAAATAGCAAAAAATAAATCCATTTCTAGTTCAGAAGAATTCGCTGGTGCCATGAGCTCCACATTAAGTGAATCTAAGTTCTTCTTAGGCTTAAATAGATGGCTTTATTTTGATTTTGTTTGTTGTTGCTGGCTGTGCATGGTCTAGTTTTTAAATGACTAAAATATCATTATTTTTTTTTTACTGTAAAAGAAAAGGGGGAATTCCATTCAAGATGTAGAAAATATCATTAAAGAATACAAGAGTCATAAATGAGCCAGGGTACAAGGAAAGAATACTGATGTAACCTTGCTCACAATTTAAAGAGAAAAAGTGTGTGCAGGTAAAAAGTGGAAATGGTTGATGAAGATCCTTGAGGATCAGCACTGAGGGCTGAAGAGTTCTGCTGTAAAAACCTGTGGTGGCTGCAGATTGGGGCAAGTGTCTTGATAGTCTCTTGAGAAATTGAACTGATTACTGCTAGAGCCCTTGAAATTAGTAAGACCTAAAAACCTACTCTAGTCCTTGCAGTCTGCATTTCTTTATGTATCAACATGTGTGCATGTGTCCATCTGCTTCTCAACTTCACAAACCTAACAGTTTTACAATAGGATAAGCCAGGGCTTAAATAAAAATGCTTATTTTTTATTTGCAGTCAAGGCTTTCTGTTGTGCTGGTGATATAGGTCAAGGATCGTAAGTGCAATCATGGGCCTCTCATAAAAGAAATATAAATTTTGTATATTCAGAACTTATACAGATGACCTTCAACTTGATCCAAACAATAGGAAGGTGAGATTGCTTATACTAGGATATATCTTTCTGATTTTCTTTTGATAAACACTAGTGGCCATCTTCTAGGGAAAACCCTTTAAGATTTTGCTTAAGCCTTCTTGATCTTCTAGTGATCTTTTAAGAAAAATCGCTCTCTTTGAACCATCCTCAGTAAGTTATATGTTATAGGACAAGATACAGAATGTATAAAAGGCACCAAGAACACATCTTAATCTCTCAATTTACTCAATTATTTTGAAGGTTATTAAATGTCATAGCATAGATTACATTTAAACCAGCAAAAATGTTTAATCAAAAAGAGCACATGGGAGATTTCCCTGGGTTTCCAGTGCTTGAGACTCCAGGCCTCCATTGCAGGGGGTGTGGGTTCGATCCCACAGATCCCTGGTCAGAGGAACAAAGATCCCACAGGTCTTGTGGTGAGGCCAAAAAAACAATACATTCTAAAGAATCACATCATCTTGTTTCATGAACTACTTTTATCTTTTTCTATGAAATAGAGATGAGAGAGAAGAAGAAAGAAAATGAGATAATTAGACCTTTCAATCCTGAATATGTTTATGTCATTTGCATGTAAAATGCAGAATAAACTCGGGGTTTAAAAAGTAAAAGAAATAGTATTTGGTGTAGCTTTTGTTATGCCACGAGGCATCAACATAAATGATTTTGCTCAAAGACTGGAATGGGCCATAGCTTGATCCCCGCCAAAGAAAACACAGTAAATTGCTCAAATAATCAAAAGATTTGAGCACTGGAGATCACTAAAAGAAGATCCAGAGTTTTCAGAAAGGCCAAGGAAAAGCTGCTATTTTCAGTCTCTCATGTTAAAAATGATTTCTGTCCTTGTAAGCTCTAAAGAGGCTGTGGCTCCAAGTCTATACCCTGATCACCTTGTTAGCTGCTTGAGAGGGTTGGGTCAGAATTCTCACCCAGTCACCCATTAACTTTTGCCATCACCATGACAACTCAGTGCTGGTTAAAAGGGCTCAAAAGGCCTGTTAGCAGAAAATTAAGGTAATGAGTTCTTCATTTTCCTTGTTGAAGTAGTTCTAATCAGTTCTCTCAGCTATGACCACTCAATCATAATATAGTTTTAAATAGATTGCATGTCTCACTCAGGAGCAAATGGGAGTTCAAACAAACTCGATTTCTGTTTGGACCGTTAATAGCAATAAATCCACTGCAATTACAGGGACTTAATATAAATATAAATCCTTCTTATAGAGAAGCACAATGCATTTCACATTCTTTGAAAAATATATTGACAAAAAGTTTGTTCAGAAGTAGTAGAGCTAATACTGAGCATTGCATTGCTAAATATAATTATCTCGTATATGCATCCTCTCTAGCTATTACTCATACAGTGCTTTAATTTCTAAGCATGTCAAATATAGTCTCAATATCAACTTTACTCAACCTTTTCTCACATGCAATTTTATTAAATCTTATCTATCAATGCATGTAGGTTATTTTTTCATCTTCCTCCCTCTCTAAGAAATAATGATACAGTTTATCAGAAGACTATGCCTCTTACATAACAATCGATTATATGTGGAATCTGAGAAAGCTGAACTCATAGAAATAGAGAGTAGAATAGTGGTTACTAGGGGCTGGGGGATGAAGGAATTAGGGAGATGTTGGCCAAAGGTTACAAACTTCCAGTTAGAAGCTCAATGAGTTCTGAGGATCCAATGCATGGCATTGTGACTATAGTTAACAGCACTGTGGTGTGTACTTGAAAAATGCTATAGGAGTAGATCTTAACTGTTCTCACCACAAAAAAAAAGAAAAGGTATTTATATGATTTGATAATAATACTCATATTGCAGTATGTCAGTGTATTAAATCAGTATCTTGTACATATTACACAATGCTGTCATCACTTATACCAGAATAAAGCTGGAAGGGGAAAAAGAAAGAAACATTTCTGTACTGATTATCTCCATTCTTTACTGCAACTGTGTCTGCCAAAGTCATTACTTATCTCTTCAAACTAAATTCTTCCCTCTCATCTCTAGCCATCCATTGTTAGATTTACCTCCTACTAGAAGGCAATGGCACGCCACTCCAGTACTCTTGCCTAGAAAATCTCATGGACTGAGGAGCTTGGTAGGCTGCAGTCCATGGGGTCGCTAAGAGTTGGACACGACTGAGGGACTTCATTTTCACTTTTCACTTTCACGCGTTGGAAAAGGAAATGGCAACCCACTCCAGTGTTCTTGCCTGGAGAATCCCAGGGACAGGGGAGCCTGGTGCGCTGCCGTCTATGGGGTCACGCAGAGTCGGACACGACTGAAGTGACTTGGCGGCAGCAGCAGATTTAGTAAAAGTCCTGCACTCCCTTTGCAAGTGATTTGGTCCTGAGCATCACTTTTGTCCTGTACTCAATTCCTTTTTGTGGAGTTGAGTACAGGACATTTCTGCACTTTTTTTTTTCTGCACCTACTTCCAGTTGAGACCTAAAGGTCCTCTGCAGCTCTCTCATGACTGGGCCAGCATACCAACCCATTTAAAATATTCCATGAATTCTTGGTCACTTCACAGCTTCATAGTTGAAATTTCCTGATTTTAGGTCATGCAATAGTTTCTCTGAACAAAGTTTTAGGTACAGCTTTCTAAGGGAACAAAACCTTGTGCACACCAGGACCCAGGAGAAAGGAGCAGTGACCTAACGAGACTGACCCAGACTTGCCCTTGAGTGTCCAGGAGTCTCTGGCAGAGGCATGGGTTGGTGGTGGCCTGCTGCAGGGTTGGGGGCAGAGTGAAGCAGTGCCTGCATGGGACCTTTTGATGGAGGTTGCCATTATCTTCATTACCTTTCACCATAGTATGGCCACAAGTCAGACTACAGGGAGGGAACACAGCCCTGCCCATCACCAGAAATTGGATTAATGATTTACTGAGTATGCAGGTCAGGAAGCAACAGTTAGAACTGGACATGGAACAACAGACTGGTTCCAGATAGGAAAAGGAGTGCGTCAAGGCTGTATATTGTCACCCTGCTTATATAACTTATATACAGAGTACATCATGAGAAACGCTGGGCTGGAAGAGAAACAAGCTGGAATCAAGATTGCTGGGAGAAACATCAATAACCTCAGATATGCAGATGACACCACCCTTATGGCAGAAAGTGAAGAGGAACTCAAAAGCCTCTTGTTGAAAGTGAAAGTGGAGAGTGAATAAGTTGGCTTAAAGCTCAACATTCAGAAAATGAAGATCATGGCATCCAGTCCCATCACTTCATGGGAAATAGATGGGGAAACAGTAGAAACAGTGTCAGACTATATTTTTGGGGGCTCCAAAATCACTGCAGATGGTGACTGCAGCCATGAAATTAAAAGATGCTTACTCCTTGAAAGAAAAGTTATGACCAACCTAGATAGCATATTCAAAAACAGACATTACTTTGCCGACTAAGGTCTGTCTAGTCAAGGCTATGGTTTTTCCAGTAAAGTCATGCATGGATGTGACAGTTGGACTGTGAAGAAAGCTGAGAGCTGAAGAATTGATGCTTTTGAACTGTGGTGTTGGAGAAGACTCTTGAGAGTTCCTTGGACTGCAAGGAGATCCAACCAGTCCATTCTGAAGGAGATCAACCCTGGGCTTTCTTTGGAAGGAATGATGCTAAAGCTGAAACTCCAATACTTTGGCCACCTCATGTGAAGAGTTGACTCATTGGAAAATACTCTGTCGCTGGGAGGGATTATGGGCAGGAGAAGAAGGGGACAACAGAGGATGAGATGGCTGGATGGCATCACTGACTCAATGGACGTGAGTCTGAGTGAACTCCAGGAGTTGGTGATGGACAGGGAGGCCTGTCATGCTGCGATTCATGGGGTCGCAAAGAGTCGGACACTACTGAGCAACTGAACTGTACTGAACTGAACTGAGCATGGCTCCGCCCATCAAAACAAGACCCAGTTTCCCCCTCAGTCAGTCTCTGCCATCAGGAAGCTTCCGTAAGCCTCTTATCCTTCTCCATCACAGGGCAGACAGACTGAAAACCACAATCACAGAAAACTAACCAATCTGATCACATGGACCACAGCCTCGTCTAACTCAATGAGACAATGAGCCGTGCCATACAGGGCCACCCAAGATGGAAGGGTCATGGTGGACAGTTCTGACAAAATATGGTCCGCTGAAGAAGAGAATGGCAAGCCACTTCAGTATTCTTGCCTTAAGAACCCTATGAACAGTATGAAAAGGCAAAAAGATAGGAAACTGAAATATGACCTCCCCAGGTCAGTAGGTGCCCAATAAGCTACTGGAGATCACTGCAGAAATAACTCCAAAGAGAATGAAGAGATGAAGACAAAGCAAAAACAACACCCAGCTGTGGATGTGACTGGTGATGGAAGTAAAGTCTGATACTATAAAAAGCAATATTGCACAGGAACCTGGAATGTTAGGTCCATTAATCAAGGCAAATTGGAGGTGGTCAAACAGGAGATGGCAAGAGTGAACATTAACATTTTAGGAATCAGTGAACTAAAATGGACTGGAATGGACGAATTTAACTTTCAGTTCAGTTGCTCAGTCATATCTGACTCTTTGCGATGGACCACACCAGGCCTCCCTGTCCATCACTATCTCCCGGATTTTACCCAAACTCATGTCCATTGAGTCGGTGATGCGATCCAACTTCTCATCCTCTGTCGTCCCCTTCTCCTCCTGCCCTCAATCTTTCCCAGCATCAGGGTCTTTTCAAATGAGTCAGTTCTTCACATCAGTGGCCAAAGTATTGGAGTTTCAGCTTCAACATCAGTCCTTCCAATGAACACTCAGGACTGATCTCCTTTAGGATGGACTGGTTGTATCTCCTTGCAGTCCAAGGGACTCTCAAGAGTCTTCTCCAACACCACAGGTTAAAAACATCAGTTCTTTGGCACTCAGCTTTCTTTATAGTCTAACAGCCACATCCATACATGACTGCTAGAAAAACCATAGCCTTTACTAGATGGACCTTTGTTGGCAAAGTAATATCTCTGCTTTTTAATATGCTGTCTAGGTTGGTCATAACTTTCCTTCCAAAAAATAAGTTTCTTTTAATTTCATGGCGGCAGTCACCATCTGCACTGACTTTGTAGGCCAAAATAAATAAATAAATAAATAAAGTCAGCCACTGTTTCCACTGTTTCCCCATCTATTTGCCATGAAGTTGAGAGGGTAACAGGCAGGAAGGCCAGGGGTCTCCAAGGGGAGGAAATAGGCTGCAAGTGTCAGACATTTTTATCTCTCTTAAGCAGCAGGAGGAAACATACTAGCGATATTTTTTCCTTCTCTATACAAATTTAAAAGGTTTCTCTTAAAATACTCTGTTGCCATAATGATACCTGGTTTCACCTGAAGTTAACTATTTTCAAACCTTGAGTTAACCAATGCATTTTTCTTATGGAAATGTTTGTCTTGAGCTATGTTAATATACTATGCATTTACCCCAGACTCTGTCTTCAAATTGGTTCCACCTAATGGCTCAGAACATACTTGACAAACCAGTATGTTATACTCAGACATTGTCCCCCTAATCTATGTAAATGAAACTATTTGTATGGTAATATTCCCTTCTTCAAGATTCAAGTCAATCATTTTATGGCCTGGGATGAATCATCTGGTGCCAAGATTATCCCAAAATACATCTTATGGATGAGGGGCCTGATGCCATTCTGAGTTTTCAGACATTCCTTTCTTTCATTAACAGACTGCTAGTGACTATATAATGGGCTTCCCTGGTGGCTCAGATGGCAAAGCATCTGCCTGCAATGCAGGAGACCCAGGTTCTATTCCTGGGTCAAGAAGATCCCCTGGAGAAGGAAATGGCAATTCACTCCAGCACTCTTGCCTGGAAAATCCCAAGGACAGAGGAGCCTGATAGGCTACAGTCCGTGGGGTCGCATAGAGTCAGACACAACTGAGCGACTTCAGCTTCAGCTTCAGTGACTATATAACATCCAGCTGAAGACTAACAGGGGGTACTCTTTCTGCCCCCTTCTGATGCCTATGTCAGAAGCTTTCTCTATCTCCTTTATACTTTAATAAAACTTTATTACACAAAAGCTCTGAGCAATCAAGTCTCGTCTCTGGCCTCGGATTGAATTCTCCAGAGACCAAGAATCCCGGTGTCTTTTGGTTCAGCAACCACCTTTCAAAGTGATGGGACCAGATGCCATGATCTTAGTTTTCTGAATGCTGAGCTTTAAGCCTACTTTTTCACTCTCCTCTTTCACTTTCCTCAAGAGGCTCTTTAATTCTTCACTTTCTGCTATAAGGATGATGTCATATGCATATCTGAGGTTATTGATATTTTTTCCCTGCAATCTCGATTCCACCTTGTGCTTCTTCCAGTGCAGAGTTTCTCATGATGTACTCTGCATAGAAGTTAAATAAGCAGGGTGACAATATGCAGCCTTAACGTACTCCTTCCCTGATTTGGACTCAGATCACCATTATATCCACGGCAAGAATAACTACTACTATGGCAATAATCCTGTAGAAGAAATGAAGTAGCCATCATAGTCAACAAAGGAGTCTGAAATGCAATACTTGGATGCAATCTGAAAACTGACAAAATGATCTCTGTTCGTTTCCGAAGCAAACCATTCATTATCACAGTAATCCAAGTCTGTGCCCGAGCAGTAACACTGAAGAAGCTGAAGTTGAATAGTTCTATGAAGACCTACAAGACTTTCTAAAATTAACATTCAAAAAAGATGTCCTTTTCATTATAGGGGACTGGAATGCAAAAGTAGGAATTCAAGAAACACCTGGAGTAACAGGCAAATTTGGCCTTGGAATACACAATGAAGCAGGTCAAAGGCTAACAGAGTTTTGCCAAGAGAACACACTGGTCATAGCAAACACCCTCTTCCAACAAGACAAGAAAAGACTCTACATATAGATATCACCAGATCAACACCGAAATCAGATTGATTATATTCTTTACAGCCAAAAATGGAGAAGCTCTATACAGCCAGCAAAAAAAAAAAATAAATAAATAAAATAAAACAAAAACTGGAAGCTGACTGTAGCTCAGATCATGAACTCCTTATTGCCAAATTCAGACTTCATTGAATAAAGTAGGGAAAACCACTAAACCATTCAGGTATGACCGAAATCAAATCCCTTACTATTATACAGCAGAAGTGACAAATAGATTCAAAAGATTAGATCTGATAGACAGAGTGCCTGAAGAACTATGGACAGAGCTTCCTGACATTGTACAGAAGGAAGTGATCAAGACTACTCCCAAGAAAAAGAAATGCAATAAGGCAAAATGGTTTCCTGAGGAAGCCTTACAAATAGCTGAGAAAAAGAGGGAAGCAAAAGGCAAAGAAGAAAAGGAAAGATATACCCATTTAAATGCAGAGTTCCAAAGAATAGCAAGGAGAGATAAGAAAGCCTTCTTCAGTGATCAATGCAAAGAAATAGAGGAAAAGAATAGAATGGGAGAGATCTCCTCAAAAAAAATAGAAATAGGGAACATTTCATGCAAAGATGGGCTCAATGAAGGACATAAATGGCATGGACTTAACAGAAGCAGAAGATATTAAGAAGAGGCAACAAAAATACACAGAATAACTACACAAAAAAGATCATGACCCAGATAACCATGATGGTATGATCATTCACCTAGAGCCAGACGTCCTAGAATGTGAAGACAAATGGGCCTTAGAAAGCATCACTATGAACGAAGCTAATGGAGGAGATGGAATTCCAGTTGAGCTATTTCAGATCCTGAAAGATGATGCTCTGAAAGTGCTACACTCAATATGCCAGCAAACTTGGAAAACTCAGCAGTGGCCACAGGACTGGAAAAGGTCAGTTTTCATTCCAATCCCCAAAAAAAGGTAATGGCAAAGAATGTTCAAGCTACCTCACAATTGTACTCATCTCACACGCTAACAAAGTAATGCTAAAAATTATCCAAACCAGGCTTCAACAGTACGTGAACCATGAACCTGTAGATGTTTAGGCTAGATTTAGAAAAGGCAGAGGAACCAGAGATCAAATTGTCAACATCTGCTGGATCATCCAAAAAGCAAGAGAGTTCCAGGAAGACATCTACTTCTGTGCTATTGACTAGTGTATAGCCTTTGACTGTGTGGATCACATCAAACTGTGGAAAATTCTTAAAGCGATGGGAATACCAGACTACCCTACCTGTCTCCTGAAAAATCTGTATGCAGGTCAAGAGGCAACAGTTAGAACTGGACATGAAAGAACAGACTGTTTCCAAATTGGGAAAGGTTGTATATTGTCACCCTGTTTATTTAACTTATATGCAGAGTACATCATGTGAAATACCAGGCTGGATAAAGCACAAGGTGGAATCAAGATTGCCAAGAGAAATATCAATAACGTCAATATGCAGATGACACCCCACTTATGTCAGAAAACAAGAATTAAAGAACCTCTTAATGAAAGTGAAAGAGGAGAGTGAAAAAGTTGGCTTAAAACTCAACATTCAGAAAACTAAGATCATGGCATCTTGTCCCATGACTTCCTGGCAAATAGATAAGGAAACAATGAAAACAGTGACAGACTTTATTTTTTGGTGGGGCTCCAAAATGACTGCAAATGGTGACTGCAGTCATGAAATTAAAAGATGTTTGCTCCTTGGAAGAAAAGCTATGACCAACCTAGACAGCATATTAAAAAGCAGAGACCATATTTTGTCAACAAAGGTCCATCTAGTCAAAGTGATTGGTTTTCCAGTAGCCATGTATGGATGTGAGAGTTAGACTATAAAGACAGCTGAGTGCTGTAGAATTGATGCTATTGAACTGTGGTTTTGGAGAAGACTCTTGAGAGTCCCGTGGACTGCAAGGTGATCCAACCAGTCAATCCTAAAGGAAATCAGTCCTGAATATTTACTGGAAGGACTGATGCTGAAACTGAAACTCCAATACTTTGGCCACTGATGTGAAGAACTGACTCATTTGAAAAGACCCTGATGTTTGGAAAGATTGAAGGCAGGAGGAGAAGGGGACAACAGAGGATGAGATGGTTGGATGGCATCACCGACTCAATGAACATGAGTTTGAGTAAGCTCCAGAAGTTGGTGATGAACAGGGAAGCCAGGTGTGCTGCAGTCCATGGGCTTGGAAAGAGTCAGACATGACTGAGCGACTGAACCAACTTCTAAGGGATAATAATTAAAAAGCATCTAAACTGTTTCATTGGTTTAGAGATAATAGAAAATATAACTTGACCGCTAAACTTCAGGGAAACTATTTGCTAACTTTGAAATATCAGCTTCCAAACACTTTCTTCTGTCTCTGTATCTAAGAATTATTCTAGAAATTCATTCATAATTATAAAATTCCTTTCATAGCTATGTATCCTTTGACGTAAACTAGGAACACAGAGGGTGCTTCCTGGTGGCTCAGTGGTAAAGAACGCACCTGCAATGCAGGAGCTGCAGGAGACATTGATTTGATTCCTGTGTAAGGAAGATCTCCTGGCGGAGGGTGGCAACCCACTCCAGATTCTTGCCTGAGGAATCCCCATGGACAGAAGAGCCTGACGGGCTACAATCCATGGGGTCTCAGAGTCAGACAGGACCAAAGCGACTAAACACACATGCACACATGAGTTCATAGAACTAAAAATGTCAGGTACAGTTAAAGGCAGGCAGTCTGTGAACTAACACTATTAAATTCAAGGCAGGCAATATATTTTGCTTACTTAAAAATAAATCAATACAACTATCACATACATATGCTTGAATAAACTTGATCGATTATGCAGCCATCTCTCTGTGAATATCTAAGCAGTTTTAAATGGTCTCTCTCAAGTGTTCTCTAATATTCTCACTCATTTCCTAATTTCCAAGTATATATAATTTGTTTGGTCTAAGTCTCAATATGTGTATTGCAAAGATAAATGTGGAGGAAGCAGGGAGAAGTCTCCAAAATACAGATTTCTTTCTTACCAGAAAGAGTGGAAGCTATAAAACTATTTTTTTGTTTGTTTGTTACGTTGTTTTGAGAGTAGTGTTGCACATTTTGTCTGTTGAATGAACTTCAACTATAGCTGGTTTCTTCATATGACACTTAAAGATGTCTATCAGCGGAGGACAGAACTGCACTTGGTTATAATTCAGCCATTAAAATCTTAGAAGAACTGAAGCTTGTTTTTGGCATTGCTATTGCTCACAGTCTTGATTTTTTCTCTTTTCATGCTGAGTGACCAGTATCTGTGTTGTTGTTGTTTTCTTTACTGTGTCCTTCCACAAATACCCTCAATCTATTCAGGACCCCAAGATTTATACATATTTCTTTATTCAGAAATTATAATTTCATCTTACTGATAACACATAATATTACCTTCTACTGTAGGCTGTTGAATTTAACAAATGACCCGAGACTTCACCTAAAATAGTGTAGCTCTAAGAAAGAAATCTCAGGTTTTAGTAAAGGGATTTGAGGATGGGGTATGAGGTAAAGGAACTCTACCATGTATAGATAATAGAGCTGAGCTAATCTCAAAAATACAACTTGGTGGCTCAGATGGAAGGAAACCCTGTCTGCAATGCAGGAGACCTGGATTCAATCCTTGGGTCAGGGAAGATCTCCTGGAGAAGGAAATGGCAATCCACTCCAGCATTCTTGCCTGGAGAATTCCATGGACAGAGGAGCCTGGTGGCTACAGTCCTTTGAGTCACAGAGAGTGGAGCACGACTCGGTGGCTGACACTTTCATTTTACAACTTGGAGCACACAAGACTGTTTAAGGATAACACTTCTCAGGAATTAATGACATTCCAATCACATTTTTCATGTCTCATGAAAAGATATAGACTATTAAACCATGTAAAAACATTTTAAATCTCTCAATTTTATGTCACAATAATTTGATTTGCGAAATGAGGGTAAACATTTAGACATCAAGTATGTATTATGGAATGATGAACATTTAATGAGTGGCCTTAAAGTGCCATGTTGCCTAAATGGTAAGAAGACGTTAACCTATGTTAAACAAAATACTAACCTAAAGTCTGTTTGCTTAATTAAGAAAGCATTTGTCTTTTCAAGATTTGTCTTCCTTTTTTCCCCCACTTCTTTTCTTGCTATAAGCCTAATCTCATAAAATAGAAGCATGTTCTCAGTAAAATGAAAGCAAATGGCTTATGAAGGAAAATGGAAAACAATGAAATAAAAAGTTAAAATACTTTATGTTTCTTTGCTGATACAGCACATTATATTTTACATGTGTCTGGGTAAATACTGCTGGCTCACTTCAGAGTGCTTACATGGGTGTGGAGCAGAAGTCCAGGGTGCCTCTCCCAGCTTTGGTGGCCTCCAGCAGCCTTTGGTTTATGACCACATCTGCGTTTCAGTATTCACAATGCCTCCTCCACCTCTGGGGGTGTGTGTAATCTCCATCTGCCCCACTCTTATGAGGATTTAGGATTTAGGGCACTTAGAGCCCACCTGAATAATGCAATGTAATCTCCCTACCTTAAGATTCTTCTTTTAAAAGACTCTTTTCTATTTTGACATACAAGCCTCCAGGGATTAGGATGTGAGTATCTTTTGCAGGGGACAGAGGGCACATGGAGGAATTATATTTTTAATGTATTTTTTTTATTGAAGGATAATTGCTTTATAGAATGTTGTTGTTTTCTGTTAAACCTCAACATGAATAAAGCTCACCACGGAGACATATATTGTTTATTTTCCCAATTCCATCTGGAACCAACCATAGCCCCATGTTTCTGTAATAGAATCTTAGTTGTTTTCCTCCAATTTCTACAATTTTCCCACTTCTCAATGCTCATTCTTATTTGCTTTAATAGGAGGATAGAAGGGATAAAGGTACCACCTTAGTCTTTTTCTCTGAATTAGAGAAGAGTGATGCACACAGAGTTGCATATCTGACATGCACCCCCTCTTTTTTGCTAAAAGAATCCTATTTTGGTTCTAAAGATGATGTACCTGATCCCAGGCAGAGAACCATGATTGTTGAAACCAATCAAAGGGCTGCTGGCCTCACTCTTTCCAAGACTTCATGCAGCCACATTCAACCACTGAGATGGAGGAAATCTGCAGTCGTTAATCCAGGAAAGGTCTGTGCCTTCCCACAGCAAATTCAGGCTCTGAAAATATGTATCCAGGAGGACAAGAGGTAGGCAAAGGGGAAGGATCCTGAAGTCAAACCATTTTGCTCTACCTGCTGCTTTTCACTGGTTAGCAGTTTTGAAGTTTAGGGTTCAGGAGTGTTATGATCCAGTTACTGGCAATAAATTTCTTTTGCTTGTCTTTCTAATTGATATTAGTTTTTTTTAAGTATTTGCATAATTTTGTGATTTTAGGTTTACTCTTTCACATTTAATTAGGACATTCCACTTGATTTTAAATGGATGGGTTTGCTACTACTTCTGTTGAAGGCAAAAAAACAGAAACTGCATCTCCATGGTTTTACACCTCACCCAGTTTTGGAAGAATGCCTGTTTGAACACATGTACCCATGATCTATAATAAAGGATATGAAGCAATTTGCTTTTGATGTTCAAAGAGTTTTTAGAATGATAAGTGAAGTGAAAGTTGCTTACTTTCTTTGCAACTCTTTTTCTTTGCTGACTTTTTGTAACCCCATGGACTATACAGTCCATGGAATTCTCCAGGCCAGCATACTGGAGTGGGTAGCCATTCCCTTCTCCAGGGAAATCTTCCAAACCCAGAGATCAAACCCAGATCGATCTCCCACATTGCAGGTGGATTTTTTACAGTCTGAGCCACCACGGAAGCCCTTTTAGAATATTAAATATAATTAAAGAAATCTAGAGATGGTGCTTCCCAGGTGGCACTAGTGGTAAAGAACCTACCTGACAATGTAGGAGATGTAAGAGATGTAGTTTCGATTCTTGGGTTGGGAAGATCCCCTGGAGAAGGAAATGGCAGCCCACTCCAATATTCTTGCCTGGAGAATCATGTGAACAGAGGAGACTGGTGGGCTACAGTCCGTAGAGTTGCAAAGAGTCAGATATGTCTGCAAAAAAGTCAGACATGACTGAATCAATTTAGCATGGAAATGGTGCTAAAAATTAGATTACTGTCCAAACAGAAAGCTAAATTTCTTAATAATGATACAGTGTTGGATATTCATCAGGAAATATGGTATGAGCTGTCATTTTCAGAAATAAAATCAAACAGTAGCAAACAAAAGGTAAACACAAAGTTGCATTCTATAATGGAACAGTATGAAGACAGCCTGAAGGGTTGGTGTTCATGTATCCTCTTCTCACATTGTCCTCCCAAAGCTGAGTCAAAGCTTGGATCAAAATATTTGATCAAACATTCCAATGATTTTGTATTATCAGTCACAAGATAGCGAAGTTTTAGTGATCTAGATTGCTGTTGTTGAAATACAAGTGCTCTAGTTTGTGTAACACTGAACAACCATGTCTAATCGAACATGCTAATTTTAGTTTCTATTTCCTTTAAAACAATAAAAATCACTGAGAACTGTCTCTAATGGCAAAACATCAAATGATGCTGATAAAGCAAAAAGGAGGCTGGGGACGTCCAGAAACTGCAAGTGAAATCCAAAAGGCTTTACATTTGCTGTGTAAGTTGGCTGACGCAGCAAATCACATTTAATGCTGACAACGGTTAAAAATAGTGGTAAATTGAGACCAAAAATAAGCAAGTAAACCAGAGTCGCTGAGCTCCTAATAAATGACACAAAGTTCTGACAAAGGTTGAAAGCCTTTGAACGGTAAGAAATGTGGGACAGTGAATGGAGGAAACTGATTTACTGATCTCATGAGTTTGAATCTTGAATGTGTATATTAGTTCCACATTAATATTTTATCCTTCTAATCTGCCCCAATTTGTTTGTGAAGTGATATTAAAATACAGATTGTTTACCTTTTTGATAAATAAATATCTGAACTTAGAAATTCCTAGGCAACTCCTAGACTAAAACTAGTTTAAAAGAAAAATTGTCCAGTCTAATTTTTAAAAGAAAATGTTATAGAAAACATTCCAAAATAATTAACACACCTTACTATTGTTTCCCATTCCATCCTGAAACTACCTAAGGTTTTAAATACTGAAGTTGGAAATCTGGTCTTATAGGTTTTAAGATTAAAAGAGCTTTCCAAGCCTGATTCATATTGAGATAACTATTATACCTGATCAAAACACTGTAAATAAAATTATTTGGTGGAGGAAATGAATGGTTTTATGTATCAATTCAGTATTATAATAAGAATTAATGATAGTCTTTCTCAGTCAGTTCTAAGTAGGCTATACTGCCAGGAGAGTATATCAGATAACACATGTGCATAATAGCCATTTTAATCAGATCTATTAAAAAATAACTTCATTGGGGGTGGTTACACATTTCTACCCACTAGATCATGAAGTGTCTATGAGTACACTTGGTAAGCTTTAGGTGGTTTATCAGTATGAAAGAGCATGTGCCATGAAGGAATCTGGACTGGTTCTCCTCTGGCCAGAAACAGCCTGGCCCATTTACTCTGTATTGCTAAACAACTCTTACTGTTTTTTACATATGTCTTGACGTCAGAAATGGAGAAACAATAGAAAAGCTAATATAGGATTGTAAAATCAATTATCAGCTTCATCATCAGAACACTGAATAGCAAGTCTAGAATTAGGCTTAGGAAACAAAGTTGATCATTGCTGCTAATAGGTATCTATATAATTAATTTTTGTATTTTGATTTTATATTTAGCCATCTTATGGAAAATACTAATTCTAATGATGCTCTCTAACTGACATTTTGTTTTTTGTGAAAATAATTCCATCAAATAAGGTAATGACAAGTTTGGACTTGTTTTTTCCCTTGACTAATTATGTATATTTTGTTCTTGTCTATTTAACTTACATACTATTATCAGCAGATGTTACCAATAAAAAAAAATCAAGTAGATATGGTAAGAGTTGATATCTTTGCTTGTCACTAATTAAATGAGAAAGCTTTCAAGAGTAAACACATTTTTGCTGTAGACTATTGGTAGATAACTTAGCATATTAAGAAAGTTTCTTTTCTCCCTAAATTCATAAGCAATTTAATCATGAATGGGTACTGACATCAAATATTTCTTCTATATTTTTTGAGGTACGATTATTTTCCTTTCATCTGTTACTTTTATGAATGCCATTTATAATTTTTAAATAAGCACTTTTGTATTCCTATAATAGACAAGACTCAGTCATGAGACTTGATTTTAAGTTCCTAGATTTGTGGTTTTCATATTTCGCTAAAGAGTATACAAATAATTTGATGCATGTATTGTTTCCCTTTCATATATCATCAGCCTCACTCATTTTTTAGGTTATAGGTTGAGCCAGCTTACAACTGAGTAATGTTTTATTTATTTCTCATGCTCTGTAAGAGTGGTTTTTAAAATATATTATTATTATTTACTTATTTTTTTACTTTACAATATTGTATTGGGTTTGCCACACATCAACATGAATCCGCCACAGGTGTACACATGTTGCCAATCCGGAACCCACCCCCCAACCTCCCCCACTACACCATCACTCCAGGTCATCCCAGTGAACCAGCCCCAAGCATCCTGTACTTATATGATATTATACATGTTTCAATGCCATTCTCCCAAAATCATCCCACCCTCTCCCTCTCCCACACAGTCCCAAAGACTGTTCTATACATCTGTGTCTCTTTTGCTGTCTCGCATACAGGGTTATTGTTACCATCTTTCTAAATTCCAAACATATGTGTTAGTATACTGTATTGGTGTTTTTCTTTCTGGCTTGCTTCACTCTGTATAATCGGCTCCAGTTTCATCCACCTCATTAGAACTGATTCAAATGTATCTTTTTTAACGGCTGAGTAATACTCCATTGTGTATATGTACCACAGCTTTATTATCCGTTCATCTGCTGATGGACATCCAGGTTGCTTTCATGTCCTGGCTAAAAATAAATTTATCTATTTATTTATTTTTGGCTGTGCTGCAGCTCTATTTTTTCACAAGCTTTTCTCCAGTTGTCGTGAGCGGGGGCTCTCTTTAGCTGCAGTCCGTGGGCTCCTCCTTGCGGTGGCTTCTCTTGTTGTGAAGTACTGGCTCTAGGGCATGTGGGCTTCAGTAGTTGCAGCGCGTGAGCTCAGAAGTTGCGGCTCCCGGACTCTGGAGCGCAGGCTCAATATTTGTGGTGCATGGGTTTATTTGCTCCATGTCATGTGGGATCTTCCCCGATCAGGGATCGAACCTATGTCTCCTGTATTGGCAAGCAGATTATTTACCATGCAGCCTCCAGGGAAGTCCTGTACAAGTCTTTAGGATACTCATCTCTGACACTTCTTGAGGCGTGCTTTATGACCACATACATACACAATTTCCATGTGTGCTTCTTGTGTGCTTGAGAATGTGGGTTCTCTCCTTGCTGCATGCAGGGCATCGTATAGGTGTATCAAATTAAATCTAACTGATTTTTCTGTTCAACGTTTCATTCCTTCACTCCTGTTGTGCATGCGAGCATGTGTACTTAATCGCTTCAGTCCTATCCAACCCTTAGCAACACCATGGACTGTATTCCACTAGGCTCCTCTGTCCATGGGATTCTTCAGGCAAAAGTACTGGAGTGGGTGTCCCCACCCTTCTCCAGGGAAGCTTCTGACCCAGGGGTTGAACCTGCATCACTACTCTTGTACTGCTTTTTTAAAAGTGATTCTTGGCACGACTGCAATAATGAATTTGGCAGCTTTCCTTTTTGATTCTATCGATTATATCTTTACATACTTTGATTTCACTAGATGTATTCAATTTGGAATTTTTATATTACTTTGATGAGTGGAACATTTTATCACTGGGGTTTATCTCTTACTCTTACAAAGTTCATTGTGAATTAAGCCTCAGACTTGAATGTGAGGTATATTGAAGATATAGATTGGTACAATATGGTGATGACAACTCAATTAGCTTCTTTGTCATTTCTTGAGGGAATAGTAAAGAGGGAAAAAAGAGGCGGTCTAGTTTCTGCCTGGAAGGGATTAATTTCATTTCTGTCCATATTTCATTGGTAAGAATGAGCTACATGGCCATTGAGGGTCCATTCAGGCTCTGTCCCATGTCATTCTCCCTGAATCTGGGAGAGAGAGAAATTGCACCTCTGAGCTTTCTTAACTGTGAAGGTATCAAAAGAAAGATGGAACATTGTAGTTGTTCAGTGTTTCAGTCATGTCAGACTCTTTACAACTCCATAGACTGAAGCATGGCAGGCTTCCCTGTCCTTAACCATCTCTGGAGCTTGCTTAAGGTCATGTCTATTGAGTCAGTGATGCCATCCAACCATCTCATCCTCTGTCATCCCCGTCTCCTCCTGCCTTCAGTCTTTCCCAGCATCAGGGTCTTTTCCAATGAGTCAGTTCTTCGCATCAGGTGTCCAAAGCATTGGAGCTTCAGCTTCAGCATCAGTCCTTCCAATGGATATTCAGGACTGATTTCCTTTAGGATTGACTGGTTCGATCTCCTTACTGTCCAAAGGACTCTTAAGAGTCTTCTCCTACATCACAGTTTAAAAGCATCATTTCTTCGGTGCTCAGCCTTATTTATAGTCCAATTCTCACATCCAAATGTGACTACTGGAAAAACCATAGCTTTGACTGGATGAATCTTTGTCAGCAAAGTGGTGTCTCTGCTATTTAATATGCTGTCTAGGTAGATGGAACATTATATTGACTTTTAAAGCCTTCACCTGGAAGTAACAGACATTATTTCCACTCACATTTTATGGGCCAAATAAAGTGACATGGCAATGCATAACTTCAAGTGGAGTGAGCAAATACAATTTTGACAAGCCCTGGGAAGCAGACAGTTCAAAATACTTAGTGAACATAACTATTGATCAGCATTTAGTTAAGAAATAATGATTATATGGACTGAGAAAGTGGCAGAGATGGACATAAATGAATTCCTTTTAATGTATTTGTATGTACAAGCAACAAAATTTGCTGAATGATTAGATAATGAATTAAGCGACTTTTTCAGCATGCTGCCAAGAGGTGGGTGGTAGTGTCGATTAGAGGTATGTGGAAGAATGGAGAGAAACAGGTTTTATTGTCATTAAGTCGAAAGGGAGAATCAGCTTTATTCTTTAATTACAGAAAGTAAAGCCAAAATAATGGGTTGCATAACTCTACATATGTTTTTAGTTCACTGCATTTCCTTTTCATAGGTAGGATATGCAGAGCTCTCTACAAAACTTAAGAGAAAAAACTTTTCCTTAAGTAGATTTTTGAGAAAAGAGATGTTTAAAAAAGGAAAATTCCACCCATTGTGCCCAGGGCCACACCAGTGTCTATTGTGTGCACTGCTAGTTCAAAGTCCACTTTTTCTGTGACTCTTTTAAGAGGCTCTTGTCAGTTTAAATTTCTTGGTTGTCAGGTACAATGGTGATGTGTTTCATCTGGCTATGTCAAGCACATCACTTTTTCCCTGTTCACAGTGAAGAGAGTTCAGCTGGAAAGGCATGCTTTGGGGAAGATTTCAATCCAACTAAAATTCAACCCTACCTTTTCAGTCGATTTAAATTAAGTTTGACATGAAGTATGGCATCCTGAACCATTCAAACTGCAATTAACTTTGACAGTGTTCAATTGATTACACCTTTTATTGTGATTATACAGAGACTGTGTTGCATATTAAAACTTCCAGGATGTTAGCTATCCAAAATTTAGGACTCCTTTATCTCCAACTGCAGAGGTATATAATCTGGCATTTGTCATAAAAATATTAGTTCTTCACATTAAAAAAAATTGTAGACGTCTCCACAGTGCTTAGAAGAAAACTTTTAGTAAATTTAGTAAATTCAAATTTTTTCTTCTTTTTTTTTAGTTCAAACCTTACTTTCCAGTCTTATCTTTTCCCAAACTGCTACATAGATTGGCACATACCAATATCCACATGCTCTTAATTTCAGCTTTATCTAGGATTAAGCAAAAAAAATAAGTTTAAGTGTTAAGAAAGATCCAACTCTGATTCTCTGTCATCCTTTCTGGCACTCTAACCAGACTCCTTTATGTGATAGCCCACTAACATTCCATCCCGATCTGTGTGTACATGTTGACCCAAAACTCCACTGCTCTATTTAAAATGGATAACCAACAAAAACCTACTGTATAGCACAGAATCTCTGTTCAATGTTATGTGGCAGCCTGGATGGGAGGGGAGTTTGGAGGAGAATGGATACATATATTAATATATGTATGGCTGAGTCCCTTTGCTGTCCAACTAGAACTCTTACAACATTGTTAATCAGCTATACTCCAATACAAAACGAAAAAGTTTAAAAAAAATTCCACCCTGATCAGCAGTATTCCTTCTGGTAACTTCTCCAGAAAAGAAATTGAACTAATATAAGTCAAATCCAGAAAACACATGATTTAGTAAATTTACCCAAATTGGGTCAAATGTTTACATGAGGACCATTCTCTGGTATTGGAGTATGATAATTTGGCTTTATTCAGTTAAAGTCACTGTTAGCAACAGAGAGCAAGAGTGACTGAGATGAGATCCAGCCTAACATGGTGGCTGAGCAAAGGGAACAGGTGTTCCATCAAAAGTGATACAAGTGTTGCTGCTGCTGCTGCTGCTGCTAAGTCACTTCAGTCGTGTCCAGCTCTGTGCGACCCCAGAGACAGCAGCCCACCAGGCTCCTCTGTCCATGGGATTTTTCAAGCAAGAGTACTGAAGTGGGTTGCCATTGTCTTCTCCAATACAACTACAGTAACTACATATTATTCACCATTTTATCTTTCTGTTCT
Organism: Ovis aries; assembly: GCF_016772045.2. Taxonomy (NCBI): domain Eukaryota; kingdom Metazoa; phylum Chordata; class Mammalia; order Artiodactyla; family Bovidae; genus Ovis; species Ovis aries. The sequence continues at coordinate 92,253,987 of NC_056057.1, forward strand.
TGTTTCATTGCTAAGTCATGTCTGACCCTTTTGAGACCCAAAAGACTGTAACTCGCCAGGCTCCTGTTTCCTTGGGATTTCCCAGATGAGAATACTATCGTGAGTTGCTATTTCCTTCTCCAGGGAATCTTCCCAACCCATGGATCAAACACTTGTCTCCTCCACCAGCAGGCAGATTATTTACCATTGAGTCACCTGGAAAGCACCCACACACACATTTTTTTATCTTATTATCTAGTATTCATAGATATTCAACAAAATTTTAAAGGATAAAAACACTGTGGTCCTTTACATTTTAAACTGGCATACTATACTAAATAGTTGAAATTATGCAAAGGAAGAAAGATGGATAAAAGTCATAACCACTGAAAGTATATTGAACAAAACTGAAAACTTGTCTTCATCATATTTTTTCTCAGTGTACTCCTTCCTCTCTCATTTTGCTGACCAGTGTTTCTTCATAGCTTCTCTATTCCCTTGCAAAGACTTCTTTCAGCTACATGTTCACTGTTGGCTCACGAGGTGACGTCTGTCAATTAGGAAACTTCCATTTTATCTGGAAGAATTCAGCCCTACTTAAAAGATTCCAGGATATATGACTCAATAACAAAAGAATGTGCCAGATTTTAGCCCCCACATACAGTACTAGGGTGTCTATGATGTATAGATTTGCAGTTTTCAAGTGACTTAATCAGTTATACTCTTGCTTTAGCTACCTGATAAGAGGAGTATGAAAGATTCTGCGGCCAACTCAGGTCTGGGCTCCCCTGAAACTGAGATACCTCACACATATTTGGTCTTCCATAATCCAAAGAAGAAAAAGAGCTGGGGGTTGCTCCTAGAAATTTTCAGAAGCTCTCTATGGTTGTCTATGCTGTCTTGCTTCTGTTATGCTTTATTGGATGGTATGAAATAATCTTCAAAAGTAATTTTTACTAGCTTCCTGGGTGGCTCAGAGAGTGAGGAATCTGCTTGCAATGCAGGAGACCTGGGGTTCATTTCCTGGGTTGGGAAGATGCCCTCGAGTAGGGATTGGTTACCCACTCCAGTATTCTTGCCTGGAGAATTCTATGGACAGAGGAGCCTGGTGGGCTACAGTCTATAGGGTCACAAAGAGTCAATTTATACTTTTGAACTTTCCTGGTGGCTCAGTAATAAGAATCTGCCTGCAATGCGGGAGACTCAGGAGACATAGGAGATGCAAGAGACAGGGGTTTCATCCCTGAGTCGTGAAAATCTCCTGGAGGAGGAAATGACAACCCTCTCTAGTATTCTTGCTGGGGAAATTGCATGGACAGAGGAGCCTGGAGGGCTATAGTTCATGGGATTGCAAAGATCCAGACCCAACTGAATGATTAAGCATGAAGTATACCCTGTAGCAGTGGTCCCCAACCTTTTTGGCACAAGAGACTGGTTTCATGAAAGAGAATTTTTCCTGGATGTGAGGAGGGTGGGGGTTTCAGGATGACTAGAGTGTATAACATTTATTGTGCATTTTGTTTCTGTTATTACATCAACTCCCCAGATAACCACAAAGGTGTGAACACTCACCTAGAGCCAGACATCCTGGAATGCAAAGTCAGGTGTGCCTTAGGGAGAAAGTCTACAAACAAAGCTAGTGGAGTTGATGGAATTGCAGTTGAGCTATTTCAAATCCTAGAAGATGATGCTGTGAAAGTGCTGGACTCTATATGAAAGCAAATTTGGAAAATTCAGCAGTGGCCACAGGACTGGAAAAGTAAGTTTTCATTCCAATCCCAAAGAAAGGCAATGCCAAAGAATGCTCAAACTACCACAGAATTGCACTCATCTCACATGCAAGCAAAGCTCAAAATTCACCAAGCCAGGTATCAACAGTACATGAACTGTGAGCTTCCAGATGTTCAAGCTGATTTAGAAAGGCAGAGGAACCAGAGATCAAATTGCCAACATCCTTTGGATCACCAAAAAAGCAAGAGAGCCAGAAATACATCTACTTCTGCTATATTGACTACACCAAAGCCTTTGACTGTGTGGATCACAACAAACTGTGGAAAATTCTTCAAGAGATGAGAGTACCAGACCACCTGACCTGCCTCCTGAGAAATCTGTATGCAGGTCAAGAAGAAATAGTTAGGACTAGACATGGAACAGCAGACTGGTTCCAAATAGGGAAAGGAGTACATAAAGGTTATATATTGTCACCTTACTTATTTAATTTATATACGGAATACATTATGCACAATGCCACCCTGTATGGAGCAGAAGCTGGAATCAAGATTGCAGGGAAAAATATTAATAACCTTAGATATGCAGATGGCACCACTCTTACATCAGAAAACAAAGAAGAACTATACAGCCTCTTGATGAGGCTGTATAGTTGAGTTTCTAAACTCAACATTTAGAGAACTAAGATCATGGCATCTGGTCCCATGACTTCATGGCAAATAAATGGGGAGACAATGGAAACAGTGACAGACATTATTTTTTTGGCTTTCAAAATCACTGCAGATGGTGACTGCAGCCATGAAATTAAGATGCATGCTCCTTGGAAGAAAAGTTATGACCAGCCTAGACAGCATATTAAAAAGCAAAGACATTACTTTGCCAACAAAGGTCCATCTAGTCAAAATTTTGGTTTTCCTGTAGTTACGTATGGATGTGAGAATTAGACTCTAAAGAACTCTGAGCACCGAAGAATTGATGCTTTTGAATTGTGGTGTTGAAGAAAACTCTTGAGAGTCCCTTGGATGGCAAGGAGATCCAACCACTCCATCGTAAAGGAAATCAGTCCTGAATATTTACTGGAAGGACTGATGCTGAAGCTGAAACGCCAATAGTCTGGCCACCTGATATGAAGAACTGACTTATTGGAAAAGACCTTACCTCTGGGAAAGATTGAAGGCAGGAGGAGAAGGGGACAACAGAGGATGAGATGGTTGGATGGCATCACCAACTCGATGGACGTAAGTTTGAGCAAGCACCGAGAGTTGGTGATGGACTGGGAAGCCTGACATGCTATAGTCCGTGGGGTTGCAAAAGTTGGACACGACTGAGCAATTGTACTGGCTGACATCAGCTCCACCTCAGATCATCAAGCATTAGATCCAGAGACTGAGAACCTCTGCCCTATAGTCTTTTGTTAAAATATATATATATATATTGACTTACAATGCTGTCTTAGTTTCAGATGTACAGCAAAGTGATTCAATTATATAGATATATTTTTAAGATTTTTTCTATTATATGTTATTATAGGATGTTAAGTATAGTTCTCTGTGCTATATAGTAGGTCCCTGTTGGTTATCTGTTTTGTATATAGTAGTCTGTTTGTTTTAATCCCAAGCTCCACCCTGTACAATCTTGTGTCTTCTTCCTCTTACAGGCAGATCTCATTTTATTGTGTTTCACAAATGCTGCAGTTTTTATAAGGTGAAGGTTTGTGACAACCCTGCATTGACAGATGGTGGCTAGCATTTCTAAGCAATAAAGTATGTTTTAAGTTTGGTACTTTTTTACATATAATGTTATTGCACACTTTAAAAACTGCAGGATAGTGTAGACATAATCGCTATATGCACTAGGGAACCAAAAAAATTGTGAGACTCACTTTAATGTGATATTTGCTTTATAAAAGCCACGATATCTCTGAGGCATCCCTGGATCCCATCCTGTGTAATTACCTCCTCTCCCACTGCTGCGCCACTGAACGTAGTACTGTGGCTAAGAGCATGGACTTGGCATACAGTTTCTGATTTGAATCTCTATTATTCCAGTTGCTAAATGTGATTTTGGAGAACTAGTTACTTACATTTCTAAGCTTTGCTTCCTCACCTGTATAATGAGTGCGATTATACTAGTCTTATGAGTTTGTTGTGAGAATTAATGAATAATTATGCATACGGTGTGTTTTAAATATTTATGTATTTATTTAGCTGTGCCTAATCTTGTTTGTGGCACATGGCATCTTTGGTTGTAGCATGCGGACTCTTAGTTGGGGCATGTGGGATCTAGTTCATCACTGGCCAGGGATCAAAACCAGATCTCTTGGATTGGAAGCTTGAGGTCTTAGCCACTGGGGCATCAGGAAGTTCCTAAGATGTTTAAAATTTTGCTCATAGTTATTAGCATTATTTACTACAACCACCATCGCCAACACATCTACTACTGATACTACTACAATTACTATGATCATTATCTTATTACAGACGGGATGTGTGCACACTAGCTTACTGCTGAATTTGATCTCTGCTCTCTGTTCTAGTCTGATTCCAAATTATATTTACAGAATATTTTGTCCCTGACTTTTTAAGCTCAAATAAGATTACATTTTTAAGAAATTATTACTCAGATTTGATTACCCTAGCAAAATATGTGTCTTGGTGTTTGTCCTCTTATCTGTGGTACATAAAATTCCCTATCAAATACGCATGCAACTCATTTTAGGCTATTTTATCTGTATTTGAGAATGGCTTATAATTCAACTCCATTTTCTGAGGAACAAATAAATTCTGGATAACTTAAAATGAAAAGGTGAGATAAGATTTGGGAGGATATGAAAAGCTTTCACTATCAGATAACGGTTGCGTGCGTGCATGCTCAGTCTCTCAGCTTCAGTCATGTCTCACTCTGCAACCCTGTGAATTGTAGCCTGCCAGGCTCCTCTTTCCATGGGATTTCCCAGCAAGAATACTGGAGTAGGTTGCCAATCTGTCCTCCAAGGGATCTTCCCAATCCAGGGTCAAACCCACATCTCTTGCATTTCCTTACATTGGCAGGAGGATTCTTTACCACTGAGCTAACTGGGAAGGCCCAGATAAAGGTTAGGAATGTGTCAAAAGCAAACATGGTCTAAAAACAAAACAATTTTCCAGCATTTTTCCAGAAATGCATAATTTAAAGTAAAGATAAAATATTCCTCATAACAGCTTTAATGTAGTTTAAATTAAGAGCATAGCATTTTAGTTGCTGGTGTATATTAATACATAAAAGTCAAATCAATGATTAATATATAGATTTGCATAATTGTAAAACTGATCTTTAGTATTTGTTTATAAATCATACACTATTGTACTCATGATTTAATGTTACAAAATATGCAAAAGTATAAATTAAAAATAAAAATTATTTCAAAATGTAGTTACTTATTCATGATTTGAAGAAGATTTCACTCATAGATAATATGATAGAAAATGCTTTACTAATTTTGAAAATTTAGTAAAGCTGTTTGAATCAACAAATTCAAAGTTTGATTTTTAGTTCAGTTTGTATAAATAATTGATTTTATTCACTGTTGCAGGTAAAAAAATATGTCATAATAAGGTTAGTTTCAAAATAAAGGAGTACTGTCATCTATGCCTACCACACCATGATATTAAAATTTCTGTCACACTTACAAATTCTGTCAGTGTTTTTACTGAAATTAATCTGGTAAAGTTTCATTTTCCCTAGTACCCAGTACTTGTTTTAAGCTGATCAGAAAATGATGCCTTTTAAAATTGTTAACTAGTATATTGAACAACCATGGAAACATGCACTTAAATTTTTTAAAATATGTTAGAACACTTTATTTCTGGAGTTTGAAACTCTGAATATTTTTATAGGTGACACACATTCATTTTCAGCAACTAAACTGCCTAATGAAAATAGTCACCAAGAGGCCATATCAATAATTTTTACTCTATAGCACAAGTTCCTTTCAAAAACTGAAAAACTGCCATTCACTGTTTCACCAGTCCAAGTTTGATGCGTGAAACAGGGCACTCAAAGCTGGTGCCCTGGGACAACTCAGAGGGATGGGATGAGGAGGGAGGTGGGAGGGGGGTTCGGATGGGGCACACATGTACACCCGTGGCTGATTCATGTCAATGTATGGCAAACGCCACCACAGTATTGTAAAGTAATTAGCCTCCAATTAAAATAAATAAATACATTTTTAAATGCTAATGTACTTTGAAGAGTCACATTTTCTTTTCATATTTGCCTGAAACCATATGAGAAAATTTCCACTTATTTGGAAAGATTTTTCTCTAAAAGAAAAATGTGTTGTTTATATCCAAGTTCAACTCAAGTTTTTGAGACAAAGCAGCCAGCACATTTCTAAGTAATACTTTTGATCTTCAGGATCATAGCTCTTCCTGTAGTAATCTATTTAAAAGATTTTACTATGTATAAAGATTTTTATTTTTTATATCAATAATATCGACATAGCATTTTATCCACCGCTGCCTTTATTTTCCTTCCTTTAATGTCTTGGCTACAAATAATGCAATAAATGCATTTCATGTATGATACAATTTCTTCAATGTTATCTTCTACTCATTATTTTCTTAATAAAGTCAAAGAAACCAGTATTTGGTGGTTACATTTTATATTTTTTCTAATTAATAAAATAATTATGTACTATTAATTAAAATAATTATTTACTGTTGAAACTTTATCAGATGAGTTTCCCTTATAGCTCAGTTGGTAAAGAATCTGCCTGCAATGCAAGAGACCTGGGTTGGGAAGATCCCCTGGAGAAGGAAATGGAAACCCACTCCAGTATTCTTGTCCAGAGAATCCCATGGACAGAGGAATCTGGCAGACTACAGTCCATGGAGTTGCAAAGAGTCAGGCACAACTTAGCAACTACACCACCAACCACCGCCACCACTTTATCCAACATATATTGTTTTGAGAGGTTCACAGAAAAAAAATAATAATTTGAGTATTTGTCCTCAAATTTCCTGAGATAAGATTTGTTAGAAACATGTTTTACCATCCAACTATAGTAGCTCACATACTCAGTAACTTGATCTGTTACTTGCTTTTCTAAATCTTTGGCACTATTTTCTGTGTATCTTTTAACAGTATCTTCTGATGAAAGAACACATTTCTAGTTTAAGATCAGATTATTTTTCTAGTGTATTATTTTAGCAAGTTTCACTCTGAAAGGAATAACAAGTATTTCTCCAATTATATCTGATTATTCTTTTTCAAGACCAAAAATTCTCAAAAAAGCTATCTAAATATTTACTGTTATGTTGACATCAGTGATATTTTATAAAGAATTTTACTGAGCATTAATGTTTTTAAAAATCACTGAAACTATTGTAGATGTTTTTATTCCTGTTTTGTATGCTTATTTTTTTAAATGTATTTTGTTATTCATCATGGTGAATTCATATGTTAATGAACATCTAAATGTTAAATATTTACTTAAGGTGTTGGACATTTTAAGAATAATGTTATAAATCCATGTTACAAATATTATCCTTAAATTGAATGTTGAAATCAAACTTTTGTTCAGATCTGATTAGCTTATTGTTGTTTTAATCTTGTGCTATGGGTAATGAAATGGCAGGCTAGATGTAGAAATTCCAGTTCTGCAGTTTTGATATAAGACTGAGTAGGATGCTAGTGATGACCTGATTCAAATATTAATAAAGAGAAAGACATAGAGTTATTTGAAGAAATTATGGTCAGAAACTTCTAAAAATTTATGAAAAACATTAGCATACCCAACTCAGAAGCTCAAATTTTATATAAACTCAGAGATTCACATGGCCAAAATCACATTGATAAAAGTCAATGACAAAAAGTCTTGAAAGTAGCTTGTACGTGCGTGCTCAGTCATGTCTGACTCTTTGTGACCTCACGGACTATAGCCCACCAGGCTCCTCTGTCCATGAGATTTCCCAGGCAAGAATACTGGAGCGGGTTAACATTTCTTCCTCCAGGGGATCTTCCCTACCCAAGGATCCAACTCTTTTGCATTGGCAGCAGGATTCCTTGAACTAGCACCAAATGGGAAGTCCTTGAAAGTAGTAAGACTAAAGCAACTCATATACAAGATGGGAAAAATAAAGGACAGAAATGGTATGGACCTAAGAGAAGCAGAAGATATTAGGAAGAGGTGGCAAGAATACACAGAAGAACTATATGAAAAAGATCTTCACAACCCAGATAATCACAATGGTGTGATCACTCACCTAGAGCCAGACTTTCTGGAATGCAAAGTCATATGGCCCTTAGGAAGCATCACTATGAACAAAGCTAATGGAGCTGATGGAATTCCAGTTGAGCTATGTCAAATCCTAAAAGATGATGCTGTGAAAGTGATGCACTCAATATGCTGGCAAATTTGGAAAACTCAGCAGTGGCCACAGGACTGGAAAAGGTCAGTTTTCATTCCAATCCCAAAGAAAGGCAATGCCAAAGAATGTTCAAAATTCCACACAATTGCACTCATTTCACAGACTAACAAACTAGTGCTCAAAATTCTTCAACCCAGGCTTCAAGAGCATGTGAACCGTGAACTTCCAGATGTTCAAGCTGGATTTAGAAAAGGCAGAGGAACCAGAGATCAAATTGCCAACATCCGTTGGATGATCGTAAAAGCAAGAGAGTTCCAGAAAAACATCTATTTCTGCTTTATTGACTATGCCAAAGCCTTTGACTGTGTGGATCACAATAAACTGTGGAAAATTCTGAAAGAGATGGGAATACCAGACCACCTGACCTGCCACCTGAGAAACCTGTATGCAGGTCAAGAAGCAACAGTTGGAACAGGTCATGGAACAACAGACTGGTTCCAAATAGGAAAGGAGTATGTCAAGGCTGTGTATTGTCTCCCTGCTTATTTAACTTATATGCAGAGTACATCATGAGAAACACTGGATTGGATGAACCACAAGCTGGAATCAAGATTGCTGGGGGGAAATATCAATAATCTAAATATGCAAATGACACCACACTTATGTCAGAAATCAAAGAAGAATTAAAAAAGCCTCTTGATGAAAGTGAAAGAAGAGAGTGAAAATGTTGGCTTCAAACTCAGCATTCAGAAAACTTAGATCATGGCATCTGGTCCCATCACTTCATGGCAAATAGATGGAGAAACAGTGGAAACAGTGACAGACTTTATTTTGGGGGGCTTCATAATCACTGCAGATGGTGACTGCAGCCATGAAATTAAAAGATGCTTGCTCCTTGGAAGAAAAGTTATGACCAACCTAGACAGCACATTCAAAAGCAGAGATGTTACTTTTCCAACAAAGGTCCATCTAGTCAAGGCTATGGTTTTTCCAGTAGTCATGTATGGATGTGAGAGTTGGACTCTAAAGAAAGCTGAGCACCTAAGAATTGATGCTTTTGAACTGTGGTGTTGGAGAAGACTCTTGAGAGTCCCTTGGACTGCAAGGCAATCCAATCATTCCATCCTAAAAGAAAGCAGTGCTGAATATTCATTGGAGGACTGATGTTGAGGCTGAAACGCCAATCCATTGGCCACCTGATGCTGCAGTCTATGGGGTCATAAAGAGTTGGACATGACTGAGTGAACTGAACTGAACTGAACAGGGATCCTTAATAAGATTAACAGCTGATTTCTCACTAGAAACCGTGGTGGCCTGAAAGTAATTTTCATAGTTTGGGCTGCTGTAACATAATACCAGAGACAGGGTGGCTTTCAAACAACAGAAATTTATTTCTCATAGTTCTGAGGGTTTAGAGTCCATGATCAATCAAGGTGACAGAATATTCAGTGTCTGGTGAAGTTTTGCTTCCTGAATCATAGATGGCATCATCTCACTCTGTTCTCAAAGAGAGTTTTCTGCATCTCTATTATAAGGGCACTAATTCCAATCATGAGTGGCCCATACTCGTGACCTACTCTACCCAAAGACCCCACATCTTAACACCATTATTTTGGGGGTTAGGGTCTCAATATATGAATTTCAAGGATCCTGACAGTGGTAGGATGACATAGTCAATATTCCAAAAGAAAAAAAAATCTGACAATCATGAATTGTTTGTCCAGCAACTATCATTCAGAATTAAAGAACAAAACAAGCATTTTGTTCTCAAAAGATCAAAAACAAAGAGAGAAAAACTGTTGGACTATTAGACTTTCCCTACAAGAAATGCTAAAAGGCAATTTTCAGGCTGAAATGAAAAGACATTAGAAAATAAGTAGACCTCACATGTTACATAGGAAAACAGATTTTGTATACTATTAAATTTAAACTGATATTAATTCAAACTGGAGTGCTAATTTATTGTTGATTATAATTCATAAGGCAACCACTCAAAAATATCTCAAAACAAATAATATAAAAATAATAATAGAATCTAACTGATAGCCAAGAAAATATCTGTTTAACAATTATAAGACACCTTTGGGGGATTATGGAACAGAAAAAATATATAGCATAGAGAAAACAAACAGCAAATTGGCAGAAGTGAGTTCTTTTCAGTAATTACCTATAAGTTAAACTCTCATATTAATAAGTAAAAATTCTTAGAATACTATTTTTCCCTCTGAGATTAAGAATAGCAAGAGGGTCTGTTCTTACAACTACTATCCAACATTGATCTAAAATTCATATGGAGGGAACCCTCCTACACTGTTGGTGGGAATGCAAACTAGTACAGCCACTATGGAGAACAGTGTGGAGATTCCTTAAAAATTGCAAATAGAACTACCTTATGACCCAGCAATCCCACTTCTGGGCATACACTGAGGAAACCAGAATTGAAAGAGACACATGTACCCCAATGTTCATCGCAGCACTGTTTATAATAGCCAGGACATGGAAACAACCTAGATGTCCATCAGCAGATGAATGGATAAGAAAGCTTTGGTACATATACACAATTGAGTATTACTCAGCCGTTAAAAGAATTCATTTGAATCAGTTCTGATGAGATGGATGAAACTGGAGCCAATTATACAGAGTGAAGTAAGCCAGAAAGAAAAACACCAGTACAGTATACTAACACATATATATGGAATTTAGGAAGATGGCAATGACGACCCTGTATGCAAGACAGGGAAAGAGACACAGATGTGCATAACGGACTTTTGGACTTAGAGGGAGGGGGAGAGGGTGGGATGATTTGGGAGAATGACAGTCTAACATGTATACTATCATGTAAGAATTGAATCGCCAGTCTATGTCTGACGCAGGATGCAACATGCTTGGGGCTGGTGCATGGGGATGACCCACAGAGATGTTATGGGGAGGGAGGTGGGAGGGCGGTTCATGTTTGGGAATGCATGTAAGAATTAAAAAGAAAACAGCAAAAAAATAAAAAAATTTAAAAAAAAATAAAAAATAAAATTCATATGGAAATACAAGGATTCCTGAATAGCCAAAATGACCTTGAAAAATAAGTAAGTTGGTGGATTCACACATGATTCAAAAATTAACTACAAAGATATATAAATTAAAATAGTTGGTACTGCCATGAGCACAAATGAATAGATCAATGGAATAAAATTAAGATTACAGAAATAAACCCACACGTCTATGCTCAATTGATTTTAGACAGGGATGACAAAACTATGCAATGGGAAAAGAATAGTCTTTACAGCATATTGAGTCAGTTCAGCCACACAGTAGTGTCCAGATCTTTGCAACCCCATGGACGAAAGCACGCGAGTCTTCCCTGTCCTTCACCAACTCCCAGAACTTGCTCAAACTCAAGTCCATCAAGTCGGTGATGCCATCCAACTATTTCAACCTCTGTCATCCCCATCTCCTCCTACCTTCAATCTATCCCAGCATCAGGGTCTTTTCTAATGAGTTAGCTCTTTGCATAACGTGGCCAAAGTATTGGAGCTTCAGCTCCAGCATCAGTCCTTGCAATGAATACTCAGGATTAATTTCTGTTAAGATTGACTGGTTTGAATCCTTGCTGTCCAAGGGATTCTCAAGGGTCTTCTCCAACACAACAGTTCAAAAGCATCAATTTTTTGGTGCCCAGCCTTCTTTATGGTCTAACTCTCACATCCATACATTATTACTGGAAAAACCATAGCTCTGACTAGACTGAACTTTGTTGGCAAAGTGATGTCTCTGCTTTTCAATATGCTCTCTATGTTTTTCATAGCTTTTCTTCCAGAGAGCAAGTGCTTTTTAATTGCATGGCTGCAGTCACCATCTGTGGTGATTTTGGAGCCCAAGAAAATAAAGTTTCCATTGGTTCCCCACCTATTTGCCTTGAATTGATGGGACCGGATGCCATGATCTTAGTTTTTTGAATGCTGAGTTTTAATCCAGCTTTTTCACTCTTGTCATTCACTTTCATCAAGAGCTTCTTCAGTTCCTCTTCATTTTCTGCCATAAGGGTGATGTCATCTGTGTATCTGAGGTTATTGGTATTTCTCCTGGCAATCTTGATTCCAGCTTGTGCTTCATTCAGCCTGGCATTTCGCATGATGTACTCTGCATAGAAGTTAAACAAGCAGGATGACAATATACTGCCTTGACATACTCTTTTCCCAATTTTGGACCAGTCTGTTGTTCCCTGTCCAGTTCTAACTGTCGCTTCTTCACCTGCATACACGTTTCTCAGGAGGCAGGTCAGATGGTCTGGTATTTCTATCTCTTTAAGAATTTTCCAGTTTGTTATGATCCACACAGTCATAGGCTTAACTCAATGAAACAGAAATAAAAGCAGAAGTTGCTTTTCTGGAACTCTCTTGCTTTTTCTATGTTCCAATGGGTGTTGGCAATGTGATATCTGGTTCAGCAAATAGCACTGGACAATTGTATATCCACGTTCAAAATAATATGTTTGATCTCTTACTTCAAAGTATATGCAAAAACTGACTCAAAATCTATCAATGGCTAAAAGTATAAGAACTAAAACTATAAAACAGAAAAAAATAGGGTAAAAACTTTTTGACTTTGGATTAAGCAATGCTTTCTTAAATATGACAGAAAAACCAGAAAAATATTAAAAGAAAACTTTTAGAATGGGAGAAACTATTTGAAGTCATATACTTGATAAGGACTGGAACATAGAGAGAGTTCTTAGAGCTCCACAAAAAAAAAAAAAAAAAAAAACAGATTTTTGTTGTTTAGTCTCTAAGTCATGTCTGACTCTTCTGTGACCCTGCTAGACTCTTCTGCAGCCGAAAAACCCAGTTTAAAACTGGAAAAAGGAGTTTGAATGGATGTTTCTCCAAAGAAGATATACAATGACTAATATCAAAAGATATTATTTAATTGAAAAAGAAAATAACAAGTGTTGATAGTGTCCGTATGTATGTGAAAAAGGGAAATCCTCATATACTGGTGGAAATGTAAAATGGACAGCAACTATGGATAGATTTGGCAGCTTCTCAGTAAGTTAAATACAGAACTACTGTATGATCCAGTAATATCGCTTCTATGTATATGCACGGGATTTCCCTGGTGGCTCAGATAGAAAAGAATCTGCCTACAGTGCAATGCAGGAGACCTTAGTTCAACCCCTGGGTTGGGAAATCCCCTGGAGAAGGGAATGGCAACCCACTCTAGTATTCTTTCCTGGAGAATTTCATGGACAGAGGAGCCTGGCAGGCAACAGTTCATGGGATCAGAAAGTCAAACACATAAATTGAAAATATATGTTCACAAAAACTCATACATGAATATTCTTAGCAGCATTATTCATAATAGCAAAAAAGTGAAAACAATTTACATTTCCATCAATGATGGATAGATTATTCAAAATGTATCTGCACAGCGGAATATTGTTCAATGATAAAAAGGAGTGAAGAAAGTACAGATAATAATGCAGCATGGATGAAGCCAGATACAAAAGGTAACCTCTTATGTGATTCTGTTTATATGAAATATCCCGAGTAGAGAAATCAATGGAGACAGTATGATATGTTAGTGGTTGCCAGAGGTGAGGAGAAATTGGGATGTTTAGGGTTTTTATTTATGTCTAATATTTTATAGTGGTGAGGGTTTCACAGCATTGCACATATACTTAAAATTGCTGAGTTGTATACTGTGAAATGGTTTTAAAAATAAAACTATCATCATAATTACTATCCTGTATTCCCTGAAATGCATTTTTGCAGTCTCACCTTTGGGACACCTGTCCAGAAGAGTTCTATTGTAGTGAAAAGATGCTCCTATGTATGCTGATCCACTGAACCCCACTGTTGCAAATATAATTAATCACCTTCCTGGAGTAAGGAACTGGACAACAGCAGCTGTGAGGATAGAGAAATAATGATGTGGTCAGCTCCCAGACACATTATCAGTTTACCTCTGCACAAGGAAAACATGAAATAAATGTAGGAATAACAGCAAAGTGCTGCAGGAAGAACACTTTATTGTAGAAGCAGCATTCAAGGAAACTTGAAATTTGAAGGAAATATAATTATGGAGCAGGGCTTCCCTGGTGGCTCAGTGATAGACTCCCCCTTCCGGTGCAGGGGATATGGGTTCCTTCCTTGCGTGAAGATCCCCGGAGAAGGAAATGGCAACCCACTCCGGTATTCTTGCCTGGGAAATCTCATGGACAGAGGAGCCTGGGGGGTTGCAAAAGAGTTGGACACAAGTTAGAGACTAAACAACAACAATTATGAAGTAAAGAGTGGCCATCAAAAGCAAAGGCAACAGCATGAACAAACATGGAAGAATAGAACAGGGACTAAAAGATATGATACAAAAAATACAATTTTCCCCTGCTATTTGAAAGGAGACTGTTCCTGTGAAAACTTGTGTAAGCTGAAATGGTATAAAGTGAAGAAGCAATTACCTTAAGATACATCTTGATAAATCAATTGAGATGAAGCACAGATGCTCCCAAACATGGCTCAAAGCTATGGTTGCTTGATGCTGAGATGCTGAGTGTAGTTTCTGGGGAAGGAACTTGAGGTACCATACTCACTGTTCTGGGTGTGTGCTGCTTCTAGGATAACTTGCTGCAAAACAAACATGTAAAAGCAAAAATCCTCTTTGGATTTCTTTCAGTCGGTGCAAACAGATACTAACGTGGGTCTTTCATAAAGCCTAGTGGCATAAAGAGAACTTTCAAAAAGCAGGAACACGTGACTCAGTATAGGTACAGCTCCTCAGAATGGACTGTAGATTTATGGGTGCATAACAAAACCAAACCATAAATTTAGCTTGCTCCTTATTATTACTATTGCTCTTATTACTAACATTATTATTATCTTAAGCAAAGCATACAAAATTATTTTACAATAGCTTCATTTCTTTGGTGAGTGTCCCTGGTGGAGATGATAATCTGTCATCAATAACTATACCAGAAAATTAGGAACTTTTTAGATCTGAAAGTCTTAAAAGTTTTGTCTTCCTAGTATTTTTATACTTTGGATTCTCATCTGTTTTCAGGGAAGAAAACATATTCAATCACTTTATACTTTCAATAGAAAAAATTGCAGACAGCTGGGCTTTCTTACCTTATGCGCACATTGACAAAATCATATTCTATTTTAGGAAAAAAGTAATTTTAGTGCCTGGCATTCCTTGTTTCCCTTCTCGACTCCCAGCTGTCCATCCTTCCAGAAAATTATTTACCTTCAAAATCAGGCTAAAACCAAAAGACTGAATACCTTGAAAGTTAGACAAGAGGTTGAATTCCTTACATAATGATATTCAAGATGATTAAAGTAGAAGGGAGTGATATGATTCTACAGGTGGATAATAAGCAAACACAACAATATAAAAGGCTAGATTGTGGCGCAATGCAGGACCCAGGTAGGAGGGCATTGCATGGTCAGTGTGAATGTTGATGAGGGTGTGAATTAAGGAACTGACAGTACGAATGGAAAGGGGAAGTGGATGTAAAGACCACTGCACAGGTAGTTTGGGAAATGATTGGCTCTAAGAAAATGAAGACAAGTCAGTTTTGAAACCAAGAATGGAAAGATTATTATGTGAAGGAAAAATGCGAGGAACAAAATTGTATTTTAAGAGGATAATGATTTGATTCTAAAGCATGCTCAGTTGAATTACCAGTGGGAATTTCAGTGGCAGATACCCAGAAAATAATTGTTAATTAGAGGCTGTTCTCAGAAAATGAATGAGAAACATGATTTTGAATTTTAGTTATACCTGTTTATAAGCAATATTTAGGTCTATTATAGTGGAATAAAATACATAGGAAAAAGAATTCAGTAAGACGAATGTCTTCCTGACTATTTCTAAACCACCATAATACACTTGTGTACCATGAACACCTATCACCATAAAAGTGAATCCCAGAAGTGCTAAAACTCTACCAAGCAAAACTCTTAGACTCTATTCTGCCTGAACTTTTCTTCCTCTCATTCCTGTTCTTTTTCCCATGGATCTCAGTTAGCGGACTCATAGCATTTGAAAGTTTTACTTAGGGTGTGACTTTCTGGATCTGCCAAATGGATAATACAACATGCAATCTCTCCATGATTTCCTCAGATTTAGTTCTTACTTTCCCTGATGGCAGTTGTTTCTTCAATTTAATATTTTTGACATATTTCCCTCTTTTTCTTTATACTTGTTTTTTTAACTGAAAAGCCCCTTAAGTGCTATTCATTTCATCAATGATTATTCTATTTTGAACCTACATCTAGCAAGCTTTTGTTTCCAACATCTGAACAGAGTTATTCTTGTCAAGGTCATGAATGACTTCAAATTGAAAATCCAAGGATATATTCTAAGTGTTCATCTTCCTTAACGTTCTCAAAACAATCGATATAGTTCATCTTGCAAACCTTTCCTTACTTTGGCAGGGACAGGTCATTGTCTCTTGCTGTCTCACTATCCTCACTTTTTCAAGTGGATTTTCCTTCTCTTTTCAACCTGTACTCTATTTGGGGCCCTGTCCTGTCCTCTTCACTTCTGTCTTCTCATCTATACTCCCTGGTTATTCCATTCAGACTCATACTTTAAAATACAATTTGGAAACTGATGACTCCCATTTTTACAATTACAGACCCAACTTCTTTCATAACTCAAGACTTTTATCCAACTTACTATTTAATATCCCCACTTATATGTCTGAAGCTGAATTCAGTTCTTCTCTATTCTGTTTCTGATTCAGTTTCTCTAGGTGGATAGACGTCAAAAACATATACCAAGCTGCTCAGGTCAAAACCATTGGAATCATCCTTGTTGCCTTTTTTTTTTTTTCACATTCCTCATCTATTCCATTAAGGTCCTTCAGTTATACATTTTAACTATATTCTGAACATGGATCTTCTTATCCTATCTTCTGCTCCTTCTTTGAACTAGGTCCACCTATTAGTCTAGGTCATCATAATAAATAATTTGGATTACTGATATCATATTCTACCTACTCCCAGCTCCTCATCTTGCCATGATCATTAAAACATTCCAAACATACCCATCCTACACACACACACAGACACACATACACACACACACACACACTTGACTCTCCATATAACAGCCAAAACCACTTGAGATTATTTTAATAAACATGCCTCTCCTTGCACAAACCCTTTCCAAAAGAAATTTCACAAAAACAAAGAATCTACTGTGGCCTTGAGGCCGTATATAATCCAACTCCTAGCTGCCGGTATGCTCTAATTTCCAATCACCATCTCTCTATCCAACTAGCTTTTCACAGATGCCGACATACATTCTTCCTTTAAGCCTCAGTTTGTGCTGCTGCTTGAACATCCCTCTTCCCAGATAGTCACCGGATTCCCTCCCTCACTTAATGCAGGTCCCAGATCAGATTACATCACCAGGAAAAGCCCTCCTAGGCACCATCTAATCTTCTCTCCTTACTCTGCTTTATTTTTCTTTATAGTACTTTTCAGTATTTGATATTTTATTATGGATTAATTTTTCCTGTCTTTGAGACTTTAGCATCGTGAAGACAGAGAATATCTCTTGTTTTGATCCCTCCTTTATTCCTCATGCCCAAAATCATGTTTGGGCTCAAATACTTGTTGAAGAAATGAATGAACAAGAGATTTATCAATACATTAATATAAAAGATGTAATGAAAATAATTACTTAATTTGCATGACAAGAGGCCTTTAATGACTTCACAGAGGGCAGTAGTATCATAGTGGAAGAAATTAGAAGAAACTGTTTGAATTTCATGAATGGTGGCAGAGTACTTGAAGGAGGAGGGTATAATTTTGAACATGCTAAAAAAGCTGTTTTAGATAGGATTCAAGATAATTTTATTGAAAAAAATGCTTTTGGTGATATAATTTCTTTAAATTTATAATTTGTTTCCTGTGATATTGGATTATCACATCTGTGACATAGTACATTAAAACTTTAGAAACATTATTTTGAATATTTAACATCCAGAGCAATCCATGGGGTAGTTGTCAAAGGGATAAGTGAAAGTGTTAGTCACCCAGTCATGTCCTACTCTTTGTAACCTCATGGACAATAGCCCACCAGGCTCCTCTTTCCATGGGATTCTCCAGGCAAAAATACTGGAGTGGGTTGTCATGCCCTTCTCCAGTCAAAGGGATAATATCACTATAAATCTCTCTTCAAAGTAAGTTTGGACACTGAACCAAAATATAGAATTTAGTGCTAGGTTTTTATCAAATTCTTAAATAGGCATTCTTGTTCTTAGAATACAAGAGAGATGTAACTTATTGTTTTTCTTCAAAAGGAGAGAATAGTCACCAATGTGATTAAGTGACTTTATGAACATGTCTTAGTTCAGGAGAGCAGAGAATAGTCACCAATGAGATTAAGTGAATTTATGAACATGTCATAGTTCAGAAGAGCAGACTAATCATAGAATTTGGTAAATTAGTTACACAAGAAATTTCATGTACATGGGAAGAGTATAGATTACTGGGAACAGAAAAATTAATGTAAATAAGTAAATAGTAAATGGTGTGTGCTCAGCCTCTCAGCCATATCCAACTCTTTGCAACCCTATGGACCATGGCCTACAAGGTTCTTCTGTCCATGACATTTTTCAGGCAAGAATACTGGAGTGGGTTGCCGTTTCCTCCTCCAGGGGATCTTCCTGACCCAGGGAGATCTCTTGAGATGCATCTCTGGCATTAGCAGGTGGATTCTTTGCCAGTATAGCCACCTGGGATGCCCAAGTAAATGTATTATGACTCAATCCTAAATCTTTCCTCACTGTTTCCGGTCAGTGCTTTTTGACATTACAAGTCATGAACCCTCCCTGCTCGAATTCACAATGGACTTTTTCATGATCTGCAATTCCAGCCATTATGGAACTTGTGCTGCTGCTACAAGGCAAAAGTGAAAGGGTCAGTTATTTGTTGTAGCAATCTTACTCTTCATCTGTACATCCACCCTCCCCCAAATGCATGCATTTAAACATACTCTCTCAGAAATATTAGCAAGAAAAATCCAATGGATTGTAATTACACCGAGGGCTTCCCAGGTGGCTCAGTGATAAAGAATCCACCTGCCAGTTCAGGAGACTCTGGTTAGATCTCTGGGTCAGGAAGATTCTCTGGAGAAGGAAACTCTATGGACAGAAGAGCCTGGCGAATGCAGTCCTTGGGGTCACAAAAGAGTTGGACATGACTGAGCAACTACACAACAACAAAAACAAATATTGACTTCAAAATGCATGTTTCAAATGGAGTACAAACCATGTGATGTTTGACTTGGTTTTGCCAAGTTATTTGTCCTGGTTCTGCCCCTCAAAATAAAATCATGATGTTGAGATATTCTTTCTAGGGGCCTTTGATTCTTACTATCATTAACTGCTTGCATTCTAGGACACTGGAAATATAGGTATATCTAAGGCACCTTCGTCAGAAGAAAGGGATTTTAATTCTCTTTCTAAGACAAAAATATTACTGCACTATTTTTGTATCCGCTCATCAAACAAATTAAATTTCTTTTGATCAGTTACTTCACATCACATTATTAAAAGATTATGTTACAGCACAAACTGGTCATTTTGGAACAGAGGGAGCAAATTAGATTGTAATTCAATGCAGGCTGACAGGTTTTAGATCAAAGACTGGTTCCTGGCAATTTTCGTAATTAAGAGACTATCTATAAACATGAGGCTTGCGATGCTTAATTTGAATTCAGCATGGACCACTTTCTCCTGGTGTATATAGAAATGTGTCACTTACTTTTCAATGAATAAACATGACTTTAGTAAAGAGTTCTTGCATTAAAGATAACATGTTGATTATTCTTTTAAACATTACTTGTGTTTCAGTAAGTTCAGTATGTTAGGTCATGGTGTTTGTGGGAGTCAAGTGCCTAGTAAGGATAAGTTAGTTTCCATTGTTCCATGTTTTCAGACAACATGCTAAGCCTGACTTATTAATACAGATTTTTATGTAGTACAGTTCAGTGCAGTTCAGATGCTCAGTCATGTCCAACTCTTTGCAACCCATGAATTGCAGCACGCCAGGCCTTCCTGTCCATCACCAACTCCCTGAGTCTACCTAAACCCATGTCCATTGAGTTGGTGATGCCATCCAATCATCTCATCCTCTGTTGTCCCCTTCTCCTCCTGCCCTCAATCTTTCCCAGCATCAGGATCTTTTAAAATGAGTCAGTTCTTCGCATCAGGTGGCCAAAGTATTGGATTTCAGCTTCAAGACTGCTCCTTCCAATGAACACCCAGGACTAATCTCCTTTAGGATGGACTGGTTGGATCTCCTTGCAGTCCAAGGGACTCTCAAGAGTCTTCTCCAACACCATGGTTCAAAAGCATCAATTCTTCAGCACTCACCTTTCTTTATAGTCCAACTCTCATATCCATACATGACTACTGGAAAAGCCATAGCCTTGACTAGACAGACCTTTGTTGACAAAGTAATGTCTCTGCTTTATAATTTGCTATCTAGGTTGGTCATAACTTTCCTTCCAAATAGTAAGGATAAAGCTAAATGAGGATCAGGATCAGGCTAAAACCTTGCATTCTTTAGAGAAGGAGTCCCCAACCTCTAGAATCTAATGCCTGATGACCTAAGGTGGGGCTGATATAATAATAAACTGCACAATAAATGCAATGCATTTGAATCATCCTGAAACCATCATCTGCCCCCACCCAATCCACGAAAAAAATTATCTTTCATGAAACCAGTCCCTGATATCAAAAAGACTGGGGACCACTGCCTTAGGGTAAACTCAGCCCTCTGAAAGTGAAAGAAGAGCAAAGGTCACTATGGGAAATCAGTGTGTCCCTAAGGCTTCCCTGGTGGCTCAGTGGGTAAAGAATCTTCCTGCAATGCGACAGACTGAGACTAAGGTTCAGTCCCTGGGTCAGAAAGATCGCCCTGGAGAAGGAAATAGCAACCCCCTCCCGAATTCTTGCCTCGGAAACCCCCATGGACAGAGGAGCCTGGCAGGGGCTACAGTCCACGGGCCCACAAGAGTTAAACATAACTTGGTGATTAAACCACCACTACCAACCCAGGTAAACTCTTCCATTGCCATGCCATGTTTTGCATGTTTGGTATTCATATTGTATGGGAATGGGACTGTGACTAAAAGGACATTGTGACATGGTTCACTGGAAAGGGAGTTTTTTCTTTGTTGTGTCTTCTTTAATAAAAAAAAATAAAAAAAAACACTTTGGAGCTAAGTTAGAGAAAGCTATGCCTCGGTTCTTATTTTGTCCTTCTGGGAAATATAGTATCAACAGTTTCCCAAGATGCTGGTTTTCAGAACAATTTTTATCCTCTTTTATAACACTTCCTAATGTCAAAGGATCATACACAGTGTGAATAATCATCCAAAGTAACTTTTATTGGGCATCTAGTACACAATGCTTTAGACTCATGGGAAGAACACATCTGTACTCAATTATTTTGTGTTTATTTTTTAAAAATCGGGATAACATGGTAAGACCTCAAATGTATAGTGTGTGATGCTAAGCTGAAGAATTAACTTATGAGGGGGGAATATCAGTTTTAGATGATTTGGGGTTTATAATAAAGAAGTGGAGAAATTGGGAAAATAAAAAGACAAAGGAGGTAAGGGAATCTGGGAAGAACACACCATTGGTGCTGTATAGTTTGTGAGTCTCTGTAAAGCTCTTTGTAAAAACAGAGTAACAAGTAAAACCAAGGTACAACACTTACCATCATCTAGGTGATATGATCTCCTCCATGAACTCCAAAATACAAGTGGGAGGGAAAACACATCTCACAAACTGAAGACGCACATCAGAACTGTGAGAAATAAATTGTATAAGCCATTCAGTCTACGGCATTTTGTTACAGAAGCCTGATCAGACTGACACTCATAAAATATGTTTAAATCCATGAGTTCAGAATGATGCAGAAAAAGGATAAAAGAGTGAATTGGTTGCTTTCAGAAGGTGTTTGGGGACAATTTAATTATTGTGGGAAATGGGAAATAAAAGGAAAATAAATAAAACATTTATCCTCCCTTACAGATATGACTGGGTACCAAAATAACAGTTGAAAGAGGTCCTCTATGTATAAAATTATTCCACCCAGTAAATGAAGAGTAAATGACAGCAGTGGAATATCACCATTTTATAACTCCCATCAAATTAATGGATCTAGTTATAGCCTTCACAGCTGCTAATATCACAAAAAGAAGGACAACCAAACAGCATGTACCTCCTAATAAAAGAACACAGAATAAGTTGCAATGTTGCCAAAGGGAATGAGTCTGAGTCTAATCAGATTTCTCTATCAGCTGCCAAATAGTGGAAAATACGCATCAGGGACATGTTTAAACCTATAGGTTATTAGCTATCTATCTTACACATCATTGTATCAATGCTGTTCTCTCTATTTGTCCCCCTCGCCGCCCCCTGAACCTCGCCACCCCCTTCCCCTGCTGTATCCGCAAGACCATCCTCTCCATCTGCATCTCTATACCTGCCCTGCAAATAGGAAGCTGCTATGTAACACATGGAGCCCAGCCCTGTTCTCTGTGACAACCTAGACGGATGGGATGGAGGGGGAGAGAGAGGCTCAAGAGGGAGAGGGTATATACATAATTATGACCCATTTGCATTATTGTAAGGCAGAAACCAATACAACATTGTAAAGCCATTATCCTCCAATTAAAAATGTTTAAAAGACTATAGGTCAGATGGACTTAGTTTTTCAAAAAATAAATTGTAAGAAAAGTTAAGGATGGGAAGAAAAATGTAGAATAATGACTTAAGAGACATATCCAAAAACTACCCTGACCACCTTCCCCCAGCCCCCCCTAAAAAAAAAAAACTAAACTAAAACCAGGAAAGATAAAATATAATTTCTATGAATGTATATTTGAGGAATGAATCTTTAGAAACTTAATTTGGTTAGGAATTTATTGAGTACACGCAGTTTGCAAGTTATGATCTAGACCCTAGAATATCTAGGTGATAAAACTATAAAGAAATGAAAAGAGATAATTACTATAAAAGTAAAGAAATTGGTTACATTTTGGGGGAGGGAAGAGATTATTATGAGATGGAGCACAGAACGGGCCTTCTGGGGTTCTGGGCGTTGTTTAGTTTCTCAACATGAATGGTGTGTAGTAGGTGTTGGTCTTATGATAATTCATTAATTCATTGTATTGTATATTTTCATATTTGTATCTTATTTACATTTTAAAAATTTTTAAAAAGAAGAAATTTTGTAAGTTAGGGAAAATAATTCCATGGTGGTGTTTTTGTTGTTGTTCAGTCACTAAGTCATACCTGACTCTTTGTGATCCGATGGGCTGCAGCACAGCAAGCTTCTGTGTCCTTCACTGTCTCTCAGAGTTTGTTCTACTTCATGGTCATTGAGTTGGTGATGCTGTCTAACCATCTCAGCTTCTCCTCCTGCACTCAATCTTTTCCTGCATCAGAGTCTTTTCCAGTGAGTCAGCTCTTCACATCAGGTGGCAAAGTAGCGGAGAGTCAGCTTCTGCATCAGTCCTTCAGATGAATATTCAGGGTTGATTTCCTTTAGGATTGACTGATGTCTCCCTGCAGCCCAGCCCAAGGGACTCTCAAGAGTCTTTTCCAGACCCAATACCAAGATCTTAGTTTTTGAATGTTGAGTTTTGAGTCAGCTTTTTTACACTCCTCTTTCATCCTTATCAAGAGGCTCTTTAGTTCCACTTTATTTTCTGCCATTAGAGTTGTATCATCTGCATATCTGAAGTTGTTGATATTTCTCCAGGCAATCTTGATTCCAGCTTGTAATTCATCCAGCCTGATATTTCACATAACGTACTCTGCAGTAGTAGTACCTAAAAATTAAGCAGGATGTCATTTTAATTTTCTTGACCTTTTCTGTCCTGAATGAAATAATCCCAATGCAGTTAACCAGAATGAGCTCTTATTTTTAGGTTGATTACCTGCTTTCATTTTCCTTCTTTATCTCTAGAGATCAAAACAGAGACTGGCACATATTAGGTGTTCTGTAAATATTGGTTGAATGATTTAGCATCTAGGTTCAAAGTTTTTAACACCTCTTAATTTTTTTTTTTTTTAAATCTAGGAAGAAATGCTCTTTTAATGCTAACCCAGGCAAGGGTATTCTTTGAAAGATTTAAGAGGAGCTGGCCTTATAATTTGAACTCTTCATCATAATAAATTATCTATTAAGATGCTTTCATGAATGTTCAGTTCCTATGTTTTTACTGAGTTTCCAGATCATTTTTATTATATTACCCTTTGCGTACAAAAGTGAAAAAAGACTAAATTGTTGCTTTTGTAAAATTTAGGTGCATCAAATGAATTATGGTACAAAATATCCCTGATTCAAAACTAAACAAATTACAGCTGAAATGCTGGTGAGAATACACATCGTAGGATCAGAAAACATCATTAAGCTAATGATCAATAATCTGTAATTACTTAATTTTAAAAATGTAAAATGTCTTTATCGTCAACTTTATGCTGGGAAGAATCACAGTCAGTCAAATCATTGTTTTTGTTATCACTTTCCAATATCATTTCATAAATAAAATTTATACACAGATATGAGTTTTGTTATCCAAGTGCATTAGAATTATAAACACTATTCCTAGACTCTTAAAAGTGAATAAAAACAAAAGGCAACCATCCCTGGTGGCTCAGTTGGTAAAGAATCCACCTGCAATGCAGGAGACCTGATTTTGACCCCTGGGTCAGGAAGATCCCTTGGAGAAGGAAATGGCAACCCACTCCTGTATTCTTGCCTGGAGAATCCTGTGGACAGAGGAGCCTAGAGGGCTTCAGTCCACAAGGTCGCAAGGGTCAGACACGGCTTAGCAACTAAACTACCACCAAACTTTAACTTTTCCCTTTCTGTTCCCATACTGAGGCTGATAATAACCAGAACAAAATGGTAAGAGGCTTCAATGAAAATACATGCTTTTCATAGCCTTGATCATATACAAAGCTTCGGTTTCCCAGTTCCTAGAAATAATGGAATTAGGGTATAAGTGGAAATTGAATGGGAAAAATATCAAAGCAAATATCAGAAGCATCTTTTCATAAAATATTGGAAACATTTTAAAAAATAGGAAATAAAAAAAGAAACCCTACAAGCAAGGTTGTTAAAATCACTAGAGCTATTCCAAAAACAATTACACTAGATGACATCCTGAGGGGATGAGAGAACCTAAACACAAAAGTATAAACATCTACAGGTTAAGTGATCTTCACATATTAAACCTTTCCTTGTTCTCCCAAAGTTTCATTTGTATTTAGATACCAGTTACTGTGTGTCAGTTCACAGATTGGTAAATATATCTTACTTCTACAGTGAGAATTACGCAGAATAAGAAAATAATGAAAGCTTACATAAAAGTCTTAAAGTGGTTGTGATTACTTGTAGTTACTGAAAGGCTAGGATGGGGTGAAGCTAAGACCATAAGATTTTTGAATCATTGCTAGTCTTTGATTTTGTTCATTCTTTTTTTTTTTAATTTTTTATTTATTTATTTTTTTAATTTTAAAATCTTTAATTCTTACATGCGTCCCCAAACATGACCCCCCGTCCCACCTCCCTCCCCACAACATCTCTCTGGGTCATCCCCATGCACCAGCCCCAAGCATGCTGCACCCTACGTCAGACATGGACTGGCGATTCAATTCTTACATGATAGTATACATGTTAGAATTCCCATTCTCCCAAATCATCCCACCCTCTCCCTCTCCCTCTGAGTCCAAAAGTCCGTTATACACATCTGTGTCTTTTTTCCTGACTTGCATACAGGGTCGTCATTGCCATCTTCCTAAATTCCATATATATGTGTTAGTATACTGTATTGGTGTTTTTCTTTCTGGCTTACTTCACTCTGTATAATTGGCTCCAGTTTCATCCATCTCATCAGAACTGACAAACAACTAATCTCAAAAATATACAAGCAACTTATGCAGCTCAACTCCAGAAAAATAAACGACCCAATCAAAAAATGGGCCAAAGAACTAAATAGACATTTCTCCAAAGAAGACATACGGATGGCTAACAAACACATGAAAAGATGCTCAACATCACTCATTATTAGAGAAATGCAAATCAAAACCACAATGAGGTACCACTTCACACCAGTCAGAATGGCTTCGATCCAAAAATCTGCAAGCAATAAATGCTGGAGAGGGTGTGGAGAAAAGGGAACCCTCCTACACTGTTGGTGGGAATGCAAACTAGTACAGCCACTATGGAGAACAGTGTGGAGATTCCTTAAAAAATTGCAAATAGAAGTCCCTTATGACCCAGCAATCCCACTTCTGGGCATACACACCGAGGAAACCAGAATTGAAAGAGACACATGTACCCCAATGTTCATCGCAGCACTGTTTATAATAGCCAGGACATGGAAACAACCTAGATGTCCATCAGCAGATGAATGGATAAGAAAGCTGTGGTACATATACACAATGGAGTATTACTCAGCCGTTAGAAAGATTTTGTTCATTCTAAGTGAACTTCCTTTTGCAATTTGTCTCTACCATAAGTATCGTAAAATGAGAAACTCACAGAATGACAGGACAGGAAAAAATCACTCAAGTTCCCTTTGGATGGCTGATCCACATACTAGGTTTTTGCTCTATGTACAAAGTTATGTAATTTTAGAGGTAAAGAGACGCTTCTATTTCCCCAGATACCCAACCTGCATTTCAAATGTATTAGCATCCCAATTATTCTAATGTCTCATAGGTATGACTCCAATAGCAATGTAACTGTGACTTCTGATTGATGGCATTTAGAAATCCTACTATGTTTTTGACACAGCTTAGACCAGCAGTATTGGGTTAGGTATAAGCCTCTATGTAGTGATTTCTTCCTAGATTATTTGCTTAGTCAAAAAATAAATGCGATCAGAATTCTAAGTTGAAAATTATTTATGTGCTTTCTTTATTGCATTTCTTTCCCTTCAATATGTCCCCAGGGCATCCATCTTTCTGGGGGTTTCATTAGGTTTCCCTGAGAATAGTTAGAGTAAGAAATGAAGTAACATCTTGCTTTTGGCAGGATACAGCATGCTGGTATGATACAGGGCTGGTGCATGGGGATGACCCAGAGAGATGTTATGGGGAGGGAGGTGGGAGGGGGGGTTCATGTTTGGGAACGCATGTAAGAATTAAAGATTTTAAAATTTAAAAAAAAATAGGATTTTGCAGTGAAACATTGGCCCTCCTAGCAAGGACATTTTCTTGAGAGAAGATTTTCCAGTTTCTTTTATAATATTCATCACATTAAGGGTTAAATCTGGAGAACTCAATTCATAGAGTTCTCCAGTAAGGAATGTTGTGGTGGTCTGGGACCATGAGGTCACCACGCCTCCTGACAGAAGGGAAGAGGAGGCTAAGGTGTAGATGAAGGGCTGAGGGAAAAAAATAGAAAAATAAAAACAGATTATTTATCCCTGGCCCTAAGGCATAGTACATAGGGTGGTGAAAGAGGCAGATGTGAGGCTCTAGGTATCACACATATTTGGCATTGACTGAGACAGGGAAAAATAAAAATTAAGTACAGGGAAAATAAGGAGTCTTGACTCCACTCCCTATTTGGAATTTTCAAAAGAAGCTGTCCTCATCACCAAAGGTTCAGGCTGAAGTTTAACCTGCGTTAAGTTCTATCTTTGTCTGTCTCACCCTTCTAGAGCTATGCTTCAGGTCAGGCAAACACCTTACAGCTGATTATACTGGATCCAACAGCTTGGGGCCAAGTATTTTAAGACCTCTGAGCTTCAACTTCTTCGTTGTTAAAAATAAAGACACTGGACAAATCATTTTTGATTTGCAGCTTTAAAATCTGATGATGGGTTTGCTTTTAAAAATCTGCAGTTTTAATTTGCTATTCAAAAAGATGTTCCTGATAAACTGTATTATTTCTTTCTCTTGTATCTCCTTATTACTTATACTTATCTTTTAACAAACAATGGAAGTTAGCTGGATATATTGAGTTACAGTTTTATTTTGTAAGAAAGAAAAAATTTATGAAAGTTATAGAATCACAATTTATAGTAATAAGGCAAACCACATTTCTTTGAGAATCTTATAAAGTACAGAGGTAGAGACAGGTCAACAAATCACATAGATTGCAGAGAAAATAAAATAGGATCTGAGCAAAAATTATCTAGATTAAGAAAAGTTATAAATGTGAATGTCAAAACATATTTATGGTTTACCATCAGAAGTTGTTTTCCCCTATAAACTGCATATTCTTTCCATTTGGGGAGAAATTTCTCTTACAAGAGTTTTATGACTGTGTGTGAGAGAGTGGAATTCCCACATTTTTAAAATATTACTCTCACCATTTCCATGCAAACAAGAGAAAAAGGGAAACCAAATACTATTAAGTGTTGGATTATTTCTGCCCTAGGCTAAAACATTTCCTTAACTATAGCAATGACTATTTTTCCTTAAATGTCTGCATGATTGAATTGTCATAAGTCTACCTTGTCATCTACTCAAAATAAGTGATATATTTCAACAGAATCTACAGAGTTCCTACATAGATATCTCCTGTTCATTTAATGTTACTGAAGCACTTGATTTATCTTGTTATCATCACAGCAACAGAAGACTCCTAATAACCACATAAATGAACTTAACCATCTCTAGACCCTGCCTGTACTGTGAAAGTACAACTCTCATTCTCATGATTCCATTTGTCCTTCTCTAGGTCCTTGGACTTTGAAGGAGAAGAAAAAGACACAGCCTTCCTGGGGCTGCAGTTATCTGACTCATACTTACTTTAAATAGCATTTTTATCCACCATTTGTCCTGGTCACAGTGAACATTGATAGAGATATACTTAATTGAAGGAACTGAAGGCTAATTAAGATAAATGTATAGACAAAGTAAAAGAAAACTTCATGGAAGAGATAAAGTGGGATTTAAGACAAGAAGATCAAGGTCACAATCTCTGGTTTATTATCATCGAAGAAGGGAAAAAACATCAGATAATTGAAATGATACATATTTTATGGAAAAGGAACAATTTTGGATGATCACAAATAAAAACAGGACATGTGGTAGAAAACCTTCAGAAATTAAATATCCAACCTACAGATAAAAGATGAAATAATTCAAGAAATGTCATTCACACAAGCAAAGTAAAATAGCTAATGCAATTATTTGAATGATTAACAACAATTACCGACAAAACTATTTGCTATTGAGAAAAATAAAAGGATTTCCCACAAAATACCTCAATTGACTGGCTGCATTAATGTAATTCATAAGATTGATTAATCACTTAGCTTTGTTTTTATCAGCAGCTTTAGTGTCCTAAAGCCGTAAGCTCTGTAGGCTATATTTATTTTCATTCTCTTCAAACTGAATCTTTGAATCCATTAATCACAAAATGCTTGCTTACTGTGCTTCATGTCTTACAAAGATTATCATTTGTGATTAACATGTGTTTTTTCACATAAATCAGTATAACAAAATTCAACATGGTTATTTCTTTTAAGCTTTAGCTTGATAAATGGTAACAGTTATTAAACATCAACTAAGTATATCTTAACTCCTTTTTACTTAAGTAGCGACCTTTGAGGGGAGACAAATGACATAGTTCATTTTAAACAGAGGATCTCTTTAGCCAGATATTCCTGTATAAGCCATCTTCAACTTCTCTAGTCTCCAGAGATAACCCTTTATTATCCAAACTGCCTCTCCTAGTTGGTCAGAGGAAGTCCAGTGTTTGCCCCATCTGTATTTGAGAAAACCCAGTAAGTGCATTTGTGTTTGATGCCACCTGTTGATTTCTCATTTCCCCTCTTCCTACAGTCCTCTAGTCTGCCAAGTTCAGATATGGGGTATCTCTCATACTGTCTCATCCTAAAGCAGCAGTCACCAAACATTTTGGCACCAGGGACTGGTTTCATGAAAGACAGTTTTCCACGGCCCGGGGTGTGGGGGGAGTGGTTTGGGGATGATTCAAGTGCATTACATTTATTGTGCACTTTCTTCCTACTATTATTATACCAACTCCACCTCGGATCTTCAGACGTTAGTTCCCTCAGGTTAGCGACCCCTATCCTAAAGGACAGCACCAACCTTTGGCTATCACTTGTAGCAAAAATTCACCAAAATCTTGGCGTAATAAAAGGGTAAAAAATACACAAAACAGATTTTAAAATGGATATTCCCAATCATAGACCTGCACAGTTTCTCTTACTGGATGGATGTGGCTCTCAACCCATGCCTACTATGATTTCAGTTGGCCAGTTCACCAACTGCATAAGGAGGAATCCCTATCTCAGGTCACCCTGCCTGCAGTCTGGACCCTCACCCTTTCTGAAGTTCCTAGTAAGAAAACAAGAATCCCTCCTCTGTTGTTTTACGTTATTTCATTGTTTTTATTTTCCTGAATGTGAATAATGTCACAGATGTAACTTTGTCTAAAAGAAAACAAACTTTTCATTATTATGCATATTTTCATCAATATTTGGTTTATCCTTACCTCCAAATAATCCCTTCCAGACTAGGATAGTGACCTTTATGTTAGAAAAAAAAAAAAAGGCCTGTGGGGTCCCTTCCCTTCGTCCCCAAAGTTAGGGTACATCTGCTCTCAAAATTGAATTCAAAATGTCACAATTCTAAATAATATGAAAAGAAAATGACAACATGAAAGCTGCTGGGTATTTTCCCCCACAACTATTTGGGCTTTAGCAAATACTTGAGTCTCATCCCAGCTACAGTACTTTTACTAAGTTAGAAATTATTTACCAGGTAGTTAGTAGTCAATTCTTCCTAAAATTAATCCTTCTGCGAATGAAATCAGCAGAATTTCTCAACCAGTTTGCATGTGTGGTTCAGTAATATGTCTGAGTTTCTGGATGCTTTTGCAGTGTCCTTCCTTGGCCCCATGTGTTGGAAACTTGAAAAACACAAGGATGCATAATTGACTTTAGTTGAATATTGCCAGAATATATGGAGCTATGAGTCAGATCATTTATAGTCTAACTGAATCTCACTTTTAAAACACCCTGTGGGAATTGTGCAGAGTGTCTTGATTATTTTAAAGCATAGAAAAAAGCCCTATAAGTATCAAACATTAAATTGTCCATTCAATCTCCTTTCCCCCAAAAAAGAAAGAGAGCAACCATCCACAACTTTCAGATAAGACAGTGAAGGGCAACTATTTTAAATCTTGGATACTTTTGGAAAAGAGTCAAATACGTAGTCTTGTTTCCTAGAAAAGGCACCCATCCCAATGTAAAATATTACATTTTTCAACTTACATGAAAATGTATGGATTTACTCAGTGGCCACAAGGGAGAGTTTAATTGGATACTACTCCAAAATTTGTAAATACATTTTGCTGGGAAATTTTCTTACATTCAGCGCATAGTAAGATGGCCAACTCCTCAAAAACTCCTAAATGTTGTATCCATAATGTGTGAGACCCTCAAATAGATAAGGTGCAAAGATAATAGGATAGTACTTGCAGAGTACTTTCTGTGTCATAATTATTTAGGAATTTATTATAAACCGGATCAAGAAAATGAAGACACTGTGATATTAATAGGACTTCACAGGTGGCACTGCTGGTAAAGAAACTGCTTGCCAATGCAGGAGACACAAGGACTTGGATTCAGTCCCTAGGTTAAGAGAATCCACTAGAGGAATATATGGCAATCCGCTCCATATTCATGCCTGGAGAATTCCATGGCTAAGGGACCCTGGCTAGCTACGTCCCATAGAGTTGCAAATAGTCGGACATGACTGAAGTAACATCACGAGCGTGCGCGCGCACACACACACACATATGATGTTAACAACAAGAAGCAAATTGCACAAAGAACAGTTTAATACTGAAAAGTTTAAGATGTTTAATTATTTACCAAATACAAGTATGCTTCCCAAATATTATTTATTTTAACTGATTTTTTCAAACTAGTTTATATTTGTGCTGTGCTGTGCTGTTTACGGAGAAGGCAATGGCACCCCACTCTAGTACTCTTGCCTGGAAAATCCCATGGGCAGAGGAGCCTGGTGGGCTGCAGTCCATGGGGTCGCAAAGAGTCGGACACGACTGAGCAACTTCACTTTCACTTTTCACTTTCATGCATTGGAGAAGGAAATGGCAGCCCACTCCAGTGTTCTTGCCTGGAGAATCCCAGAGATGGGGGAGCCTGGTGGGCTGCCGTCTATGGGGATGCACAGAGTTGGACACGACTGAAGCAACTTAGCAGTAGCAGCAGTGCTGTGTTTAGTGGCTCAGACATGTCTGACTTTGTGAATCCATGGACTGCAGCATGCCAGGCTTGCCTGTCCTTCACCATCTCCTGGAGCTTACTCAAACTCATGTCCATTAAGTCAGTGATACCATCAAACCATCTCATCCTTTGTCATCCCCTTCTCCTCCTACCTTCAGTCTTTCCCAGCATCAGGTCTTTACCAATGAGTTGGCTCTTCCCATCACGTGGCCAAAGAATTGGAGCTTCAGCTTCAGCATCAGTACTTCCAATGAATATTCAAGGTTACTTTCCTTTAGAATGGATGGGTTTGATCTCTTTGCTGTCCAAGAGACTCTCAAGAGTTTTCTCCAACACCACAGTTTAAAAATCAATTCTTTGGCACTCAGCCCACTTTATGATCCAACTCTCACATCCATACATGACTATTGGAAAAGCCACAGCTTTGACAAGATAGACATTTGTCAGCAAAGTGTTGTCTGCTTTTTAATATACCATCTACGTTTTTTCATAGTTTTTCTTCCAGCGAGCAAGTGTCTTTTAATCTCGTGGCTGCAGTCACCATCTGCAGTGCTATTGGAGCCCAAGAAAATGAAATCTTTCAATGTTTCAATTGTTTCCCATCTGTTTGCCATTAAGTAATGGGACTGGATGCCATGATCTTTGGGGCTATTTTTGGAATGTTGAATTTTAAGCCAGCTTGTTCACTCTCCTCTTTCACTTTCATCAAGAGGCTCTTCAGTTCTTCTTCACTTTCTGCCATAAGGGTGGTGTTATCTGCATATCTGAGGTTATTGATATTTCTCCTGGCAATCTTGATTCCAACTTGTGCTTCATCCAGCCCGGCATTATGCATGATGTACTCTGCATATAAGTTAAGTAAGCAAGGTGACAATATACAACCTTGACATTCTCCTTTCTCAATTTGGAACCAGTTCATTGTTTTATGTCCGGTTCTAACTGTTGCAGCTTCACCTGCATGCAGGTTTCTCAGGAAGCAGGTCAGGTGGTCTGGTATTCCCATCATTTGGAGAATTTTCCAGTTTGTTATGATCCACACAGTCAAAGGCTTTAGCTTAGTCAGTGAAGCAGAAGTTTTTCTGGAATTCTCTTGCTTTTTCTATGATCCAATGGATGTTGGCAATTTGATCTCTGGTTCCTCTGCCTTTTCTAAAACCAGCTTGAACATCTGGAAGTTCTCAGTTTACATACTATTGAAGCCTAGCTTGGAGAATTTTGAGCATTACTTTACTAGCATGTGAACTGAGCGCAGTTGGACGGTAGTTTGAGCATTTTTTGGCATTGCCTTTCTTTGGGATTGGAATGAAAACTGACCTTTTCCAGTCCTGTGGCCATTGCTGAGTTTTCCAAATTTGCTGGCATATTGAGTGCAGCACTTTCACAGCATCATCTTTTTGGATTTGAAATAGCTCAACTGGAATTCCATCACCTCCACTAGCTTTGTTCGTAGTGATGCTTCCTAAGGCCCTCTTGCCTTCGTATTCCAGGATGTCTGGCTCTAGGTGAGTGATCACACCATCATGATTATCTGTGTCATGAAGATCTTTTTTGTATAGTTCTTCTGTGTATTCTTGCCACCTCTTCTTACTATCTTCTGCTTCTCTTAGGTCCATACCATTTCTGTCCTTTATTGCACCCATCTTTGCATGAAATGTTCCATTGGTATCACTCATTTTCTTGAAGAGATCTCTAGTCTTTCCATTCTATTGTTTTTCTCAATTTATTTGCATTGCTCACTTAGGAAAGCCATATTTAGTACTTTATTATTCTATATAAGATGTGCTGGAAATATTTGTTGACAAGAAACAAGCTTCTGCCACCACCATTTATTGTCTTCATGCACATATTTATTTATTCACTCAACAAAGATTTAAAGAATGAAAATGGTTTTTTTCTATTGGGTTTGTTTTCTGCACTCAGAAAATAAACATGAAAAGAACAAAACCTATATGCTTCAATGAGGCTCATCTTTCACAAAGGGATGCTTACTGGTTTAAACACTTAAATTTTAATGTATTAATTATACTGAGAATATTGACAACTTATTATTAAAACTGCTAATAATATAACTATTGAAGTGAAGTTGCTCAGTCGTGTCTGACTTTGTAACGCCATAGACTGTAGCCTACCAGGCTCCACCATCCAAGGGATTTTCTGGCAAGAGTACTGGAGTGGGTTGCCATTTCCTTCTCCAGGGGATCTTCCCTACCCAGGGATCACACCTGGATCTTCCACATTGCAGGCAGATGCTTTACCATCTGAGCCACAAGGGAAGCCCCCATAACTAGTTAAAGGGACATAGTAAATGGTTTTTGTTGTTCTTTCTAGAAATTATTATAAGTTTCTAGAAGTTATAGCTTTCTAGAAATTTTTATAACTGAAATAGGTTAAAAGAGTAGATAGACAGACATGAGTATTTGGTAGCTGTTTTCTGTTATGGTAAGTAAAGAACTCAGTAGTTGATTAGGATAATCAAACTGATGTCAGTGAGGTAGCAATGAGTGGTGGCATGAAGCAAGATCTTCATTCCCTTCCCAGGAATTGAACCTGAATGAGAACCTGGATGAGAGCCTGGATGAGAACCAGACCAGCAAGGGCTAGCTGCTAGAAGCTATTTTCACCTGGATATTTGCCCCCAGTGAAAAGTTCATTTATCATTGAGGCAGAAATTATAAATTCAGGTACAGAATTAATTATTAGAGACAAAGCATATGATCAAGAGGGAGAGCACACAAACACTTTATTTAGTTAAGATAGAAGCAAGGCAGAAATGCACACCCAGAGAGAAAGTGTGTGGGCATACCCCTAGTGAGGAGGAGCATAAAAAAGAGGTGGTGAAGTCATTTTTATAGATCAGCTCTTCCAGGTCTTTATCTTCCTTCAGACCAATTATCTGGTTTCTTTTTCCACACTTGACCTACCCTGGGACCCTCCCTTTGGTGCCCATTCACCCATAAGACAAGGTGGATCTCAAAGTGAAGGATTCTGGGGGAACAAAATTCATTATGGTCTGGCATTATTCCCTGACTTTTGACCCAGAAGGAGGCTTTCTGCACATGTGTCAGTTCAGTTCAGTTCAGTTCAGCTCAGTTGCTCAGTTGTGTCCAACTCTTTGCGACCCCATGAATCTCAACACCCCAGGCCTCCCTGTCCATCACCAACACCAGGAGTTCACTCAGACTCACGTCCATGGAGTCCGTGATGCCATCCAGCCATCTCATCCTCAGTCGTCCCCTTCTTCTCCTACCCCCAATCTGTCCCAGCATCAAAGTCTTTTACAGTGAGTCAACTCTTCGCATGAGGTGGCCAAAATACTGAAGTTTCAACTTCAGCATCAATCCCTCCAAAGAAATCCCAGGGCTGATCTCCTTCAGAATGGACTGGTTGGATCTCCTTCCAGTCCAAGGGACTCTCAAGAGTCTTCTCCAACACCACAGTTCAAAACCATCTATTCTTCAGGGCTCAGCCTTCTCAGTCCAACTCTCACATCCCATACATGACTACTGGAAAAACCATACTCTTGACTAGACGGACGTTAGTTAGCAAAGTAATGTCTCTGCTTTTGAATATGCTATCTAGGTTGGTCATAACTTTTCTTCTAAGGAGTAAGTGTCTTTTAATTTCATGGCTGCAGTCACCATCTGCAGTGATTTTGGAGCCCAAAAAAATAAAGTCTGACACTGTTTCCACTGTTTCCCATCTATTTCCCATGGAGTGATGGGACCAGATGTCAGAATATTCCTTTTCTGAATGTTGAGCTTTAAGCCAACTTTTTCACTCTCCTCTTTCACTTTCATCAAGAGGCTTTTGAGTTCCTCTTCACTTTCTGCCGTAAGGGTGGTGTCATCTGCATGTCTGAGGTTATTGATATTTCTCCCAGCAATCTTGATTCCAGCTTGTGCTTCTTCCAGTCGAGCGTTTCTCATGATGTACTCTGCACAGAAGTTAAATAAACAGGGTGGCAATATACAGCCTTGATGTACTCCTTTTCCTATTTGGAACCATTCTGTTGTTCCATGTCCAGTTCTAACTGTTGCTTCCTGACCTGCATACAGATTTCTCAAGAGGCAGGTCAGGTGGTCTGTATTCCCATTTCTTTCAGAATTTTCCACAGTTTATTGTGATCCACACAGTCAAAGTCTTTGGCATAGTCAATAAAGCAGAAATAGATGTTTTTCTGGAACTCTCTTGCTTTTTTGATGATCCAGTGGATGTTGGCAATTTGATCTCTGGTTCCTCTGCCTTTTCTAAAACCAGCTTGACCATCAAGAAGTTCACGGTTCAAGTATTGCTGAAGCCTAGCTTGGAGAATTTTGAGCATTACTTTACTAGCTTGTGAGATGAGTGCAATTGTGCGGTAGTTTGAGCATCTTTGGCATTGCCTTTCTTTGGGATTGTAATGAAAACTGACATTTTTCAGTCCTGTGGCCACTGCTGAGTTTTCCAAATTTGCTGACATATTGAGTGCAGCACTTTCACAGCATCATCTTTCAGGATTTGAAACAGCTCTACTGGAATTGTATCACCTCCACTAGCTTTGTTCATAGTGATGCTTTCTAAGGCCCACGTGACGTCACATTCCAGGATGTCTCGTTCTAGATGAGTGATCACACCATCGTGATTATTAGGGTCGTGAAGATCCTTTTTGTACAGTTCTTCTGTGTATTCTTGCCATCTCTTCTTAATATCTTCTGCTTCTGTTAGGTTGCTACCATTTTGTCCTTTATCGAGCCCATCTTTGCATGAAATGTTCCCTTGATATCTCTAATTTTCTTGAAGAGATCTGTAGTCTTTCCCATTCTGTTCTTTTCCTCTATTTCTTTGCATTGATCACTGAAGAAGGCTTTCTTATCTCTCTTCTTACTATTCTTTGGAACTCTGCATTCAGATGCTTATATCTTTCCTTTTTCTCCTTGGCTTTTCTCTTCTCTTCTTTTCACAGCTATTTGTAAGGCCTCCCCAGACAGCCATTTTGCTTCTTTGCATTTCTTTTCCATAGGGATGGTCTTGATCCCTGTCTCCTGTACAATATCACGAACCTCATTCCGTAGCTCATCAGGCACTCTATCTATCAGATCTAGGCCCTTAAATCTATTTCTCACTTCCACTGTATAATCATAAGGGATTTGATTTAGGTCATACCTGAATGGTCTAGCGGTTTTCCCTTCTTTCTTCAATTTAAGTCTGAATTTGGTAATAAGGAGTTCATGATCTGAGCCACAGTCAGCTCCTGGTCTTGTGTTTTTTTTTTTTTTCTGACTGTATAGAGCTTCTCCACCTTTTGCTGCAGAGAATATAATCAATCTGATTTCGATTTTGACCATCTGATGATGTCCATGTGTAGAGTTTTCTCTTGTGTTGTTGGAAGAGGGTGTTTGCTATGACCAGTGCATTATCTTGGCAAAACTCTATTAGTCTTTGCCCTGCAGCAGAGATCCCTTAATCCTTTACATAAACAGAGTTTTGCCCTTCTTTGTCCTTGCCATGACTGTTACCTTAAACACTGGCTTTTTACCTTGTTTCTGTTGTTATTTCCATTTTGGAGGGCAGACAGGAGGCTGAATGTAAATTCCTCCACTGGAGCTTATTTATCTATTGTCTCAGGAAATGTTAATAGTTATTAAGAATCCAGCCTGAAGCCTACTTTTTTATGCCCCATGAAATCCACAAAAAGAGGGCAGCTGTAAATGTCTTACCTGGAGCCCGTCTAGCTCCTGCCTCAAAATTGTCCTGTGCTGTGAAGACCTCATATTAGCTGATTAACTGTAATGGTTTACACCTTCTATGACTTTTAGGTGAACAAAACATTCAGAATTAAGCTGAAAATATGTGGAGGTGATTTGTAATACCTGGTACTCTGGACTATGTGATGCTCACTATGAAGATGATCCTGGGAGTGTCAGAGAGATGGGGATGCTGCAGGGCAGCCTTCCAGCCCCCACTGAAGTCAGCCTTTTCATATTGAAAGGTAGACACCAAGGATTTTACCTTAAATGCTACCATATTGATAAGAGAGTCTTTTGAATGAGCTCAATTTTCTAAATGACACTCTAGTAAAGAAAAAAGAGTGCAATGAACATATAAAATGATGAAATATTGAAAGTTGAATGTGAATGAGGATGCTCTGAATTCTGGATACAGTATGAAATCTGAATCCCTTAGCTACCAAAAACATTGTCTTTGTCCAGAGCTGGATAGTTAGCCTCAGGAATCAAATTTCCCTGGTATAGGTAAGAGTCCATAACCTCCTGAAATTAAATCTTCTCATCCCATATCACACTCTCCTGTTAAGGAAATAGAGAAGAAAACATAGCGTATGCATCATTATTGCAAGTATTAGTATGATAATAAAATTCATTTAATTGTGCATGTCATTTTTATTTTTCTGATTCATTCTTTTAACCTAGTGACCAGGAGTATTTTAGTTAACTTTTAACATTTTGAAATAGTTACAGACCTAGGCCCACAAGAATTTGCAAAAACAGTGCAGAAAGGTTTTGTATATCCATCACCCACATCCTTGTGCTGGTGCCATTTTACATAGCTATAGAGCATTATCAAAAGCAAGAGGTTAATTAAAACAGTACAATACACTGTACTACAGGCCTTACTCAGGTTTCATCATTGTTTGCATGCACTCATTTTTGTATGTCTTTTTAACTAATTCTATGACAATTTATCTCAGATATTGATTCATATAACCATCCTTATAATTAAGATACAGAACTGTTCCATGAGGCAAGTGCTTCACTCTGGCTTCCTCTCTATACTCATACCCTATCTCCTCTTCCCTATTACCTGACAACAGCAGTGTGTTCTTCATCTTTATAATTTGCCATTCCACCTGGCTTCCCAGGTGGCACTAGTGGTAAAGAATCCCCCTGCCAAGGCAGGAGACAAGAGGCATGGGTTCAGTCTCTGGGTGGGGAAGATCCTCTGGAGTAGGAAATGGCAACCCACTCCAGTATTCTTGCTTGGACAATTCAATGGACAGAGGAGGCTGGTGGGCTACAGTGCATGGCATCACGAACAGTCAGACACAGTTGAGCAGGCATGTACAAATGGAATCATACACTATATACTTTTGAGATTGGCTTTTGTCCTGGTAGTAGGATAACCTTAAGATTGAACCAACTTGTCTCATATATCAGTAACTCATTGCTCTTTATTTCCAAGAAGTATCAGATTGTCTGGATACACCGCAGTTTATTTAACAGTTCACACTGAAGGACATTTGAGGCATTTCCAGTTTGGGGCTATCACAAATAAAGCTGTCATGAATATTCATGTACAGATTTTTGTAAAAACGTAAGTTTTCATTCTCTAAGATAAATGCCCAGAAGTACAAGTGCTAGGTCATATGGTAAGTATATATTTAACTTGCAAAGAAACTGCCAGACTATTTTTCTGAGTGCCTGTATCTAAAAGGCACATTTTCACCAGCAATACATGAGAGTTTCAGTTTCTTTGGAACCTCACCGGCATCATTATCTGTCTGTCTATCTATTTTAATTTTATCCCTTTTAATAGATACCTAGGGGTGTACCATAGTGGTTTTTAAATTTTAATTAATTAATTAACTTGTTTTATTTATTTTTGCCTGTGCTGGGTCTTCATTGCTTTCTGAGGGCTTTCTGTAGTTGCAGCGAGGGCTGCTCTCTAGTTGTGGTGTGTGACTTCACATTGTGACGGCTTCTCTTGTTGCAGAGCACAGGTTCTTGGTGGTTAGGCTCAATAGTTGTGGGGAACATGTGGGATCTTCGTTCCCAGACCAGGGATTGAATCTCTGTCCTCTGCACTGGTGGGTGGATTCTTACCCACTGTGCCACTAGGGTAGTCCTCAAGGTGGTTTCGATTTGCATTTACTAATGACCAGCAACTTTGGAAAACTCAAAGTTTTGGCCACAGGGCTGGAAAAGGTCAGCTTTCATTCCAATCCCAAAGAAAGGCAATGCCAAAGAATGCTCAAACTACTGCACAATTGCACTCATCTCACAAGCTAGTAAAGTAATGCTCAAAATTCTCCAAGCCAGGCTTCAGCAATACTTGAACCGTGAACTTCCTGATGGTCAAGCTGGTTTTAGAAAAGGCAGAGGAACCAGAGATCAAATTGCCAACATCCACTGGATCATGGAAAAAGCAAGAGAGTTCCAGAAAAACATCCATTTCTGCTTTATTGACTATGCCAAAGCCTTTGACTATGTGAATCACAATAAACTGTAGAAAATTCTGAAAGAGATGGCAATACCAGACCACCTGACCTGCCTCTTGAGAAACCTATATGCAGGTCAGGAAGCAACAGTTAGAACTGGACATGGAACAACAGACTGGTTCCAAATAGGAAAAGGAGTACATCAAGGCTGTATATTGTCACCCTGCTTATTTAACTTCTATGCAGAGTACATCATGAGAAACGCTGGACTGGAAGAAGTACACGCTGGAATCAAGATTGCTGGAAGAAATATCAATAACCTCAGATATGCAGATGACACCACCCTTATGGCAGAAAGTGAAGAGGAGCTAAAAAGCCTTTTGATGAAAATCAAAGAGGAGAGTGAAAAAGTTTGCTTAAAGCTCAACATTCAGAAAATGAAGATCATGGCATCCGGTCCCATCACTTCATGGCAAATAGATGGGGAAACAGTGGAAACAGTGTCAGACTTTATTTTGGGGGGCTCCAAAATCACTGCAGATGGTGATTGCAGCCATGAAATTAAAAGACGCTTACTCCTTGAAAGAAAAGTTATGACCAACCTAGATAGCATATTCAAAAGCAGAGACATTACTTTGCTAACTAAGGTCTGTCTAGTCAAGTCTATGGTTTTTCTAGTAGTCATATATGGATGTGAGAGTTGGACTGTGAAGAAAGCTGAGCACTGAAGAATAGATGCTTTTGAACTGTGGTGTTGGAGAAGACTCTTGAGTGTCCCTTGGACTGCAAGGAGATCCAACCAGTCCATTCTGAAGGAGTTCAGGCGTGGGATTTCTTTGGAAGGAATGATGCTAAAGCTGAAACTCCAGTACTTTGGCCACCTCATGCGAAGGGTTGACTCATTGGAAAAGACTCTGATGCTGAGAGGGATTGGGGGCAGGAGGAGAAGGGGACGACAGAGGATGAGATGGCTGGATGGCATCACTGACTCAATGGACGTGAGTCTGAGTGAACTCCGGGAGTTGGTGATGGACAGGGAGGCCTGGCGTGCTGATTCATGGGGTTGCAAAGAGTCGGACATGACTGAGTGACTGAACTGAACTGAACTGAGTGTTGTTGAACATCTCTCCCTATGTTTATTTGTCATCTGTATATATTCTTTGATGACACGTCTGTTGGAATCTTTTACTCATTTTCTAATTGGATAATTTGTTTTCTTACTGTTGAGTTTAGAGAGTTATTTATATATTCTGGATATGAATCCTGTCTGATATGTGACTTGCAAACATTTTCTGTAAATCAGTTGGTTTTTTCATTTTCTTAACATAATTCTTTACAGAACAAAATAATTTGATTTTAAAGGAATCCAATAATTGAATTTTTCTTTTATGCCTTTGGTATCATATTGAAGAACTTGTTTCCTAATGATTGGTCATGAAGATTTTTCTCCTATATTCTTTTCAAAAAAAGTTTTACAGTTTTACACTTCACATTTATATCGGTAGTCCATTTCAAGTGAAATTTTGCGTAAAGTTTGGGCATTGGTCAAGGTTCATTTTGGGGGGAAATTGATGCAACTAATCCAATTCTGTTTGCTAAGAAGAATTTTTCATTGAATTGTTTTAGTCTTCTTTATCAGAAGTTAGCTGGTCATATTTTTTTCACATCTGTATTTTAACTAGCAGAAAAATCAGGAAGAGAAAAGAAAGGTCATGCTCACACCAGCTACAAGGGGATAGGAAATATGGTCTTTATGATAGATGGGTTTGTGTCCAGCTGAAAATTGGGGTGCATTTAATAAATATTCATGGACAAGTAGAAGTCACTACCAAAGCAGTCATCATTGAAAAACAAAATTATGATTCAGTAGTTTAGCAGGTTTTCTTTCTCATCAAAGAAAGATGACAGAGAAGTGACATGGCTGATATTGTTGGGTGCTGAAGATCCTCAAGTCTTTTCTGCCTGCTTCACTATGCCAGTTTTAGTATTTAATTGCAACCCTTTGCTTCCCTCTCCCCTTAATGCTATGCTGACTGCAGCATTCTAGACTTGAGCCTAGTAAATCACCCTTGACTTCTTCCAGATGACTGTTTCACTCATGGTTCATGATTGCTCTGTTTCTGACTTAATTCTGGTCAAGTTTAGATGATACGAATGGGTTCCCTGGTGGCTCAGCTGGTAAAGAATTTACCTGCAATGCAGGAGATGTGCGTTCAATCCCTAGGTCAGAAAGACCCCCTGGAGAAGGGAATGGCTACCCACTCTAGTATTCTTGCGTGGAGAATCCCATGGACAGGAGCCCATGGAGTCACAAAGAGCTGGACATGACTGAGCGACTAATATATTGAACGTGGCTAATAACTTGTCCCCAAAGTCCAGTATGTTGGGACCTTGAGATTACCTGTTTAGATAAAACGTAACAAAACTGCTCACATGGTAAGCCAATGTGCCTGTCTTCAAACATTGAAAGTTATAAGAGAGAAATGAGTGACACAGTAGGAAGGTGGAGCGGGACTGATTCTCAAGGCAAGTGGGTGTTTACACTTACGTTTATGAAAGTGCCAAAACACCTCAGCC
Source organism: Ovis aries (assembly GCF_016772045.2). NCBI lineage: Eukaryota > Metazoa > Chordata > Mammalia > Artiodactyla > Bovidae > Ovis > Ovis aries. Next base: position 92,297,046 of record NC_056057.1, read on the forward strand.
TGAAGCTACAGAATTGAGAGAGTAGAGATTCGCCCTTTCTCATCTCTATTGATAGTGACTGTTATCACCTGATGCTTAAATGGACCCCAAGGGAACACTAGCATTATTCACTCAGGTGAGAAACAACTGAATAGTATTAGAAAATCTTCATTATTTAATCATATGCTAAATCCTCTGTGGTTCCAGGAGGGGTCTAGGGTAGTCCCCGTACAGCTGATTTGGCACCAAGTTACATCCAGAGTGAGAGCTTGGCTAGAAGAAGGAATGAATGTTGTCAAAAGGCAAATCTGACTGCCTTGGACTTATTGTTTGAAAAATTGACATTCCTATTACTTCATTGTGTGTTTCCTTTGAAAAGTGTTCTAACTGTGTTGTTGTGTTTAGTTGTGTTGAAATTTTTGTGACCCTATGGACTGTAGCCCACCAGGCTCCTCTGTCCATGGGATTCTCCAGGCAAGAATACTGGAGTGGATAACCCTTCCCTTCTGCAGCATATCTTCCAGACCCCTGGATCAAACCCAGGTATCCTGCATCACCGGCAGATTCTTTTCCATCTTAGTCACCAGGGAAGTGTTGCTATTGTTGTCTAGTCACTCAGTCACTTCAGGCTCTTCCTAACCTCTTGGACTGCAGCCCACCAGCCTTCCCTATCTTTTAGTATCTCCCAGGGTTTGCTCAGACTCGTGTCTGTTGCGCCAATGATTCCATCCAACCATCTCATCCTCTGTTGTCTCCTTCTCCTCATGCCCTCAATCTTTCCCAGCATTAGGATCTTTTTCAGAGACTTGGCTCTTTGCATCAGGTGAGCAGAGTATTGGAGCTTCAGCTTCAGCGTCAGTCCTTCCAATGAATATTTAGGGTTGATCCTTTAGGATTGACTGGTTTGATCTCCTTGCTTGTCCAAGGGACTGTCAAAAGTCTTCTTCAGCACCATAATTCAAAAGCATCAATACTTCAGCGCTCAGCTTTCTTTATAGTCCAACTGGCAGATCCATCCATATGTGCCTACTGGAAAAACCATAACTTTGACTATATGCCCCTTTAACTACATGCACCTAAAAGCAGTTGTCTCTGCTTTTTAATATGCCATCTAGTTTGGTCATAGCTTTTATTCCAAGGAGCAAGCATCTTTTAATTTCATGGCTGCAGTCACTATCTGCAGTGACTTTGGAGCCCAAGAAAATAAAGTCTGTCACTGTTTCCATTCTTTCCCCGTCTATTTGCCATGAAGTGATAAGACTGGATGTCATGATCTTAGTTTTCTGAATGCTGAGTTTTAAGCCAACTTTTTTCACTTTCCTCTTTCACTTTCATCCAGAGGCTCTTTAGTTCCTCTTTACTTTCTGCCGTTAGAGAAGTATCACCAGCATATCTTATATTATTGATATTTCTCCTGGCAATCTTAATTCTAGTTTGTGATTCATGCAGCCTAGCATTTCTTATGACGTTCTCTGAATATAAGTTAAATAAGCAGGGTGACAATATACAGCCTTGATGTACTGCTTTCACAATTTCAAAGCAGTCCACTGTTCCATATCTGGTTCTAACTGTTGCTTCTTGACCTAAATACAGGTTTCTCAGAAGGCAGGTAAGGTGATCTGGTATTCCCATCTTTTGAAGAATTTTCCACAGTTTGTTGTGATCCACACAGTCAAAGGTTTTAGCATAGTAAAGCAGAAGTAGATGTTTTTTTCTGGAACTCTTTTGCTCTTTTTATGATCCGATGGATTTTGGCAATTTTATCTCTGGTTCCTCTGCCTTTTCTAAATCCAGCCTGTACACCTGGAAGTTCTTCATATACTGTTGGAGCCTCTCTAGGAGAATTTTGAGCATTACCTTGCTAGCAAGTGAAACGGACACAATTGCGCAGTAGTTTGAACATTCTTTGGCATTGCCCTTCTTTGGGAATAGAGTGAAAACTGAACTTTTTCAGTTCTGTGGCCACTGCTAAGTTTTAAAAATGTGCTGACATATTGAGTGTAACACTTCAGCAGCAGCATCTTTCAGTATTTTAAATAGCTCAGCTGGAATTCTATCATCCCCACTAGCTTTGTTCATAGCAATGCTTCCTACAGCCCACTTGACTTGACACTCCAGGATGTCTGGCTCTAGGTGAGTGATCGCATCATTGTGATTATCCAGGATATTAAGATCTTTTTTGCATAGTTTTTCTGTGTATTCTTGCCATCTCTTAATCTCTTCTGCTTCTGTTATGTCCTTACCTTTCTGTCTTTTATTGGTATCTCTAATTTTACTGAAGAGATCTCTAGTATTTACCATTCTATTGCTTTTCTCTATTTCTTTGCATTGTTCACTTAAGAAGACTTTCTTATCTCTCCTTTCTATTCTTTGGAACTCTGCATTCAGTTGGGTATGTCTTTTCCTTTCTCCTTTGCCTTTCACTTCTCTTTTCTCAGCTAGTTTAAGGCCTCTTTAGACAACCATATTGCCTTCTTGTATTTCTGTGTCTTTAGGATGGTGTTCAGTTCAGTTCAGTTCAGTTGCTCAGTCGTGTCCAACTCTTTGCAACCCCATGAATCACAGCATGCCAGGCCTCCCTGTCCATCACCAGCTCCTGGAGTTCACTCAGATTCATGTCCATCGAGCCAGTGATGCCATCCAGCCATCTCATCCTCTGTCGTTCCCTTCTCCTCCTGCCCCCAACCCCTCCCATCATCAAAGTCTTTTCTAATGAGTCAGCTCTTTGCATCAGGATGGTGTTAGGAAATGTTAAAGTTGTAAATGTGCACTAAGCTTTCATAAATGAAAAAAAGGTGGATTGACCCAGAATTCTCAAGTGTGCCCTGGAAATATGATTGTAGTCCTTTTTTTTTTTTTTTTAGCATTGCAAATGTGAATACTTGTGGTCCAAAATCTTTTTAAATTGCAAAAACCTGAGTTATTAGATCAACCTATAATAACTGTCGGGGGAGTTTGTAATTTCCTCGGTTCTGTCTCGTCGCAACAAAAGTTTGAAGTGACGGACCAGTGTTGCAGCCCTTGGATAGATCACTGTTACAGATCAATTTTACTTAGAAAGTAAAGGAAAATACATCCTCAAGTTGTGAGGACATGCTGACTCAAAAGATGCGAAGAGAAGAGGCCCATGCCAAATTTTTTGGCTCCTCTTTTTACATGTTTTTTTTCCTCCTCTCCCTGGGCCTGCCTTATGTAAACTGGGCTAGGCAGGAGTGCTGTTTGTTCTACCTGAGGTCTTAACTCCAGTCCTTGGACCTTCCTCTGTTCTATTTTCACAGGCTTTTCCCTCCTTGTCTTTTAGCCACCCCCATTCTTTACTGCTTTTTCCTATTCTAAATACCTAACATAGATATGTTAGCTTTAATGCTGGTTTTTCTGAATATGTCCAAATAAAAAGTCAGATACATAACAGCATCAGATATTTTCATGTCATTAATGGCAGGTGCTTACTGAAATATTTATCACTGAGCTTTGACAAATCCAGAGAAGGTGTTTAAAAATCAACTTTGACTTACATTTCACTGTACTGAAAAGATGTATTAGATAAAGGGGAGCAACATTAGCACTGTATTTGTAACTAATAAGTGGTTAAGAGTGTGGACTTCGAAATCAGATGAACTGAATGTTAATTTTGACACAACTGTTTAATAGATGGTAGGTAACTGAAAGATGATGCTGTGAAAGTGCTGCAGTCAATATGCCAGCAAATTTGGAAAACTCAGCAGTGGCCACAGGACTGGAAAAGGTCAGTTTTCATTCCAGTCCCAAAGAAAGGCAATGCCAAAGAATGCTCAAACTACCACACAACTGCACTCATCTCACATGCTAGTAAAGTAATGCTCAAAATTCTCCAAGCCAGGCTTCAGCAATACATGAACTGTAAACTTCCAGATGTTCAAGCTGGTTTTAGAAAAGGCAGAGGAACCAGAGATCAAATTGCCAACATCCGCTGGATCATCGAAAAAGCAAGAGACTTCCAGAAAAAACATCTATTTCTGCTTTATTGACTATGCCAAAGCCTTTGACTGTGTGGATCACAATAAACTGTGGAAAATTCTGAAAGAAATGGGAATACCAGACCACCTAACCTGCCTCTTGAGAGATCTGTATGCAGGTCAGGAAGCAACAGTTAGAACTGGACATGGAACAACAGACTGGTTCCAAACAGGAAAAGGAGTATGTCAAGGCTGTATATTGTCACCCTGATCATTTAACTTATATGCACAGTATATCATGAGAAATGCTGGACTGGAAGAAACACAAGCTGGAATCAAGATTGCCAGGAGAAATATCAATAACCTCAGATATGCAGATGACACCACCCTTATGGCAGAAAGTGAAGAGGAACTCAAAAGCCTCTTGATGAAAGTGAAAGTGGAGAGTGAATAAGTTGGCTTAAAGCTCAACATTCAGAAAATGAAGATCATGGCATCTGGTCCCATCACTTCATGAGAAATAGACGGGAAAACGGTGGAAACAGTGTCAGACTTGTTTGGGGAGCTCCAAAATCACTGCAGATGGTGACTGCAGCCATGAAATTAAAAGACGCTTACTCCTTGGAAGAAAAGTTATGACCAACCTAGATAGCATATTCAAAAGCAGAGACATTACTTTGCCGACTAAGGTCCATCTAGTCAAGGCTATGGTTTTTCCTGTGGTCATGTATGGATGTGAGAGATGGACTGTGAAGAAGGCTGAGCGCAGAAGCATAGATGCTTTTGAACTGTGGTGTTGAAGAAGACTCTTGAGAGTTCCTTGGACTGCAAGGAACTCCAACCAGTCCATTCTGAAGGAGTTCAGCCCTGGGATTTCTTTGGAAGGAATGATGCTAAAGCTGAAACTCCAGTACTTTGGCCACCTCATGCGAAGTGTTGACTCAGTGGAAAAGACTCTGATGTTGGGAGGGATTGGAGGCAGGAGGAGAAGGGGATGACAGAGGATGAGATGGCTGGATGGCATCACTGACTCAATGGATGTGAATCTGAGTGAATTCCAGGAGTTGGTGATGGACAGGGAGGCCTGGCATGCTGCGATGCATGGGGTCGCAAAGAGTTGGACATGACTAAGCAACTGAACTGAACCGAACTGAACCCTAAGTAAGACGTTTAATTGCCTATTCGTCAGTTTTTTTTCACATGTAAATCAGGGTACTATTATCAAAAAAACAACCATGGTAGTTATAATAAAGGAGATAATCCATACAAATTGCTTGAACAATTGTAAAATATTTTATTTTTGTCGCATCCTTCAGTATTTTGCAAATATTTATTCATTTACTCATTCAGCACATATTAAGTACCTATGTACTTATTGTTTTAGTAAGTTAGATTTAACAGTAAGTAAAACAAGCCCATGGGTAGCGGTTTATTTTTTTATTTTATTTTTTAAATTCTTACTCTGAGCATCCAAAATGAAAGTGAAAGTTACTCAGTCATGTCCAACTCTTTGCAACCCCAGTCCATGGAATTTTCTAGTCCAGAATACTGGAGTGTGTATCCTTTCCCTTCTCCAGGGGATCTTCCCAACTCAGGGAACAAACCCAGGTCTCGCACATTGCACGCGGATTCTTTACCAACTGAGCCACAAAGTAAGTCCAAGAATACTGGGATGAGTAGCCTATCCCTTCTCCAGTGAATCTTCCCTACCCAGGAATCAAACCGGATCTCCTGCATTACAGGTGGATTCTTTACCAACTGAGCTATCAGAGAAGCCCAAATTTTGCTTAATTGACTTATTTTAAAATGGCTCTTTTTTACCGCATCTGAAACAGTTGAACTTATACATTATCACTAATTCTGATCACAGTCTTATCTCTTCAGAGAAAGAGAAGCTACCTCAATTCTAATGCTGGTGACTTGATTTAATAAGAGAAGACCTTTAGAGGTGTGCTTGTCTATGGATTTTGACAGACAGGAATAGCAACACCAACTTCATTCCGTAGCCCTTGGCTGTATGATAACTGTTTTATCCATTCAACATGTTTCTAAAGTGAATGGGACAAGGTATCACTAGCTGGAATCTGTGTTGTCACTTACCTCTTACTAGATGAGAGTAAGTGAATTTGTAACTTTTCTTAAAAATTTTAAGAACAAGCTTGTTTTAAGGAAGAAGAATACTTAAAGCCCTCAAAAGCACATTAACTGCGTAAAACCTTTTTTCTTCAAGAGATCTATTTTTAGAGAAAGCCATATGTTGTTTTATTTTTACTAGAAATGAGTCTTTTCTAGAACTGTTTAATTGTACTGGCAAAATTTGGCAACTCCAAAGGATTCTGATTTCCATAGTAACATCTTAGTTTCCTGTTTGACATATGTAAATAACCACTTTGATAAAAAAATTTTTTTAATTCTTTTTTCTACCATAGCTTTAATGTATTAATATAAGATTTAGTACACCATTAATCATTGTTCTTCTCAATGAAAAATTTCAGTGGCCCATTGAAGTGATCACAGTGTTTGCCAGAAGTTCATTCTCTATCTGTTGTTCTTTTTAAAAATATTTGTTTATTTTTGGCTGTGCTGAGTCTTCATTGCTGCAAGGGGTCTTCTCTAGTTGCAGGGTGTGGGGGCTACTTTCTAGCTGTTGCATACAGTTTTCTCGTTGCGGTGGCTTCTCTTGTGGAGCACAAGCTCTAGGTGCTCAGGCTTCAGTAGTTGCTGCAGGCTCAGTAGTTGTGGCTCACGGGCTTAGTTGCCCCTCAGCAAGTGGGATCTTTCCCAACAAGATATCAAACCTGTGTCTCCTACACTGGAAGGTGGATCCTTAACCACTGGGCCACCAGCAAAGTCCCTATCTATTGTTCTTGAACTGCACATTTTGTTTTGAAATGGGATGGAAAATACAGACGTTATTTCTTTGGTCTTACTATAATGTTTCCATTTCTCCAGATAGAATAAAATCATTCAAAGATGAACCTCTCTTCTGCTCTTCTCACTAAATTATTCCTTCTTTCTCTTTCCCCTGCCTCACCATTGCTAACTTTCCAAATAAACAGAAAACAGAGAGCCAGGGATACCTAATTTAGACAATAATCAGCCAAGAAAGCTTCATTTTGCTCTTATCTCAGAGCCCAAAAGCAGATGTATATGTGGCTGTCAATCAGTTTTAACGCTTTGTAAACTTCTCAGCTGTTTAACTTTTTATCTTAATGATATGTTACTCAATGTAAAAGCTCTCTCCTGTAGTCATTTATTTATAATTAATTTGCACAGACATTTCTCACTGATAGCTTCAAGAATCATACTATTCTCAAAAGCAATGTAATGTTTTGTCTTTCTTTAGCAAAGCAAAGCAGAAACTACTGAATTCGCAATAATCCAGTTCATGAATGCAGGTACCTTTTTGATCCCAAACATTTTTATTTTTCCTCACTAGACCATCTAGTTTAGCTGTATTTTTAGCTCAGAGGTGTTATGAAATTGGGCAACCCTGTTTTGACAGGTAAATATTGACAGTGTTAGGATCACCGATAGATGTTTTATTTTGGCAGGGCTGGAAGACTGGGGACATCAGTGGAGTCTGTAATCTGATGCTCATTCAGGTTGCAAAACTATTTTCACTGAAATCAGATACTTTAATCTTAAACAAATCACATCATCCTTCCTACATATTCTCCTCTATCATAGATCAACAAGGGAGTATGTTGAGGCATGTAGTTGACCTTATCAGGTCATATTTCATAGGTTATGGAAACAGAGTTGCATTCAGCATTTTACGTTTCTTCCTTAATCTAGAAACCCTTGTAGAAGGAAAAATGATCGGGTAACCCACCGCTGCATTTTAACATTTTGCGTAGTAATATTCACCTGCAGGTTGAAAATATCATTATATTTCTGCTGTAAGATCCAAAGAAGAGTTTTGACCAAAATATCTGTGTCATTGTTACCATCTTTGGCCAATCAATCTCCTAGCCACTGCTCAGCTTAATCCAAGCCCAAGAAACAGGTGTCTTATTTGATAGGTCCATTGACTGGACCTCAACTTGGTTAACATATATCACAAAGCTCTTCTTTGTGAACATCAATATTTAATATTGTAATGAGCCTTCAATTAGGAGTTGATGATAAAGATGTTCTGAGTTTATCAGACTTACCCAGTCGTGTTTGAATCCATATCATTTGAAAAACTAAAACTAAAATATGTTTTAAAAATTATTTTACTTTTGGAAAACAAAGGAGTATATCTTTAATAAGTGCTATTGACAAGAGCTACTAATGTGAAGGGAAGTATACAGTCTATTTTATTTGAGTTTATTTTGACCTTGCTATTTTGCGATGTCTTTTCTTTTTTTTTTTTTTGTTTTATAGTTTATTTTTTTAAATGAAGAAAGAGAGATTGTGAGAAGCAGTCATTCCAAACAGTCTCCAGAACAAAATTTCCAGCTACCAGTTCAAAGTATTTGGCATTACAGGCAATAATTTATAACCCTCCATTAGATCCTGCCATTTGCAATCATCACAGTTTTGTTATTTTTATCTTGAAAATTGTGTTCTCCCAGGCTGCCATTCAAAGAAAAATATACCAAAATATAGATAAAACCAATCATTCTGTCATTTCCTGTTCTGCATCTTAGTGGGGATGATGGTGACAGATGAAAAATCTTTGAAAGAAGGATTGCCTATGTGTATCAACCCAAACATAACTGTTTTGCATTGTCAGATAACAATGCTGACTGGAGCAATGAGAAAATAAACATGGACAGGGGCATCAGTGGAAAAGTCCATCACTCAATTTCTACCAATAATAAATAAATGGAGAAAAAATATATATTCATTACATGGTTGAAAGACCCAAAGCCCATAGCATTTAGAAATGCAATTTCCAAACATCCTGCGAGCATTTTCAGAAGCTGTAGCTGAATATCAATAGGGTATTTGTTCATCCCCAAAGTCATGTTGTTGCTTTTTTTTTTTTCTTCTCCATGTTTTAACATGTGCTATTTTCTTTACTGATCCAGTTAAACATAAACATAGACAAGGAGTGAGTCAAAGCTACTATAAAATTGACAATCATATTGGAGATGAGAGAAATCGGTGAAAATAGGTATCTGTCATGGAGAGACAAACATTTTGAGGCTAAAGCATTTATTAAACCTTCCAAATTAGAGAAGTTTTACTGTTAATCAGCTGACATTATCATTAAATCAGGACTCCCACAGTTTTGCAACCATCTTAACAAGATGCACTGAAATAAGCTAGAATGATGAGTGTCTGATAAAAGGTGGTAAAATCAATGGAAATACTGTTTTGTATTTTGAGGACTGTATTCCGGTTCTAAATATGTAAACGGCATTTTTTGATTGATCTGACCAGGCTAACTAGCTGCTAGTCAGACCAACAATCGAAATGGAGAAGTTGGCCTTTGTGAATTGGATCCGATTTTCTCCAAAACCTGGCAATTTGAGTGACACATGAAAGCAGAATACTTAATAGACAGTGGGTACACTTTCAATTTTTACTAAAAATGAGTTTATTTTCTCTACCTACTGTTTCATTTTCCTCCAAATGAAAACAGTCACTTGACTTTCAGGATGTACATTGAATAGCTTTTCCAATCTTAATGTTTACAGCATTCTTCTCAGAATTTCTTTCTACTTCTTGCCTGTTTTATAACATGGAGCAAAAGAAAAATTGTCTTAAGATATATAAGCTCCAGAGATATTAGTTGCATCTGGAAATTATTCAGGATGCTCATTTTCTGCTCTGGGACTTTGTTTTTTACTTTCCTGGTGGCTTAGACGGTAAAGCGTCTGCCTACAATGCGGGAGACCCAGGTTCAATCCCTGGGTCGGGAAGATCTCCTGGAGAAGGAAATGAAAACCCACTCCAATATTCTTGCCTGGAAAATCCTATGGACGGAGGAGCCTGGTAGGCTAGAGTCGGAGACGACTGAGCAACTTCACTTTCACTTTTCACTTTCATATAGGGTGACACAAGAACAAGCTCTACCTCCCTCCTGATCACCTGTCATTATGAATTTTCACAGGAAATGTGTGTTTAGGAGCATTCAACCTTACCAGCATCCAGCTGAAAGTTCCTTGGCTTCTTATCTTGTTATTGCCACAGACTTTCTCTGGGTCAACAGAAAGACAATTGGAATTGCAAATATTGCAGGATTTAAAAAAAAAAAACACACAAACTTGATTTATTTGTTTTATTTTTGGCTGTGCTGGGTCTTCCTTGTTGTGAGAGCCTTTCTCTAGTTAAGGAGAGTGGGGGCTACTCTCATCACGGTGGCGTCTCTTCATGCAGAGCATGGGCTCTAGGGCTCCCCAGCTTCAGTATTTGAGGCACGTGGGCTCAGTATATTTGTGGCTCCCTGGCTCTCTTTAGGGCACAGGCTGAATAGTTGTGATGCACAGGCTTAATTGCTTCATGACACATGGGATCTCCCCAGATCAGGGATCAAACCCCTCTCCTGTATTGATAGGTGGATTCTTTACCACTGAGCCACCAGGGAAGCCCTCAGAATTTTTTTTTTTTTTCTGTATTATTTTCTTGAGTTATAAAATTACAGAGATCAATGTGAACACTTTCAGATCAGATATAAAACTAATGATTATCAAAGAAATGTTCAGTCTCTTCTTAATATAGAGAGCAAAATACAAGAATCTTGCTCTCTTTTAGGTTTGAAGATATAACGACTCAGTCCAATAAGACAGGGGCTCTAATCTCTTCATTCCTCTAGGTTAGATATATTAATGTCATAGGTTAGATATAAACTGCAAGGAATATAAAGCTATGTATGTAACATCAGAGGCTAGAGAAGGAAGGGATCCTCAGAGACGAGAGGCGTGAAACTCCATAGTGGAGGTCAGAGAGATTGTAAAACTGTCATTTGAAGCAGAGCTGGGACGCTACCACCTGTCTTCTTTCTCAAGTGTGTATACTGAAGATATGTATCCAAGAGGAGTGGTATTAATTCAGATTCCATTAACTTGAAATATGCTATCATTTGACCTGGTCTTTGTGTAGTTCAGTTTTATGCTCTCTCTAAAAAGTGACACATAAAGGGTACTATAGAAAATATTTAACCCATTTGAAAGGACTATATTTAACAACTTTATCACATTAATTAGGTTTGTCTAACTTGATGCTGCTAGTTGCAGACCATGGACTCATAGGTCACGATCTGGAATGATCTTGAAAGGTCATCTGGTTTAGCCTCTGTCTCCTGACCAATAAAACTCTATTCTATTCATTTTGCAGTAAAATCTGCTCATGAAAGGAGGTAGTTGATACCTGAAAATATCTTGTGAGCACTTAGGCTTATTGTCATCATTGTTGCTGTTTCTCTGGATATAACAAAACTGTGTTCTTGAAGTATTCTATAATTCAGAGTTTCTCCAAGATGTGATTATCCCTTCTCCCCATTAGTATCATTTGGAGGAGTCTTACTATATCCATGTCTGCTTTTACTCAATTTTATATACAGATTTATGTCCTAATGTGTCTACGCCATTGTTGCTCTGTTTTTGTCTATTTTGTCTACTTAAAAAACATAGTTTTTTTTTTTATATAAGTGATCTAGGCACTTTTGTTTTTATCGGATAATTTCCTGGACCATGCTAATGAATTATGTTGTAATCTATATGAATGACAAGTAGCATCAATCTGGGATGGAAAATGTGTGTGTATTTACAAGACATAGCTCTAAGTTAATGAGATTGATTGGGTGTGTGCCTTGGGAACACAGTTTTGTACTTTCATAACCATTCCTTGTATGATTATAAATTTGTTTCCCCCCAAACAGTTAATATTTACAGGACAAAACTACCCTTCAATCTTTTTGGAAACAGACTTGCTGATAAGTAAATTTAGAAATATAGCTCCGCATAATGCTTTGCAATCATCCTATTCCAGGAGCGGATCATATAAATTGGACTGGACTGGTAGAGCTCATAAAAGGCCTTTAAGCCAAATAGGCAAAGAAAAAAAAAGCTGCCAGGGCAGCTACTCTTATTTGCTAAATGCTTTTTATTTAGTTTCCTACCTATAAAGTTAAACCCCTTCTTCAGTCACCTAGCCTTCCTCCCAGGAGCACCTGAAAGAAGGTTTGGAAGGAAACAGGGAAGGTAGGCTGACCTTCTGTTACCTATTAAGTAAATGGGTCCTGCTTTACACCGCGAATTGATGTAATGACTGGGGAAAGAGAGATAGCGGAATGAATACAATAAGCTCAAGGTAAATAGGAATTTCCTGCTGTTACTTAGTGAAAGTAATGATTGTCTAATTGTGATTACCCATGATTAGGACCTTGGATTACAAAGTAGAGGGGAGAGATAGTCTGTGGCTCTCTCTCCAGGGATGATAAGGCAGAATTCCACATCATAGAGTTGACCGCGGAGGATTTTGTGATAATAAAGCTGTGTCTTTGAAACACCTAAAAGCCTAAGGTGCAGCATGCCTTTCCCCTCGAATTGACCTTCAACTCAGAAGCATTTGTTCTCTGAATACACTACTTGGCATCTGTAGGTTACTGTGTCACTTCCCTAGGATGGGAGTTATTCATGTTAATATCAGATTATCTCCCCGCCCTTACTCCTAATTGTCTTTCTAACACCTCTGGCTGTGCAATGATGTTCTGCATCTTCACTGTCCAGGATTGCAGCCACTAGCCACATGTGGCTGCTGAGCACTTTAAATGCGGCTGGTACGACCGAGGAACTGAATTTTTAATTTTAATGAATTTAAGATTGAATAGCCTCTTGTGGCATGGAAATTGCATTGCTTTGAAAATGTCACCAGCTACGTCGCTTCTGGCATCCTGAGACTATTAGAGGTGCTCACCTCTAGGGGGAGCTCCAGACCTTCGCTCATACCTCTCACTTCTCACCAAGTTAGTCGCTCGGTCGTGTCTTACTCTTTTGCAACCCCGTGGATTGTAGTCTGCCGGGATCCTCTGTCCATGGAACTCTCCAGGCAAGAATACTGGAGTGGGTAGCCATTTCCTTCTTCAGGGGATCGTCCTGAATCAGGGATCAAACCCGGGTCTCTTGCATTACAGGCAGATTCTTTACCATCTGAGCCATCCAATTACTGGTCAGAGCCTCCCTACCCGATGAGATCAAATGTTACTCAGGATTCAGAATACAGATGAAGCACTGAACAGTGAATGTCGAGGAAAAAGATCATGGCGACAGTGTAAATCTATCTTAATATCCACAGAATCTGCATGGTCAGGAGGCAGACAGTGCCTGAGGCCCAGAAGGGAGACTCGCTAACTAGCTCCCAAAGCCTCGAGTGCACTCAACTCTGTCCTCTCACCGCCCTTCTTTCCTCTCAGCTCTCAACTCTATTCTAAGAGTTAGATATCCGGAAGCACTAAACGAACGTGTGAGAATTATGGTGCTTCGTTCATGTAACACTATAAAGAAAAATAACATTAGAGAATAAATGTTAAAGAGAGTCAGTGGGCTCCCCAGGTGGTACTGGTGGTAAAAAGCCCATCTGCCAATGCGGAAGATGTAAGGGACGTGGGTTCGATCCTTGGGTAGGGAAGATCCCCTGGAGGAGGGCGTGGCAACTCACTCCATTATTTTTGCCTGAAGAATCCCATGGACAGAGGGGCCTGGCAGGCTATGGTTCACAGGGTCGCAAAGAGTCAGACCGACAAACAACTTACCACGCATACACTCGCACACACAAAAAGAGGGTCAGCAGAGATTTTTGAAATGTACTGTTGCACTAAGCACAAGGGTGGGTCAGTTTTTAGATAACTAGGGACTTCCACGTCTATGTTCCAAGCACTTTTCTGTCGGTTCAACAGCTATTTCCCTGTTTTGGCAAGACCTCTGGGTCTTTTGGGGCAGGCAGTCCAAACCAATCCTATAGCAAGGGTCAGTAAATAACAGCTTTCTCTTATCCTGTCTCTCACGCCTTTCCTCTAAGTTTGGATCTGCATCTTTCCCCATTCAGAATTAAAAGCCAAAGACCTGGGATAGTTTGGGGATAAGCAGATAAGGAAGACCCAGTGACCCAGTGACCATGGTTTATGTTGTTCCTTTAAGTTAATAGTTAGTTCTTAAACTTGAGCCACACATAAGAATCACCTGGAGGGCTGTTAAAATGCAGCCTCTGGGACTCACTGTAGAATGTCAGACTTCGTAGGTCTGCTGCTGCTGCTAAGTCGCTTCAGTCGTGTCTGATGCTGTGCAACCCCAAAGACGGCAGCCCACCAGGCTTCCCTGCCCCTGGGATTCTCCAGGTAAGAACACTAGAGTGGGTTGCCATTTCCTTCTCCAGTGCGTGAAAGGGAAGTCGCTCAGTCGTGTCTGACCCTGACTCTTAGCGACCCCATGGACTGCAGCCCACCAGGCTCCTCCGTTCATGGAATTTTCCAGACAAGAGTACTGGAGTGGGGTGCCATTGCCTTCTAGGTCTAGGGTGGGGCCTAAGAACATGTATTTCTAACAAGTTTCCAGGTGATGCTTATGAAGCTCGTTCAAGGATCAGCTTTGAAACCAGCTGTTTTAGTTCTTGCTTTAGAATTTAGAGTCCAAAGTACAGTTGGTAATGATAACTTATCTCAGCTTCTCTGCCCGCTCTGTCATGTCTGTGTGTATGTATGTGTGTTTTTATATTGCCAGGGAACTCTTAGAGGAGCAGTTGTGGCTGAGGGCAAGATTCAGCACTTCTGAATCCCCTGATCAAATGCAGCCTTTATTTTATTTTATCTTTGGCTGTGCTGGGTCTTTGTTACTGCCCACGAGCTTTCTCTAGTTGTGTCGAGTGAGATCTACTCTTTGTTGCGGTACACACACTTCTCATATGGCGGCCCCTCATTGCAGAGCACAGCCTCTAGGTGCTCGGGCTTCCGTAATTGCAGCACATGGGCTCATTATTCCTGGTGCATGGATTTAGTTGCTCAATTGCATGTGGGATCTTCCCAGACCAGGAGTTAAACTCATGTTTCCTGCATTGATGGGCAGATTCTTAACCACTAGATCACCAGGGTGTGGTCCAAATGCACTTTTAAAATAATGTTTGAATAATGCTGCCCAAGAATGGGACTTGAATATTGTTTCTATTTTCTATTCTCTTCTTTCAATGTTACCAACTTTCATTAATTCTACTCTGCATTGGCAACCCTATGACTTTTCATTTCCTGAGCTATATTTCAGAGTCCAGGATATTGACTAAAACAGAAAGAATCCAACCAGCCCCCTCCTGTAAGAGATAAGAAATCAGAACCAGGCTCCCAGGACTTTGCCATTTTTTTCCTGTGCCTAGGGGAGAGGCAGAGCCTGGGTGATAATTGCTGTGCTGTTGTTAGGTCCATAGGACCAAACATTTTTCTTTGGCAGGAAGGAATTAAGGTTGAATTGAAGGTATTAAGAGGTAATGGAGAAAGGAAATGAGGCTGCCTCGGGCCATTTCTGAAACAGAGAATTAATGTTGGGACCCTGGTCATCACCTGCTTCAGTGGAGCACATCTGTGAATGGGCTGCTCCTCAGCATCCCCTGCAGGGCTTCCTCAAAACAGAGCAGCCTGGACCTCACTCCTAAGAAGGTCTGATTCAGTGGGTCTCATTTCATCAATAAGGCACCCAAGGAGATTTATTTATTGTCCCACCTACTGGCATAGTGGGATTTGAAATAGTTGCCTGAAACAACCAGTATTGCTTCCACATATGTTTCCCCTCTTTAAATTATATGACACTAATGACTCTCCCCACAAAGAGAAAAGTCTATCTTCATCCCCTCACTTACAAATGGTAGTATTGCTGGTAGGGGCAAAGGAATCATATCTTTCTGACCATATCACAATGTTAAAATGCTGTAGAAACAGGAGGAGTCTCTCATGCTTAACTCTTCTATGAGAGGAGTCCACTTTTATATATGGTCTACATATCTTAGAGCTTCAAAGACACACTTTATAAATATCCAGATGTTCCCAGACACTCTGCAATCAATTTCAACCCTGGATAATTGCACTCTTCCTATCCAAGGGCAGTTTCAGCAGGATATGATAGATTTTGTTTTTGGTTTCTTTAAGTTCCAGTATCTCAAGAAGTGCTATTATGATAATCCCACTTTATCCCAGGTAGTGGCTGACCTCCAGGGAACTTAAACATTTTGTTATTAGTTCTTATTAGGTATCAAAATTGAGGTCTTCTGAAGGAGATAGGAAGTGTTATTACTTCCATTTTACAGATAAGGCAGTCAAGGCCCAAAGGCTAAATGATTGTTTTGTAGCCTCACAGAATCCAGAGCCCTCGTGTTTCTGGGGTCAGGGATGTAAGATCCAGAAATAAAAGCGAAAACAAAGTCCTGCCATATGAGATATTTGTCTTGTCATCTCCTAACCTAAAAGAGAGTAGACTTTCTTTCTGACAAATGTGTCATAATTTATACTTGAGTCACAGAATCATAAAACACCTTTCTTTCTCCTCATTTTTTTGCTTTAAAAAGAAGATAGATTCAGGCATGAGATGTTAAATATCAACTTTTAAAAAGTCGAACGTGTTTTTCTTTTGTGTAAACAATCAACTGTACTCAGAAAAATCTCCCTGGATTTGGAGCTTTGCAGAAGCATGTATGGGACTTAGAAACTCAGCACTTCTTCACAGATTCCATCTTTATTGCCTCTCATCTTTGTGATAAGGGTGGCTGTGTGTAAATATTGACCATCCAGAGAAGGAAGATGCAACTGTAGGTTAATTCCTCCTATTTGTGCCCAAAGAGCCCCACGCTTGCTTCTAACACGATACCCATCACCCTAGTTCACCAGTTTGAAGTTACTTCTTTACTGGTCTGAGTTTCCGCAAGGTGGAAGTTCTCTTTATCTTCGTACTCCACGTACATAGAAGAGAGCTTTGTATATATTACGTATGTGCACCTGGTCTATTCTTTACCTCTCTAGAAGCCTTATCTTTTTTATTTTTTAATTTAATTTTTATTGGAGGATAATTGCTTTACAATGTTGTGTTGTTTTCTGCTGTACAACAATGAGAATAAGCTGTAAGTATACATATATCACCTCCCCCTTGAGCCTCCCTCGCACCCATCCATCCATACCACCCGCCAGGTCATCACAGAGCACAGGGCTGAGCTCCCTGGGCAATACAGCAACTTCCATGAGCTGTCTGTTTTAGCATGTTGCAGTGTATATATATGTTTCATACCATGAACAGTATGAAAAGGCAAAAGGATAAGACACTGAAAGATAAACTCCCTGGTCTGTAGGTGCCCAATATGCTACTTCAGTAGAGTGGAGAAATGGCACCAGCAAGAATAAAGAGGCTGAGCCAAAGCGAAAACAATGCCCAGTTATGAATGTTACTGGTAATGGAAGTAAAGTCTGATGCTATAAAGAGCAATATTGCATAGGAACCTGGAATGTTAGGTCCATGAATCAAGGTAAATTGGAAGTGGTCAAACAGGAGATGGCAAGAGTGAATATCGACATTTTAGAAATCAGTGAACTAAAATGGACTGGAATCAGTTCAGTTCAGTTGAGTCGTGTCCGACTCTTTGCGATCCTGTGGACTACAGCACACCGGGCTTCCTGTCCTTCACTATCTCCCTGAGTTTGCTCAGACTCATGTCCATTGAGTCAGTGATGCCAACCAACCATTTCATCCTCTGTCTTCCTCTTCTCTTCCATTGAGTCATGATGCCATCCAACCATCTCATCTTCTCCCCCTGCTTTCAATCTTTCCCTGCATCAGGGTCTTCTCCAATGAATCAGTTCTTTGTATCAGGCGGCCAAAGTATTGGAGCTTCAGCTATGGACTAGAATGGGCAAATTTAATTCATGTGACCATTATATCTACTACTGTGTGCAAGAATCCCTTAGGAGAAATGGAGTAGCCCTCATAGTCAACAAAGAGTCTGAAATGCAGTACTTGGGTGCAATTTCAAAAACGACAGAATGACCTCTGTTCATTTCCAATGATATTTAAATCATTTAATATCACAGTAGTCCAAGTCTATGCCCCAGCCAGTAATGCAAAAGAAGTGGAAGTTGAATGGTTTTAAGATGACCTACAAGACCTTCTAGAACTAACAACCAAAAAAGATGTCCTTTTTATATAGGGGACTGGAATGCAAAAATAGGAAGTCAAGAGATACCTGGAGTAACACGCCAGTTTGGCCTTGGAGTAAAAAATGATGTAGACTAACAGAGAGAACGCACTGATCAGATAGCAAACACCCTCTTCCAACAACACAAGAGAAGAATCTACAAGTGGACATCACCAGATGGTCAATACAAAAATAAGATTGATTATATTATTTGCAGCCAAAGAAGGAGAAGGCCTATACAGTCAGCAAAAACAAGACCAGGAGCTGACTGTGGCTCAGATCATGAATGCCTTCATGTAAAATTCCAGACTTAAATTGAAGAGTAGGAAAAAAGCACTAGATCATTCAAATATGATCGAAATCAAATCCCTTATGTTTCTACAGTGGAAGCAACAAATAAATTCAAAGGATTAGATGTGATAGACAGAGTGCCTGAAGTGCCTGATGAATTTCCATAACATTGTACAGGGGGAGATGATCAAAACCATCACCAAGAAGAAGAAATGCAAAAAGGCAAAATGCTGTCTGAGGAGGCCTTGCAAATAACAGAGGATAGAAGAGAAGTGAAAGGCAAGGGAGAAAGAAAAGATAAATCCATCTGAATACAGAGTTCCAAAGAATAGCAAGAAGAGATAAGCAAGCCTTCCTCAGTGATCAATGCAAAGAAATAGAAGAAACCAAAAGAATGGGAAAGACTAGACATCTGTTTAAGAAAATTAGAGATACCAAGGGAACATTTCATGCAAAGATGGGCTCGATAAAGAATAGAAATGGTATGGACCTAACAAAAGCAGAAGATATTCAGAAGAGGTGGAAGAATACACAGAAGATCTGTACAAAAAGATCTTAATGACCTAGCTAACCATGATGGTGTGATCACTAGAGCCAGACATCCTAGAATGTGAAGACAAGTGGGCCTCAGGAAGCATCACTGCCAACAAAGCCAGTGGAAGTGATGGAATTCCAGCTGAGCTACTTCAGATCCTTAAAGATGATGCTATTAAAGTGCTGCACTCAAAATGTCAGCAAATTTGGAAAACTTAGCAGTGGCCGCAGGACTGGAAAAGATCAGTTTTCATAGAAATCACAAAGAAAGGCAATGCCAAGAATGTTCAAACTACCACACAATTGCACTCATCTCATATGCTGGCAAAGTAAAGCTCAAAATTTTCCAAGCTAGGCTTCAACAGTACATGGACTGAGAACTTCCAGATGTTCAATCTGGTTTTAGAAAAGACAGAGGAGCCAGATCAAACCACCAATATCCACTGGATCACAGGAAAAACAAGAGAATTCTAGAAAAACGTCTACTTCTGCTTCACTGACTACACTAAATCCTTTGACTGTGTGGATCACAAAAAACTGAAAAATTCTCCAAGTGATGGGAATACCAGACCACCTTACCTGCCTCTTGAGAAACCTGTATGCAGGTCAAGAAACAGCAGTTAGAAATGGACATGGAACAACAGAGTGGTTCCAAATAGGAAAAGGAGTACATCAAGGCTGTATATTGTCACCCTGCTTATTTAACTTATATGCAGAGTACATCATGAGAAACGCTGGACTGGAAGAAACACAAGCTGGAATCAAGATTGCTGGGAGAAATACCAATAACCTCAGATATGCTGATGACACTACCCTTATGGCAGAAAGTGAAGAGGAACTAAAAAGCCTCTTGATGAAAGTGAAAGAGGAGAGTGAAAAAGTTGGTTTAAAGCTCAACATTCAGAAAACGAAGATCATGGCATCTGGTCCCATCACTTCACAGCAAGTAGATGAGGAAACAGTGGCTGACTTTATTTTGAGGGGTTTCAAAATCATGGGGTTCCAAAATCATGGGTTCCAAATCCAAAATCAAATCAGATGGTGACTGCAGCTGTGAAATTAAAAGATAGTTACTCCTTGGAAGGAAAGTTATGACCAAACTAGACAGTATATTGAAAAGCAGAGATATTACTTTGTCAACAAAGGTCTGTCTAGTCAAGGCTATGGTTTTTCCAGTGGTCATGTATGGATGTGAGAGTTGGACCATGAAAAAAGCTTGAGTGCCAAAAAATTGATGCTTTTGAATTTTGGTATTGGAAAAGACTCTTGAGAGTCCCTTGGGTGGCAAGAATATCAAACCAGTCAATCCTAAAGGAAATCAGTCCTGAATATTCATTTGAAGGACTGATGTTGAAGCTGAAACTCCAATACTTTGGCCACCTGATGGGAAGAACTGACTCACTGGAAAAGACTGATGTTGGGAAAGATTGAGGGCAGGAGGAGAAGGGGATGATAGGGGATGAGATGGTTGGATGGTATCACCGACTTAATGGACATGAGTTTGAGCAAGCTCCAGGAGTTGGTGATTGACGGGGAAGCCTGGTGTGCTGCAGTCAATGGGGCCACAAATTGTCAGCCACAACTGAACTACTGAACTGAACTGAGATGAGTGATTATAAGTCAGTGCTATCTCCCAGTTTTCCCCACCCTCCTTTTCCTGCTCTGTCCACAAGTCCGCTTTCTACGTCTGCATCTCTATATTGCCCTGCAAATGGATTAATCTCTGCCATTCTTCTAGATCCCATACTAGATAGCCTATCTCTAATACTCTGTCCTGCACCTGGTGTTAAATGTTAGTCGTTCAGTCATGTCCGATTCCTATGTGACCCCATGGACTGTAGCCTGCCAGGCCCCTGGCCCCTCTGTCCATGAAATTCTCCAGGCAAGAATAATTGAGTGGGTTTTCATTCTCTTCTCCAGGGGATCTTCCTTACTCAGGGATCGCACCTCGGTCTCCTGCATTGCAGGCAGATTCTTTACTGTCTGACTCACTGGCTAACCCGTATGGAGCCATCCTGACACCACCTTGGATATAGCCACTAGGAGGCATCCCAAGGAGATCTGAGGATAGGAGAGTGAGGCTGAGGTAGGTCTTCTTCTGTCTTCCTCTTTCCTGCATTGCCATGGGTAGTGCTATCCATCGTGATTAAAATAAATAAGCCACGTGACAATATTCAGAAACATCTCATGACCCTTTGTACAGAAATGACAGTCATTGTCTTAAAGAATGCAAAGAGAAGAAAACAAAACAAAACAGCAAGCAGTTTAAATGCTATCCTTTCCAGAAACCCGAAATTTATACTGGACTGAGTATCAGACAACTGTTCAAGGTCATTGATATGGTCTGCTGTTAAAACAGATGAATGAGACTCCAGGAGATGGTGAGGGACAGGGAAACCTGGTGTGCCGCAGTCCAGGGGTCACAAAGAGTCAGACTCGACCGAGTGACTGAACAAAGTATTCATATTTGCATTTTGCAAGGTTTGTTTTCATTTATCAATGAACTCTGCACATGTGCACCTGAAAGAGATCCACTTTCAGCAGATATATAATTATGGTCCTGAGCAGATAATTTTAAAATAGCATTTTAGAGACACCACTCATAGTCTCCAGTACCAATCTCTGTGTTCAGGGTATATTTGCTCGAGTCATAAGGGACTTCTCTGCTGTCTTAGATGATTTGCTTCCAGGTTACCTAGAATTGACAAAGTTTGAATCCTTGTTTTATCTTACTCAGTGCTGTGTTAAAAACTGTATGATGATAAATCTCAAAAGGCACCCACAAATCAGAGATTCTTAGAGATGAAATGTTTCCTGACTTCGGTACTCTGTAGGGATTTTTTAGCTTTTCCTCTAACATCTATCACAGTTGAGGCCACAGATGGTGTCCTTATTTTTCTGTGTTCTTGCAGCCCTTGGCAGGATGAGTGGCATGCTGCAGGTACTCAGCCCATAATTGCCGGCATAATCTAAGGGGATCATCTCGTCACACTTTTTAATTTAAAGCAAGAAACTTCTGCACATAATTTCTTAGAGATGGTCATATAGCTTCCATCCGAAACTTTGTCATATTGCAAGGCAGTTTCAATCTGCCTTCATAATTTAACCAAATCCAATCCTTCATCTAAGGACAGCTCGTGAATCTGAAGTCAGTTATTATGCATTTCCTCTTTAACTAAGTCTTCTCTTTTAACTTCATATGTGTAATTATTTTTTTCTTCTTTTCAAAAAAAAAAAAGAAGCCTACCTTATAATGATTTCAATTCATGCTCATTTAATTATACTCCTGTTTGTTAACTCTTTCTCTTCAACTCTGACCCCAAACCTAAATCCATAGATTTGGTCTGATTAATATGGGATGTGACAAACTCTTCCTCTTGTTCTGAACAATATGCTCATTTTAATGCTGGAGATTTCATTGCCTCTAGAGAGTGAATTATTGCATTTTGCTTACCTAAGTGGAAAGACAACTGTTAGCATTTTTGAGAAAAGACAGTGTTATGCCAAACACCACACCATTATTCAACTAATGAATAATTATTATTATTCAACTTTTCTAGTCAACTAGAAAAGAGGTCCATTTCAGGAGGGTTTTGAGATCTGTCTTCTCAATAGAGCTTCTGATGTTTACTAGCCTTCATCCTGTGTCCCAGAGAGGCAAGGTGCTAAAAAAAAACACATTATGAATATGTGATTCTTTATTTATGAAAAAATATGTTCCATAGATCATTTGAGAAAACAGTTTTGATAACATGAAGCAGTAATGTGAACCAATAAGACGGGTGACATCTTTGGAATTCTTAAAGAATAGTTAGTAGTTTCCATAAAGTAGACTCACTATCTATTACTGATATAGGCAATAATCAAGTTGAACAAACTTTACATGCCATATTTACTCCCTCAGAACCCATGACATGATTCAATTTGGCTCAGTTCAGTCACTCAGTCTTGTCCAACTCTTTGCCACCCCAGGGACTGCAGCATGCCAAGTTTCCCTGTCCATCACCAACTCCCGGAGCTTGCTCAAACTCATGTGCATCAAGTCAGTCAATGCTATACAACCAATCTCATCCTCTGTTGTCCCCTTCTCCTCCTGCCTTCAATCTTTCCCAGCATCAGAGTCTTTTCCAATGAGTTAGTTTTTCTCATCAGGTGTCCAAAGTATTGGAGCTTCAGCTTCAGCTTCAGTCCTTCCAATATTCAGGACTGATTTCCTTTAGGATTGACTGGTTTGATCTTCACGCTGTCCAAGGTACTCTTAAAGGCCTTCTCCAACACCACAGTTAAAAGCATCATGTGCCACTGAAAGACATCATGATTAATTATGTCTATTTAGCTGTTTACTCCTGTTGTAGGTATAAGACAAGAACATTGGTGGGAAAATGGCCCATTATCCATGTGCATGTTTAAGTACAACTCAGCTGATCGAATGGGGAGTGGGGAATAGAGTAAGATCAGAGGAAACTCTTCTCTAGTTTACCAGACTGAGAAGTACATGTTATCGGCCCTAGAATTTAAAGAACAGAGAACGGCAAATTTACTAAAGCTGTGGTGAAGACTTTTCATTTAGATCAAAGAAAAAGCCAAAAGGTCTTGGCTAGTTAAAACTCTCTATGGTCATTGCATAGTCAGTTAAAACTTACATATACTTATAAGTAATTATATTGTGGTACAAGGAACCTATAGAATTAAGACTAAAAAAATAGTAAAATTTGGTAAGAAAAACTCTCTGAGATGCAGTGTGTATCATGGGCCCTTTGTGGGAGGAAGTTTCTCCAAGTCATCTCTCTAGTCCAGTGGTTCACAGGTTTACTGAGTACAAGTTCTGATTTGAAAATAGAGATTCTCTGGACTTCCCTGGTGGTACAGTGGTTAAGATGCCATGCTTCCAATGCAGAAGGCATGGGTTTCATTCTTAGAGGGGGTACTAAGATCCCACATGCTGTGGGGTACAGTCAAAAATAAATAAAAATGCAGATTCTCAAGACCCATACCCTGAAATTCTAATTCTGTAGGTCTCCAGCAGGACTTCATAAACTACTTTTAAACCACATCCCTGTAGACCCTGAGGCAAATTGTGTTCAGATCAGTTTTGGAGAAACTTGCAATTAAAATGATCTTTAAACGATTTTTGTTTTACTTGATTTCTGGAATAACCATGTTCTAGTTGAAGATCAAAGGAAATTTCTGGGGTCAGTGGGTACCAATCAAAGAAGAGAGGTGAGGCAGAATTATGTATATTTAAACAGTTTTAAATTTTAAGCTAATTTTAGACTTAGATATTTATAGATTGTATCTAAAGACCTAGCTCTTAAATGGTCCTTCTGTGATGCTGAGCATGGTGAAATGGTAATAGAAATGTGTGGTAGAAACACGAGGACTGAGCTCACTGTTTGCCTCTTGCTTATCTTATAAAATGACTTGCCCACACACATATTTACATAGGCTTTACATATTTTAATTTAGAAAACTGTCACCATTTACTGATATATAGTATGGACTCTTTTTTTTTTTTTGTATTTTTGTGCTTCAAAATATGATCCCAGTCAGCTTAGTTGGTGAAGGAACCATACCATAGTCACAGTATTTAAATTAAGCTCTAAAACTATATAATTTTAGAACAACTCTGAGTATTTACTGCTAAATTTTCCATTAAAAAAACTCCGTTGTCTATTCAATAATAAATAAATTTTATGCAGCCATTAAAAAGTTCAAGAAAATTTTTTATCAGCATATAGCTATGTTAGTGACCTTTGCACAACCTCTCAACAAAATACTGCCATTAAATATTTCAATACCATCGTATGGCTTAATTTTATCATTCCTGAATGTTCAAAATGATTTTAAATATTTATTTAACTTAATTCAGCATGAGTCATTTCATCCTGGATTTTAATGCTAACCTCAGAACATATAGTGATTGAAAGAAGGAATCATTATTATGTATTTATGGTGAAAATTAAATTAAAGTATATTTTAACACACTTGTGAATTTCTAAAGCTGATAGCAATAAGGAATATACTAAGAAGACATTTTCTCTTTATTATTTATATTAAATATGCCACTTATATTCTGTAGGCAGAATGAGACCCATAAATATGGTGATTATATTTGAATACTATGCAGTCAATACACTTAGAAATTAAATACGCTGAAGCAACAGAATTTTCTCTCATTGGTTACTACTAAAGAGACACCTCCTCTGTAAGGGACAGCTGTCAGTGTTAGTTAAAAATCCCTACTGTGTAAATTGGTAATTAGGTACTTTCTGAAAAGTGAGAGGTTTGCTATTGCAGGCTATTATAGCTTCTTCATAATAGTTAAGACCAATCATATCAACCCTCTGTATTCTGATTCACTGACCCACTCCATAAAGTCATTATGGACAATTGTGTCCAGCCGCCCCAGGGCTCCATTAAAGATCTATTTTAGGTCTCAGATGCCTGCTGATAGAAGACACAGTTTCTCAAACTGAACCCCAGTTACACTGCATGAATAGGTATAACAGTTTTTGAAATATCCATTTTATATAACACAACCCTGGTCTAGCTTTTGCTTCTTAAAAATCATCATTAATGTTGCTCTGTGTGTGTGTGTGCGTGTGTGTGTGTGTGTGTGTGTGTGTGTGTGTGTGTTGGTTAAGAGAATTAGGGGAAAACTGGATAGGACTCAGAGTTTTACAACTTCAAAGCACCTAAAAAACCTCTCTTAAAAATAATTTAATTTATTTTTGGCTGTGCTGGATGTTCGTTGCTGAACAGGCTTTCTCTAGCTGAGAGCGCAGGGGCTATGCTCGAGTTATGATGCACGTGTTTCTCATTGCGGTGGTTTCTCTTGTTACGGAGCACAGCCTCTCGGGTGCATGGCTTCAGCAGTTGCAGCTCCTGGGCTCAAGAGTGCAGGCTCAATTGTTGCGGCCCCGGGCTTAGCTGCTCCATGGCACACAGGATCCTCCCGGATCAGGGATGGAACAGGTGGATTCTTTACCATTGAGCCACCAGGGGAGCCCTAGAAAACTTTTTTCCTTAAATTGCACCCTGGATCTCATATAGTGCTAATAAAGGTGCTTGTCATCCAAGCGCTTGTCTATCCAGACACTTTCCCTCTCCCCTCCAACCTAGGAGATTGAACATGCCAGTGAAAAGGCAGCAAGATCTCTCTCAGTTATGCCTTTTTGCTCTGCCAGGAGTTTCCACTGTAATAGATTCCAAGACCGTAGATAACTTCTGCTTGTGGCCGTGCTAGGGTTATGGGCCCAGTAAATAACCATTAGGTAATGACAGTATTCAAGACCCAAAGAGGGTGGCTTAGGCCCAGTTTGGTCTAAAAAGTATTAGCCCAGCATTGTGGATTATACATTTCTATTCTTGACTCAATTAATGATGGATGATTCAACAACGAACTTTAATAATCTTCAGCTTTGATTGTCCTGTCTGTAAGATGTTATGAGTATAATGTCTATATCTTAGGAAGGACATCATGCACTAAAATACTAAAAAAGCACTTTTGCCTGAAAGAAACAATTTTGGCTAAAAATATATTAAGAACACATTTGCAAATGATTTGGGTGAATGTCTGAATAAAGTTACCCTTACCCTGTGTATAGCAATTGTAAAGCTAAGGATGATTTGTGCAAACTTACCAGTAAGTTGTAAATATATCCTTCAAGTGGTGTTGTTGTTTTTTTTTTAATGTCTTCCATTGTATTTGAAGATTTTTCAAATGAGATACAGCAGATCATAAACCATGAAGAAAAAGGCCTGCATTCTGTGTCTGGCCTTATGATGCACATGGATAACTGTAAAAATTGTACAGAATAGAAATGAAAATTCAAGCAAATATAAAAGTTAGCACTAACTTGAATTTATCCAAAGACTACCCCTCATCAAAATATATTCGCCATAGTTGGGAAGGATGGTTAGCTTTTCTATAACAGATCAGACACACTAGTACTAGAAGTCTGATTGAAGGATTCTAGGAAAAAGAATAGGCTTGTACCTAGTATTTTCAGCTAACCCCTAAAGTGTCCTGACTTTCCAGTGACACATTCTGTCCAATACATAGCTCTATACAAGCTCCACAGCCAGGTGCTTGGTGATCTCCAGCAAGTTAACTCATCAATCTCTGTCTCCGTTTCATCATCTACAAACAGGAGTGATGATAGAACCAATCCCACAAGGCTTTTGCAAGATTTACTTCAGTGCAGCAATTACAAGCTGTATGATCTGAGGACATCATAATCTTACATATTTTCTATATATATATATTTGGTATTGCTGCATGGCATACAAGATCTCAGTTTCCTGACCAGGGGTTGAATCTGTGTCCCCTGCAGGGGAAGCTAGGAGTCATAACCACTGGACCACCAGGAAAGTCCCTGCTGCTAAGTTGCTTCAGTTGTGTCCGACTCTGTGTGACCCCATAGATGGCAGCCCACCGGGCTCCCCAGTCCCTAGGATTCTCCAGGCAAGAACACTGGAGTGGGTTGCCATTTCCTTCTCCAATGCATGAAAGTGAAAAGTGAAAGGGAAGTCGCTCAGTCGTGTCCGACTCTTAGCGACCCCATGGACTGCAGCCTACCAGGCTTCTCCGTCCATGAGATTTTCCGGGCAAGAGTACTGGAGTGGGGTGCCATCGCCTTCTCCGAGGAAAGTCCCTAGTTTTTATTATAACTATTGCAATTATTGTTATCATTAGGTGTCTTGTCATCTCTTACAGCTTGTAAGCTCTTTGCATCTCCACGCAAGAAATAATATATGGTTTTCACATTGTTCTTACTGAAGGACTAAGTGAATGATTGAATGAATTTGATGAATTTTTTAAAAGGCAAGCCCTTGAGAAATAGGGAGCTTGTATACTATCAGAAACTATGACTAAAGTACTGTAGTCATGCAGCCCTTAATATTTATTTTGATCTCAGGCAACATCCCCTTCATTTACTTATTCTATATTTCAGCCAGGTAGCTATGTTTCTTTTTTTTAATATGTCTGTTTTTGGCTGTACTGGGTCTTTATTGCTGTGTGGCTCTTCTCTAGTTGCAGTGGGTAGGTTTTGCAGTGGCTTCTCTTGTTGCGGAGCACGACCTCTAGAATATATGGGCTTCAGTAGTTGCGGATCCTGGGCTGCCAGAGCGCAGGCTCAATATTTGTGGCATATGGGTTAGCTGCTCTGTGGCATGTGAGATCTTCCTGGACCAGGGATTGAACCCATGTCTCCTGAATTGTCAGCCAGACTCTTTACCACTAAGCCACCAGGAAAGCCCAATATGCATGTTTCTTGAGAAGGCAATGGACCTTCTCAAACAGAGTTTTGATTGAGATAAAAAGCTGGGGGTAAAATATAATATTCCTGGGGTAGATTCTGAGGAGCACCATTCACTTTAAAATATCTCAGAAGCTAAGGAAACAGAAAGTTAGAGAATAAAATTGACCCAAGGACCACAGGGTATTCCTGGGAAAGCAAGAGAATATCAACAATGACTACAACAATAATCAAACAAAATTAAAATACCACAAAACAACTGGGATAGGTCCCAGGAGATAAATAAATGCTATTGAAAGAAGCTTGAAAGAAAAAGAAAAATCAGCTCAGGATTCAGCCTGGAAGAGAGAGTTTAGAGAAAAGGGAAAGATTTGGTGACATCAGGAGATGATCTAAGACCCTGCTGAAAATATCACAGAGGAAACAGTGGCTCATTCATGAAGTATTTCCTGTACCCAGACTCATCATAAGATTTCTAGAGTTATTCCAATTAGTGATTCATGCATCTTTAAAAATGCAAATCAAGGAGCCCAAGTGGGAAGAAATATTGGACATTCATACTCTAGTATGAATTATATTTCCTTCAATGCGTTCTTCTCACAGTCTCCTCATCTCCGTCTTTTCAGTTACTTAAAGCAAAAGCCCTGGAATCACCCTTTTCTCTCAACCACATCTAATGCATCAGCATATTAGTCCGGTTTTCTGTTAAAATGCATGGAGTTTACCAACCGCTTTTCATCACTTCCACTGCTTTACCCAGCCCATTCCAGGATCATCCAAGAGTGTGTAACCAATCTCTGTGCTTCTGCCTTTGCCTTCTTGAAGCTGATGTTATTTTCTTACAGCAGTCAGAAAGATGCAGTTACAATTAAGACCCACATGCCACTCCTTTGCTTAAAACCCCATGAGAGTCTCCCATCAGTCGGGGTAAAAGTTCCGGTTCTCTCAGGGCCCTTCAAGAGCTTGTTCAGCACATGCCAGCCCTTCACTTTACCCTGCTCTACATTTGCTCCTGCCTCTGGACCTATCTCCTTGCTGTTCCCTCTGCCTTAGAATTCTCTTCCTCAGGACGCTGTGTAGGTCCGTCCCTCCTTTGCTTCAGGCTTTTAATCATACGTCATCTTCCCAAGCTATCTAAGATTTCAACCCGTTACTCTACAATTGCTATTTAACCTATTTCATATACATTTTCTCTGATTTATCTTTTACCATCAGTATTTATCACTTACACATCCTGTACTTATACATTTATCTTGTTTATTATTTCTCTGTCATATAGAAATGTAAATGCCTTGAAGACCAAGATTACTTTTTTGTTGTGGTCTTTTTTGTCTGCTAATACATTCTCAGCCAGTCCATCATAAAGGAAATCAGTCCGAATATTCAACGGGAGGACTGATGCTGAAGCTGAAACTCCAATACTTTGGCCATCTGATGCGAAGGACTCATTTGAAAAGACCCTGATGCTGGGAAAGATTGAGGGCAGGAGGAGAAGGGGATGACAGAGGTTGAGATGGCTGGATGGCATCACTGACTCAATGGACATGAGTTTGAGTAAACTCCAGGAGTTGGCGATGGACAGGGAGGCCTGGCGTGCTGCAGTCCATGGGGTTGTGGAGAGCTGGACACAACAACGAATGAACTGAACTGAAGTGAAGACATTCTCAGCACCTAGAACATCTTCTGTTTAGCTGGTCCTCAGTAAATAGTTTCTAAAAGTGAATCATTAAACTATCTTAAATATATGTTTTATTACTTAAAAATCCAGCTGTAGTAGATTCCCTAAGGCCCTTGGATATGCTTTTTTGATATCTGTGTGTGTCAGGGATGGGGACTGCTTTGACATAGAAATGTAATTTGGAATTGAGGCATTGGAGCATAGAAAAGTATTAGTGGATCCAGAAATGGAAAATGCAAAAGTGGATCTCTGGGTACCTAGAATGTATGAAGAGGCTATTCATTACATGTATAACATGTGCAGGAGGTAGAAAAAAGGTCAAGAACATTATGAGAAAAAAAAAAAAAACCAGAAAAGTTAGTAAATCTCATCTGTGTTATGCTTTCTACACATTGCTTCTTCTTCCTTCTTCCAGATTAGTCAAGATTCTCGTTGAGTTCCAATGCTACTAGGACTCCATTATAAACTAGAAGTGAGGGGTAGATGGATATTCATAAGTTCTAGGATATTTGTTGAAAAGCAGAGCTCTATTCATCATACTTCTGCCCTTGCAAACTCCAGCCCTCTGATTGGAAAGATTTCATCCTTGCTTCTCTTGCCTGGGGGACACCAGTGGCAGGATATGAAAAAAGACCAGGGTAATAGCCAAAGACAACTAGGAGATATGCATGGAGGCAAGATAAATTACCCATGGCTTATCATCTTTCGCGACAATCTTGAAAAGCCCATTTGCCCTTTTTGCATAATATGCTACCAGAAAGAGAGAATGAACAGCCCCCAGAGATGACAAATCCCTACGGGACAAAAGGAAGAAATCACAGATTCACAGATTGTTTGTGGAACCGCTTGATAGAGGACGGTGAGCTGAAGGCTGCAACACATTTATTTGCATTTATCCCCCATATCATCTTATTCAATCCAGCCTCAGAGTTGCACACAAATATTAAAGAAAGAATAATTAAAACAGAGTCTCATCCCAGAACCCTTCTTGTACTAACTTGGATTATCTTAATATGATTTTAGGTGCACGTGTGCGTGTGTGTGTGTGTGTGTGCGTGTGTTATGAGCACGTGCTTAGTAGTGTCCAACTCTTCTCAACACCATGGACTGTATCCTGCCAGGCTCCTCTGTCCATGAAAATTTCCAGGCAAGAATACTGAAACGGGTTGCCATTTCCTCCTCCAGGGGATCTTCCCGACCCAGGGATGGAACCTACATCTCTTGGGTCTCCTATACTGTCAGGTGGACTCTGCCAACTGCTCCATATAGGAAGCCCTTATTATTCAGACACTACAAATGCAATGTTGGAAGTTAGGGGAAACAATAAAATATAACTTAGAAAAATTATCCAAAAACCTAAAAATAGGTAAAAGATATTAAAGGGGATTTTTCCAATATAGTGCTCCATTTGAATTTCTTTATCAACATGATTATTTTATGACTCTGTAAATACAGGGGTTAATTTGTCATTTTTATTTAGTAGATTCAAGTAATATCTGTCCAGTGGAACAGATGACCTCTAAGTTTACAGTTTATCTAATTTTATATCTTATCCCCTGATATATCCTAATGCATGCATGTTGAGTCACTTCAGTAGTGTCTGACTCTTTGCGACCCTATGGACGGTAGTCTGCCAGGCTGCTTTGTCATGGAATTTTCCAGGCAAGAATACTAGAGTGGCCATTTCCTTCTCCAAGGGATCTTCCCAACCCAGGGATTGAAACTGCGTCTCTTGCACCTCTTGCATCTGCAGGTGAGTTCTTTACCTCTAGTACCCCCTGGGAATCCCCTGCTTTATCTCACTATCTAATTACAAATATTAAAAAAAATATGTATTTATTGTTAGCTTCTCATCTGCTCTTTGTATTCGTTTTTAACATATTACTGATTTCCTAATTAATAAGTGGACTGAATAATATCCTTAACTTATTCCTTCTGCCTCCTTATGGAAGTTATATTTTTAACTCTTTCAGAATTCTACTTTACCATTCTGACAATTTTCATGAGCTCTCTTCATTAGCTGTCTGATGATTTTCATTAGATCATCCTATGTTCTAGTGAACTTACCTCATGGAACTTAGTTCATTGGTGGTGGTGGTGGTGGTGGTGGTGGTGGTGGTTCAGTCGCTGAATCGTGTCTGACTATTTTGCCACTCTGTGGACTGTAGCCTACCCGCCTTCTCTCTTCATGGGATTCCCCAGGCAAGAATACTGTTCATTGGTAAATAATCTTGCTTGCTTACTTCAAAGCCTGATACATCACGTTGATCTTTTGCCTTTCCTGTTTTCTATAATCACATCACCCCTACCTCCCATCCAAGATATTGCACGGCCTATTCTTTTCAATAGGTCCCAATCCATTCCTGGCCTTCATACCTTTGTAAAAAGTAATTTGTCAAAGTTAACTTTGCTAAAACTACTAAATTAGGCATTAGAAAAATAAATATTTAATGGGTCAAATTTCCTTTTTTCTATCCTTATCACTCTGCAGATAGCTAAAATATAGTACAAGGCTTCACAACACACTGAGTTCAACAGTAAAAAAAAAAATTCTTAATATCCCAATGAAGGGTTAAATTAAATAAAAAATAATGGCACTCATAAGTCAGAGCATCATTAAAGGTTATGCTACAAAAAGTTTTGTAAGGAATAAACTGAAATAGAACATAGACAGTGGAAATTTTTTTTAACAATTGTTCTTTTTGTTACTATAATATGATACTTTCCAAGAATGACAGCAAGCTTCTGAACAGTCATAGACTTCATTTCTTCTTAAGGAAATCTTTTCTTCTAGCTATGCTCAAATGTTTCTTCATTATTCATATGTCTATTAAAAGGCAACAATAATAAAAGCAAAAAGGAGCATTTCTAAAGATTATTTTGTATGATTAGAATATTCTATAATTTGGCATTATTTCTTATTCATCCTTTCATGCAACCTTATTGGTATTTATAGTAATTTTATTCTAAAAGATAGATGAAATACTCACATTAAAGGAATTTAAATAAATGAAATGAGAAAAATTGGTAATGTTGCATAATAGAGTTTAAGAATGGCATTTCTTCCACTTAAAGACTGAATAAAACATCGTTAGCTGACATAATTTAGAAAATTGTTATTCTCCACTGTCATTGGTAAATAATAGAGAATATAGTTAAAGGGGAAGGAAATAAAATGACACAAACTTCTGTTCTTAGTGAGATTTCCTGTAATATGGTATTTACTTAAAAAAAGTAAAATCCTGTTCTTCTAAAATGATAAATTTTATGTGAAAATTTCTGATAAACACCAAAAATTAAGCTTAATCATTTAGCTCCCTATTCATGTCCCAGTGGTCACCCCTCGAATTTAAATTTATGATAAATTTTCCTTAAAAATAAAATTAGTCTGTGCCAGCTCAACCATCACAGATTCAGATGCCTTTAAATATTAGCAAGTATAAGCTAATTTTTTTTTTAATTGAGGTCAGATTTAGTTGGCCCAAGGTCACACTGATATGTTGCTTATTGTATACAAGTGACATTTGCTGAATATTACCTTAGGCTACATTTTTAGCATTCCCTCTGGCATGCTGAGATTAGATGTGACATTTCCTGGCCAGAATAAAACACAAGGTCGATTCTAAAGAATATAATAGTATATTATTTCCATGCAACTTTGCGTTTGCTTATCTATAGTACACAGGCAGTTCGTTTTAAAGCATGGGACTTGTGAACCACTACTAGGCACACGCTAAATCCTTCTCCTTACAGGATGTCTCCCCACACTGTCCCAGCATGTATGACTATCCCCTGAGCTCTCTGCAGAGTCCCTGAGAAAATAACTGCAGTGGAGGTCAGAATGTTCCAGCTCCTACTATAAGAGAGTGAGGGAGTTTATCCTCCCATTGCCTGGGGAGATGATAGTTTCATCAGGAAGAAAATTTCCCACTGAGATAATGTTATACAAGATAATTGGCATATGTAAATCTATGAAAACTATTATTCAACTCCATTATGAGCTAAATAAAAATCTGTAGAACACCAAAGAATTATCAATTGTTTACAAAAGTACTTAAGAAAGACAACCCATTAGTAAGTTTGTAACTGGAAAAACAATTTGGAAATGTAGTGAATTTGGCTTAATGTTTTATTTTTCTTTCTAAAGCCTTAAAAGGAAAAAATCATCATCATCATAAAAACCCACCGTTGGTCCAGCTTTGCTCTCATAATCACTCTGTCGCATCCACTTACCCTGACTAGAGTCAACTATTAAACGAAAATATGAATATATACTTGAATTTTGCTCTCTGAATGAAATACAAGGCTTGCAAAATTCAAGCATTTTTTTCCTCAGCCAAACATCTATATACTTACTAGTTTAAAAAATTGTAAAAATGGATAGTAATCTCCAATACAGAGAAAACTGTCCATTTAAAAATTAAAATATGATCATAATTAATTTTCTTGGTTAGCTATTGATACTGAGCTACATGGCACAATAAAATATATTAAATATGTAGTTATGAGTTTAGTTTGTTTTAAACTAGGCCTTATCTAGAAAGGCACACCTAGAGATGGGTTTACAATCCTGATTACAGGATTGTATTTATCAGTAATTCAGATTATCTGAAAACTTGAAAATAATACTCTTTCTTGATTTACATGTCATCTACAAGCAACAGATACTATAGCAAGAGGCCAGTAAGTACCCATTTCCTTCTGTATGCAGCTCTCTGGGTTGGGATCTAGGAAATGTTACTCTGTGTTGAAGGTGCCTGAACTGTTCTACTTTAACCCTCTATACTAAATAAAGTGACTGTCAATATCCTAGTTGAAGCTACAGAGCACAGATAGCTCTTTATATTTATAAGGAGTGCAATGAGCCATCCAAGCTAACTCAGCAGAGAGAACATTTAGTAACAAAATGATCTTAGAGACCCATTGACTTGATGGATGTCTGGGACTGTGTAGATAAGAGGCACCCATGATAAAAATGGTAGTAGATTTGAAGTCTGTAACAGGGTCTGTTTAGCCATCCTAGCATGGTTTATTAGCGTGACACAGGCTCCCTGTTTTCTCTCTCTTTAATGATACTGTTCTATGAACCAATGAATGTTTTCATTTGGAAAATAAGAAAGCATTGACATGTTATCTGAACTGTGGTTTCTTTAGTGATGCCAAGGGAATAAATATGTTAATTCTGTGCTTTGAGGAATGTATTGGGTAAGGGTCATTACTTCATTGATTTCATTGGACACCATATCCAGGTGAGAAAAAATATTATACACCTTGGACTATTTCATTATGCAAAAGTTTGACTTAGAAAATGGAGAATTTCAGTGATACTTGGATATACTTTTAGATGAAGACTTTCAGATTATATTCTCACAAGTCACATTTAATGTTTAACTCATCATTTGTTAATTATGATACCTGAAGCAATTGACCTCAAACTACTACTTGATTCTTCAGGAAAGAGGCAATTACTATGAAAAACTACCACATAAATCTTGAAATAGTCACAAAGTCTTACACAAATAATTCTTGATATAGAAATAAAAAACAATCTTCTTCACATACAAGGACATGTACAAAAACACATTCCTCGAGGAAATAGTATTTTCTTGGCACATCAGGGCTTTTACAGCAGGAGTTAAATAACGGCAGAAGTGCCAACTGGAAAGAGTTTTCCCTGGCTTTAAAACTGGAACAAAACAACTCTCAACATTTGCAAAACATTCCTTTATTATTAGAAATAAATTATTTGTATAAAAAATTGCATGCGTCAACCATTGCATTTATTTTTAGCACAACCCAGGGCTTCAATCCGGTCAGCCATTACAAGAAACAGACTCATTGTCTTATACAAGTTGAACAATGTGGGACAGGAACGGGAGTTCTCACAATCACAGAAAAATACTTACAAGAATAACATCAGACAAGGTTTATTTCATATTTCAACAGCATTTGTTTTTGTTTTTGTTTTTTTCACAAGCTAACATTAGTTTCCTTTTGTGATTTTTTTTTTAACTGCTCATGAATAAGCAATACTTTAGCTTGACACTCATTGGTTGTATTGTATAAAACGGGTTTCTTCACTCCCTATTATTAATACTTTTGGCTTGTGGCTACTTTTTGTTCCTTACAAGATTGACTATTGATTTGATTGATTGTAGTCTACAGAGATCTCCAGGAGTGAGTGTTGGTGGTGTCACGTTCATTGTTTAAGATCGCATACCACATTTCTTCATATTGTATCATTTCCCTGTTTCAGATTGAATGATTGCTGTAGCTGATATATGTCGTCTTGGTGGAGGAAGCTGTTAAAACAAATTAAAACAAATTATAGTACAGGATAATACATCAGTTTGTTAAAATGATCTTAAAATTCAAATCTTAACGTGACTTTTTATGGTATGTGGTCTTTACAACGTTATTTTAAACCATGTGGTAGGAATTCAACAGCTGTAGAAATAAAAAGCAGAATTTTTGATCTGTGAAACCACTAGTTTCATTTATAATATATACATTTAGCAGAAAACTAAAAATATGAACACCTTGGTGTTTAATAAAGTTAGGTGAAATTCTATTTAATGTGTGTTTTGATTAACAGAGATTTACAGGGTAAAAAAAATGAAAGAACAGATCAATTCTGTATCCTGAAAAATAAAAAAAAGATTTTTTTTAATAATCCACATTAAAGACATCGATTTTTTAAGCCTGCTTGATGACTAAAAAAGGGTCAGTCATTATAATTGGCTTCCCTGGTAGCTCAGACGGTAAAGCGTCTGCCTACAATGCAGGAGACCTGGGTTCTGTCCCTGGGTTGGGAAGATCCCCTGGAGAAGGAAATGGCAACCCACTCCAGTATTCTTGCCTGGAAAATCCCATGGACTGAGGATCCTGGTAGGCTACAGTCAATGGTATTGCAAAGAGTTGGACACGACTGAGCAACTTCACTTCACTTCATTATAATTAGTCATGCTTTGAGAGTGAATGTATCTTTTATTTAAATATAATACTTTTAAACTCTAAAAGTGAGTGCGCTAAAATGTATTGCCAACACATATTTATGGTCTGGGTTCATCAAAAGGATGCAAATGGAGATGTTTAAAAAATAAAGACTTGAAGAAGCAAATGAATATTTCAGTTTTCTGGTACCAGCTTACTGTGAAATAAAACCCATTATTGTAAGATTATTAAATAGGTATGAACAAGAAAATATTCTAAGTCAAACTGATATTTATACTCAAATTTCCAGACATACAAGTCTAAATCCAGATAATTCCTTTGTGTTTCTGAAAGCTGTGATGGAATAAATCTCTGTTCTGAAATTCAAGTGTGATGTTCTATTTTTCAGTGGAATTCTGGAATAAATGAGAAAAAATGAGAAAAAGTGCTGAACGTATATGTCTCACTTTGTTGTTTAGTCACTAAGTTGTGTCTGATTCTTTTGTGACCCCCATGGATTGTAGCCCACCAGGCTTCTTCTGTCCACGGGATTTCTCAGGCAAGGATACTGGAGTAGGTTTCCATTTCCTTTGCCAGGGGATCTTCCTAACTCAGGGATCAAACCCTCATCTCCTAAACTGGCAGGCAAATTCCTTACCATGGAGCCACCAGGGAAGCCTACGTATGTCACTGCATAAATCCAATTCACAGTGAAACAGATTTTTTTTTTTAAGAGAACGATTTACTTTTGAACACTGAATAAGAAAACGGTAAAGTTTCTTCTCTGAAATAATGGGTGATTACACTCATTCCATTTTAGTGTACATGAACTCTGCTAATTGACCAGATAATTTTTATCAGAGACCAGCATTACCTAAAGACCACAATCAGTAAAATTAAAGCAAGTAGCCCAGGATGTGTTAATTGTAGATGTTTTTGCTATTTTTATTTCCTTGACTAATACGAGCTTCATGCTAAAAACAGGTGGGATATATCTGCATATCTTTCTATAGTGCTCACATTAGATTATTATTGACGTGCAATTGAAAGGAAGTAGATCTTAGACTTGGTTTTAAATTGCATCCTCTTCTCTACAAAATGAGTGCCAAAACATCACTAAACCAGGTTACAGGGCCTCAGTTTCATCACTGGTCCACAATCCAGAACATTGGGTTTTTGTGAGGACAGAGGCAGCGGAGATTTGTGGTGGAACAGCAGTTTTCTTAGAGAATCAATATGGAATGCTTTCTTTCTGTTTACTCCTCTAAAAGCTAGGATGTCTGTTCCATTTGGTTTGGTGTAAAATGGGACAGTGATTCTTATGGTCTTTATTTCATTTTTTTTCTTTCTTGTTTGTATAATGTTATCATATCCCTCTAAATATTTTCTAAGAAAATAAAATCTATACTTCAGCTATGTTTTTGAAAGACTTTCATATGGTCTTTGTTGATAAGATGAAGAAAAATTATGAGTTAAAAAAATGGCCCTGAAGGAAAAATACTCAACTTTTTGCCATATTCAGTATATTTAATAACTAAACATGTAAGAAATATTTATCAGATTTGAAGATGGGTAGAAAGAAAAATTATGGGGGTAACAGAAGAACAATAACCAAAGGACCTTGATGAAGATGATATTCAGATGTTATTCAAGGATCATTCCAACTTTAAGACTCTAAACCTCTTTAGAAATTCGTGTTTTATTTTTTAGACTCTTAGAAGTGACCTCCAGAAAAAGATGGTAGAATTCTACTGAGAACTAAGACTATACTTTACAAAAGGAAAGTAATTATAATTTTTTTTATTAGAAAAGGGATGCAAGGCTCTGAACACGTCTGAATTTTAAGTCTTATCTTTTCTATTATTCAGAGACCAATCTAGACATTATGGGCCAGATCACTAGGGAAAATGATATTGCACACAATAAAGCAAGTCATGTGAATATTTTTTGCAAGTCAGTGCATATAAGGGCTTCCCAAGTGGCAGTAGTGGTAAAGAACATGCCTGCCGATGCAGGAGATGCAGGTTCCATCTCTGGATCTGGAAGATCCCCTGGAGAAGGAAATGGCAACCCATTCCAGTATTCTTGCCTGGGAAATCTCATGAACAGAGGAGCCTTGTGGGCTACAGTTCATGGGGCTGTTAAATGTTGGACATGACTGAAGTGACTTAGCATATAGGTACGCACACATGCACTGCATATAAGGGCTACGTTAGGACTTCCATGGAACTCCAGTGGTTAAGACTCTGAGCTCCCAGTGCAGCGTGCATGAGTTCCATCCCTGGTC
This sequence comes from Ovis aries, assembly GCF_016772045.2. Lineage (NCBI taxonomy): Eukaryota > Metazoa > Chordata > Mammalia > Artiodactyla > Bovidae > Ovis > Ovis aries. The sequence continues at coordinate 92,336,037 of NC_056057.1, forward strand.
AGGGAATGAAGTGCCACACAGGGATTTGGCAGCACATGGCCAAAAAAAAAAAAAAAAAAATTCTGTTTATAGCATTCTATAGCCTATTAAGTGTGTAATAATAGTGTGTCTAAAAACATGATGCACATGACTTCACTAGACAAAAATATTGCTGAAAAATGCTAACCATCATCCAACAATGCAAGTTTCACACAAATGCTCAGTTTTTGAAAAAAAAAAAGAAAAAGATGCAGTATCTGGGAAACACAATCAAGTGAAGCTCAATAGAAGGAGGTATGTCTGGGGATTTTCATGGCAGCAGTGGTACCTTTGCCTTCATTCCAGAAGTCTTACAGAACACAAAGGATTCAGAGATATACATATGAGCTAATGTAATACTTCTGATGATGAATATGCTTTGTGAAAATCAGGTTTGAATTCAGCAACAATGAATTTCCTGTGCACACACACTGGGTTTATAAGCCAGAGAAAGCGGATCTACCTCCAACAGCAGCTGTTCTCATGAATTATGCATGAACAGAGCTTAAGGACTACCATGTTACAACTCTTGTTAATTGGGTACCGTTGATAAAATTCATATATATCAACTTTGTTCCTAAGTCTCTTTTCAGGAGAAGTTTTATGAAACAACACTTGACCTTTTTACATGTGAAATGTAGTGTTCTGCAAATTCAATCATTAACATGGACTGGTTTGGTGTACCTTCCAGCTTCACATTCCTTTTATTTATTCTGTGTACCTTTAGAAGCTTTAAAACCTTATATGTATGATCAGAATTTCAGGCATTAACAAGTCATCTTTAAGATGAAATGGCTTAAGTATGAGGAATTTGTAGAGATCTATCAAGTTGAAGAAAAAATATTGCATGTATATCATAAATACACAGCTAATTTGAAAAAAATTCCAACTGTAGAACAGTATCCATAATTATCAAATCCTTCACATATTAAAAATAGAGATGCTAAAACAATAGTTTTTGAATTTTGTCTTCTCTTTTCTATGACCCCGAGGCCAATTTATATTTTCAAGACAGCAATGATATATCCACCTTTACATAGTGATTTATAGTTTACAAAACACTATCCTGTATGTCATTGTCATGTCATGGTAGTGAGGTTGATTTATCAAAAGTCTGATAGCAGAAAGTAAGAGAATGCAACAACATGGACACAGTCCCAGGGAATTAACCAGCCTGGGACTGATTGAGAATGGGCTCCCTCAGTTTTGCAAGGAGGTATTTCAAATCCAAGGAGGTACAATACTAGTTACAGAGAATTTAATGGCAAGAGCTTTTTCAGTTTTCAATTATACTTTCAAAGACATAAAATGTTCTTATAGAAGAAAAATATTGCATTTAAGCTCTTCAAGTTTTTGAGAGTTTGTGATTTTGGAAGACTTTTGACTCCATTCAAACATGTGGCAGACGGGATAGGCATCCACAGGGTCCATGGTTGCTAGTGGTCTAAGTAAGCAAAGGTTAATAGTGGTTACAGGGCCTAGGATGGAAGAAGGATGTGTGGAGATTTCCTACACTCTTTTCTTGACTGTCTGAACTGTAATCACTTTATCTGAGCCTAATTCATTCAACCCAAACCACTCCTGTAAAAGATGAGAACTACAAAGTACAGTTTAACCTTCTTTGAGGTCATAATTGACTTTCTCTTGATTCACCTTATCTTAGCTTTCTGTCACCTTTCAAAAGTGAGCATTTGACTCCTCCAGAATATTATTGGATTACCCACCAGAGAGGCTCCACTTTTGTAATCTTTCATTCTTATTTCAGAAGAAATAGGGAAATGTACTCATGCTATGAAATTTCCATTTCAGCGTCAATAGAAAATAATAGAAGGAAAACAAAATGTGTTAGACTTATTTTATGACATGGGATTAGTCTTTATCAACATCAGAAATTTTCCCTTCAGGGAACCAATTTATTTTTTAAAGGGGTGGAAAATGTTGATTATTTTTTTCCTTATTACATTCCAGAGGTAAATCTAGGATAACTGATATTTACTTCACTGTATATTTGCTTGTTTCCATTTGCAGCCATACTATGTAAAGTTCTTTGGATTGCTCTTAAAAAACAAATGCATCTATAGACTCTGGTGAGTCATACTGAGAGATGCCAGTGTTCAAACTGTATCACTGGCCATCCTACAATAGGTATTAACTTCCTGCACTGATGCTTTCAAGGCACAGAAGCACATCAAATTCTGCCCTCAAGTCACAAGCATTCTACTCTGATAGAATGCCTTTAAGAGTGGTTTTAGTACACCCTCTGCTAAGTGCCCAAATAGCTCCACTATCAGTCAATTCCCTACCTATAATCAGAGGTGGTTTTAACAATCTGATACCAAACCAACCCTTATTGTATCTTCTCTTGTACTTTTTTAAGGGTTCACATTTATATGGATAAATTTGATATTCATCTTCCTAGAGGATCTGGCCAATCATTCAGAAGTCTGATAGTAATTGAAGTCAGTAAGTTTAATTAATACATGCTTATTTAGTAAGGATAATTCTGCATATAGGGCATTAAAGTAGACAGTGTTGTAGATTAAGTTGTTATAATAATTGAATCAGCTAAAATCAACTCAATCATCCCTGTATTTAATGTCAAATGTACAGAGAATAGGAGATATAGCCTCCTGGAAGAATCTGAGAGAGATTGTGTGTGTGTGTGTGTGTGTGTTTGTATACATACTCTCACTGTATTCAACTTTCTGGTATTTTGCAATACATACTTTCAATTTTCTGTTCTTCAGTAGATACCAAGATGGACTTGAATAGTTCAGTTAAACTCTACTGGATTACTTTGGTAATAGTGATTTGTTATGTGCTTCTTCAAGGATGAATATAGAGAAGAGGAAGATAGGTGAGGAAAGGAAAAGTGGAGGGGTGGTTGTAGTAGCAAGAGTCCTATTTTCAGGGTCATGAGGCTTTCAGAGAAGAACTCTATCTGAATATATATTAAGAATTAGAGAGATCAATGAAAGCCAGAGAAGGGGATCACTTTGGGGAAACAAATATAAACTATGACTGAACCTAACATGTTGGCTAAATAATTTTCTCCTTTCCCTAAATACCTAAATAGCATATTGTCCTCTTGTGTAAGGGGCTTCCCTGATGGCTCAGTGGGTCAAGAATCTGCCTGGAAAGCAGGAGTCACAGGTTTGATCCCTAGGTTGGGAAGATCCCCTGGAGGAGGGCATGGCAACCTGCTCTAGCATTCTTGCCTAAAGAATCCCATGGACAGAGGAGCCTGGCGGGCTACAGTCCATGGGGTCACAAAGAGTTGAAAACAACTGAAGCAACTCAGCACACACACATGCTATTTGTGTAAGATCTTTGGTAACATGCTCCATAAATACTAGTTAACTGCTAATTCTATGAAAAGCAACCCATATTGAACTAACAATTGGAGAATGAATACTAAAAGATAATTTTATAAATGGAGCCTAGTTCCAAGCTTCAAGCTCTGTGATGCTTCACAAGAGAGACTTGAGCATCACCCTTTGTGAAAGAGAATTTGTGTCTATGTTCGTGCTCTGGAGAGGAGACACTTGCACTGAAATCCTTTGGTTCTAACCAAATGGTTCTAACTACTGTGATGGTCTCATGGTGTGTGGATAGCACCATGCCCTTGGAACCATGTTGTACAGTCCCCAAGACCAGTAGAAGAATTTTCAACGTACATCTATCAGGAAGTGCTCCCGCTCTTGACCATCGGAAAGTCTACGGATGACTTACTGTTGGTTTCAAGACTCTCACAGAGTTCGCTTTTCACCTCGCCATTTGGTCTGTCGTTGCCTTTCTGGATCAGTTTGCTTTGCATGGTGGCAGCGGTCACCACAGCCTTGAAGCTCCTCTTGCGTTTTTGAACATTCTGCTCTGGATGAAAAATTATAATATAAACCTTGGGCATATACAGCATGCCTAGAGACACCGAAGCACTTAAACTCATGGAGACAGTGAGTGTTGTTGTCTGGATGTACATCTGAGGAAGGAAGAAAAAAAAAAGGAATCAATGTTGGTAAGCCTGATCTAAGATACAGCAAATAACACAACCATTTTCTGAAATTGTCTCAGTTTCTCTTCTAAAAGGTCCTTATTCAAATTACCCTTACTTATAGTCAAACATTCCTTTATCCCCACCCACACATGTGGATAAAGTTGTATTATTGATAAAGCCCAATTCCTTAAAACCGACCAAAAAACAAGTAGGCTGATGGAGCTTAATTTCCTGTTTAGATTGTAATTAACCATATATAAGGAAGGGAACAAAACTAGTCTAGCCAAAAATTAACACTTTATGTCACACAAACCTTCTTCAGGGGGATATCCCAGGGTCAAACGTTATCCTTTAAACAATAAACTTAACCTAGAAGGTAAATTATATACAGTAGAAATAGAGTGGGAGTGACATAGTCCATAACATCACTCTTTCACACCATTGCTTGAATAATGCTAGTGTTTGCATCTACACATAATGACTTAAGTCGAGCTTCCAAACCTGATAAATCACAAGCATGCCATAAGGGCTTGATTTTTTTAACAGCCTCTCCCACCCAGAGATAATTCTGAGGGGGTTCTAGATGACAGCATCAGATCCAAATATGCGTGGGTGCGTGGGTGCGTTTAGAAAATAATGAAAGACTTCCTCCTTCCAGGATTGAAATATGCCCTTTGGGGATGGGTCCTGACATCTGCATTTTGAGAATTCTCCCTGTGTGTTCATTTTTTATCCTTATTTCACTGAAATTGACTGCTCTGGTGCTTACAAAGAGAAGGCCCTCTGGAAGATTTTTCTCCCTGCAATCTAGAGGTTAATGAGCTGAAAAAGTCAAGCATAAAATCATTGCTTTTGGCTTTTTCATTTTGTTATGAAAACAGACATGATAGTATTCTAATCTCTTCTCTTCCCCAGTATTATTGAGGTATAATCAAAAATAGAAATTCCATATATTTAAGTATAGAACTTGATATTTTGCTGAACATATTATGAAATTATCTCAATCAAGTTAATTAATGTATCCATTACAGTTACCATTATTTCCATTCATTCTTTTTTTTTTTTTAATTTGGTTACATCAGATCTTAGTTGCAGCTCTGTGGCTCTTCACTGCAGTACATGGCTGTGGTTGCCAACAACATGTGGGATATTAGTTCCATAACCAAGGATCAAACCCATATCCCATGCATTGAAAGTCAGATTCTTAATCACTGGATCACCAGAGAAGATTCTTATTCATTCTTTTTATTTTATTTTAATTTTTGGTGAGAATATTTAAGCAAATTTCAAATATTTAAGAAAATTTCAAGTGTATGCAATTCAGTAATTTTACTATAGTCACATATTCATCTTGCATTACTGGAAGTTCATACATTTTGAACGGTATCTCCTCAGTTCCCCTTCCCCCTGCCCTTGGTAACCACAGTTCTGCTCTCTGCTTCTATGAGTCTGCCTATTTAAAATATTTTTAAATATTTAAAATATTTAGGCTATTTTAGAGCCAACTAATTGGAAAAGACCCTGATGCTGGCAAGATTGAGGGCAGGAAGAAAAGGGGGCAACAGAGGATGAGATGGTTGAATGCTATCATCGACTCAATGACATGAGTTTGAGCAAACATCAAGAGATAGTGAAAGAGAGAGAAGCCTGGTGTGTTGCAGTCCCTGGGGTCACCAAGAAGTGGACACAACTGAGTGACTGAACAACGATTTTAGGTTCCACATGTGAGTGAAATCATGTGGCATTTCTGGGTAATTTTCCCTTAGAATAATGTCCTCCAGGTTCATCCATGTTGCCACAAATATCAAGATTTCCTTTTTTTTTTTTTTGAGAGTCAGTAATATTCTATCATATGAATATATCACATCTTTAAAAATAAAAACCTTTGATTTACTAACATTTTTCATTCCTTGAGCTCAAAAGATAATTTTTCCCAAATAAGTTGGAATATTGAGGCTACAAGTAGCCATGTTTTAAGATTATGAAGAGATTCCTTGATCATTTACTTGATCTTCATTAATATCTGTTCACGAGTAATGATACCTATGAAAACATCAAGTTGTCAGATTGCATCTGGTAATCCCCAGGACCCATGCAAATTGTGTCCTTTTTAATAAAGGCTCAAAATACATATACCTTCAAGGATAAATACTTGAATCAACCTATGGCTGCCTTTTTCTAGGGGAGACTGTTTCTATTAACAGATGACAAAGCCTTGAATAAGGCACTGTCCAGCCTGTGAAGAAAACTTTAGACACCCCTAAAGAGGCTGCCCTTGTCAGAGAAATCATATCCTGTGGATTACTGAGTTTAAGTTCAGTTTATCTACCACTAAAGCTGCTCTTTGCTTAAAACCCTATCATGAGTGTGGGAACACTCATCAAGTAGAGATATTTAGGATTGGCTTCTTTCAAAGTTCGCCTCCTAGGGAAGTCTTCCATGATAAATCTTATCTTAATTATATTGTCCTTATTTTACTTCTAAGCACTAATGCATTGAAAAATAAATACAGTGGAGCACTTGCTAATGTGTTACTATGTAATTATAGTCATTTATGTAAACTTGCAATAATTCATATAAAACATACAAATAGACTATAAACTTCCTTAGGATATGTAATCAACATTTTTCCTTATATATCTCTAAAAATTACATAATAATTACTTAGATATCACTCATAATACAGAAATTACATAATAATTACATATTAATTATGTAATAATAATAAGAAATTACATAATAATTATATACATAATATAATTACATAATAATTACTTGAAAAAGGAAATGGCACGCTACTCCAGTATTCTTGCCTAGAGAATCCCGTGGACAGAGGAGCCTGATGGGCTACAGTCCATAGGGTCACAAAGAGTCAAGACATGACTTAGCAACTAAACAACAATAATTACGTAGATACCACTCATTATTTTCAAGTATATGAAGATCTTCAAGAATCCCTTGATTTATACAAATAATATAAAATATGTTTCCTATATATTCCACTCTGTGAAATGGACATTGAGATTGATGACGTTTTAAATGAGAAACAAAATAATGAGATGTGAATCCAGATTATACAGGTTGGGCTATGCATGTGCATGTACATGCTAGGCCACTTCAGTCATGTCCTACTGCTTGTGACCCCATGGACTGTAGCCCACCAGGCTCCTCTGTAAGTAGGATTCGCAGGCAAGAATACTGGAGTGGGAGGCCTCAATACAGGCATCATGAAAACACATCCCTCAGCAAAGTGATAAATTAATACATGTCATGACCTCTTAGGCTCAGTTCAGTTCAGTCGCTCGGTCATGTCCAACTCTTTGCAACACCATGGACTGCAGAATGCCAGGCTTCCCTCTCCATGACCAACTCCCGGAGCTTACTCAAACTCATGTCCATTGAGTCAGTGATGCCATCCAGCCATCTCATCCTCTGTCATTCTCTTCACCTCCTGCCTTCAATCTTGCCCAGCATCAGGGTTTTTTCCAGTGAGTCAGTTCTCAGGTGGCCAAAGTACTGGAGCTTCAGCTTCAGCATCAGTCCTTCCAATGAATATTCAGGACTGATTTCCTTTAGAATTGATTGGTTTGATCTCCTTGCACTCCAAGGGACCCTCAAGAGTCTTCTCCAACACCATAGTTCAAAAGCATCAATTCTTTGGTGCTAAACTTCCTTTATAGTCCAACTTTCACATCCATACATGACCACTGGAAAAACCATTGCTTTGACTAGGCTACCTGCCAACAAGTGAAAACCCATATTACATTTGAGGGAACTACACAGTGGAAGTGAGAAATAGATTTAAGGGACTAGACTGATAGACAGAGTGCCTGATGAACTATGGACAGAGGTTCATGACATTGTACAGGAGACAGGAATCAAGACCATCTCCAAGAAAAAGAAATGCAAAAAAGCATAACAGCTCTCTGAGGAGGCATTACAAATAGCTCTGAAAATAAGGGAAGTGAAAAGCAAAGGAGAAAAGGAAAGACATACCCATATGAATGCAGAGTTTCCAAAGAATAGCAAGGAGAAATAAGAATGCTTCCTCAGTGATCAATGCAAAGAAATAGAGGAAAATAATAGAATGGGAAAGACTAGAGAGCTCTTCAAGAAAATTAGAGATACCAAGGGAACATTTCATGCAAGGATGAGCTCAATAAAGGACAGAAATGGTAGCAACCTAACAGAAGCAGAAGATATTAAGAAGAGGTGGCAAGAATACACAGAAGAACTGTACAAAAAAGATCTTCATGATACAGATAATCACGATGGTGTGATCACTCACCTAGAGCCAGACATCCTGGAATGTGAAGTCAAATGGGCCTTAGGAAGCATCAGTACAAACAAAGCTAGTGGAGGTGATGGAATTCCAGTTGAGCTATTTCAAATCCTGAAAGATGATGCTATGAAAGTGCTGCACTCGATATGCCAGCAAATTTGGAGAACTCAGCAGTGGCCACAGGACTGGAAAAGATCAGTTTTCATTCCAATCCCAAAGAAAGGCAATGCCAAAAAATGCTCAAACTACCACACAATTGCACCCATCTCACATGCTAGTAAAGTAATGCTTAAAATTCTCCAAGCCAGGCTTCAGCAATATGTGAACCATGAACTTCCAGATGTTCAAGCTGATTTTAGAAAAGGCAGAGGGACCAGAGATCAAATTGCCAACATCCACTGGATAATGGAAAAAGCAAGAGAGTTCCAGAAAAACATCTACTTCTGCTTTATTGACTATGCCAAAGCCTTTGACTGTGTGGATCACAATAAACTGTGGAAAATTCTTCAACAGATGGCAATACCAGACCACCTGACCTGCTTCTTGAGAAATCCGTATGCAAGTCAGGATGCAACAGTTAGAATTGAACGTGGAACAGACTGGTTCCAAATAGGAAAAGGAGTATGTCAAGGCTGTATATTGTCAACCTGCTTATTTAACTTATATGCAGTGTATACCATGAGAAACGCGGGGCTGGAAGAAGCACAAGCTGGAATCAAGACTGCCAGGAGAAATATCAGTACCCTCAGATATGCAGATGACACCACCCTTATGGCAGAAAGTGAAAAAGAACTAAAGAGCCTCTTGATGAAAGTGAAAGAGGAGAATTAAAAAGTTGGCTTAAAGCTCAACATTTAGAAAACTAAGATCATGGCATCTGGTCCCATCATTTCATGGCAAATAGATGGGGAAATAGTGGAAACAGTGTCAGACTTTATTTTGGGGGGCTCCAAAATCACTGCAGATGGTGATTGCAGCCATGAAATTAAAAGATGCTTACTCCTTGGAAGGAAAGTTATGACTAACCTAGACAACATAGTAAAAAGCAGAGACATTACTTTGTCAACAAAGGTCCATCTAGTCAAGGCTGTGGTTTTTCCAGTGGTCATGTATGTATGTGAGAGCTGGACTCTAAAGAAAGCTGAGCACTGAAGAATTGATGCTTTTGAACTGTGGTGTTGGAGAAGACTCTTGAGAGCCCCTTGGACTGCAAGGAGATCCAACCAGTCCATCATAAAGGAAATCAGTCTTGAATATTCAATGGAAGGACTGATGCTGAAGCTGAAACTCCAGTACTTTGGCCACCTGATGCAAAGAATTGACTCACTGGAAAAGACCCTGATGCTGGGATAGATTGGAGGCAGGAGGAGAAGGGGACGGCAGAGGATGAGATGGTTGGATGGCATCACCAACTTGATGGACATGGGTTTGGGTAGACTCTGGGAGTTGGTGATGGACAGGGAGGCCTGGCGTGCTGCGGTTCATGGGGTTGCAAAGAGTCAGACAGAACTGAGTGACTGAACTAAACTAAAAAAGATCTACTACAATTAAGAAAGTAAAAGTGAAGTCGCTCAGTTGTGTCCGACTCTTTGCAACCCCATGGACTTTAGCCTATCAGGCTCCTCCGTCCATGGGATTTTCCAGGCAAGAGTGCTGGAGTGGATTGCCATTTCCTTCTCCAGGGGATCTTCCTGACCCAGGAATCAAACCCAGGTCTCCCACATTGCAGGCAGACGCTTTACCATCTGAGCCACCAGGGAAGCCCGCTATAATTAAGAAGGTCCTGTTAAAATGTGACAATGTGCCTTTAAACCACATAAACCTCCCTAAGATATGCCGCCCACTTTTAGGCAACTTATGAATACTCATAAGCTTCTCTTGCATTGGTTAATCCCCTTTGGACTCCTACTTATTCTCCTGCTAGTATAGCTTCAGAAAGGATAAGCAGAAAATGGGCTGCACAGAAAGGATATAAAGAAAAAATAGAGCCAAATGCAAATTACAGATATAAATATTTCAAAGTCTCTCAAATAGGTAAACTACCAATTTTATCCAAGTCAGACCCAGCCAAGTCAATTTAACTTAAAAAAGAAACAAAACCAAACATAAATACCTCCGGAGACAAAACAGCCATGAAACAATAGGAACATCTGCATTTATTATGCTCCTGCTCAGTTGCTAAGTTGCGTTCAACTTTTTTGGGACCCTGTGGACTGCAGTCTGCGAGCCTCCTCTGTGCATGGTATTTTCCAGGCAAGAATATTGGAGTGGGTTGCTATTTCCCCCTCCAGAGGATCTTTTCTCCCCAGGGATCAAACCTGTGTCTCCTACATTGGCTGGTGGTTTTATTACCACTAAGCTACCAGGGAAGCCCATTACATTGATTACTAGGATTCTTTTTATAAGTCTTATTCTGCTGGTCTTTTAAAAACATATAATACTAGACCAAACAATTCATAAACACCTTTCTAGTTTGAAAGTTTTATAAATTATATCTGCTACCATAAATATACATGATAAATTTCTTCCCTTTTCAGAATAATTTCTGTAATATATAGTATTTTATTTTGCTAAATATTAAGCATGAAGTAGATTCTGAAAAGCTGGTTTCCACATAAATGCATTACTGTAGTCTGTCCTTTCAGCAAACCAACTCAATAGAAGATGTAATAAACATAGAATTAGGCCAAATAGTACTATGCTTAGTGTTTCAAGCTCTCTTTCAGTCATTATGCTTGCAAACTATGCCATAATGCTGACCTTACTTATGTGCTCTCTTATAACAGCTTATGAAAATTTTAATGTGAGTTCTGAATGTAGAGTTCCAAAGAATAGCAAGAAGAGATAAGAAAGCCTTCCTTAGTGATCAATGAAAAGAAATAGAGGAAAACAACAAAATGGGAATGACTAGAGAGCTCTTCAAGAAAATTAGAGATACCAAGGGAACATTTCATGCAAGGATGGGCTCAATAAAGGAAAGAAATGGTATGGACCTAAGAGAAGCAGAAGATATTAAGAAGAGGTGGCAAGAATACACAGAAGAACTGTACAAAAAAGATCTTCATGACACAGATAATCATGATGGTGTGATCACTCACCTAGAGCCAGACATCCTGGATGTGAAGTCAAATGGGCCTTAGGAAGCATCACTACAAACACAGCTAGTGGAGGTGATGGAATTCCAGTTGAGCTATTTCAAATCCTGAAAGATGATGCTGTGAAAGTGTTTCACTCAATGTGCCAGCAAATTTGGAAAACTCATCAGTGGCCATAGGACTGGAAAACGTCAGTTTTTATTCCAATCTCAAAGAAAGGCAATGCCAGAGAATGTTCAAACTACCGCACAATTCCACTCATCTCACACGCTACTAAAGTAATGCTTAAAATTCTCCAAGCCAGGCTTCAGCAATATGTGAACCATGAACTTCCAGATGTTCAAGCTGATTTTAGAAAAGGCAGAGGGACCAGAGATCAAATAGCCAACATCCACTGGATAATGGAAAAAACAAGAGAGTTCCAGAAAAACATCTACTTTTGCTTTATTGACTATGCCAAAGCCTTTGACTGTGTGGATCACAAGAAACGTAGAAAATTCTGAAAGACATGGGAATACCAGACTACCTGACCTGCCTCTTGAGAAATCTGTACACAGGTCAGGAAGCAACAAAGAACTGGACATGGAACAACAGACTGGTTCCAAATAGGAAAAGGAGTATGTCAAGGCTGTATATTGTCACCTTGCTTATTTAACTTATATGCAGAGTACATCATGAGAAACACTGGGCTGGAAGAAACACAAGCTGGAATCAAGATTGTCGGGAGAAATATCAGTACCCTCAGATATGCAGATGACACCACCCTTATGGCAGAAAGTGAAGAGGAACTAAAACACCCTTGATGAAAGTGAAAGTGGAGAGTGAAAAGTTGGCTTAAAGCTCAACATTCAGAAAATGAAGATCATGGCATCTGGTCCCATCACTTCATGGGAAATAGATGGGGAAACAGTGGAAACAGTGTCAGACTTTATTTTTGGGGGCTCCAAAATCACTGCAGATGGTGACTGCAGCCATGAAATTAAAAGACACTTACTCCTTGGAAGAAAAGTCATGACCAACCTAGGTAGCATATTCAAAGGCAGAGACATTACTTTGCCGACTAAGGTTCATCTAGTCAAGGCTATGGTTTTTCCAGTGGTCATGTATGGATGTGAGAGTTGGACTGTGAAGAAAGCTGAGTGCCAAAGAATTGATGCTTTTGAACTGTGGTGTTGGAGAAGACTCTTGAGAGTCCCTTGGACTGCAAGGAGATCCAACAAGTCCATTCTGAAGGAGATCAGCCCTGGGATTTCTTTGGAAGAAATGATGCTAAAGCTGAAACTCCAGTACTTTGGCCACCTCATGAGAAGAGTTGACTCACCGGAAAAGACTCTAAGGCTGGGAGGGATTGGGGGCAGGAGGAGAAGGGGACGACAGAGGATGAGATGGCTGGATGGCATCACTGGCTCGATAGACGTGAATCTGAGTGAACTCCTGGAGTTGGTGATGGACAGGGAGGCCTGGCGTGCTGCGATTCATTTGGTTGCAAAGAGTCGGACACGACTGAGTGACTGAACTGAACTGAACTACTACATAAAAACCATTTATACCAAAATCATACCTTAAAATCTAAAACCTTATGATGGCTAAGTCTTTGTTAACAGGATTTTAGACTGTGAGTAGACTGAGTTTTTGAACTTCATATTTGAATATGTGTTGAAATAAAATGACTATAATATAACCTCAGTGAAAGCAAAATAAGCAAAGAAATAAAATGCCACCACCTCCTGTCATTCTAGAGATGCTAATGTCTTAGCACCATGGATGATAGGACTTTTAGTATCTTCCATATTTCGGAAGAAATGGAAAGATTACATTAAAGGATTGATGTTTCCAACAATCTCCTGGATTTCTTTTATACCTGTTGAATAGTCTAATTATTTGAGTCATGTAAGGAAGGAACATGATCAAGCAGACCTAAAATTGAATTCCAGCACCAGTGCTTATGATTTATAATTTTTTTTTTAAGATATAGAGATTTACAGAGAAACTCCACAGTTGCCTTCTGGGTGGTAAAATTCCCTAGTCGACCCACCAGGTGAAAATAAAACATCCCTGGCAATTGGACAGTTGTGAGATCTTGTTTTCCTCTCTGACCTTTAGTTTCTTACCTATGAAATGGAAGAAATTAACACTTTTCTCATAGAAGGATTATAGGTAGAATGGCATGGTAGTAGTTTAGTTGCTAAGTAGTGCCTGACTCTCGCCTGCCAGGCTCCTCTGCCCATGGGATTTTCCAGGTCAGAATACTGGAATGGGTTTCCATTTCCTTCTCCAGGGGATCTTCCCGACCCAAAGATCAAACTCATGTCTCCTGCTTGGCAGGCAGGTTCTTTATTACTGAGCCACCAAAATGGAGAAAAAATAGTACTTTTTCATAGAAAGGTTACAGATGAAATGACATAATTTATATAAAATGACTCAAAGGCAGAAAAGAGTAGTAGCTCAACAAAGATTATTTGCCCTACAACTTTGACTCTAAAAGGCTGCCAACAAAGCATACTTCCAGGAATACAGAAGAGAGTGGTCTATGAGTCAGTTATCCAGAGTAGACAGTTTAATGAAGAGCTGACAGCCGTGCTCTGACTTTATGATATAAAGGAAAGTGCTTCTGGATTTGTACTTCAAAGTAGTCAGAACAAAATTTTGCCTCAAAGTAAACTCCTATTTGCCGAAAGGGAGTAGAATAGTGTACTGGCTTTCTATATCAAAGTTACAGCTCACCAGAATATCCTAACTATATTAGGAGGGAACTATATTTAACTCCCTATAACCAACATAAATCCATTGAGAAATGCTGACAGTGGTACTGGATATGTTAATGTAACCTTCTTCTTTCCATCCTTCTTCTCTGCCCCACCTTCTGCCCCCTATCACTCCAAGATACTAGTACTTGGAGGAAGGGGAGTGTCTTTTCTATTATGTCCACTGATAGCCTGTCACTCCCCTCTGCCTCTAATGACCCCTGGACATTTTGAATCTGAAACAATCAGATGCACTGAAACAGATTTAAATGATGTCTAGCTAAGTCAGGGAGGAGATGGCACAATAGAGCGTATTAACATGGTGTCTTTTCTGGGACCTATTACAGATTCTTCTTCATTCTCTGCAGGAGTCACACGTGCACATCCAGGGTCTACTCAGTGTAGGTCATGACCTGGAATCACTAAAGACTACAGGAAGAGTAAGGAGGGAAGAGATTATATTATTTCAGGAGACAGGTCAGTTTTCAACCCTTTCAACCAGCTGTCTGCACACAGAACTCTACAGATATCCAAGCTGGTAAGTTTTCAACTCCTAAGTAACTAAGGTAACCTATTATGAAGTCTAATACCCCAGATGGGTTTGTGCCATTTGATAAGAAACAGATTATTTATTCCTCAATATTTCTGCCTTGCCCTGGATAGTTTCATCTCACTTTCTGCCAGCTAGCCAGGTCCTATTTGGCTGCCTCACACACAGTCTGACCAGTGAGAAAGCTACGTTTATGTTTAAAGCCTGCCTTTCTCTACCCCTGTTATCTACTCCCTCATCTGTGTGCCCACCAAAGTGACACCTGTATTCATAAAGGATTTTTCTTCTGCTTTTCAGAAAGGCTTTGGTCAGTGGACTAAAATAGTCATTCATTACTATAAGTGATTAAAACAAATTTTTTTAAAGATAGAGAAGTGTATAGAGAAACTCTGGAGTTGTCTTGTGAGTGATAAAAGCCTCAAATCAACCTAGCATGCAACAGTTCAAGCTAATCAAAACTCTCCTAACAACTAGACATAGCAGACACTGGGGCAATGACCCAGTTCTTTGGGCTGGCCCTGAGTACCGATGAACCATCCCAAGTCCATATTAATCATTTGATCATTGTTTCTGTTTCATTTAGTTCAAATACCTTGCTGGCATCTCCTTCTAAGTCAGTTCTGAGAGAGCCTCCTTATTTTCTCTAATACAACTAACATAATTACCTTGAGGTATCACAGGCCTCGGGGGTTCCAAGGTGGCTCAGTGGTAATGAATATGCCTGCTAATATGGAAGACAACAGGTTCAATCCCTGGGAGGGGAAGACCCCCTGGAGGAGGAAATGGTAACCCACTCCAGTATTCTTGATGGAAAAAATCCATGGACAGAGAAGCCTGGTGGGTATAGTCCATGGGGTTGTAAAGAGTCAGACACGATTGAGCATGTATGCATCCCAGACCTCAGTCCTGGGATATTTATCTCTATCTGTCTGTCTGTCTGTCTGTCTATCTATCTATTGGGCTAGCTTTCCAGGTGTACTGTCTGTACTCAGACTCCTTCACTAGGAAAGACATCATGTTAAGTCACTTCAGTTGTGTCTGACTTTTTGTGACCCCATAGAATATAGCCCACCAGGTTCCTCTGTCCATGGGATTCTCCAGGCAAGAAGGCTATAGTGGATTGCCATTCCCTTCTCTGGGGATCTCCCCAACCCAGGGATCAAACCCATGTCTCTTATACCTCCTGCATTGGCAGCCTGGTTCTTTACCATGGGTGCCACCTGGGAATGGCATCATAATTGGTTTCATTTTCTTCTGTCACTGTTTTGAGATCTTAAATAATTTTTGAATGAGGAAGGCTGCCATTTCCATTTTTCAGTGGACCTCACATGTTATGCAGGTAGCCCTGCCTTACAAACTATTTAAGTCCTGACCAATTTAAGGCAGGAGGAGAAGGGGAGACAGAGGATGAGATGGTTGGATGGCATCACTGACTCAATGGATGTGAGTCTGAGCAAGCTCTGGGAGTTGGTGATGGACAGGGAAGCCTGGCATGCTGCAGTCCATGGGGTCACAGAGTCAGAGACTACTGAATGACTGAACTGAACTGAATTCCAGGACCTCCCTAGGAAGCTCAGCTGCCCTTCTAGGTAGCATACCCCCCCCCCCCCCCCCCCCCGCCTTGTATATCTGATATATGATACAAGACTAACAAGCATCTTCATCCTATCATCACTCCTAAACTATTTCTTCCAGTGGTTTCCTCATCTTAATTCCAACTCACCAATTGTTCTTGACTCCTCTCTTATGCTTCTCCTCTCAATATGACTGAATCCTGTTGATTACACTCTCAGGATCTGCACAGGATAATTTTCTACTTACCCCTCTTGTACTGCGTTGGTCCTAGCCAGGATCCTCTCTCATTTGGATTTTCAGTATAGATGTCCTGCTGATGGACTTCCCTGGTGATTCAGTGGATAAGAATCCACTTGCCAGTGCAAGGGACATAAGTTTGATCCCTGATCCAGGAAGATTCCCCATGCTTCAGAACAACTGAGCCCGCAAGCTGCACCTACTGAGCCCACATGCCCAGGAGCCTGTGCTCCACAACAAGAGAAGCCACTGAAATGAGAAGCCTGTGCACTGCAGTGAAGAGTAGCCCCCACTCACTGCAGCTAGAGAAAGCGTGTGCACAGCAGCAAAGACCCAGCACAACCACAAATAAGTAAATAAATAATAAATTATTATTTTTTTACAAAAAGATGTCCTGTTGACATCTACACATCTCTTCTGCTCTTGTTCTCTTCTTTCTGATCACCTGACTGATTTTCAACACCGCAGCTAGAATAATCCCATCATTCACTAATCAGAATAGGTCAGCCTTACTCTCAAAACTCCACAATGATTCCTCACTGATGGTATCCCCACAATGGCCTACAAGGGCCTCTGAACTGATTGCCCTTACTCTTCCCCTCATTCATTCTTGCCCCACCATTCTGGCCTCTTGGCTAATCTTAAAACACGTCAAGCACGCTTCTGCTTTGAGCCTTCTAAGTTTGATGCCTGCCCCTTTACTTCCTTAGGAACTGAATTATTCTTTCTCAGTGAATCCTTTCCTAAACATGAAGTTAAAGACTGTAACCCTCACCCCCTCACCAGCTTTTACTTTCCCAGCTTTATTTCACTCCTTAGTATCTAACATTTTCTAGCACAAAAGTCTATATATTTTACTAATTATATATTGCCTTTTCCCCTTAACTGGAATAAAAATTCCATGAGTCCAGGGATGTTGATGTATTTTATTCATTGCTATAAAAGACACCTAGAACACTGCCTGAATACATGAATTTTCTGCATTCTTTAAGGCATTCTTACTCTTGACTTTGACTTTTAAGGGAAATAACCTGTGGGGACTTCCCTAGTGGCACAGTGGGTAAGAATCCACCTGCCAATTCAGGGAACACAGGTTCAATCCCTGGTCCTAGAGAACTGAACGTGACACGCAGCAACTAAACCCATGTGCCACAACTCCTGAACCCATCTGCTGCAGCAACTCAAGCCTGCGTGCCTGGAGCCCGAGCTCCGCGACATAAGAAGCCACTACAATGAGAAGTCTGCACAGCACATCGAGCAGCAGCCCCCACTCACTGCAACTAGAGAAGGCCTACGCACAGCAACAGAGACCTAGTGCAACCCAAGATAAAATAAATACATGAAGAATTCCTTTCAAGGAAATAACTCTTGCAATTTCAACAGGAAAAATGACATCAGACTCTAAAGCTAGAAAATATATGAAAATGTGAGGGCCCCGTTTCCTTCAGATCAGTACCTAGGTTAGGACAGATACTATTGCATATATAAACATGATGATTTCTTAATTTTTTTTTAAATTTATCCAGTTATTTGGCTGTATCAGGTCTTGGTTGGGCATGTGGGGTCTTTAGTTGCACCATGTGGGATCTAGTTCCCTGACCAGAGATTGAATCCAGGTCCTGCATTGGGAGCATGGTCTTAGCCACTGTACCACCAGGGAAGTCCCAAGATGCTCTTTTAAACTGTAAGTAAGACAACTCAAAGTCAGCATTCTCCACAGTTTTAAAACATTTATTTATTGGAGGCCAATTACTTTACAATATTGTGGTGGTTTTTGCTAATCATTGACATGAATCAGCCATGGGTGCACGTGTCCCACCATCCTGAACCCCTCTCTCACCTCCCTCCTCACCCCATCCCTCTAGGTTGTCCCAGAGCACCAGCTTTGAGTACCCTGCTTCATACAATGAACTTGCATTGGTGATCTAGTTCACATATGGTAATATACATGTTTCAATGCTATTCTCTCATATCGTCCCACCCTTGCCTTCTCCCACATAGTCTAAAAGTCTGTTCTTTACATCTGTGTCTCTTTTGCTGTCTTGCATGTAGCATCAGGG
The DNA here is from genome assembly GCF_016772045.2 of Ovis aries. NCBI lineage: Eukaryota > Metazoa > Chordata > Mammalia > Artiodactyla > Bovidae > Ovis > Ovis aries. The sequence continues at coordinate 92,354,592 of NC_056057.1, forward strand.
CATGGAAACTTTGGGCTCAGCTCTACATCCCTCCCCAACTTAAGAAAAGTACAACTGAGAGTAAGGCACCCTCACTAGGTGTTTATAACTAGACTTAAAAATTTTAAGGAGACAGTGTATATAAAGTATTGGCACCTGGAACATGAAAGTGAAATTCAGTCAGGCGTGTCCAACTTTTTGAGACCCTATGGACTATGCTGCTGCTAAGAAGTTGCTTCAGTTGTGTCTGACTCTGTGTGACCCCAGAGATGGCAGCCTACCAGGCTCCTCTGTCCCTGGGATTCTCCAGGCAAGAATACTGGAGTGGGTTGCCATTTCCTTCTCCAATGCATGAGAGTGAAAAGTGAAAGTGAAGTTACTCAGTCATGTGCAGCTCTTCGCTACCTGATGGACTGGAGCCCACCAGGCTCCTCCGTCCATGGGATTTTCCAGGCAAGAGTACTGGAGTGGGGTGCCATTGCCTTCTCCAATGGACTATACAGTCCATGGAATTTTCCAGACCAGAGACTGAAGTGTGTAGCCTTTTCTTTCTCCAGGGGATCTTCCCAATCCAGGGATCAAACCCAGGTCTCCCACAGTGCAGCTGATTCTTTACCAACTGAGCCACAGGGAAGCTCAGGAATACTTGACTGTGTAGCCTATTCCTTCTTCTGACCCAGGAATCGAACCAGGGTCTACTGCATTGCAGGCAGATTCTTTACCAACTATCAGGGAAGGCTAATGTTGTTATTACTTAGACTTGCTTCTCTTCTCCATGGATTTTCCTGCTCTCTGAGAATTAGCCTTTTTTAACAAGGAACACACACACATACAAATATAGGCGTGAAATGTTTGTTCATAAGGAAGCAGTTTTTATATTTGTGGGAAACACATTCAAAGAGTCATAGTCTAGTTTCATTTTGGGAAAAATCACCATCCTGAGTGCTGTGTCTCTCTTGTCAGGTAGAAATCGTAGGCTTGCTAACCTACCAACAGGTCAGAGACATTACATTGTGTTTTCATTAGTGGAGATGGAGATGGGTTTGCTCTGATCCATTTGCTGTCTCCCTTTTGTCCTCTTTCGGCCAGGACACATGTTAGTGAAATGAAGAGTCAAACCAAAGGGCAAAGACGATGGACACAGAACTGGGCTGGTTCACTTGTGAGGTCTGAATCCTTAACCTTGGACTTATTGGTGGAAATCAGCTTCAGGGAATAGTAAAACATCTACCAACAAGTGAACTATCAGATTTCCTGAGGGTAGGGAAAAACAAGTGTGAGGAAGCTCAAGATCTTCAAAAGAAGGCAGAGCTGGTAATAAGCTTAAAATGAGTATTTACAATTAAATATATATGATATTTAATATTTGGATCAGTAAACAAACTTTCTATTAAAGCCTGATAGACATTTCTTAAGGTAGATGCTTTAAGGTAGAGTATTATTAAATAAAATGTAGACTTTAGTTTTCAACTATTCTCCATAAGTATTACTTATAGAAACATAATAAAAAATTCTCTCAAACAATGGTGCTACATTTTTGACTGTGACATTTGCAAATAAGTATAAAGCATCTGCTTGCTGAGTGTTTATAGGTTCCTCCTTTACAGGTTTTTGTGTTGTTTTTTTTTTTCTCTGTTTCCCTCCATAGACTCCTGCTTCCATGCTGCCTTTTAGCCTTTTCTCATTTTTCAACAGCATGGGCAAAAACGAGAATAAGAGTAATGGAGATACATTTAATTATCATGACTTTAACACTATCCATTTTAATGTGTACATGCATGCTCAGTTACATCCAGCTCTTTGCAACCCCATAGACTGTAGCCACCAGGCTCTTCTGTCCATGGGATTTCCCAAGCAAGAATACTGAAGTGGGTTGCTATTTCCTTCTCCAGGGTATCTTCCTGACTCAGGGATTGAACTTGTGTTTCTTATGTCTCCTGCATTGGTAGGCAGGTTCTTTACCACTAGAGCCACCTGGGAAATCCCATGTATTTGAATAGATACAAAATATAATAAATAGAATATTTATACAAAGAGAACAAATAAAAGTTTAAATTTGTTTTATAAATAAGCAAAGGAGAAGAAACAATTATTGAGAGAACAAAACTTATCTCGGTACCGTGTGATCACACGCACACACAGACACACACAGACGCATACACAGACACACACAGACACACACGCACACAAGCACACACACATAGATGATCCCCAAATTAGGATGGTTAGATTTGGAATTTTTTGACTTTATGATAGTGTAAAAGTGACAGCCAATAAGCAGAAGCCATACTTCAAATGCTGACTTTGGATCTTGTCCAGGGCTTGTGCTGTGTGGTTTGGACACTTTCTTGTGATTCTGGAGGATGGCATCACCACAGCGTCCAGTCATCTATCTGATCAGGAGGGTAAAGTACACTTATAACCATTCTGTACCCACACAACCACTGTGTTTCTTGCTTTCAGTACTGCATTCAGCAAATTACATGAAACCTTTAATACTGTATTTTAAAATGGGCTTTGTGTTAGATTTTGCCCAAATGTAGGCTGAGGTGTTAATGATATTTGACAGGCTAGGTGTGTTAAATGTATTTTGGCTTACAATATTTTCAATTTATGATGGGTTTATTGGGCTGTAACTCCATAGTTAGCTGAGGAAAAAATATATATATATAAAATCTACCTATTTTATATATATATAAAATCTATATGTACTTCTGTATCTTTCTATATCTATCTATTTATCTGTCATCTATCTATCATTATCCTATACTTATCATTGTCTGGAGATGGAAGTTTTGCTAGAATTTAAATTTCAGGAGATACTTATTATACAGATTGTATTATTAAAGGAAATTTGATAGCATTATAGAAATGGTTTCAAACATAGTTTTCTAAAACTAATCATTGTTCAACTAGACACTTTCTATGTAACACTTTCTAGAGCCAACAGAATTAAAGCAGTACCTCAGCATGGAGACATAAGATGTTATAGAAATACGATTTTCTTTCCCTTGTGATATTACTTAATGCAGGAAGCACTAGGAGCAATGGTGCTAAGGGCTGAATTGTGGCCCCTCCACTTACCCCAAATCACATCTCCAATTTCTGACCCTCAGCACCTCAGAATGTGACTGTATTTGGACATACAGTCTTTCAGTAGATAATTAAGATAAATGAGGTCTTTAAAGTGGGTTCCAACCTAATCTAACTGCTATTCTTATACGAAGAGGAGGTTAAGACACACAAAGTCACACCGGGATATGCGTGCAGAGACCCTCTGAGGCCCCGACAGCAAGAAGGTGGACACTTAAGAGTCAATGAGAGGACATCCTTGGTGGTCCCCTGTTTATGAATCTGCCTGCCAGTACAGCGGATACAGGTTGGATCTCTGGTCTGGGAAGATCCCACATGCCGTAGGTCACCTAAGCCTGTGAGCCACAGCTACTGATCCTGTGCACCTGGAGCCCACACTCTGCGACAAGAGAAGCCACTGCAATGAGAAGCCCTTACATCACAGCTGGAGAACGCCCATGCACAGCAACAGAGACCCCATGCAGCCAAAATAATCATAAGAAAAGCCAGTAAGAAAGGCCTCAAAAGAAACCAGTACTGTCAATGCCTTGATCTCAGATTTCTAGGGTTCAGAATTATGAAAACCAAATTTATGTTTTTCGAGCCACCCAGTCTGATACTTTGTTATGGCAGCCCTAGCAGGCTAATTCAAATGAAGAGTTAAAATCACACAGAGAGTTCTGTGATTGTGGTTGGTTTGCGCTTAAACAAACTAAAAATTTTCTAAGATCTCTGATATTAGTTAAAGAGGTGAATTTTTAGGTACCATACAACCCACTCCAGTATTCTTGCCTGGGAAATCCCACGGACAGAGGAGCCTGGTGGGCTAAAGTACATGGGGATTCAAGAGTTGGACATGACTTAACTTATTAAACCACCACTACCCTCTCCACCACCACCATCACCCACAATAGTTACCACCATAATATCTATAACTTATTGAGGATGAGGTTATACGCATTATTGCCAAACATTTTATGGATATTAACCCTTCATAATAATCCTGTAAGTTAGGAATGGGTTCATTCTGGAGAATTTAAATAACACTTTATGAGTCACCCAACTCATGAAGATAAAGTGAAGGTTTAAACTGAATTCTGTCTGGCTTAAAAGCCCGTATATTTAGCACACACCATATGGCTCCCATAGATATACAGAGATGTGAAAGAGCAGGGTTAATGACTTAAATCCTTACCAAGTCAGAACATCATCCTGTTCTAACAGAGTTGGGCCAAATTTCTTAACAATAACAGAGTCTCAATTAAAGCATCTGAATTGATATTTAGTTTAGAACTCAGGTGATTCAACAAAAGAAATCTCATTGTAGATCCTGGAGACTGTTTCTTAGAACTATATCTTGTTGAACTTTACAGAATCATCTAGCTGGAAACACAGACTTAGAAAGATAGATAAATTCCTCTTCTAAATGAAGATATTTAGCACAGAGTTTGCACTGGCCAGAGCAGAAGAAAACCTGATGGAACCACTGACCACCAGAAGGGACAAAGATTCCTTACATTCAGAAGACAAATAGCTGGAATATTGTTCCTGCAAAGCACTGCTACATTTCCACAGCCTTCAGAGACAGGCTATTAACAACACAGTAGGTAAGCAAACTTGGATTCACAAATACAGATGAACAGGCACCAAGTACTGGTAAATGCTCGGAGAAAACTGATACTATAAAAGAGAAGCATCAAATTCCACAAAAATATAAAACTTAAAGTCCAAGAAGCTAGATTTACCAGAGTCGGTGGAAATGGACTTTATAGATGAAAAATAACTACCTTTGTAAAATTTTGAAAGAAAAAGTATTGAAGAAATACCATGGAAATGAATATTTTTATCATTAAAATTAAAATCTCAATAGATGAGAGACTTCTGATTTTGGCTATGAAAGAGTAGCTGTGATTAAACCAGTCCACCCACTGAGAATAGCTATAAAAGAATCACAAATTTAAAAAAAAGAATGCTTGCAGGCATCAGACAGAAACCAAGGCAGCCAGGACTTAGGAGGAAAAGATCTTAGGGTGCATACACACACACACACACATACACACACACACACATGCATGCATGCACACACACACACACACACACACACACACACACACACACACTCTGGTGTGAGCCAGGTGTTTTTCACTGCTTTTATCCATTGGGAATTTGCTGTTTCATGGTATGAGTGTTAAAGGGCAGAAATGTTTAGGCAGGCTTTTTATCATCAGTCTCATGGGGCTGGGAAGAAAAACATGGAATTTGGGTTTACCAATGCAGTCGGGACTCAAGGACTCAAGACTTCAGGGTACTTACTATAGAGAAGTGGTAGTGCTAGTCGTCAAGAACCTGCTTGCCAGTGAAGATAGATGTAAGAAACTGGCATTTGATCCCTGGGTGGAGAGGATCCCCTAGAGTAGGAAATGGCAACCCACTCCAGTAGTCTTGCCTGGAGAATCCCATGGACAGAGGAGCCTGGTGGGCTGCAGTCCATAGGGTCGCAGAGTCGGATGTGACTGAAGCCACTTAGCACGAGCACAATAGAGAAGTGAGCCTGAGATTTATACCAACGCTTTTTCTTTAAACTTTGGTGTATCTTAAGTGGGAGGGAGCAACAGACTAAAATAGACACAATCCAGATTCACAGGCTAAGAAGTTAAGCAGTGTCATAAAGGTTGGGAAATAAAATTTGGAATTTGGGTCTGTTAAGGAGAATGGATAATTATAAACATCCTGGACTTTCAGCTCATATACCTAAAGAGATATCCTTGAAGATAAAAGAAATATCAAACACAGACAAACCCACAGAAAGCCTGAAATCTAGTCCTAAATTATCGCAATCCTAGATTATATCAAGGTGAAATTCCTCTACTTTAATGGTGGACTAGTGGAAAACTATAGCTTCTCTGGAGGAAAATGGCACATCTACAATACTCACATTGTAAAAATGTACAATTTCAGGTATCCAATAACAGATTGTCAGCTACTAGCAAAGCATGTTAGGACATAAGAACAAATTAACAAAACCAAAGGGGGGAAAAAATCCGAGAGATAAAATGGTTTCACAAATGATCTAGATACAATATTTCTTAGATGAAAATTACAAAAGCTTGAGCATAAGTATGTTGAAGAAAATACATAATGAGATAATAGAATTTAGGGAATTGCAGTATATATATATTTAAAAATTCAAACAAAAATTACAGGGCTGAAAATATAGTAATTGAATTCAATGTATGAGATTAGATTGACAGTGAAAATTAGAAATTATTTCAAACAATAATAACAATACAGCATATCAAAAGTGTGGGATACAGCTAAAATAAGCTTCATATATATTAAGAAAGAAGAAATTATGCTATAATTATGCATCTCACAAAGTTAAGAGAGAAAGCATGACAGTGAGACAAAGAGCAATTAAACTCATCAAATACAGAAGGGAGAGAATAATTAGGATGAAAGACAAAAGTCAGTAAAATAGAAAACAAATGCAAAATAAGGGAAAAGCAACACAGCTAAAAATTCCTTGAAAAGACTGTAAAATTAACAAGCTACTCACAAGGCTAACTAAAAATAAAAAGGACAAACATGGTATAAAGTCAACAAAACGTACCAGTAAACTAGTTCTGGATGTCCTTACCAAAAAAAAAAAAAAAACACAAAAAAAGATTAAAGTATATATATAAAATTTAAGAGCAACCTAAAAAATTTAAAACGAGACTTAAATTTTCTGAATTCTCAAAGTGGAAAAAAGATGAATGAAAATTTGATCAATTTTAAAAAATGGAAAGGAAAGGAAAGCAACATGAGAGTACAGTAAATACAAAATTATGGTAAATATAAATCAGTGATTTTTTTTCATGATATAAATTAAATTTAAAAAAAAAAAAAAAACAGGTTATCCGATTGGATTTTAAATGTGATTCCAATAAGGAAGGGGCTTCCCAAGTGGCACTAGTGGTGAAGAATCTGTCTGCCAAAGCAGGAGACGCAAGAGACATGGTTGATCCCTGAGTCAGGAAGATCCTCTGTAGTAGGAAATGGCAAACCACTGCAGTTTTCTTGCCTAGAGAACCCCATGGACAGAGGAGCCAGGTGGGCTACAGTCTTTGGGCCCCAAAGAGTCTGACATGACTGAGGGACTGAGTACACCATTAAAGAGAAAATAATATATAAAAGCTGAAAATAAACTAATAGGAAAAAATGTAAACACAAAAAAGAATAGTGATATCATTACCTATATAGAGATTGCCAACAATACATTTTGACAATGTGAAAATGTGTGAAGCAACACACTGTAAATATACAGAAGAAACAGACAAATTCAAAATCATTATGAGAGATTTCAATTAATCTCTTCAGAGATTTAAATTGAAACAAATGACGTAAAAATTAAGGGTAAAATAGTTTAAGTAACTCAAATAAAATAATTTTAGTAACTCAAACCTTCCATTTTAATTGCATTATTTTAAAATCTAACAGAGTCTTTGCATAAATTAGTCATGAAATTAAATGAAATAGGAAACTTACAGGCTACATTCTTTCCCCTCAAAAACCAATCAAATCAGAATTAAAATTTAAAATTAAATAAGTGTTTGTTTTTATTTGGAAACTGAATAGCACCTCTGTAAGTAACTTGCATTAAAAAGGAGATGACAAACTATTTAGAAATGAACATTCATGAGAAACAGTACCAGTGAAACCTGATGGGTACAACCTAAGTAACTGAAGGAAAATTTAAATTTAAAATGGCAATGTTAGGAATCAGGCAAGTCTCAGAATTAACCACAAAACTAGTCAAAGTAAAAAGAAAAAAAAAGTCAAACTCAGTAGATGTAGAAGAAAGGAAATACCTGAGACCTGAGATAAAAGAAGAAATGAATAAGACAAAAACAACTAGTAAAGGCAGCAGACATAACTAATAGAACCAAGTCACATTTGGTAGTATGTGATCACAAAAAGGAGATAAGACTAATTGACAGAAATTATAAAGAAGATACAAATAGATGCACATTACATTTTCAGATTATATGAGCAAATTATGTATAACTTAATGTTACTAAATATACACATCTAGAAAAAAATGCATTATTGTCCAGGAAATAGATATGAGAAGTCACGGGGAAAGACTAGAAAACCATGAGGGAAAAAATTAGAGAGCTAGTATATGATGGACAAAAGGATGGTGACCCAACACAGGAGAGTCAGCGTTGCTTGTACTATACCATTGAGTGAGGGGACTATAAGGAAAATGCCCACCCCACCTCCCCCATTCCGTTTCACCTCTCATTTGATGACATATTTACATCAGCATTTCTTTGGTGCTTTTGCTCTTGTAATAGATAAGGCCCAAGACCTTGGAAAGTTTATAATCCTTTTCAGAATTAGAAATCCAAGTACTCATAAAATATACTGGCAGAAATGATTTTTCTCAGGTTCACTACCCTCTCAAGCTTCCTTTGTGCCTCAATGTAGTTTGAAACAAAGAGCATGACAAAGAGCTTCCCTCTCTGGAGTGCTGAAAAGGGTCCAGTGGCAAGGCAGGAACTCTACTCACCCCTTTATTTGTGCACTGTCTCTGGGGAGCTTGAATATTCATTAGCAGCGGCCCCTTTCCTAAGGTTAGTCCTAAGATACGATGAGTTGGGGAGGATACCAATGTCACTCTGTCTGAAAGCATGACAGATCCACATCCGCTCAGCCTCAATGACTCATAATCCTCTGTGCTCAAGACCCTAAAAATGGCATCTTCCATAACAGGGACCATGACTTCTCTGGTCCAGCAATACTTTTTACCTCCCCTTGTCATATACCTGCCTAGATCCTGGTAGTTCTGGACTCATCACATCACCATTTCTGAGATAATCTATATAGGGATGTCTTTGGGTGTAAGGAAATCTTATTCCCAGGATTAAGTGCTTCTAGAAGATACAGATGAAGGTCATAAAAGCCAAGTTTCTATAGATGAAAAGCCTGAGACTTAAATTGCTTTACTTTGTACAACCATCCCTTACCATGTCTGATACAGATACTAGGGTCTTCCTGGATTCCATCCATGGCTGAAGCTTTAAAACTTTACTCATACAAATAACAATTTTCCATATAGGCATGTCCAGAGAAGGCAATGGCAACCCACTCCAATACTCTTGCCTGGAAAATCCCATGGATTGTCCCATGCCTGGTAGGCTGCAGTCCATGGGGTCTCACAGAGTCAGAGATGACTGAAGCAACTTAGCAGCAGCAGCAGCAGTGTAAGAGCATATAGGTCATCATGCCTAGCCATGGTAATGCCATGCGGCCAGTATCAGTCCAGTGATCTGCCACTGTGTGGGCTAATCACACACATTAGCACCAAGTACCTTACCCTGGAAACCCAGTTCTCTGTGGTAAAGACAGCTTTCAGGAAAAGACAGAATTATTTCAAATAGGTTCAAAACAACACTGAAACAGCCAGCAATCACAGTCTAAAGAAGATGTGGGTGTGAAAGGTGGAGCATGCTTTCAACAGATCACAGCTACAAGTCCTTTTCTAACAGATATGAACTATGTGATGTGAAAGAGAGCTTGATTGTTTCTCCCATCCCACCCAAAGCTGAAAAAGCCTCATCAAACTTTAGCAAAGGGCTATTGTGAATGAAGTATCCAGCAGTGCTTTAAGATTATCATGGCCAAGGAGACTTCCCTGGTGGTCTAGTTGTTAAGACTCCATGCTCCCAATGCAGGGGACTCAGGTTTGATCAATAGTTGGGGAACTATGATCCCACATTCCTTAAAGTGCAGCCAAAAATGAATAAATAAATTAAAACAAAAAAGACTATCATGGCCAGGCACCTGAGGAGGCTAAACACAGAGTGATGGAGAGGAACCTCTGTACAATCTTCCATGAGGAAACTAACCCAAGGTCCCTCCCACACAGTTTGATCCAAGCCCCAGAGCTGTTCCTGACACCCACACTATCATCTTAGTAATACTGCCAATAAGTTCTCAGAACAAGAGACTTATGAAGCACAGGGTAGAATGAAGAAACTTTAACGTATATTCTAGAGCCAAGAATCAATCAGAAATATTTAGAACCTAAATCTCCTGGAATACTGAACACAGAGGTTATCTCAGATTTCTCTCTTTCCAAAAAGCCTAACACCATAATTGGCTTCAGTAACAAGCTGGAGGCAGATGACCCATTTCATCTCCAAACAGGTCAATCAGACCATTGCATGGGACTTGAATGGCCTGAGCCATTGATATATAACTGAGTCTTCTCTTGCTGGGGCCCTGCGATGTTTTATTGAGACTCCAAACACCAGATTCTTCCTACAATCATCAGTCCACTTCCAAAGCGATATTGCTCCAGCACTGAGTATTCTCCTAAACCATCAAGCAGAATATTCTGAATTTTCTTGAAACTTACTCAGCTCTTTGCCCTTCCTCCAAAATGAATCAGGGCAAAGGTTAACTGAATTCTGCCAAGACAATGCACTAGTCACAGTGAGGACCCTTTGTCAACAACACAAGAGATGACTTTATACACAGACATCACCAAATGGTCAATACTGAAATCAAAATTGATTACATTCTTTGTAGCCAAAGATGGAGAAGCTGTATACAGTCAGCAAAAACAAGACCTGGAGCTAACTGTAGTTCAGATCATCAGCTTCTCAAAGCAAAATTCAGGCTTAAACTAAAGAAAACCAGGAAAAACAATAGGCCACCCAGGTATGACTTAAATCAAATCCCATATGAATTCACAGTAGAGATAACGAATAGATTCAAGGGACTAGATTTAGTTAACAGTGTGTCTGAAGAACTATGGACAGAGGTCAGTAATATTGTACAGGCGAACAAAACCATGCCAAGAAAAGCAAGAAGGCAAAGTGGTTATCTGAGGAGGCTTTACAAATAGTGGAAAAAAGAAGAGAAGTGAAAAGCAAGGGAAAGAGGGAAAGGTACATCCAATTAAACACGGAGTTCCAGAAAAGGGCTTCCCAGGTAGCTTAGTTGGTAAAGAATCGGCCTGCTATGCAGGAGACCTGAGTTTGATCCCTGGGTCAGTAAGATCCCCTGAAGAAGGAAATGGCAATTCACTCCAGTACTCTTGCCTGGAAAATCCCATGCATAGAGGAGCCTGGTGGGCTGCAGTCCATGGGGTCTCAAAGAGTCGGGCATGACTGAGCGACTAACACTAACACTCCAAAAAGGAGACAAGATGCCCTTCCTCAGTGAACAATGCTTAATAATAGAAGAAAACAACAAATGGGAAAAGCTAGAGGTCTTGTAGCTCAGTCGGTAAAGAATCTGCCTGCAGTGCAGGAGCCCTGGGTTTGATCCCTGGGTTGGGAAGATCCCCTGGAGAAGGAAATGGCAACCCACTCCAGTATCCTTGCCTGGGAAATCTCATGGGCAGAGGAACATGGTGGACTGCAGACCATGGGGTCGCAAAGAGTTGGGCACGACTGAGCGACTAACACAAAGAAGTCTCTTTAGGAAAATTGGAAACATCAAGGGAGCATTCTGCCTAAAGATAGGAACAATAAAGGATAAAAATAGTAGAGACCTAGTAAACACTAAAGAGATCAAGAAGAGGTGGAAAGAATACATGGAAGAGCTGTATAAAAAAGAACTTGATTAACTGGATTACTAAGATGGTGTGGTTAGTCACCCAGAGCCAGACATTCTGGAGTGCAAAGTCAACTGGGCCCTAAGAAGCACTGCTATTAATAAAGATAGCAGATTGGTTCAAGATCAAGAAAGGATAACGACAGGGCTGACTGCTGTCACCCTGTTTGTTTAACTTATACGCTAAGCACATCATGAGAAATGCTGGGCTAGATAAGTTACAAACTGGAATCAAGATTGGTGGGAGAAACATCAACAACCTCAGATACACAGATGATACCACTCTAGGCGAAGAGGAACTAAACAGCCTCTTGTTGAGGGTGAAGAAAGAGAGTGAAAGAGCCAGCTTAAGACTAAATATTAAAAAAAAAAAATTAAGATCATGGCATCGGGCCCCATTACTGCATGGCAGATAGAAAGGGAAAAGGTGGAAGTAGTGACAGAGTTCCTCTTCTTCGGCTCTAAAATCACTGCAAATGGTGACCGCAGCCATGAAATCAGAAGGCAATTGCTTCTTGACAGGAAAGTGATGGCAGAATGTGTTGAAAAGCAGAGACATTACCCTGCCGACAAAGGTCTGTATAGTCAAGGCTATCATCTTCCCTGTGGTCACATATGGTAGTGAGAGCTGGACCATAAAAAAGGCAGAACACCAAAGAACTGATGCCTTTGAACTGTGGTGCTGGAGAAGACTCCTGAAAGTCCCATGGAAAGCAAGGAGATCAAACCAATCTATCTTAAAGGATATCAACCCTGAATATTCACTGGAAGGGCTGATGTTGAAGCTGAAGCTCCAGTATTTTGGTCATCTGATGTGAACAGACAACTCACTGGAAAAGTCCCTGATGCTGGGAAAGACCAAAGGCAGAAGGAGAAGAGGGCATCAGAGGATGAGATGGCTGGACGGCATCACTGATGCAATGAACATGAACCTGGGCAAACTCCAGGAGATGGGGAGGGACATGGAGGCCTGGCATGCTGCAGTCCATGGGGTCACAGAGTCGACACGACTGGGTGACTGAACAACAACAACAACACTTATAAAGCAGTTTTCGGGTGCTTGGTAAGTCCTATTCCATATAAACTCCTCTAAATCTCCAATCTCTTTTCCCTGCCTCCACCCTGTGGTCTTAACTGAAACTTCTCTCTTCCTAAAAGGATTATTTTCCCTGTTGTTGTTCTCTCTGCCATCATTCTCCCTTGTGCATTGGCTGTCCTGGTCCTGACCCACAGTCTTGCTCTCTATCCCAAGCAATATGGTTGTTTTGGATAAACTCAACATCTGTGTACATGATTGCTCTAGTTCCCTGACTTAGCAGGGATACTCATTTCCAGTGATGTCCTTTACTCCATCTCCACCACTCACTTTCATGATTATATACTGTTTTCATTTTTTTTTGTTATCAGTTCTGTAAAATACTTTTGGTTTAATATGCTATGTTTTAGTAAGAGATTATTTATGTTATCTTGTATTTTCCTCTAAGTCACTGCACATTCCACTTATAATAATGTTCACAGTCTTCAGGGATGTCAACATTGTTCCCCATGGGTGACAAATAGCTATTATACAGAAGGGGTGGGTATTTCTCACTTCTCATAATGCATATTTGGAGAAGGCAATGGCACCCCACTCCAGTACTCTTGCCTGGAAAATCCCATGGACGGAGGAGCCTGGTAGGCTGCAGTCCATGGGGTAATGAAGAGTCAGACACAACTGAGTGACTTCACTTTCACTTTTCACTTTCACGCATTGGAGAAGGAAATGGCAATCCATTCCAGTGTTCTTGCCTGGAGAATCCCAGGGACGGGGGAGCCTGGTGGGCTGCCATCTATGGGGTCGCACAGAGTTGGGCACAACTGGAGCGACTTAGCACCAGCAGCACCAGCAGCATAATGCATATCTCTATATGGAAATAGCTTTCCAAGCAGACCATTACAGTGCCAGGATTAATGTAAATGCATATAGGGATCTTATGAAATGAATGTGGTTATGACCGATTCCGGTTATTTTAAAATTGGGGTTGTTAACTTTGACCGTACTTCACTGTGATGGAATGTAGACTTTTCCAACTGTAAACATACAAGTATTAAAAAGTCTGACTCTATTTTTCTAAATAAAAAGTAAACCCAGCTATTATCAAAGTATGTGCCATTATAATAGCTGTCTTATACATTATAGTGTCAACATTTTTAATTAAATCCTCAATATTCAGATAAGACTTTTCATTTCTAGGTTTTTATGTTAATTACCAAAATCACAACAAAAATATTTACTACAGGTTTTATTGCAAAGGTTCTGCATCTAAATTATATGATAGGTTAAATAGGCTTTTAATGGATGGCATAAAGACAATCACCGTATATAATATTGAATGTATAAAATAATATCTCAAAGACTACAAATCAATTTATAAACAAAATTTGCGAACATAAACCATTCTTAAGTTGGAGGACCATCTGGATGCTATTATTAAAACTGTTTTCCTAGGAGTAGGCGTAGCGCATTATGTGGATAAATTATTCCACTGGTAAATCTGATAGATAGAGCTCCAAGTATGTTCAAATTATTGATGCTTCAGTCTTCAGAATAATGACACCCAAAAGGAGCCTTTAACTGCCATGAAGGAAATCGCATTGGGTATGCTTTCTTTTCATGTTATGGAGAAAATAGTCATGTACTTCTCTTTTCCTTTTATTAGTTTTACCAAGCAACTTAGGTGCAAAGTTATAAATAAAATAACTTTTTTAGGAGAAAGTTATGAGGAAAAATACCCAGACATCTTTAATTGTGAAAATGGATGTGGCAGGGATATCAAGTTGGGTGCCTTTTATTCTATTGTATGAAATTGTTTCTAGGGAGCTCCTGACTGACCAGTCTACTCTGATTAGAATTAGTGTGACCATTTGACTAATTTTCAACCAATATAATGTGAACCAAAATGAAAAATGTTAAAAAAAAAAGGTCTTGCATATGTATTACAAGAAATCAAGAAATATTTCTCTCTTTGCTGACTGGGCATTTGTTATAATGAGGATGGCAAACCTATAGGATAGAAGAAATGGGGGTTTCTGAGTCACTACATTGAGGTGAGCAGCCAGTCAACCAGAAGGTCTCAGACTATTGTGTGAGTGGGAAATGAAACTGTATACTCAGATCATATGTTTTGACCTATTTTTTTTTTTTTTACAGGTAGTAGATTTGTGTTGCACACAGGGTTCCTCAGCCCTCTGACAAACGCATGACGGCTGAGCAAGGTGAAAGATAATAGCGATGGGGAAAAAAAAAAAAAAAAACGAAGTTAAGATATCTTCAGATAGATTGCAACCATTGACCTCATTCACATCATTACCATGTTCTGACAAAGTGTCTAGTCTATCAAATATAATCCCCAGTGATTGAATTTGTTCATGGGTTCAGTGACCCCAGTCTTTGGTTAGGGAAAAGAAAGAACCAAGCTAGGTTTTCAAGGAAGAATTACATTTTCAAGGAAGAATCATTTCAGGCACTTTTTATAGGTTTCAGTACCTGAGGGACTTTACAGGAAAGGAAGCCTATATAACTCAGCACTTCTAAAAGGAAGCTGTGCTGTCAAATTAATAGTCTAAAATTCTGAAGTCAGCAACCTAGCACTTGTGCTTGACATACAGCTTTCTCTTTTGACCTCTTTCCCTCAGCTAGTTTATATCTGCCACTGCTTCTAACCAACTTCGTTGCCACTGAAAACAGCTATCTCCAACCTCTGAATACCTAAGGAGAAAAAAATTAAGCTACAGAATTATCACTGAGAAATCTCTCACACAGAGAAATCCTTCCAAAGTCTATTATTTCTTATTTATTTTCTTTTAGTATTTATCTTTGTTTCTATGTTTCTACTCCAAAGACTCTCAGATACTCTATCTTTTTCAGTTCATGAATTTCCATGGTCTTTTATATTACTGCCCTCACTTACTTACTCTGTCCTTCTCTATGATATGATTACACAGTTTTGCCCATTGTCATATGATTCCCAGAACCACTCTTTGGACAAGAACTTTCTTCTCCATCCCATCCTTGCCAAGATTCATCATATGGTATGTTTTAAACAATGAGTTGTCAACAGATACAATGTATACCTTGCCTAAGCAGAAGCATTAAGCATCATTGAATGATGAGTCCTTGCTCTTTCTCTTGGCCAAAAGAATGGTATCTTTCAGATGGAAACTGTCCATCAGCAATGCAACTATAATCTCAGATAACACAGGCAAGAAATAAAGCACTGTTGATTTTGCAAGCCACTGATTTTTATGTTACTTATTATAGCAGCATGTTAGTAAAAGCTGACTAATACATTATGGAGACTTTTATGCAATGGAAAGACCATTCCACAGAGTCAGAAAGCCAGTGCTAAATGCTTGACTTTGCCACCCCTAGATATAGTAACTCCAGGCCAATAAATTAACTTCTATGAGTCTCTTCCTCTATATGGAAAATAGGAAAAAAACATTTCCTGACCTGATCAAACGATAGGGTTGATTGTGAATAATGTATAAAAAAGTGTTTTGAAAGTAAAGTTGAGCGTTAATATTATTTAGTATTGATAGCTTCCCTCAAGTATTTCTGCCTCCAGCTCTTCTGTCAAATATAAGGGGTTTGGGAATATCTTGCTTACATGAAGTTTTGATACTGGGCAAGAAGAATGAGACAACACAACCAAACCAAAGAGGTAATTAGAGAAAACAATTCCGTCATCCAGTCAAGACTATGATCTGCCTAGAAACTCAGAAAACTCTAGACAAGTTGAGGGAAGTTAAACTTTTCTGCCACAGAGACTGGAGAAAATTTAAAAAAAATAAACAACTTAGTACTAGAAAGGAGAAAACTTTCAAAAAAACCTAAAATAAAAGTAAAGTATATTTTTACACTAGTGTTTATTGTGTACCAGACTCTATAAGCACTTTTCATGCCTTCTCATTTTATATGAATTCATACAACTCTTTAGGGGGGTACTATGTTTATTCCCATTATTCAGATAAAAAAATGAGGCACAGACATGTTAACCACTTTCCCAGCTTCAAAGGGCTAGTCAGTGGCACAGCTGGAATTCCAACCACCTTAATCTGGCTTCAAAGTCTGTGTATTTCCCATTACCCAGATTTGTGATTCCATGACACTAAAGAGGAAAGGGAGCAAATTTCCACAAATTTTGAAAAAAAAAAGTGGACTCAAGGGAAGACTATAAAAGAAAATGGATAATCATATAAAATAAATCTATCCATTCCTTGCCAAGAAAACTTGTAGCCATCAGTGTTTAAAATATGAAGGAAAGTAGAAAATTTTAGTTAAACTGTTTATTGTCATTCAAGGCAGCAATTTCTCAGAAGGAAAATACTCTATTCAAAATAAATTAATAATCAGATATTTTAGGCAAAAATTTATTTACAAAGTGTTCCTTAGAAATTACTTATAAAAAATTAAAATTTAGCATAACCTAGCAGCAGTGATTAAAAGGGGCTTCCCTGGTAGCTCAGCTGGTAAAGAATTTGCCTACAGTGCAGGAAACCCAAGTTCAATTCCGAGGTCGGGAAGATCCCCTAGGGAAGGGCATCACAACCCTCTCCAGTATTCTTGCCTGGACAATCCCCATGGATAGAGGAGTGTGGCAAGCTACAGTCCATGGGGCTGCAAAGATCTGGACATGACTGAGCGACTTAACGTAGCACAGCACAGTGACCAAAAATATGAACACAGAAATCACGGCACAATCATGATTGGTATTTATGAAGAAATGTTATATATAAGTTAAAGAATAATATATACTGAGACAGAACTGTATCTATCCTATGATCTCAAGACAAATGTTTATCTCTAAGGCCAAAGTTAGAAGAAAATAAACCCATTAACCCTGATTGTTCATCTGAGGAGGAATCATGATTGATATTTCTTTCTTTCTGGTTTTCTGGTCTACATTTAAAATTTGTTCTAAAGTGTGTCCAAATTGCTTTTATAAAGTAAAAAAAAAAAAAAAATAGGGTAACCTATATCTTCCTTTTACAGATGCATGTATGTGTGTATTTTATTCAAAATAAATCAACAACTAATGAAAGGACAGAAATGAGATGTTAGCGCCCTCTTACCATGGAGGCAGGAAGATGAAGTGAGCTAAGCAAAGCATGTTCACTCATTATACCTTATTAACCAAATTTAGAGAAATGTTAAGGGTTATGTGACCCTTTGAACATGACAAAGAATGAAACCAATTGCCATCAAAGAGAATTACTCTCATCTTTGATATAGGAATTACCTTAATGAACTATAAAATAATAGTATAAAACAAAATGTAAAAAATTATAAAACAGATTTTTAAAGCTGTAATTTTTTATTTAGGAATATAATAATTGAATAACTCTGCAAATTCCTTTGCTGTTAATTTTGTAATCCTTTTGACTGCTAGTTTGCATTTATCAATATATTTCTACAAGGTCACAAAAATGTCTTTATAACACATGTCTTACTTAAAAGGACTATGCATTATAAGCATTCAGCCCATTAATAAGCATGTGATCTATTTTCCGTGCTTATTTAAATTCACTGCAAGCTAGGCAATATGACCTCAGGAGTTCAGCAATGCCCACTATTGGATTAATTTTGCTATGCCAAAAGACATACAATTTGTTACCAATATTTTCATTTTATTTTAGGAAACTACAATTTTTTTCATGAGATTAATTTGTATTTTAAAATAGTAACTCATTTTTAGCAAAAATATTCAGTTGTTACATTTTATATAACAAATTGTATAAGTTTATATTATTTTAAATGAACACATGTTTTCTTTAGGATAGTATAAATATTAAGTGTTTGGCCATCAACAGTTAAAAATAATTTTTAGATAATTTCCAGGTTTATTAATCTAGTTTTAATAGCCCCATAAATTTCAGTCCTGTTGACAACATGTATTAAAATAATATTCTGATGTTGCATATTTAGAGTTTTGTTTCGAACTTGAGGACATATCATCTAAAATTAAATTCTCTTCACTTTCTATCCTTACTTCAAAGCCTGAAATTTTAGCTCTTGATAACTTTGTGCATGCTTCATACCTTACACTTCATCCATGTATTCATGGCCATCTTTTCTTGGGTATTTTTACTTCAAATATAGTATGCTTTAGAATTATTCTTCAGTTCAGTTCAGTTCAGAAGCTCAGCCGTGCCCAACTCTTTGTGACCCCATGAACTGCAGCACACCAGGCCTCCCTGAACATCACCAACTCCCGGAGTTTACCCAAACTCATGTCCATTGAGTCAATGATGTCAGCCAACCATCTCATCCTCTGTCGTCCCCTTCTCCTCCTGCCCTCAATCTCTCCCAGCATCAGCATCAGGGGCTTTTCAAATAAGTCAGCTCTTTGCATCAGGTGGCCAAAGTATTGGAGGTTGAGCTTCAACATCAGCCCTTCCAATGAACACCCAGGACTGATTTCCTTTAAGATGGACAGATTGGATCTCCTTGCAGTCCAAGGGACTCTCAAGAGTCTTCTCCAACATCACAGTTCAAAAGCATCAATTCTTTGGTGCTCAGTTTTCTTTAGAGTCCAACTCTCATATCCATACATGACTAATGGAAAAACGATATCCTTGACTAGACAGACCTTTGTTGACTAAGTAATGTCTCTGCTTTTTAATATGCTGTCTAGGTTGGTCATAACTTTCCTTCCAAGGAGTAAGTGTATTTTAATTTCATTGCTGCAATCACCATCTGCAGTGATTTTGGAGCCCAAGAAAATAAAGTTAGCTACTGTTTCCACTGTTTCCCCATCTATTTGCCATGAAGTGATGGGACCAGATGCCATGATCTTAGTTTTCTGAATGTTGAACTTTAAGCCAAGTTTTTCACTCTCCACTTTCACTTTCATCAAGAGGCTCTTTAGTTCTTCTTCACTTTCTGCCATAAGGGTGGTGTCATCTGCATATCTGAAAGTATTGATATTTCTCCCGGCAATCTTGATTCCAGCTTGTGCTTCTTCCAGCGCAGCGTTTCTCATGATGTACTCTGCATATAAGTTAAATAAGCAGGGTGACAGTATACAGCCTTGACATACTCCTTTTCCTATTTGGAACCAGTCTGTTGTTCCATGTGCAGTTCTAACTGTTGCTTGCTGACCTGCATACAGGTTTCTCTAGAGGTAGGTCAGGTGAACTGTTATTCCCATCTCTGGAATGGATTTATTTAATCCAAAATATTTATGGATTGTATCAGGATTCAGCCAGAGAAACAGAACCAACTCCTAAGAAACAGATAAATAGATGATAGCTAGATGGATAGCCTTTGATATTCTTGGTCCTTTACAATTCCATATCAATTTTCATACAAAATACCACATATACCTACATTTATACACAAATACACATATATACACTCTCCTACTGGGTTTTGGTTGGGATTACATTAATGTATAGATCAATTTGGGGATGTGATATCTTTATAAAATTGAGTCTTTCCAACCAGAAATGTATATATATTTCCATTTAGTTATATCCTCTTTAATATGTACCTGTATTATTTTGTGGGCTTCCCTAGTGGTCAGTGCAAGAGAGTTCCAGAAAAACATCTATTTCTGCTTTATTGACTATGCCAAAGCCTTTGAATGTGTGGATCACAATAAACTGTGGAAAATTCTTCAAGAGATGGCAATACCAGACCACCTGACCTGCCTTTTGAGATATCTGTATGCAGGCCAGGAAGCAACAGTTAGAACTGGACATGGAACAACATTTTGGTTCCAAATAGGAAAAGGAGTATATCAAGGCTGTATATTGTCACCCTGCTTATTTAACTTCTATGCAGAGTACATGATGAGAAACGCTGGACTGGAAGAAACACAAGCTGGAATCAAGATTGCTGGGAGAAATATCAATCACCTCAGATATGCAGATGACACCACCCTTATGGCAGAAAGTGAAGAGGAACTAAAAAGCCTCTTGATGAAAGTGAAAGAGGAGAGTGAAAAAGTTGGCTTACAGCACAATATTCAGAAAACGAAGATCATGGCATCCAGTCCCATCACTTCATGGGAAATAGATGGGGAAACAGTGGAAACAGTGTCAGACTTTATTTTTTTGGGGTTCCAAAATCACTGCAGATGGTGACTGCAGCCATGAAATTAAAAGATGCTTACTCTTTGGAAGGAAAGTTATGACCAACCTAGATAGTATATTCAAAAGCAGAGACATTATTTTGCAGACTAAGGTCCGTCTAGTCAGGCTATGGTTTTTCCAATAATCATGTATGGATGTGAGAGTTGGACTGTGAAGAAGGCTGAGCGCTGAAGAATTGATGCTTTTGAACTGTGGTGTTGGAGAAGACTCTTGAGAGTCCCTGGGACTGAAAGGAGATCCAACCTGTCCATTCTGAAGAGATCAACCCTGAGATTTCCTTGGAAGGAATGATGCTAAAGCTGAAGCTCCAGTACTTTGGCCACCTCATGCGAAGAGTTGACTCATTGGAAAAGACTCTGATGCTGGGAGGGATTGGGGGCAGGAGGAGAAGGGGACGACAGAGGATAAGATGGCTGGATGGTATCACTGACTCGATGGAAGTGAGTCTGAGTGAACTCCAGGAGTTGGTGATGGACAGGGAGGCCTGGCATGCTGCAATTTATGGGGTTGCAAAGAGTCGGACACAACTGAGTGACTGAACTGAACTGAACTAAACTAGTGGTCAGTGGTAAAGAATCCACCTGCCAAGCTGGAGATGTGCGTTTAATCCCTGGGTTAGGAAGATCCCCTGGAGAGGTTAATGACAACTCACTCCAGTATTCTTGCTTGAAAAATCCCATGGACAGAAGAGCCTGGCCATCTATAGTCCTTGGGGTCACAGAAGAGTTGGTATGACTTAGTGACTTGACAACAATATTATTTTGTAGCTTCAGTGTAGAGTTCATGTATTTGATTTGCCATATTTATTTCTAGGTATTTTATATTTATGTTATTACAAGTAGTTTATTTTCAAATTTTCATGTGTATTCATTGCTTCTATTAGAAATATAGTTAATTTTATATTTTGATCTTATGTACAGTAACTTTGTTAAATTTACTTATTAATTCTAATAGCATATTTGTAGTTTCTTTTGGAATACCTGATGTTATCTGCAAATGATGAGAATTTTTATTCATTCTAAAAGTTCCTGCCTTTTATTTGTCTTTCTTCTTCTTTTGCCCTGGATAGGAACATCGATAGAATAGTGGATAAAAGCAATAGTGGACACGTTATTTTCCCAAATTCAGAGAGATAATTTTCAGTAACTCAACATTCAGTATTTATTTTCTATCTTTTCTGAACTACTCATTATCAGATTAGGCTAGTTCTTTTCTATTTTTTAGTTTGATAATGTTTTTTAATATATGAGTGGATATTGACTATAATGAATTTCTGTTAATTTAAGAATTGGCTTTTTTTTTTTTTTTACTTTTTCCTCCTGTCTACACAGTAAATATTTTATCTATTCAAATCTTGCTTTCAATCTTTCCATGGAGTCCTGTAGTTTCCTTAAAATAAGTACTATGCTTTCTTGTTAGAATTATTCTTAGGATTTTATTTTAATAGGGTATTTTTTACTCATTATATTTTCTAATTGGTTATTGCTAGGATATAAGAAAGATACTGATTTTTTGCTATTCATAATGTATCTGGTTACTGTATTGTGCCCTAAAATTTCTTATTAATATAAGATGCATTTATTTGATGTCTTTTGATATTCTAGGGGTATGATGGGATGGTTGGGAAAATAAATATACTTTTTCTCTTGCTTGTCAAGAACAAAAACTCTTAATCCTGTCTAATATCTAATTGTGGGTGCTAAGTCACTTCAGTCATGTCCAACTCTTTGCCACCCTATGGACAGTAGCCTTCTGGGCTCCTCTGTTCATGGTATTTTCTAGGCAAGGATATTGGAGTAGGTTGCCATTTACTCCTTCAGGGGATCTTCCAGACCCAGGGATAGAACTGCGCTGGCACTGGCAGGCGGGTCCTTTACCACTAGTGCCACCTGGGAAGCCCCAGTGTGTAATTGCATTACCCTAAATTGTAAAAATTCTAAATAAAATTATTCCTTATTTTGGGGGGATTTTGTAAAGAATGCCTCTAGAATCTCATTATTATGAATAGTTCTAATTCTTTGTTTTAGACGCACATGCTTCATCATAAAATGGGAACATTTTTCTATTATTAGTTTTTACAAGTTTTAAGAAAAAAGAACAGATATTAAAAGTTTATGGATTCTACTTTTTCTAATCCATTGAGAAGATTGTAAGGCTTTTATTATTTTACCAACTAATTGGATATTCTGGTATATTTATTATCTTCTCATTTTGAAAGTATTTTAATGTTCTTTTGAATAATTGCTCTCTGTATTTTATTTACTTTTATGTATCTATATTCATAAGAATAGTACAGTACCTTTTAAAAAGCATGTACATTCTTAATATATTGCCTTATGATAACTAAGGCATCTTAAGAATTACTAAGTATTCTTCAAAAATAAAAATTATATTAAAGATAAAGAAATAAAAATGAAAACAGTGTTTAAGTACAGGAGAGAAACAATACGAAAGTATATTATATAACTAAATTGTGTTTTAGAATTTTAAAATAATACATTTTTCCTATTGTAAATTCCCATTGCATAGAAATGGTCACACACTTTTTACAGAAATAATGACGAGTAGTTTTGATACTTAATAAATGTCTTCCATTCACCATTCTCAAACATATTCATGTGAAATATGTTCCCGTGAAAAAACATTGTCATTTCGTACCCATACCAACTTTGGCAAATGATTTAATATCATCAAACTTCAATTTCCTCATCTATAAAACTGTTACACAATGCCATTTCTAATTGCCACACTAGATAACCATGAAAACAAAATGAGATAATGCATGTGAAATTGCTTCGTAAACCATACAGACCATAAAGTGTTGTAGGACATTTTAGATATGTGGGGTTGACCATAAAATTTCAGTATCTGCCTCTGTCACTTGCCTACAATCAAAGAGAGACAACTGATGCAAATCAAGCTAACATGCCGAATAACCAGAGAAAGGACAATGTATCATTTACATAATGCTGGAGATTTATCAGACTAATTATTCTTCTCTCTATTCCACAATTCTTGCTGATATCACCATTAGTGGTCTATGCAATTCCATGGACTTTTGATTTCTATTTACTTATTTAGCTGGGCCTGGTCTTTGCTATGACACACTGGATCTTTTAGTTGCTAGCGTGATTAATCTTCCGTCGCAGCATGTGGCATCTTTAGTTGCAGCACATGCATGCAAATTCTTAGTTGCAACATGTGGGATTTACTTCCCTAACTAGGGATCGAACCCAGACCTCTTGTACTGGGAGCCTGGAGTCTTACCCATTGGACCAGGGAAGTTTCTGAGGAAACTGAAGGAAGTTCCTTTCAATTTCTTGCATTATAGAATGCAAAAATCATGCAGTAATCATCTCTATAAAGAAAGCTGACTGCCAAAGAATTGATGCTTTTGAACTATGGTGTTGGAGAAGACTCTTGAGGGTCCCTTGGACTGCAAGGAGATCCAACCAGTCCATCCTAAAGGAGATCAGTCCTGAATATTCATTGGAGGGACTGATGCTGAAGATGAAATTCCAATACTTTGGCCACCTGATGTGAAGAACTGACTCATTGGAAAATACCCTGAAGCTGGGAAAGATTGAAGGCAGGAGGAGAAGGGGACAAACAGAGGATGAGATGGTTGGATGGCATCACTGACTCAATGGACATGAGTTTGAGTAAACTTCAGGAGCTGGCGATGGAAAGGGAGGCCTGGCATGCTGCAGTCCATGAGGTTGCAAAAAGTTGGATGTGACTGAAGTGAACTGAACTGAACTGGATCATGTCCTGCATCTCATTTGTTTTAACAATAACTGCATACCTGCCAAAGCCTCAGCTTCCAGTATTCTAAGCTCTGTCTGATAAGTGTACTCTTTCAAGCCTATTCCTTTATAGTACCAGTGTCAATAATTTTTCAACCTTACAATTTCCTTCAAAACACTATTCTTAAGTCCTCTCATTTTCCTCTGTTCCTTTCTTCTCTGTCTTAGATTTCACTGTCTATCATTAAGAGAATTGCTGTGAAAATACCCTCTACTTCTCTGTTCATCTTTCCTTTCATTGCTTATATCTAGAAAATTTAATTCCAACTCAGTTTAAATATAAATCATTGCTACCTCTATGTCTGTAATGATGGAAAAGTTCACATTGAGCTTGTTGTAATTTAGCCTCATTTTAAGTTGTTAATAGTAAGCCTGAACTGGGCTTCAGTTAGCCTTCAATTCTATTAGATTGCCCCCCTCAATTCACTATCTAATTCTTCAAGAACATGACTAGTTCACATCTCTTTCCTCAAAACTGAAATATGTACCCTTCTCCTGACTTTCATCTGATAACTAGTTTTTATTTTACTGAGAAACAGAAAAGACAATTAGAGAACTTCCACTTCTGCATCACTTGCAATAGCCTACTGGCTTCTATAAAAACCATTTCTGCCTTTTCTCTAGTTACTATTTAAGGCCAGCTCACCGTTGTGCACAAGATTCCACTTATTTCTCCTCTTTCAGCCTTTCTGATGATTTTCCCCTACTTGTCTACATTATCAATTTCCCCATTTCTAATGGATTATTCTCATCATAATAGAAACAGTCTATCATACCCCATTTTATGACACTCCTTCTGTGATTTCCTCATTTCCACACATTAAAAGATGGTTATTTTTGTCATTCTGCAGTACAGTTCAGTGAAATTGTGCTCTCCATTTGCTGAATCCTTTTGCCTTCTTCTCAATCTCTCCTGAATCCACTCCAGTCAGGCTCTGTGAAGATTGTTTTTGCAAGTTCACCTCCATGTGTCAAATCCAAATGACTGTTTCTCTCTTTTCTCTTTATTTGTCTCTCAGCAACATTTGACACATTTGATCAATCCAGTCAGTTTCAGCTGCCATCCTAGGACAATTTGGAATGTTCTATTTTCCACATTCCAGAGTGAAATGCAGACCTCTAACTAAAGAGAAATTGTAAAGGAGATGTTCAGAAATTGTATACATTTAGCTGACCACCTATCCTCACTCTTAAAAGAAGTTTAAAGAAGCCCAGGGATGGACCAGAGGCTGGACAGACAACTTTCTTGGAGAATTTTCTTCTTCTGTACCTTTCTGCTTCTTAGTCTGCTAGGAGAGGGTTCTTTCCCCTCCTGTAAGACTAGTGTAAGAAACAGCATAGAATTCTTTTGTTTCCCTCCCAGTTTGAGAGACATAGAAGAGTTGTGCCTGACTGACACCCAAAGGGCAGACAGCTGACTGAATTGGCCTTTGACACCAGAGAAAAGACCCTGATGCTGGGAAAGATTGAAGGCATGAGAAGGGAACGGCAGAGGATGAGATGGTTGGATGGCATCACCGACTCGATGGACATGAGTTTGAGCAAGCTCTGGGAGTTGGTGATGGACAGGGAGGCCTGGCATGCTGCAGTTCATGGGGTCGCAGAGTCGGACATGACTGAGCGACTGAACTGACTGACCAGAGAAAATACTTCAACTAAAGAAGTTATTAATTGCCACCAGAAAAAGTGAAGAACACATATTTTTTGTGAACAAGTTGTGGACAAAGAGAGAAAGATAGGAGAGAGAAGGCAAGTTCTAGAATCTCTTTCAAGGTATTTTATCCTAAAAGGAAAAGGGATGAAGTGAGATTCTAAGAGAATGTCTCCACAGGACACCTACCAAAGACACTTCCAAAGACACCTACCAAGTTATGGTAGTTATGGTAGTTGGCTAAAGAGTTATCTTTCACAGCACAAAGTCAGGCTGAGATGCTTCCAGTGATGGGAAACTCTCAAAATCCAACCTAAATGCTCAATGAGAAATGGGTCAGCTCACAGAGCCAGTACAGCAGCTCATACCAGTACCAGCCAGGTAAGACCTCCTGCCCACTCACCTGTCCTCCCTTCCATCCAATACATTTAGGACCTATGAAGTATCAGCAACCAAACAAACAAACAAAAACCAAACAACCTGATTCAAAAAAGGGAGAAAAGACTTGAATGAAGTTTTCTGAAGAAGATATGCAAACGATCAATAAGCACATGAAGAGATGCTTACCATCACTAATCATCAGGGAAATGTTAAAACCAGAATGAGACGCCACTTCCTACCCATTGGAATGGCTACCATCAGAAAAACAGAAAACAACATGTTAGTAAGGATGTAGAGAAATTGTACACTGTTGGTTGGAACTGTAAAATGGTACAGTTGATGTGGAAAGCAGTATAGGTGTTCCTCAAAAGTTAAAAATTAGAATTATCATATGATCCTGGTGGTTCAGATGGTAAAGAGTCTACCTGTAATGCAGGAGACTTGGATTCAATCCCTGGGTCAGGAAGGTTCCCTGGAGAAGGGAATGGCAACCCATTACAGTAGTCTTGCCAGGAGCATTCCATGGACAGAGGAGCCTGGTGAGCTACAGTCCATGGGGTCGCATAGAGTCAGACATGACTGAGCGACTAACACTTTCACTTTATGATTGACAAGTTGCACTTCTGGGTATATACCCCAAAGAATTGAAAGCAAATCTCAAAGTGCCATGTACTTTGCCAAACATTCATGTAAATAGCAGCCTTATTCATATTAGCTGAAATATGGAAGCAGCCCATGTGCCCATTAATGGATGAACGGATAGGCAAAATGTGGTATATCCAAACAATGGAATATTATTTATAAAAAGGGGATTCTGACATAAGCTGCAACATTAACAAAAGTTAGGACATTATACTAAATGAAATCAGCCAGTTAAAATATATAAATATTATGCTTCCTCTTATATGAAATACTTGGAGTAGTCAAAATCATAGTGACAGAAAATACAGTTTTGATTTTGGGGGACTGGTGGGGAGAGGGTGGAAAGGGGAGTTATTGTTTAATGGGAATAGAGTTATAGTTTAGCAAGGTGAAAAGAGTTCTGGTGATGAACAGAGGTGATGGTTGCACCATATGAATGTACTTATCACTGAACTATACTCTTAAAATGGTAAAGATGATAAATTTTACAATATGTGCATTTTATCACAATAAAAAACATTTTTAAAAAGTTAGAGGGGGGAAAACATGACTAAGGGCAGATATTTGTGAGATGGCAAGTGTGTGAGTTTAATTTCAGAATGTGTGTGTGTGTGGTCTCTCAGTGTGTCCAATTCTTTGCTATTCCATGGACCAGCATGGGACTAGCTAGCATGGACTAGCTAGCGTGGACTAGCATTCCATAGCCCTTCAGGCTCCTCTGTCCATAGAACGGTCTAGGCAAGAATACTAGAATGGGCTGCCATTCCCTTCTCCAGGGGATCTTCCCTACCCAGGAATGAATCTCAGTCTCCTGCATTGCAGACAGATTTTTAACCATCTGAGCTGCCAGGGATTTTTTTAAGATTTTTTTTTTTTAAACGTAGACCATTTCTAAAGTCTTTATTGAATTCTTTACAAGACTGCTGTTTTATGTTTTGTTTTGTTTTGTTTTTTTGGGCCACAAGGCATGTGAGATCTTAGCTCCCTCATCAGGGATCGAACCTGCACAGGAAGGCTAAGTCTTAACCACTGAACCACCAGGGAGCTACAGAATAGAGGAGTTTGGTAAATTCTATAAAAGTTTCATATAGAAATTAATCTCAGAACTTTGCTTTTCAGTTTTTTAAAAAAATTTTTGACAGGGGTTCACAGTAAGAAAACTGCTTACATTTGCTCCAGAATGTATAGTGTATACATATAACTGAAATTAAAATTTCATGAAAACAGAACTTACCATTAGCACCCACTAAACCCTTTTACATTCTATTCCTGCCGTGTCTTTCACCTTCCCTCCCTCCTTCCTTCCCTTCTCCTTCTCTCCTTCCCTCCGTAACTACCTCCTTGGGTTTCTCTTTCTCTGTCTCCTTCCCCATCTCTCTGTCTTTCTCTGTGTTCTGTGTCTCTTTCTCCTTTCTTTCTCTCAATGCTGATAATGACTCAATAAAGAGATTTTGTGATCCTCCGAAAGGACCACTGCTGCTGAGTCACTTCAGTTGTGTCTGAAGGACCACAACCAACCACTAATGCGACCCTATCCAAGAGCTGAAAAGCAAAATTTGGTCCAGAGCATGGATAACGACAGCTCATTATCTGTTTATCAAATTTTCATTTTTCCAAAACCCTTTCATCCATACATGAGCATCAGCCACCACAATTTCTGTCTCAGGTACTTTAGAGGAGTGTTCTGCCTCAGTGATAATTACCTTATCAGAAGGCCACAATTTATAAAACATTTAGTTACTTAGTGCTTATGACGTAAATGTCACAGTTCAAGTACTTGATGGAGAAAAATATTAAGTGAAGTGCACTTGTTTTGAAGATAATTTCATTTAGCATCTCCAGAGCAAGGCATAATTAAGTTACTCTGTCATACAAAATGATGGAGGCTTTAAATAAGTAACAGCTGATTACCCCTATGATGGAGCAACTGCAGGGCAGCCGTTGGCAAGAAAGCGTGCAAACTCCAACCCAAGCAGTATGCTAACAGACCTATATTAGGATTAAGGAAGTAACTGGAAAAGCAATCAAACAGGTCCCTGTAGCTCAGAACCTGAATTTCAATAGCATTAATTTGTAGCAATATTAGTCATAAGTACTTATCTATCATTTCAGTCAGTACTCAGTACACAAGATGGGTGTCTTGTGTCCACATACATTTAAGGCTGGTCATTGCAAGACAATAAGCACATTCATTAGAAAGTACCCTCATTTTTAACTGCAACTATTATTTAAAGACCATATTCAAACCAAACAAGAAATTAAATATAATCTGTTACTTTAATATTAACATTTTTAAAAATGTTTTGATAAACCTTATTCCAAACCAGTCTGTTCCATTTCTTTGAAAACTCTTACACGGATTTTTGTGAAACCAAATTTGCAATAGAGTCGGCCTTCATAAAATAAATGTGATTAAAAATATTAAATAATAACTTCCCTTTTTGGAAAGCTGAGTAAAGTTGAAGTTGTATAGATCTACTACTAATTTTTTTCGAAACTTATTATTGTCATTTGACCTGTATGTCCACAAGGAGAAAAAATGAATTTGATTTATGTACTTGTTTCATCAGAATTCAAGTCCTGTTGTTGACCTCTTTGACTTGAAATCACTGCGAAAGCAGTTGCCAGATTAACGCTCCTAGTTAGTATTTTTACTATATCACTTATTAAATAAGAATTTACAGTACTCTGATTTATTAAGCAGGCAAATGTAAATAAACAAGCATTTCTAAGTGACAACCATGCATTAATTAGGCCCAAGTTCTCTAGCCTCAAGAAGCTAATTAGTCATGAGAGAAAACAGATACAGAAACAAGAAATATCAAAATACTATGCTAAATGCTAATGTTGAGACATAGGGGCATTAAGAATTAGTATAAGACCCAGACTGGGAGTTCAGTTACAGTTTCCTGAGAGAGATGTGTCCTATCTAGGTCTTGATAGAAAAGTCAGATATAGATATGGGGGGGGGGAAATATATATAAGTTCATAATATATATATATGAACTTTCATATGTATATATGAAGGGTTTCCAGACAGGGGAACAGCAGGAGCAAAGACATGAGCATGTAACACAGCATGACAAGGTGTGTTTGATCCCCACCAGTAAATGACAATATGTAAAATGGTGAGTGGTGCCTGGGGAAAGAAAGCTAAAGAATCTGCATAGAGGTCCACATATGAAATGTTAAAAAACTTAGTCTTTAGGGGAATTTAAAAAGGAATTAGAGCTTTCTGCTGGCTGGGAGTAAAGGCTGGCAGTGAGGGAGACAAAACTGAAGACTTAAAAAACTTCCACGATTACCCTTCTGCTAAAGTAGCAGGTTTCACCCTTTTTGGTCTTAAGACCTCCTACAAATTTTACAGATTACTGAGGATACCTAAGTGCTTTTGTGTAAATGGGTTATATCTATTACTGTTTATAATATTTGAAATTAAAATAGAAATTTAAAAATATCTATTAATTCTCTTTAAACAATGATTTAACAAGATTTAGCTCAGTATGCTTGCTTTAAAAGTAACACATTTTAAAAACATTTATTCATTTTAGATTTTTAAAAAATATAATAAATATTGAAAATTGAAGCAGTAACTATTTTATTTTGGCAAGTATCTTTAATGCTTGGTTTAATACAAGACAACTGGATTCTTCTATATTCAATTTATGGTCATATGTTGTGTTGGTAAAAGTGTTTAAAGAAAACCTAGCCTCATGCACATAATATAGTTGCAAAATGAGGAGTATTTTAATAACCTTTTCCGATAATTATAGATATTTTTCTTAGAGACTACCCTATTAGTTTGCTACAATAGTTTCTTAAAGATTAGTGGTGATCCAGAAACCAAAGAAATATCAGTGAACTTTCATATACTACTACATTAAAATCCATTGGTGTATTTTGCATTTTGAATGAATTTTTCTTCCATGCATGGTCTTGTAACATCAAGTATTTATTGCATGGTAAATAGCAGTTCACTAAGCTATATAAGCCTTTGACACTGACACTTTTCATTATAAAATATTAATGTTAAAATTTATATTTCTTAATATCAGCATTAGTCTCATCAGATAAGTCTTTAAGAATTTAAATTCTGGGAATTCTCTGACAGTCCAGTGGTTAGGACTCTGCACTCTCAATATTAAGGGCTTGGTGCAATCCCTGGTCTGGAAACTAAGATCCTACCAGCCACGTGGTGAAGCCAAAAAAAAAAAAAAAAAAGGCACATCTTTCAAGTTCACATTGATAGCATAAGTTTTCCAAATTCTACTTTTTTGCTTGAAAGCTAAAACATCACAGGCAACAAATACTGTCAGTTGTTTTCCTTGAAGTGACAAGCTTATTCTATTCATTTCAAGGAAATACCTGCCATATCCTTAAGTTTGAATAACCATAATTTATCTGTCAGTCAGTCCTTGAAGGAAAAATGGCACTCCATAAGAAAAGCAGCTAGTTCAGCTTGCAACTCAATCTCATAAGAGTTTTTCTTGAGACAGTCATACTTGGGAAACTATCAGAAGTGCTCTCTTTTCATCTTGTAGAAGCCTAGCAAATTAAGATTTAATAAAATTAATCATTCTGACTGATGAATTAATCATTCATCAATAGCACTCAACTACAACTGTTTTTTTCCTTTGCTTTTCCTAAATATAAGTGCATGGTGGTGAAGAATACAATGGCCAATAACACAGTTTTGGTGTGGGTGTTTTAGTATATGTGCTGCCAAAGCAAGCACAGGTGTTGGTGTCTTGATTCAGGCCAAGATGCCAACCGTTATAGCAAGCCCTTCTATATCATATAAATATCAATCCAAAATTTTAAAAAGTGATATCTTAGTATTATTATGAAAGTTTTTATATCACAGACACCTAAAATGTTTTAAGTGAAGTGAAGTCGCTCAGTCGTGTCCAACTCTTTGCGACCCCATAGACTGTAGCCTACTAGGCTCCTCCCTCCATGGGATTCTCCAAGCAAGAGTATTGGAGTGGGTTGCCATTTTCCTTCTCCAGGGGATCTTCCCAACCCAGGGATCAAACTTGGGTCTCCCGCATTCCAGGAGGATGTTTTAACCTCTAAGTAGGGGATCCCCAAATGTCTTCAGGCAATGTTTGGAAAAAATGCCATGCTAAAGCCTCATGTCCAGACTCTTATGGCTATGATCCAGTTTAATATTGAATTAAATAATTTATTACTTTTGAAAGACAACTCTTTTCCTCACCTCCTAATTTCATGTATTTTTCTAGTCTTCATCATATATAAACGTTTTCTTTCAAGAGCTAGCCCAATTTATTTCCATTTCTATTGTACTGGATTAGGCACAGGATTGTATGCTGTGATGATTAATTTTATGTCAACTTTATTGTGCTAAAAGATGCCCAGATCATTGTTAGGACATTATTTCTGGGTGTCTGGGGGGAGGTGTATATAGAGTAGATTAATATTTGGGTTAATAGACTCATGAATAAAGAAACTCACCCTCACCATGCTGGTTACCATTATCCAATCTATTGAGGGGCTGATCAGAACAAAAAAGGCAGAGGAAGGAGGAATTTGCTCATGGTTTGAGCTGGGACTTCCATCTTCTCCTGCTTTTGGACATCAATGATTCTAGTTCTTGGGCCTTCTGATTGAAATGAAGACTTCTACTATTCCCCCCCTCTTCCCGACCCCAATCCCCATTCTCTGGCTGTTTGGACTAGGCCTTCAGACTAAATTATACAACTGGTATCCTTGGCTCTTCAGCTGGTAGATGGCAGGTTATGGGATTTCTCTGCCTCCATGATCAGATTGGGCAATACCTATAATAAATCCCTCCTATCCATCTATCATCTATCACCTATTGGTTTTATTTCCCTGGATAACCCTATTGATTTTATTTCATTAGATAACCCTGACTATCACATAAATGGATCATTCACCTAGAGCCAGACATCCTGGAATGTGAAGTCAGGTGGAACTTAGGAAGCATCACTATGAACAAAGCTAGTGGAGGTGCTAGAATTCCAGTTGAACTATTTCAAATCCTAAAAGATGATTCTGTGAAAGTGCTGAACTCAATACGCCAGCAAATTTGGAAAACTCAGCAGTGGCCACAGGACTAGAAAAGGTCAGTTTTCATTCCAATCCCAAAGAAAGGCAATGCCAAAGAATCCTCAAACTACTGCACAATTGCACTCATCTCACACGCTAGCAGGTAATGCTCAAAATTCATCAAGCCAGTCTTCAGCAATACGTGAACCGTGAACTTCCAGATGTTCAAGCTGGTTTTAAAGAAAAGTCAGAGGAACCAGAGATCAAATTGCCAACATCTGCTGGATCATGGAAAAAGCAAGAGAGAGTGGGTTGCCATTTCCTTCTCCAATGCATGAAAGTGAAAAGTGAAAGTGAGGTTGTTAAGTCGTGCCCGACTCTTAGCGACCCCATGGACTGCAGCCTACCAGGCCCCTCCATCCATGGGATTTTCCAGGCAAGAGTACTGGAGTGGGATGCCATTGCCTTCTCCGAGAAAAACATCTATTTCTGCTTTATTGAGTATGCCAAAGCCTTTGACTGGGTGGATCACAACAAAATGTGGAAGATTCTGAAAGAGATGGGAATACCAGACCACCTGACCTGCCTCCTGAGAAATCTGTATGCAGGTCAGGAAGCAACAGTTAGAACTAAACATGGAACAACAGACTGGTTCCAAATTCAGAAACGAATATGTCAAGGCTGTATATTGTCACCCTGCTTATTTAACTTATATGCAGAATGCATCATGAGAAACGCTGGGCTGGATGTAGCACAAGCTAGAATCAGGATTGCCAGGAGAAATATCAATAACCTCAGATACACAGATGGCATCACCCTCGCGGCAGAAAGTGAAGAACTAAAGAGCCTCTTGATGAAAGTGAAAGAGGAGAGTGAAAAAGTTGGCTTAAACTCAACTTTCAGAAAACTAAGTTCATGCCACCTGGTCCCATCACTGTGTGGCAAATAGATGGGAAAACAGTGGAAACAGTGACAGACTATATTCTTTTGGCCTCCAAAATCACTGCAGATGGTGACTGCAGCCATGAAATTAAAAGATGCTTGCTCCTTGGAAGGAAAGTTATGAGCAACATAGACAGCATATTAAAAAGCAAAGACATTACTTTGCCAACAAATGTCCATCTAGTCAAAGCTATGGTTTTTTCAGTAGTCATGTTTGGATGTGAGTGTTGGACTATAAAGAAAGCTGAGTGTTGAAGAATGGATGCTTTTAAACTGCGGTGTTGGAGAAGACTCGAGAGTCCCTTGGACTGCAAGGAGATCCAGCCAGTCCATCATAAAGGAAATCATCCCTGAATATTCATTGGAAGGACTGATGCTGAAGCTGAAACCCCAATACTTTGGCCACCTGATGCAAAAGAACTGACTCATTTGAAAAGACCCTGATGCTAGGAAAGATTGAAGGCGGAAGGAGAAGGGGACAACAGAGGATGAGGTGGTTAGATGGCATTACCGACTCAATGGACATGAGTTTGAGTAAACTCCAGGAGTTGGTGACAGACAGGGAGGCCTGGTGTGCTACAGTCCATGGGGTCGCAAAGAGTTGGACACGACTGAGTGACTGAACTGAACTGAACACATAAATGTTATTTATAATTTTTCTTTGGGCATTAGAATTATCCCTCCAAAGTGACTGCTGTCTAATAGCTCTCCTAACTTGACTATAGTACTTTGTACAGAGTTGGACATATAATAACAATAATGCTAATAATATCTTGAAATTCATAAACCAGTCTTTTTAGAGTATGTCACAAACACACAAAAGCTTCTATATATGTAAATATTTTATATAGAAAACTTTAAAAATTATTTTAGTGACATATTTTTATGTAATCCATAATAATAAGGATATATTTAATATAGAATGTCAGTTTATAAAGTAATGTAAACCACATGCTGTACAAATATTATGATAATGTTGCCATGTTTAGTGGAAAGAAAACTGGACTAGAAGAAAGAAAATCTTCATTTAAGTGCCAACACAGTATGGACTTAGAAAACCATATGCACTCAGAGTAGCCACAAACCTTGAGTCCCAGTGTCTACAGCATATCTATAACAGTGAAATATTACAGAAATGCTCCCCCTTCTTGTGATATTTAGGTGAAAATTTTATGAGAAGGTGTTCTTTTGGTAAATAAGTTAGTATTTAAATGCAATTTATTGATGTAAGTATTACCCTAAGGTGGTGGTTTAGTCACTAAGTTGTATCCGACTCTTGTGACCCCACAGACTGTAGTCTGCAGGGTCCTTCTGTCCAAGGGATCTCCCAGGCAAGAATACTGGAATGGGTTGCCATTTTTTTCTTCAAGGGGCTCTTCCCAACCCAGAGATCCAGCCTAGGTGTCCTGCACTGCAAGTGGATTCTTTACCGACTGAGCCACCAAGCAAGTCCCTCAGACTTGCACACTGACTGCAAACCAGGATAAGTTACAAGATGACTAGATGGACAGCATAACCATTAGGAGGATTTAAAACCCATAAATGACACACCTTTGGGAATTAAATCCACAATACTCCACTTCGAGGATGACTTAAATATTAGTTAAGTTCAAGGTATGTACATATCTCACATGTAACCCATATAAAGCAGAGAAGCCTTATGGTTCAATATTAACAGCCTAACTTGGAAAGCCTTGAAGAAGAATAAGGCTCTGAAAAGATGATATACCTGTATATTTGTATCTACATCACAATGAAGAAAAATTTCCTAAAACTTTAGACTTCTCTTTTTCCCTTTATATTTTTTACCTTTATCTCCAACATCCCTCATCTCTCTGAATGGTACCGTTGCCAGCATGCTGTGCCCTAGTCAATTCTTTTTCCTCCTACCCAGATTCTCTAATGTGACCATGACCATCCTCTTCCCTTCAGCCAGGCCTCTTCTCTCATGCTGAGTACCAGACTCTTGAAAATGATAGCAGCATTCTGCAGAATAGACGCTTCCATCTTGTACATAAGACCCTAAAGCCTTAACAATGGAAAGCCAAGCCTCAGAGAACTTTTGCAATTACTTCTCACAGTACCTTTACCAAAAACGATATAAGCATGTGACATTTCTTAAAATGAAGTTGGAAAAATAAATCCTTACAGAATAGGAACTATGGCAGTGGACAAGTGTTCTGGCCCCCTCTATTAAGCAGATGGATAAATAGGGAAGGTAGTTTGTGTTTGCAGAGGTCCCAGTGGGAATGGAGCCCTCATGGACTCTAAACATACCCTTCTCTTCCTCTGCTTCCTTCCCAGTCCTGCTCACCATGCTCCCTCACTCCTACTTCCTGTTATTTCCTCCCAAGTGAACTGCCTGCACACAAGTCTCTCTCTCAGCCTTCTGCTTTCAGAGCATTCCATACACACAAGATTGTCTGTTTCTATACAAATCATCTGTTTCATGGAAAATACACTATATTTCTAAACTCTTCCCACAGATGATTCCCAATCTCGGAAAAAGGCTGGGAAGGATGGGAAGTCTCCATTATAAACATAAAGAAATAGTAATTCAGAGAGATCAAGTAATATGCCCAGGGTTGTATAGCTAATGTACAACAGATCCAAGATATGAGCCTGTCTTGGACCATTTAACTCTAATATTACACTATTTTTTCTATGCTGTGGCAATTTTGTCATTAATTGCAACCATGAATAACTCCTCTATTTAGTTTGTTTAACCTATATTTACCTTATCCATTTAAGGCTTCCCAGGTGACTCAGTGGTAAACAATCCACCTGCTGATGCAGGAGACATGGGTTCGATCCCTGGGTCAGGAAGATCCCCAGGAGAAGGAAATAGCAACCCAGTCCAGTATTCTTGCCTGGGGAATCCCATGGACAGAGGAGCCTGCCGTGCTGCAGTCCATGGGGTTGCAAAAGAATCAGACACAGCTTAGCGACTAAACATGACAGCTTTATCCATTGTGAAGTCTGAGGCTGTAAGTGTCTAACCAAATTGGCTTAATTTAACATTTCAAAAGTAAGCATTGCTCTACAAGCACTAGTACCATCTTATGAATTTCATGAAATTATATACTATTTGACAAAATCATAATTTCCCTCTCTATAAACTCTAGACAATTTTCTCAATGGAGCCAATCTTCTTGTTTTATTTTAATGAAACTTATTTCAGCACTATTACAAATGTTCAAAAACTAAGCAAATCCTAAAATAGTGCTTCTATTATCCTCATTTTATAGGCAAGAACAATGAAATGGATATTGTTTAAGTTTTCATAAATACATTATGTGCTTCTTCAAGGAGTTTCAGTTTAAGGACAGTATTACAGATATGGAGCGCTTGTATTTAATAAGTATGTAAATGTAAATATAAGAATTTAACTTTCACAGAATTTCATATTGTTAGAAGTTATGAGGCATCATAGAAATGACAGTGAACTAGAAATGAGGGGCATTTGGATTCTCCTTCTTATGTTTGTCCTATAGGGTCCATGAAACTTTAGTCGATATATTTTATTTATTCTTAGCAACAGGTACCTTTTTTGTAGAAATAAGATTAATAATAGGAAGGGCTATTGAAATAATAAGATAAAGGTTGAAAATAACATTGGAAATATAAGAAAATAATAAATCAGTCAATGTAGAAAGAGTCTTACTGTTTCCAGCCTAGCCTTCAATAAATTTCAGATTATTCAAATCATTCATACAGATTATATATGTTTCTGTAAAACCTGTTTCCTTGTTTGTCTTTTTGAATTGGCTTCTAAATAGGTAAGTTGATTTCAAAGAGGAATAATAAGAAAAACTATCTTCCCTTTTATTGCATAGTTTTAATTATGTAATTATACAATAATTGGGACTTCTCAGGTGGTGCTAACTGTAAAGAACCTGCCTTCTAATGCAGGAGACACAAAAGACCTGGCTTCAATCCCTGGGTCAGGAAGATCCCTTGGAGGAAAGCCTGGCAACCTACTCCAGTATTGTTGCCTTAGAGAATCCCATGGACAGAGTAGCCTGGTGGGCTGCATTCCATGGGGTTGCAAAGAGATGGACATGACTGAAGCTACTTAGCACTCATGCATGCACTGTGTCCTAAAGGTACAGAAACAAAGGTATTCCTTACTGAGTACTATGATCCCCTGGAGGAGGAAATGGCAACCTGCTCCAGTATTCTTGCCTGGAGAATCCCCATGGACAGAAGAGCCTGGCGGGCTAGAGTCCATGGGGTCACAAAGAGTCGGACATGACTGAAGCAACTGAGCACACACACATACAATAATTACATAATCCTCATTTATGGAGCACTTTTTACAGGCCAGGAAATGTGCTAAGAACCTTACATTCATTCTTATTTTAATTTAATACTAACTCAGCCAATGAGTCAGATCTTATTATTCACTTTTTAATCCTGAAGAAATCTGAGCTATACATGCATGACACGTGCCACTCAGAGACTCTTGCAGCCAGTCTCCATTCCAAGTTTCCTGTCTCCTGAAGCCTTCTTTATCAATATGGTTGGGTCTTAGCCAACATATATAGCAATATTTAACAAAATATTGAGATTTACTAATAATGAATTATCTACCTAATAATAGTTTAATTATGTGACAATCATTGATCTTAGAGATAAAGATGTAGATAAATTTACAGATAGGTATTCCTTATATACAATGGATTAATTCTATCAAGTGGAACTCTTTTCCTTGGCAAAGCTAAGATACAAGCTAGAATTCTGAGCAACTGTCACAATAGTAACACATGTAGAATCACAAATGAGTATTTTTAATGACAAACCCACTTGACTTCTGCTGAAATGCTTCTCAAAATTGATTTTTAAAAATCTGTGCTAGAATAAATGTGAAACATCAGAAGAGGCACCAGTACATATGGGGAGGGGAAGAGGGTGTTGAGAAAATATGGTAGTTTATTGATTTTGCTCGAGAAGGGTTTTGAGGGTTTGTTGTTGTTTCTGAATTTTTTTTTAAGAGAAGAGTGGATAAATATTTTTTTATCTAACGGAATTGTTCAACTAGGAAATCCCCTCTGCCTTTTTAAAAAAAGTTAATGATTTTAATATATTTAAGAAAGAAAATGGAGATTAGAAGGCATCTGACTGTAAGAAATCAGAGGCTATTTTTCTAAATACAACTGCATTTTGACTAACAGCAGGAGAGACAGGGAGCCCAGATCAGATCTGGAGCACAGACTGTCCGTCGCATGGTGGTGGCGCTGGAGTGGTGCTAGGGGAGGAGGGAGCACAGGCCAGCGGTCATAAGAGCAAAGGGCCACAGACTGCAGCTTCTCCCAGACAAGGAAGGGAACAGCACACTCCAAAGAGTCATGAGAATATACTAAGAGAGTAATGACCTTCTTTCTCTGAAGAACAGATTTTAGCAGAAGAGGAGTCTGAGCTGTGGAAATACAAATTCCTGTGGCAGCCTCCAAGTGAGAAGGAAATGAG
Source organism: Ovis aries (assembly GCF_016772045.2). Taxonomy (NCBI): domain Eukaryota; kingdom Metazoa; phylum Chordata; class Mammalia; order Artiodactyla; family Bovidae; genus Ovis; species Ovis aries. The sequence goes on from NC_056057.1 coordinate 92,394,312, forward strand.
CAGATGAGTGCAGCAGCGCTGTTTTATAGCTGTGCTGCTTTTGACGAAGGCAGCCTCACTGAGTGGAATATCCAAAGCCTTGCTCCATCAGTCACTAGTTCCTTGACAGTGACCGAGTCTCTAATCTCTCTCAGACTGCTTTCTCATTTTCCAAGTTGGAATGATAACGGCCACCTTAGAGTTTTCAACCGTCAACTCTACATGGCGCTCTCTCTAATCTATCTCTAGTCCAGACATCTCCCCTGTGGTTTACTCTGCAAGAGGGAGTGATTTATCTGATGGATACGATTAGGCAAAGGCACTAAGAAAGAATGCACAACTCAGCTACTTCCGGGCTCCCTTTTGGAATCCGCTGGGTGTAGGAGCCACATTCTTCTCTCTGCAACTGCTGTCATGAGGATCAGCTTCCCATGGCATGACTGGCAGGGGAAATCTCAGCTCTGCAGACCTGCTCACGCTGTCTTATAATGAGTCTCAAGAACCAGACTTGATGGCCACTGGGGAAGGCCAGGGTGTTAGGAAGCCAGAGTTCAGCTCTCAGATCCCAGCTGTATTTTCCAACCCAATTTACCAATAAGAACATAATCATGTTCTAACTTAGTTATAACTGCATTCATCTTGCAATTGGTTTAGAACTTAGAGAGAGGAGCATGTTTGTGATTCTCGTACACTCACAAGTCTTTCGATGGAAAGTTGACATCACCTTTTAAAGAAGCAATCTATCCATTAGCTCAAACAGATGGCCGTTCTGCTTAGTAATAGGAAACAAAACATCATTTCGAACAACTTAGAGAATATCTGCAAATCACATGCAGCTTAATTACCAATGTCATACACTTGATTGTAATAATTTTGGGGGGCACGTTTAATACACCACATAAAAACTAAAGTAATTGTATCCATAATTCACATTTTTACCTCTTTAAACAGACAAATACAGTCAGTAGCACAAGGAAGTAGCATAGCAATTGTTTGCAAACCCTAAGGAGGAAATGGCTGGGGAAGACAAGCAAACACATACTCTACATTGTTTTCCTTTATTTCAAAGAATGCACCCCTCCCACCACACACACCAAAAAAGAAAAAAGAAAGAAAGGAAACAAGTCAAGTCATCAAAAGAAGAATTTGAAAGCCACTGCCACTGGGTGGGCTTCTCTAGTGGCTCCGTGGTAAAGAATCTGCCTGCCCAAGCAGGAGATGCGAGTTCAATCCCTGCGCTGCAAAGATCCCCTGGAGAAGGAAATGACAGTGCATTTCCAGTATTATTGCCTGGGAAATCTCATGGACAGAGGAGCCTGTGAAGCTATAGTCCATGGGGCCTCAAAGAGTTGGATACAGCTTAGTGACTGAACAACAGTAACCAGCCAGTGATTAAAAATACAGAATTTCAAACTGCAGTTTTCTTGAAAACATGTTACTTCTCTGCTGACCTAGGTGTCCAAAATCACTAAATGCCATGATTGAGAATATATAAAACACAGTCTCTTTAATGAATACTGGGAAATACTACATGTTGAATAAAAATAAATGACTACTGGTGAAAAATGGATGTGAGAGTTGGACTGTGAAGGAAGCTGAGCACCAAAGAATGGATGCTTTTGAACTGTGGTGCTGGAGAAGACTCTTGAGAGTCCCTTGGACTGCAAGGAGATCCAACCAGTCCATTCTAAAGGAGATCAGTCCTGGGTGTTCTTTGGAAGGAATGATGCTAAAGCTGAAACTCCAGTACTTTGGCCACCTCATGCAAAGAGCTGACTCATTGGAAAAACTCTGATGCTGGGAGGGATTCGGGGCAGGAGGAGAAAGGGATGACAGAAGATGAGATGGCTGGATGGCATCACCGACTCAATGGAGGTGAGTCTGAGTGAACTCCGGGAGTTGGTGATGGACAGGGAGGCCTGGCGTGCTGTGATTCATGGGGTTGCAAAGAGTCGGACACAACTGAGCGACTGAACTGAACTGAACTGAACTGGTGAAAAATGTGTTCAATGTTGTTGACAGCATATAAAATTTCCTGTGAGTGTTTACTAATAGGCTTCTCAGAATAATGAAAACATTAAATTAAAAATCAATGATAACCCATGCTGCTGCTGCTAAGTCACTTCAGTTGTGTCCAACTCTGTGCAACCCCATAGACGGCAGCCCACCAGGCTCCCCCGTCCCTGGGATTCTCCAGGCAAGAACACTGGCGTGGGTTGCCATTTCCTTCTCCAATGCATGAAAGTGAAAAGTGAAAGTGAAATCGCTCAGTCGTGGCCGACTCTTAGCAACCCCATGAGCTGGAGCCTACCAGGCTCCTCTGTCCATGGGATTTTCCAGGGAAGAGTACTGGAGTGGGTTGCCATGGCCAATGAGGACCTACTAAATAGAACAGGGAACTATACTCAATATTTTGCAACAATCTACAAGGGAAAATAATCTGAAAAATAGATCTATATGTATATATAACTGAACCGCTTTACTGTATGCTTGACATTAACTCAATATTGTAAATCAACTATACCTCAATGCGTGTGTGCATGTTAGTTGCTCAGTCGTGTCTGACTCTTTTTGAGCCCATGGGCTATTTATAGCCCACCAGGTTTCTCTGTCCATGGGATTCACCAGGCAAGAATACTGGAGATGGTAGCCTCCCCTCCAGGGGCTCTTCCCAACCCAGGGATCAAACCCAGGTCTCCTGCATTGCAGGCAGATTTTTTTTTTTACCATCTGAAAACCAGGGAAGCCCTTCAGCTCCCAATCCTCCCTGTATATACGCCAGTGTGTGAGGGTGGGGCAGGGTTCTTATAAGATACGTTGCTTCTTGTTAGCTGGATTTCTGCTTCTAGGGCCATCAGATGGTAGAGGAGCAAGACCAGAAGACAAGGTGAGAGGAGAGGGGGCTTTCTTCTTCCTGAGTGTGCCCCTAGTAATGACCCTCACCCCATAGCTACAGTGGCTCTCATCTCCATTTCCTGTCATCAATTCTAGAGACGCCCCCTGGACTCCCCATAAGAACTAGCACAGCTAGGCACCACTCTTCCTCAAAGGCGTGAGTTCTAGGTCCAGGAAATTCTCCTCTAGGCTCCTGAAGTAGCAACAGCCACGTTGGGCTCCCTCCTCAGAAGTCTGAGTCCCAACTCTGAAGGACACCTCCTTGAGTCCTGACGTGTCAGCTCTGCCACATAGCAAACTCTCTCCACACCCCACATCCAAAGTGTGAATTAAGAATCCACAGGACCCCTCCTCCTAGCTGCTAGGTTCTGATAACTCTTTTTTTCCTCTTTATTTCTCCAGCCCTGGGAAGTAGTAGCTCCTTCTTGAATTTCTAACTGCTTTTGTTCAGCACCCCTTTTAACTTTTTATGGCTCTAACACCTTTTAAACCAACCAAGGAGCATATATTAAAAAACTCCCTAAAAAAAAAAAATTCCCTGAAAGATAATTAAACAATGCTCCAAATTAACACCTTTTATATATTCAATACTTAAAAGCTGTATTATTTTTGCTTTTGTTGTTTTCTTTATTTTTATTATTTTTTAACTTTTTCATATTTGCTTTTTTTATACAGGTTGACATAAGCAATTCTCACTTCAGGAAACTAACTTTTGAAATGGAGAAAATACATTTGTCACACAAACACATGTAGGTAGGCATTGTTTTATGTTATAGTTTTGATGGGCATATTTTGTTATTTTAAGTGGAACAGAGCACAGGACATGAGTTTTGCCATCTTCAGTAATTGGTTCTTTACATCTGGGAACTCACTTGGTCTCTATTTCTTTCCTCTTGTTACTTTTTTTTAAATTATTATTATTGGTGTATAAGATATATACTGAAACATGCATAGAGAGCATTAATCTTAGATTTACAGCTCGATTAATTTTATATATGTGACACCCAGACCCACATCTAGCTCATTTCCAGCACCAGAAGCTTCATATTTCATAAGAACTCTCAGCAGCAGATGACTCTTTACAAGGAGAGAACAAAGAAGAACAAACTCATGTAAATGTCCATGACAGAGCATAAAATATCTAGTGCTGTCAGTACAAGGCTAGCAGTTTGACCATTTTAAATGAAATTTATAACTCATATCACAGCCTTTCCTCCTCACTGTAAGTTAAACAACTTTGTTGATAGCTTATAGCCCTAGTATTTAGATACATTAAATCATGTTATCAAGGGAAATCATGAAATAGCATCCATTCTTCTACTCAGGAAAAACTTTAAAAATGCTTCCTTTGTGCCAAGCATTGGGTCAGATATTGAGGCTATCAAGATGAATTTAACATGATTCTTACACTGAGTACAGATAGCGCCAGTCAAGAGGCAAATATACACAGCAAGCGGTGGTACTAATTAAGTTTGATAGAGATAAGAAGAAAGAAAAAAGACATTTATAGAGCCATAGGTTTGTTCCTTTCAAGGCAAAAGGAGGAGAGAACATGTCTTTCAGTAAAAAAATTTCAAAGGACTATAGTATAAGGAGTTACATGGGCTTAAGGGAAATGTTCTAGGAAGTTTGGACCTAAGGAAATCCAGAAGGCTTTTCTTTTCTTCTTTTTATTTTTGAGGTGAGGTGAGGTGAAGTCGCTCATTTGTGTCCGACTCTTTGCGACCCCGTGGACTGTAACCTACTAGGCTTCTCCATCCATGGGATTCTCCAGGCAAGAATACTGGAGTGGATTGCCATTTCCTTCTCCAGGGGATCTTCCTGACCCAGGGATCGAACCCGAGTCTCCTGCACTGGGGGCAGATGTTTTTACCTCTGAGCCACCAGGAAAGTGATAATACTGGATGGACTTTAGGGGACTAAGGTAATTAATTGGTGGTTGGGAGATTGGTAGATTTTTGTTACTTTAGGTGAGAGATTGGGAAGCCATTACCAACTGGAGGTAGAAATACTGAAGAAACAAGGCCAGATTTAAGAGGTTTCTGGAGAATTTTGGAACACAAAGATTTGGTGACAGAATTCATGTAGGAAATGAAAGAGTCACAGGAGTCAAAGATGCCTGGGTCACACAGTGGGGTATTAGCAGATATGAGAAACTGAAGGAAAAGCAAAAGATTTCCATTTTTGATCTGTTCTCTTGAAATACCTCCTAGACACATGATCAATCGGTTCATTGGCAACTTGAGATTGAGGTCTGGTGATTAAAAGAAAGGTCAGAGATCAAAACAATTTGTATGGGGAATAGTATCAGGAAGGAGGACAATGAAGTTCACCTGAAGAAAGAATACTGAATTAGAAAAGTAGAGAAACAAGAGTAAGAACACTGAAATTTAAGATGGAACAAAAGAGAGATGAGCTAGCAAAAGTCACAGAGAAGGAATACTGTTAGAGATTGGAAAAGAACCACGAAGTGTGGTCTTTTATGTTACACAAAGTTAATATGGCTGGATGTGTGTTATGGAGACTGACAACCTGAGTTTGGCTCCATTCATTATTATCTAAGACTCTGTGATCCTGGACCAGCTACATTCAGATTCTTCACTATAAAATGGCATAATGATAACTACTTCCCAGGGAGATGGTGAAGAATCAGTAAGTGAATACATGAAAAATGTCTAGAACTGTGTTTGTCCCATAGTATTAAGTGCAAATAAGATCAGTTCAGTTCAGTCGCTCAGTCCTGTCCAACTCTTTGTGACCCCATGAATCGCAGAACAACAGGCCTCCCTGTCCATCACCAACTCCCAGAGTTCACTCAGACTCATGTCCATCGAGTCAGTGATGCCATCCAGCCATCTCATCCTCTGTCGTCCCCTTCTCCTCCTGCCTCCAATCCCTCCCAGCATCAGAGTCTTTTCCAATGAGTCAACTCTTCACATGAGGTGGCCAAAGTACTGGAGTTTCAGCTTTAGCATCATTCCTTCCAAAGAAATCCCAGGGCTGATCTTCTTCAGAATGGACTGATTGGATCTCCTCGCAGTCCAAGGGACTCTCAAGAGTCTTCTCCAACACCACAGTTCAAAAGCATCAATTCTTTGGTGCTCAGCCTTCTTCACAGTCCAACTCTCACATCCATACATGACCACAGGAAAAACCATAGACTTGACTAGATGGACCTTTGTTGGCAAAGTAATGTCTCTGCTTTTGAATATGCTATCTAGGTTGGTCATAACTTTTCTTCCAAGGAGTAAGCGTCTTTTAATTTCATGGCTGCAATCACCATCTGCAGTGATTTTGGAGCACAAAAAAATAAAGTCCAACACTGTTTCCACTGTTTCCCTATCTATTTCCCATGAAGTGATGAGACCAGATGCCATGATCTTCGTTTTCTGAATGTTGAGCTTTAAGCCAACTTTTTCACTCTCCTCCTTCACTTTCAGCAAGAGGCTCTTTAGTTCCTCTTCACTTTCTGCCATAAGGGTGGTGTCATCTGCATATCTGAGGTTATTGAGATTTCTCCCAGCAATCTTGATTCCAGCTTGTGCTTTTTCCAGCCCAGCATTTCTCATGATGTACTCTGCAAATAAGTTAAATAAGCAGGGTGACAATATACAGCCTTGACATACTCCTTTTCCTATTTGAAACCAGTCTGTTGTTCCATGTCCAGTTCTAACTGTTGCTTCCTGACCTGCATATAGGTTTCTCAAGAGGCAGGTCAGGTGGTCTGGTATTCCCATCTCTTTCAGAATTTTCCACAGTTTATTGTGATTCACACAGTCAAAAGCTTTGGTATAGTCAGTAAAGGTAGAAATAGATGTTTTTCTGGAACTCTCTTGCTTTTTTGATGATCCAGCAGATGTTGGCAATTTGATCTCTGGTTCCTCTGCCTTTTCTAAAACCAGCCTGAACATCTGGAAGTTCACGGTTCACGTATTGCTGAAGCCTGGCTTGGAGAATTTTGAGCAGTGATTATTAAATGTCAGAAACTCAGTTGTTGCTAGTCAGAAGTCTTTCTTATATAGTTCTTAATGCATTATAATATAAATTATGAGATACTACATCAACCCAAAGGGGATTAGACTTCATTTTAACTACATTATATCAAAGTGCCCTCATGTGAATTTTGCTTGTATTATAGACCATTAAGCTATTGGTCATCTATTATGTTATTCTCAGTTTTTATTTATCAAATCATATTTCATATTTTTGAAGTTTTAAAAATAATTCATCTTTCACTTCAGTTCAGTCTCTCAGTCATGTCCGGATATTTGTGACCCCATGGACTGCAGCACAACAGACTTCTCTGTCCATCACCAAATCCTGGAGCTTACTAAAACTCATGTCCATCAAGTCAGTGATGCCATCCAACCATCTCATCCTCTCTTGTCCCTTTCTCCTCCTGCCTTCAATCTTTCCCAGCATCAGGGTCTTTTCAAACAAGTCAGTTCTTTGCATCACATGGCCAAAGTATTGGAGCTTCAGATTCAGCATCAGTCCTTCCAATGTATATCCAGGACTGATTTCCTTTAGGATGGACTGATTTGATCTCCTTGCAGTCCAAGGAACTCTCTAGAGTCTTCTCCAACACCACAGTTTAAAAGCATCAATTTCTTGGAGCTCAGCTTTCTTTATAGTTCTAATCTCACATCCATACATAACTATTGAAAAAACCATACTATTGACTAGATGGACCTTTGTTGGCAAAGTAATGTCTCTGCTTTTTAATATGCTCTCTAGGTTGGTCATAACTTTTCTTCCGAGGAGCAAGAGTCTTTTAATTTCATGGCTGCAGTCACCATCTGCAGTGATTTTGGAGCACAAAAAAATAAAGTCTCTCACTGTTTCCATTGTTTATCCATCAATTTGCCATGAAGTGATGGGATCAGATGCCATAATCTTAGTTTTCTGAATGTTGAGTTTTAAGCCAACCTTTTCACTCTCCTGTTTCATTTTCATCAAGAGGCTTTTTAGTTCTTCTTCACTTTCTGCCATAAGGGTGGCTTCATCTGCATATCTGAAGTTAATGATATTTCTCCCAGCAATCTTGATTCCAGCCTGTGCTTCATCCAACCCAGCGTTTCTCATGATGTACTCTGCATATAAGTTAAATAAGCAGAGTGACAATATACAGCCTTGATATACTCCTTTCCTGATTTGGAACCAGTCTGTTGTTCTTTGTTCAGTTCTAACTGTTGCTTCTTGACCTGCATACAGATTTCTCAGCAGGCAGGTCAGGTGGTCTGGTATTCCCATCTCTTTCAGAATTTTCCACAGTTTGTTGTGATCCACACAGTCAAAGGCTTTAGTGTAATCAATAAAGCAGAAGTAGATGTTTTGCTGGAACTCTCTTGCTTTTACCATCATCCAACAGATGTTGGCAATTTGATCTCTGGTTCCTCTGTCTTTTCTAAATCCAGCTTGAACATCTGGAACTTCACAGTTCATGTACTGTTGAAGCCTGGCTTGGAGAATTTTGAGCATTACTTTGCTAGCATATGAGATGAATGCAATTGTGCAGTAGTTTAAACATTCTTTGGCATTGCCTTTTTTGGGGATTAGAATGAAAACTGAACTTTTCCAGTCCTGTGGCCACTGCTGAGTTTTCCAAACTTGCTGGCATATTGAGTGCAACACTTTAACAACATCATCTTTTATGATTTGAAATAGCTTAACTGGAATTTTTTTTCTTTATTATTATTTTTTATTATTATTTTTATTTTTTTACTTTACAATACTGTATTGGTTTTGCCATACATTGACATGAATCCACCACAGGTGTACATGAGTTCCCAACCCTGAACCCCCCTCCCACCACCCTCCCCATATCATCTCTCTGGGTCATCCCAGTGCACCAGCCCCAAGCATCCTGTATCCTGTATCAAACCTAGACTAGCAATTCATTTCTTACATTATAGCATACATGTTTTATTTTATCTCCTCCACTAGGTTTGTTCGCAGTGATGCTTCCTAAGGCCCACTTGACTTCGCATTCCTGGATATCTGTCTTTAGGTGAGTGATCACACCATTGTGGTTATCTGGGTCATGAAGATCTTTTTGTATAGTTCTTCTGTGTATTCTTGTCACCTCTTCTTAATATCTTCTGCTTCTGTTAATACTGTGTTTAATATCATCTTTAGTACTATATTTTATTCTTATAATTTCTTTCTGAATCTTTCCTATTTTTTTTACATCCAACGAGTAGTAATAATAGACTTATTTGAATAACGGTGAAAATTTGTACTCACATCACATAATTTACAAGTGGATCTCCAACAATTCTGCATGAATTATTTATTTGTGACTGCAGGATTGATAGGAAAGTAAATGCTATTATTTCCATTTTACAGATTCTTATAAAACAAGTACTGAGCTGGAAAATGATGTTTGAAAACTAATGTGCAGAACAGTTGAGAGAGCATGGCTTCACTACAGGGGTGCAGTGAAATGTTGGTTATTCATAAATTAAGCTTTCAGGGTTTCCCTGGTGGCTCAGTGGTAAAGAATCCACCTGCCAACATAGGAGACAGGGTTCAATCTCTGGTCCAGGAAGATCCCACGTGCATCAGAGTGACTAAGCCCATGCACCACAACTACTGAGCTTACAAGCTGCAACTACTGTGCCCACGTGCCACAGCTACTGAAGCCCCCATGCTCTAGAGCCCATGTTATGCAACAAGAGAAGCCACTGCAATGAGAAGCCCACACGCGGCCACTAGAGAGTAGCCCACTGCTCATGACAACAAGAGAAAAGCCTGTGCAGCAAGAAGATCCAGCACAGTGAAAAATGAAATAAATAACAGTATTTTAAAAACAAATCAAGCTTCCAGAGATATAGAGTTTCCAGAAAAAGAAATAGTTGGTAAGGGAAACAAAGGATTGTTCTCATATTGCAGTACCCATATGATCACAGCTGAGAAAAACTGAGACCCCACCAATAATACTTGATGCACTGACATTGTAAAATCTGAATCCCAAAAAGCCTGAGGAAAGTGGACAAAACCAGAAAAAGGAAGTAAGAAGAAGGGAGGGCAGACAGGTCAGCAGCAGTGGCAGAGATGATATTTATCAGAAACAACAGTGTAAAGGACAGCTGAATTAAAAGAGCAAGAACTTGTCATCACGGGGTTTGGGGGACTCTGGTCCGGTCAGATCAGATTAGAAAGCTCCAGGGACCTAGTAAACTCATCAGGAGATACAAATACCAAGCCAGAAAGCAGGGACAGGCAGGCTGGAAGTTGGTGTCAGAGAGTATGTCAATCAATGAAGGCTGCCACAAGAAGGGAGGACATAGTGCCAGGTGGTTCTGGAAAGAGCTGATAACAACTCTGGGCAGAACGGTGATGAGCAGCCTAGACTTAAATCAGCCTGCAGGACTTGGGTGCAGAGGCAGGATACATGCAACAGGAGTGATCAATGCCTGAAAGATAACAGATAACAGATGCTCATAAGGTGTTTTCAGGGTCTGATGATTAGACCTGTTTTACTTCTTAGAGCAAGGCTGAATTGGTTATAGTTACCATATGACCTGCTGGGATGAGTTACAGACTCTGTTTTCATGGTGAAGAATCTGCCATTATGAGTTAGTGACTTTATCTTCAAATATTTGGGCAGCACGGGTTGCGAATGTTCATTCCAAGAATGAAAAACATAGAACAGATTTATAATTTGGCAACCACTAGACACAGAGTTGGACACGACTGAGCGACTTCACTTTCACTTTTCACTTTCATGCATTGGAGAAGGAAATGGCAACCCACTCCAGTGTTCTTGCCTGGAGAATCCCAGGGACGGTGGAGCCTGGTGGGCTGCTGTCTATGGGGTCGCACAGAGTTGGACGCGACTCAAGTGACTTAGCAGCAGCAGTAGCAGACACAGAGAGAAAATGGAAAAGAGGACTTCCTTGGTGGCTCAGTGGTAAAGAATCTGCTTGCCAATGCAGGAGATACAGGTTTGATCCCTGATCTGGCAAGATCCCATATGCCACAGAGCAACTAAACCCATGTGTGACAACTGAGCCCATGTGTTACTGAGCCCAAGCTCTGTAACAAGAGAGGCCGTCACAGTAAGAAGCCCATGCACCACAACTGTACTTGAAATCAGAGTAAAGCCTGTGCGGCAACAAAGACACAGTACAGCCAACAGATAAATAAACTTTTGTAAAAAGAAAAAAAATGGAAAACAGAACTGCTCCTTAATGTTGTAGCCATGAATGGAACAGTCTACTTCTATGGACACAGACTTAATAAAAAGTGTGGTAGGCTCTTCCTCAGGTATGCAAATGAAATGCCATCAAGCCACGGGTAGTTTAGAAGCCTCCTATACAGGATGCTGGGAGGGACTGGGGGCAGGAGGAGAAGGGGACGACAGAGGATGAGATGGCTGGATGGCATCACTGCCTCGATGGACGTGAGTCTGAGTGAACTCTGGGAGTTGGTGATGGACAGGAAGGCCTGGCATACTGCGATTCATGGGTCACAAAGAGTCGGACACAACTGAGCGACTGAACTGAACTGAACTGAACTGAACTGATATAAGATCTATTTACAGAAGAGGGGAGATAGAAGTTTCCAAAATTATCCACTTAAATTGTTAGAGATAGACTCCATTTCAGATATTCTATTTTTAATACACAAAAGTGCATAAGCCAAAATCCTCTATTTTAAAAGAGAAAAAATAATTTGTACTTAAAAAAAAAGTTTTGTAAAGTACAGATTTCTTAGGATTTAAAACAATTTTATGAAATGGCAACCCACTCCCATAACCATGCTTGGAGACATGAACAGAGGAGCCTGGCAGGCTACAGGCCATGGGGTTGCAAAGAGTCAGGCATGGCTGAGCAACTATCACTCACTCACAAGATGACATATACATAATTATAATATATAATATGTAATAGTCTAAAGTAGAGTTTCATTTTCTTATTTCTTATCAGTTCAGTTCAGTCACTCAGTCATGTCTGACTCTTTGTGACCCCATGAATCATAGCACACCAGGCTTCCCTGTCCATCACCAACTCTTGGAATTTATTCAAACTGACTTCCACTGAGTCAGTGATGCCATCCAGCCATCTCTTCCTCTGTCGTCCCCTTCTCCTCCTGCCTCCAATCCCTCCCAGCATAAGGGTCTTTCCAATGAGTTAGCTCTTCATGTGAGGTGGCCAAAGTATTGGAGTTTCAGCTTTAGCATGAGTCCTTCCAATGAACACCCAGGACTGATCTTCAGGATGGACTGGTTGGATCTCTTTGCAGTCCAAGGGACTCGCAAGAGTCTTCTCCAACCCCACAGTTCAAAAGCATCAATTCTTCAGCACTCAGCTTTCTTCACAGTCCAACTCTCACATCCATACATGATCACTGGAAAAACCACAGCCTTGACTAGAGGGCCCTTTGTTGACAAAGTAATGTCTCTGCTTTTTAATATGCTATCTAGCTTGGCCATAACTTTCATTCCAAGGAGTAAGCATCTTTTAATTTCATGGCTTCAATCACCATCTGCAGTGATTTTGGAGCCCCAGAAATAAAGTCTGACACTGTTTCCACTGTTTGCCCATCTATTTCCCATGAGGTGATGAAGTTATTCTTAATAAATAACTTGAAAATCCCTTATATCCAGTTTAAGGTTTGTTTAATACTTTTCAAAAATACAGAGACATAAAAATGCTACTGATGGAATATATACTTTATAATAGGTAGTTTGGGGTCTAATATTAACATCGAGTTGGAAGACTAGATATAATTATCAAATGTGCTGCAGAGGACATACGTCCTGCTTGGTCCTCTGGGAACAGTTCCCTGCTCCACATTCCAGGCGCTTTCCGTGGTGTTGTCAAGCCAAGATCCTTCCTGGCCATCAACTCCAGGGATGCTCGTGATTCCCAAGACCTTCTTTAGGATTTCATTCACCTGGCAGGTGGGACTGGTTAAGAGTTAGGGATTAAAACTCAAGCATAAGCCATCACCATGATTCCCAGAAATTGATACATTATTCTCAGAGAAAAAATGTCTTTTTCTGCTGATATTGTTAAACTGAAGGGTTGTTATCTAGGATTATAACCCTTCATCTTTTCCTGCATGAAGAGGAAGCGTATCTGCAGCTGAGAAAATAAGACCCAGAGGAAAAAGAAACCAGAGAGCACAGAAAGGGATACAAGGGAGGAAGGGGTCAGAGCACGGGAATATAAAATGAACATGAGTTGCAGCTCTGACCAGCTGACCAGATATGAGACTATTCATATAACTAATTGTCCTACACGCACACCTGCGTGCTAAGTCGCTTCAGTCATGTCTGACTCCTTATGACCCTATGGACTGTAGCCCACCAGGCTCCTTTGTCCATGGGGATTTTCCAGGCAAGAATACTGGAGTGGGTTGCCATGCCCTCCTCCCGGGGATCTTCCCAACCCAAGGATTGAACCCATGTCTCCTGATGCTCCTGCGTTGCAGACAGATTCTTCACTGCTGAGCCACCAGGGAAGCCTATAATAGACATTTCAGAAAGCAACAGATATGGGCCAAATTATTTAGGTTTGGGCAATGTCATACTGATGTGGGCAAAGAGGACTAGACAGCTAAGAATCTAGCTAGCTACAATTACCAAATCATAATCTATTTTTCTTTTTCTTTTTTCATAGAAGACTTTGTTTTTAGCAATAAAATATGGTGATATTTTAGCAATAACTATCCCAGTCCTGGCTAACAGTGACCAGATAGCTTCGTGCTCACCCACTTTCCTCTGGCTCCACAGAGATAGTGGAGAATGTTACCAGGTCAGATGGATGACAGGAGCAGAAGTGTCCTGTAACACTGCTGGGGTGAAGCATTTAAAAATCAATCTTTAACCATGTAGCTCCCTCTTCTCTGCCACAGTGATTACGGGATTTATGCACTGAGATGGTGTACCCACCAGCTAGAAGCCTCTTTCACTGCTGAATGACTACACGGAGGACAGTAGCTCTGGAGGGGGTCACCCGAGTCACAGCAGGCTTTGCATGAAAGAAAAATAACCTCTATTCTGATGAGTCACTGAGATTTCAGGGTTATTTTATTATCACAACATAACTTAGTCTCTCTTCACTAATATTTTCCTCTCTATTTCTCATTTCATTTTGCTCATAAGATTGAGTTTGACAATATATGAGTAGGCACTTCAAAAAAAACAAAATCAAAACCTTTAAGCACTGTTTTGGAGCTGTAGATGTGATTTATGGAAATTCTATTTTCAGGGAATCATAAAGATGTGTGTAGTTGTCAAATATTTCATAATTAACTACTGATCCAACTATGCATATTACATTTTAACAGGTTATAGGTTTATTAAATTTAAAGTGAAACTTCTTAAGATTCACTGTAAGTTTTCTATTTCCACATATAATTCAGGTTTCTTTTGGTAGTATAAATCAAAAATTTTCCTTCCTTGGGAACATGGATATTTTCCCACTGATTTATTTGTTTTCCTATCACCACATTTATAATGATGATATGTATTACATCATCAGTGTTCTGATGATTTCGCAGCTAATGACTTTTAATTTTTTATGTCTCAATCAGTTCAGTTCAGTCACTCACTCGTGTCTGACTCTTTGCGATCCCATGAATCGCAGCACGCCAGGCCTCCCTGTCCATCACCAACTCCCGGAGTTCACTCAGACTCACATCCATCGAGTCAGTGATGCCATCCAGCCATCTCATCCTCTGTCGTCCCCTTCTCCTCCTGTCCCCAATCCCTCCCAGCATCAGAGTCTTTTCCAATGAGTCAACTCTTCGCATGAGGTGGCCAAAGTACTGGAATTTATAGACAATACAAAACATTATGTTTTTCATCAATTATTTTATCAACTATTTTCCAGTTATTCTGCTAAAATCATATATTATATGGTAAAATAATCTAATTTAAGATTGATTGATTGTCTCTGGTTCTTTTTTTTTTTTTCAATAAAATGTTTACCAGTGTTTACGAAGGAGACATAATTCTGTGCCTGAAAATTTATAAAGCTGTGCTGTAAAAGAGTTATTACCCACTAATTTCCAAATAACTAAATTTTTGTTAGTATCTATAGTGAAGTGAAAGTTGCTCAGTCGTGTCCAACTCTTTGCAACCCCATGGACTATAGCTTTCCAGGCTCCTCTGTTCATGGAATTCTCCAGGCCAGAATACTGGAGTGGGTGACTGTTCCCTTCTCCAGGGGATCTTCCCAATCCAGGGATCGAACCCAGGTCTCCCACACTGCAGGTGGATTTTTTACCATCTGAACCACCAGGAAAACCCAATATAGTGCAGAATATCAAGTCCACAAGCTAGCAAGTAATGATAACTGGTAGTAGAGCCAATTTATAGAGATTTTTTATAGGAAGAAGGGAAGATGAAGGTCTTCAATTGTGCAGCTTGAGTCATTTTTCAGTTTCAAGTTTTCAAGTAGAATCATGAACAAGAGATGCAACTCTTGTCATCAATTAGGTTGCAGACTGATGGATGCAAGCAAATCCTTACTAGGACTGAAATTGATTTGTTGTATAAGCAGACATATAAAAACTACAACCATTCTGTTTTCCTTCTCTCATCACCTAAATTTCTTCTAATGTCTTAATTGTATAGACTCACTAATTAATCTCACCACTAATTAACATGAATATTGACTAGAATGGCCCTGATTCAATACCTTCAGTATCTTCTTGAATAGACATTCGTATTGGAGATCTTTCCATAAGATTCTTTATTGAATTCGTATCTTGATAGGTTTCCCCCACACATCCCCATTCTAATCATGGTTCTTATTCAGTGAAGGCAGGCCAGGCTAGTGGTGGACCGACAACTGCTCAGAGCCTGGAACAAGACCAGTATTCCCCAAAATCAGTGGAGCAAGAAGGAGGCAATTGCTCAGCTCTGTAAATCTGTGTTTATCTGAGGTTAGAGGTAAGTAGCATCAAACTAGGAAAACTTAAATGAACAGAGTTTTAGTCTCAATCTTTTCTTTCTGTGTCTCCCCCAGCCCACATTAAGATGCTTCTTTCAAATGTGTTCCTTGCAAAACTCTTGCCTTGGCAGTGCGGACTTCAGACTGTCTGCCTATTCTAACTGGAAACTCTCAGGAGGGATCTTTCTTTCCCCAAAAGCCCCTTTCCACCTCTAGAAACCATACTCATCATTTCAAGCCTCATTAATTCATTTATTCAGGAAACATTTCTTGAATGTCTTTCTGCGTGACCATTGCTCAGTAACAAGGATGCATAAATGAGAGGCAATTCCTCCCTTGTAGGAGGTAGTGATCTAGTGATGAACACAGATGCAAATTAGTATGTAAAATATAATGCAGTACATCACATGGGGTGATGTACAAAGACCGCAGAAGTTAAGGATAACCCAACCGGTAGCGGTTCTCAGTGAAGTCTTCCAAATCACCCACAGTCAGATCAGTGCTCCTCACTCCTTGCCTTTCCCCATGCGATTATCCTCGGGGCAGTGTGCGTGTACGTGCGTGTGCTCAGGCACTCAGTTGTGTCTGACTCTTTTGCCATCCCATGGACTAGCCCACCAGGCTTCTCTGTTCATGTGATTTTTCGAGCAAGAATACTGAAGTCAGTTGCTATTTCTTCCTCCATGGGATCTTCACGACCCAGGGGTTGAACCTGCATCTCCTGTGGCTCCTACATTGGCAGGTAGATAGATTCTTCACTGCTGAGCCACCAGGGTAATTAAGAAGTGGATTCTGAAACCCCAAGAAATGGCTTCAAGTCACCTCCCCTTTCTATACATCAGTTTCTTCATCTATCTCTTCTATAAAATGAAACAATAATAGCACATATCTTATGGCATTGGTATTAGGATTAACTGGGTTGATATTTTATTGTTTAAGACTTTCTTTGACATGAACCATATTGAATTATTGAATTTGCTACAATACTGATTCTGTTTTACATTTTAGTTTTTCAGCTGGAAGGCATGTGGGATCCTAGCTCTCTGAGCAAGGATCAAACTTCACCCCTTGCATTCGAAGGTGAAGGCTTAACCACTGGACCAGCAGGGAAGTCCCTGGGTTGATTTGTTTAGAATATCCTGTTAAACCAGTGCCTGACACTTAGTAAACACTCAATAAATACTGGCAATAAATATGCATTTTACTCTTCTACAGTCAGAGATTGTTTTCAGTATAACTATACTATAACCTTTAATACACTTTAATGTCCTTTGGGAACTTTTCTATGTTGCCAAAATTCAAACAGCAGGATCTCAATAACTCTTTTCTATTTTTTAAAACTTTTTATTTTATATTGGAATATAGTTGATTAACAATGTTGTGATAGTTTTAGGTGTTCAGCAAGATGATTCTCCTTCTTGATCAGTACTTTTTCTCCCTGGACTCCTGGGTTGTTCTCTTTTCTGAAATCTAATTTGTTTGTATTTGCCCTCAACTTCTGGCAGTATTAAAATACCAACTTCCCTTTGATCGGAGTCCAGAATGATATCTAAGGCCTAAGTAGAACATCTGTTCCTATGAACAATTGCTTCTGTTGGTGGCATGTCTCCTCTTTGAAAAAATAGTGCTCTACACAACACCCTCTTCTTCTTCAACTTTACTTTCCTGTGACCCATCCCTAAGGTTTCTATGGTTTCAATTTGCTCAGCAATCACCCCTCTTCTATCAATAAAGACACCTTTTCGGGGCTCTGGTTTTTCCCTCTCCCGTCTACACTCTTCAGTATGAAATACACTTCACTGTCATCATTTTACAGAAATATTGAGAGGTATGTGCACTGGCAGGACAGGAACAGGATGGCAACATGTGAGCATGATTAACAAACCCTCAGAGTGTTTATTAGCTGTGGTTGAAGGAGAAAAATCACATTTCCAGCTGCAGCTTCTGGCCCAAGTTTCTTTTTTTTATCCTATCTTTGTATATGACATATCTTTGGCATTATAACTGAATGAGATTTGTTTTACTATCATCAGTGAAGAGATGAGAGGTACGTTAGTTAAATCAGATGAGTGGCTCTCAAATAAATGATCTAGCATGTGTTTTGAAGAATGAATGGCATGCATAAGGGAAAGTTTAAAGAAATTTTGCAACCCTAGAATGAAACTCTGTGCTACTGAATTAATTAGGACCATAGTAAATATAACAGACAGTAATTGTGTTTGCAAGAACCTATATCACAATGAAGGCATCAATGGAAGAGGCTCTACACAGACCTGCCCAAGTTGATCTATATATGCTTGTCTTTCAATAACACAAACCTGGATGTGGGGATGGGACAAATCCAGTAATCACTACTGATTCCTAGTTATCCCAAGGGGATGGGGTATGTGAAGTTGGAAGGAGACAAGCAATGATTCAGCATCAATTTGGAAACTATAATGCAACTCTGAAGACAGGGGCAAGAAAGTGAATATTCAAAGATAAAAGTATTTTTAATAACTTTTTTGATTTATGGTTAAAATATTGGAATAGATATGTGACTCCTAGAAGAGAATAGCTGGTGGTACATAGGAAATGTGATATTATGGGATTTTGGTTTCTGGGATGTTGCTTATGATACCAGAAAAATAGATGCTTGAGGAGACAAAGTATATCATTTCATGAGATTCAGAAAGTATGTATTTGTCCAGAGAATGGCTGATATGATCACAAGTAATTTAATTTGAACATGGAATGGAGAGATGAATAAAAGCCTACATTAAGCTATGAAATCAGTCATAAATTGAGTACATTATCAAGGTAAATGCAGTGTAGAAATCACAATGTAACCAAGTATTGATAAAGTATTATTGCCATTCATTGAGTGCCTACTATTTCCCAGGCAGTTGAAAGATATCTACTTCAATGCCCCAGTGTCCCTTTGAGGTAGGTAATTGATGCCACCAATACACAGATTGTTTTAACTTGTGTTTAAATTTAATTTATTTAAGTCACTTGCTTAAAATCTCACAGCTGGCAAATGTTGGAGAATGCGTTTGAAATCAGGATCATCTAACTCCACAGTTAACAGTGTAAACCATCGTGCTATACTGCCTCACCATGGTCCTAGGCATTCAAGAAGAAGACATTTGGGAGGAGGGTGGCTAGAATGGTAAAGCGTCTGTCTGCAATGTGGAAGACCTGGGTTCGATCCCTGGGTAGAGAAGATTCTCTGGAGAAGGAAATGGCAGCCCACTCCAGTACTCTTGCCTGGAAAATCCCATGGACGGAGGAGCTTGGTGCAGGCTACTGTCCATGGGGTCGCAAAGAGTTGGCATGACTGAGAGACTTCACTTTCATTTTCAGGAAGCATCTTAAATGACCACAGACACATCTCCACATTGGATATAGGTGGGAAATATAATATAATTGTCATGATAATGCAGGTGAAGATTAGAGATTCATGAGTGTAAATAAAACCAGGAAAAAATGGGATAATTACTCCCTTTTTTGTTATTTGAACAGAATAGAAAATCAGAATAAAAGACCAGAATAGAAAACCAGAATAGAAGACCAGAATAGAAAACTTTAACACACAAATACACATATCCTATTGATTACAAAAAGGAAAGGGAAAATAATCTGAAAATCCAGATTATATTCAGCTGGAGCAAAACTGAATTCCCCTGGCCAGAAGAAGGACATAGATAAGAAGCTCCTGACCCAATCACAAAGCCGCCATGCCAGCATGTATTTATCTATTGATGCAAGACCTGTTTGGCAGAGAGCAGGCGTCCTCCTAAGATATACAGCAGCACTTTAAAAGAAGGAAAAGGCTATGCAAAAGGCAGTGGACACTATCCATGGGTCAGCAGCAATGCACTTATAAAAGACAGGGGTTCTAAGAGTTAGACTCGACTTCATGACTGAACAGCAACAGGCTCAGTATGACTCAAGAGTTGATAGAGCTTCCAGATGAAAGCTGATGTGATCTGAGTATCCCTTAAGAAATCTATGGAATCCAGTTCCCTGCTATAACTGACCTGTGCTATTCGGTCTCCATCGTCACACTCAGCATTATCCCTGTCAAAATTTTTTCAAAAGGGACTTATTGAACATGTGAAATGGGAAAACCAAAATATATATGAAGGGCTTTTGAAAGAAATAAACACATTTAAAATAAAACCAAAATTCAAAATAGTCATGGTGGATATCCTCGGATATGTAAAGGATGAATTGATTACCACATGGAAGATGGAGGATTAGTCTTGATGTTTTATAATCCCATCAGCATAAGTTAAATAAAGATAAATTTTAACTCAACCTAAGGGAAGACTTAGAGCCATTGCTAACAACTCTGTTATAAGTTAGCTAGAAAGACAAGGAGCTTTTAGTTACTCAGTGCGGTCCAGGCATCAGGTGGACCTATACAGGTTAGCATCAATTCTTGATGGGCAGTTAGATTCAGTGACCTTTAAGATATCTCTCATTTTCTCCACACCCTCTCCAGCATTTATTGCTTGCAGATTTTTGGATCGCAGCCATTCTGACTGGTGTGAAGTGGTACCTCATTGTGGTTTTGATTTGCACTACACTGTTGGTGGGAATGCAAACTAGTACAGCCACTATGGAAAACAGTGTGGAGATTCCTTAAAAAATTGCAAATAGAACTACCTTATGACCCAGCAATCCCACTTCTGGGCATACACACCGAGGAAACCAGAATTGAAAGAGACACATGTACCCCAATGTTCATTGCAGCACTGTTTATAATAGCCAGGACATGGAAACAACCTAGATGTCCATCAGCAGATGAATGGATAAGAAAGCTGTGGTACATATACACAATGGAGTATTACTCAGCCGTTAAAAAGAATTCATTTGAATCAGTTCTGATGAGATGGATGAAACTGGAGCCGATTATACAGAGTGAAGTAAGCCAGAAAGAAAAACACCAATACAGTATACTAACACATATATATGGAATTTAGGAAGATGGCAATGACGACCCTGTATGCAAGACAGGGAAAGAGACACAGATGTGTATAACGGACTTTTGGACTCAGAGGGAGAGGGAGAGGGTGGGATGATTTGGGAGAATGACATTCTAACATGTATACTATCATGTGAATTGAATCGCCAGTCTATGTCTGACGCAGGATGCAGCATGCTTGGGGCTGGTGCATGGGGATGACCCAGAAAGATGTTATGGGAGGGAGGTGGGAGGGGGTTCATGTTTGGGAATGCATGTAAGAATTAAAGATTTTTAAATTTAAAAATAAAAACTAAAAAAAAATTAAAAAAAAAAGATATCTCTCAATTCTGACACTGTAATTTGAACATATTCCTTAACCACCCCTCTTGTCATACTGATAAATATTTATGAAACATTTTGACCAAAGTTTTCAGCCAGTTTTTAGACGAAATTAGCTTGAGGATCTTCATAAGTGTCTAACCTGTGAGATTTAACCTGAGGCCTTGGACTCATGAATATTATATCCTGCAAACCTGAACCTCTTACACAGCATGGCCAAAAAGTGTAGGTGAAGGAAACAGGTTAAAAAAAAAAAAAGTATGGAGATATTCTTAAATTTCAAACATGTCAACATATTGATAAAAGTGCCCCTTTTCCCTTTGGAGATACCCACAAGCAGTCCTCTTTGGGTGGAGTGTGGGGTGTGGGAAGAAACACTGCCCATAGGAGCTCCCATGGTCTCCATTGATAGAGAAGAATCAGGTGTCGCTAAAGGCAAGCTCAGTGGAAAGCTTAGCATTTCTTTCAGGGCCCTGCTATCCATTAAGGTCTGCTACAATATGACCACCCACCACTTCCTGGTTATCCAATGTCAAATTCCAGTACTCAGTGGTATATATGATGAGATGTGACAACAAGAAAGCTGATTCAAGTAATCTTGGCAGGATATTTCTTTTAGAATTTTAGAATCCATAGACAACCAGGCAGATATTTTTGGAATCTTTCTTCCCTCCAACATAGATTGTGATGAGAAAAGCTCTATAGGGTATGCCTTCTATCCCACGGAGGTAAAATATTCATGAAGCCACTACAAAGAGTATCAAGAAAATGAACAATAAATGCTTCCATGAATGACTGTTAACTGTGTGTTAACAGCATCAGATTTGAGGACAAATGTGAAATTGAATGTAGGAAAAGGCCAAGGAATATACCAGTGTGAATTTAGAAAACCTTCAAAAGAATATGGATAATTTATGAGAAATCATTCTTTTAGTCAATTTAGTAAAACTTTAATTGTTAATGTAATGAGAGATCCCAACTGGAAATTTCTCAGCTTTGGTTGTCAGTTAAACAAACAAACAAACAAACAAAAATGTAAGAATGCCTAAAAGGCCAAGGAAGAAACAAATGGGAAAGACATCACTGGCAAAGTCATATATGAGGTTGGATCTAGAAGAAAGTTGAGCACATAGAAAAGACTGAGTTAAAACAAAAACTTGAGATCCTGCAAAGGGAAAAAAAAAAAAAAATAGCTAGTGTAAAAAGATGAACCTCCAATTAAGGATCTTGAAAATTCTATGGAAATGAAAAGTTAAGAAAGGATTTTTCACCATGTGGACTAAGAGGTAGTACTGGAGGATGGGAGAAGCAAAGGAATGGGATTTGTTTGCTTCTCTTCTGCAAAAGCAGAGAGGAAGAAAATGGATCAGGATGGTCTCTAAGCTATATTGTACCCCTTTGCAGAGGAAGGTCGAGAATAAGATGGGCCTGACCAACTATATCTGTAGTTCATGCCTGGACTTAGATAGCTCCTGGCCAATTGCATTCTCATCTGTAGCTGCTGGCTACTTTGTGCAGGTGAACAGATCTCTGAATCATTCAGCTAACAGACCAGTTAAAATGAAACCTGGCATTCACTGGCAGCAATTGAGGAGAACATGACTGATAAAATGCCATCTGCAGATCTGGGCCATGCCCATCCCTTGACTTTTGACCTCAACAGATGATACTCCAGCCTCTTGAGCCTCCCTCTCACTGCTTGTATTCATCATACCCAGTACTGTGCAAACACTCTCTGGCTTATCAGGTTGTGGCTGCCTGATGGCCACAACTTGTAATACAGTTCTGCAGAGCCCATCATCTATAGTTGAAACAAAGACTGAAAACAAAGTCTCAGTCATTTCCATGCTGACTCTGCAGTGCTTAGGAGTCAAATAAAAGAATGAGAAAACATCCTGATCATGCAGACCACAAATTCAAAGTTGATAAATGAATCTGAACTTGGATGAAAGCTATTCCCAGGTTATGAAATAAAGATGAGTAGAAGCACTGAGAAAGTGGCCAGTGAGAGGAGGGAGATTTAGAGACCCTGATGGCCCACATTAATTCTCAATCCACCTAAAGGCATTAAATACTTATGCTTGAACCCACTCAGATAATCCAGGATAATCTACCTATTTAAAGGTCAGTTGATTAGCAACCTTGACTATATCTGCTATCTTAACTATCCTTTGCCATGAAATATAACGTATTCACATGTTCCAATGAGTAGAATGTTTGCATCTTTGATCTTTATTCTGCTGATCACAATTATTAGCCATTGAACTTTTAATGCCATCTCTCCAAGGTCTTCCCAGGTGGCACTAGCGGAAAAGAACCAACCTGCCAATGTAGGAGATATAAGAGATGTAGTTTTGATCCCTGGATCAGGAAGATTCCCTGGAGAAGGAAATGGCAACTCCAGTATTAATGCCTGGAGAATCCCATGGACAGAGGAGCCTAGTAGGCTACAGTCCATAGGGTTGCAACTAGTTGGACACAACTGAAGCAACTTAGCATACACCCATCCAAAGAACATTGTCTTAATTTGATTTTGATATACCTTTTCTTGAAATTTAAATGTATATTTGCACTGTAAATTAAAGATTTTTGCATTAAGTATACACAAAAAAAGTTGTATTAAATTATAACGGCAAATAATTTGAAGATTTCAACTTCTTGTTTCATATTTAAATTTATCTCATAAAGCTGGTCTTATCAACCTAGTACAGAATGGCCTGACAAAATATATCTATTCAAATTTTAATTTGAGATAAACAAAACATAGTATTTTAAGATGTTATAAATATTGCACAAAACATATGCATACAAAACAATTATTGATTGTTTATCTGAAATTCAAATTTAATTGAATGTATTTTTATGTAATAAAAAATCTGGTAACCCTAACCTAATACTTTTTTTAAAGTAAGTCTGGGAAATGATGACTTATTATATACTGAATTGAGATGTAAAATGGCATAGTTTCTGCTTATCAGCACCCCATAGAGAAACAGAATATTTTAATACTATAAATATTAATAATTTTCCTTCTATACGTATTAACAATTCCAAAGTTGCTTTACTAGTCTAGGGCACTGAGGTTTCAGGCATGTTATGACAAAACTGTATTTTAAAATATAGTTATAGAGTTTTTCTTACGATATTGTGATATACGCAGTATTTCATCTCAATAATGAGAGAGATGACTTGAAGGGGACCAACTTTTCAAAAATCAAGTTAAAGTACTGGAATTGTGGAATAAGATGAAAAAGTGTATGTGGAATAAGACGAAAAAGTGAATGCAAATTACTGAGAAAAAATGAGCAATTGACTCCATTTGTAAGTCGCTCTTCACTAAAATATACACTAATAGAGGAAACAGAATTATTCTTCTAGAGAACTGAAAGAGAATTCATAGGATCATCTGGTAAGATCTTTTGTAGGAAACTAAGACTCAGATTAAATGCAATTGATGAGGTCAAAATAGTTTCAAAGAGAAGCTGAAATTTGCTCAAATTTTTCAATGACTGAATATAAATATTTGGTTAACAAGATTCAGAAGGAAGCATGCTGTATGGCACATGAAACTAAGCAAGCCCCCATGCCTTCCTGATATAGAGTATGAAACCAATAGTGGAGTAATGAGAATGAGAACCATTGGTATAATATCAGATCATATAGACTAACTTTAAATTATTATAATAAACTGACAAAGAATATGTGAACCAATTTGAAAAAGAAGCCATGCTATAGGAATTTATAATATAAAGAGCTCAAACTGAAAAATGTTGTGCCTTACATGTACTTGACTTTAAGACATATTCTAGAAATTATATTAAAATGAATTTCACTATGTAGAAATACATTTTTTCCAAAAGTGAAAGAGGAGAGTGAAAAAGTTGGCTTAAAGCTCAGCATTCAGAAAACGAAGATCATGGCATCCAGTCCCATCACTTCATGGGAAATAGATGGGAAACAGTGGAAACAGTGTCAGACTTTATTTTCTTGGGCTCCAAAATCACCACAGATGGTGACTGCAGCCATGAAATTAAAAGACGTTTACTCCTTGGAAGAAAAGTTATGACCAACCTAGGTAGTATATTCAAAAGCAGAGACATTACTTTGCCGACTAAGGTCCGTCTAGTCAAGGCTATGGTTTTCCTGTGGTCATGTATGGATGTGAGAGTTGGACTGCGAAGAAGGCTGAGCGCTGAAGAATGGATGCTTTTGAACTGTGGTGTTGGAGAAGACTCTTGAGAGTCCCTTGGACTGCAAGGAGATCCAACCAGTCCATTCTGAAGGAGATCAGCCCTGGGATTTGTTTGGAAGGAATGATGCTGAAGCTGAAACTCCAGTACTTTGGCCACCTCATGTGAAGAGTTGACTCATTGGAAAAGACTCTGATGCTGGGAGGGATTGGGGGCAGGAGGAGAAGGGGACAACCGAGGATGAGATGGCTGGATGGCATCACTGACTCGATGGACGCGAGTCTGAGTGAACTCCGGGAGTTGGTGATGGACAGGGAGGCCTGGCGTGCTGCGATTCATGGGGTCACAAAGAGTCAGAGATGACTGAGAGACTGAACTGAACTGAACTGAACTGAACAGTAAATTGAGACTGTTTTTCTCCCAAAAAATATACTGTTCATACTTTTTAACTATATATTACCAAACACATCAATTTTTAAAAATCACAGTTTATTTCCTGATAGAACAGATTATTAGAGTGTATGGCATATGGGAAAAAAACTGAGAAGTGAACTGTGTTATAACTACTCCTTTTCTATTTAGAGTCATATTACAGTCATAAAAATTTTTACTTGTAATATCAAATCACATCATAATTAATATTAAATGATTAGTCTCTACACTATTAAAACAGATGAAACTGTGAAACATTTACTGCCTGTTTGGGGCTAGGTCTACACTTCAAGAATAGGATGCTATAGTTAGGATAGATTTATGTAACAAGAATATAAACTTGTAATGCCTCAAGTACCCAAATGCATTAGCACAGAAGAAGGGAAGGTGGAAGATGGTGAATGTCAAAGTCATTCAGATTGGTTGGCTGTAGAAATCTCGCCATCAGCAGCACTGGAGTTACAGGAAGCAGTAGTCATGTGTCTAATAGTCTAACCTTGTCTGCTAAATCCTGTTGGTATCCACACTTTACAAATGAGACCTGAGGCAGAGAGGATGTAGCACAGAGCACATGGCTAAACCAGGATTTGTCCTGGAAGCCGGGCTCATCGTGGATCTTATCCTTGCTGCAGTGAACGGGCTTGTAGAACCCAATGAAGCTATGAGTCATACTGTGCAGGGTTGCCAAAGATTGACAAGGCCTCTGACAAAACGGTCCACTGGAGGAGGAAATGGCAATCCATTTCAGTATTCTTTCCTGGAGAACCCCATGGACAAGATGAAAAGGCAAAAAGAGCTGACACCAGAAGATGAGCCCCCCAGGTCAGAAGGTGTCCAACATGCTACTGGGGAAGAGCAGAGGTTATTTACCTCTGAGTAGTTCCAGAAAGAATGAAGCAGCTGGACCAAAGCAGAAATGACGCTCAATTGTGGATGTGTCTTGTGGTGAAAGTAAAGTACAATGCTGTAAAGAACAGTATTGCACAGGCCTGGAATGTTAGGTCCATGAATCAAGGAAAAATGGACATGGTCAAGCAGGAGATGGCAAAATTGAATATTGACATCTTAGGAATCAGTGACCTAAAATGGACAGGAAAGGACAAATTTAATTCAGATGGCCATTATATCTACTACTGTGGGCAAGAATCCCTTAGAAGAAGTGGAGTAGCCCTCAGAGTCAACTAGAGTCCAAAATGCAGTACTTGGCTGAATGACTGAATGATCTCTATTCATTTCCAAGGAAAACCATCACAGTAAGCCAAGTCTATGCTTCAACCACTGATGCCAATGACCTACAACACCTTCTAGAACTAACACCCCCAAAAGTGCCCATTTCATCATAGGGGATTGGAATGCAAACGTAGGAAGTCAAGAGATACCCAGAGTAATAGGCAAGTTTGGCCTTGGAGTGCAAAATGAAGCAGGGCAAAGGTTAACAGAGTTTTATCAAGAGAACATGCTGGTCATCACAAACACCCTTTTCAACAACACAAGAGACAGCTCTACACATGGACATCACCAGATAGTCAATGCAGAAAGCAAATTGATTTTGTTCTCTGTAGCCAAAGATGAAAAATCTCTGTACAATCTGCAAAAACAAGACCTGTGACTAACTGGCTCACATCTTGAGCTGCTGCTGCTGCTGCTGCTGCTGCTGCTGCTGCTAAGTCGCTTCAGTTGTGTTCGACTCTTGCGACCCCATCGATGGCAGCCTACCAGGCTCCCTTGTCCCTGGGATTCTCCAGGCAAGAACACTGGAGTGGGTTGCCATTTCCTTCTCCAATGCATGAAAGTGAAAAGTGAAAGGGAAGTCTCTCAGTCATGTCTTAGCGACCCCATGGACTGCAGTCTACCAGGCTCCTCCATCCATGGGATTTTCCAGGCAAGAGTACTGGAGTGGAGTGCCATTGCCTTCTCTGCACATCTTGAGCTACTTATTCCTAAATTCAGGCTTAAATTGAAGAAGGTGGGGGAAACCACTAAGCCTTTCAGGTATTACCTAAATCAAATCCCTTATGATCATATGGTAGACACTCTACTGTAGGCAGAATAGAATCGAATAGATCAAATAGATTCAAGGGACTAGATCTTTTAGACAGAGTGCCTGAAGAACTATGGGTGGAGGTTCATGACATTGTACTAAAACCATCCCAAAGAAAAATAAATGCAAGAAGGCAAAGTGTTCATCTGAGGAGGCTTTACAAATAGCTGAGAAATGAAGAGAAGCAAAAGGCAAAAGAGAAAGGGAAACATATAACAAACAAACAAACAAACAAAAAATACAGAGTTCCAGAGAATAGCAAGGAGAGATAAGAAGGCGTTATTAAATGATCAATGCAAAGAAATAGAGAAAAAATACATAATGGCAAAGAGTAGAGATCTCTTTAAGAAAACTGGAGATATCAAAGGAATATATCATGAAATGATGGGCATGATAAAGGACAGAAACAATAAGGTCTTAATAGAAGCAGAAGAGATTTAGAAGTGTCAAGAATACACAGACGCACTATACAAACAAAGATCTTAATGACCCAGATAATCATGATAGTTAGGTCACTCTCCTAAAGCCAGACATCCTAGAGTATGAAGTCAAGTAGGCCGTGGGAAGCATTACTACAAAAAAAACTAGTGGAAGTGACAGAATTCCAGCTAATCTATTTAAAATCCTAAAAGATGATACTGTTATTAAAGTGTTACACTCGATATGTCAGCCAATTTGGAAAACTCAGCAGTGGCCACAGGGCTGGAAAAGGTCAGTTTACATTCCAATCCCAAAGAAGGGTTATGCCAAAGAATGTTCCAGATGCTATACAATTGCCCTCATTTCACAGGCTAGCGAATTGAGGCTCAAAATCCTTTAAGGTAGGCTTCAGCAGTGTGTAAATTGAGAACTTCCAGATATACAAGTTGTGTTTAGAAAAAGCAGAGGAATCAGAGATCAAATTGCCAAAACTCACTGGATCATGGAAAAAGTAAGGGAGTTCCAGAAAAATGTCTATTTCTGCTTCATTGACTCTGCTAAATTCTTTCACTGTGTATCATAACAAACTGTGGAAAATTCTTAAAGAGATGGGAATATCAGACCACCTTACCTGTATCTTAAGAAACCTCTATGTGGGTCCAGAAGCAACAGAACCAGATTGGGAGTAGCTGACTGGTTCAAAATTGGAAAAGGAGTTGGACAAGGCTGTATATTCTTACCCTGCTTATTTAACTTCAATGTGGAGTATATAATGCAAAATTCTGGGTTGGATATATCACAAGCTGGAGTCGAGATTGCCAGCAGAAATATCTGGCAAATAACTGAACCTTAGATATGCAGATGACCCCAGTCTACTGGCAGAAAGCAAAGAAGAACTGAAGAGCCTCTTGATGAGGGTGAAAGAAGAGAGTGAAAAAGCTGGCTTGAAACTTAGCATTCAGAAAACTAAGATCATGGCATCCAGTCCCATCACTGCATGGCAAATAGAAGGGGAAAAGGTAGAAACAGTGACAGATTTTATTTTCATGGATTCCAAAATCACTGCAGACGGTGACTGCAGCCACAAAATTAAAAGACGCTTGCTCCTTGGAGGAAAAGCTATGACCAACCTAGACAGCATACTAAAAAGCAGAGATATTACTTTGCCAACAAAGGTCTGTCTAGTCAAAGCTATGGTTTTTCTAGTAGTCATGTATTGATGTGAGAATTGGAACATAAAGAAGGCTGAGTGCTGAAGAACTGATGCTTTTGAACTGTGGTGCTGGAGAAGACTCTTGAGAGTACCTTGGAAAGCAGGTAGATCAAACCAATCAATTCTAAAGGAAATCAACCCTGAATATTCATTGGAAGGATTTGCTGAAGCTGAAGTTCCAATACTTTGGCCACCTGATGCAAAGAAAAGATTGGGAAAGACCTTGATGCTCAGAAAGATTGAAAGCAAAAGGAGAAGTGGGCAGCAGAGAATGAGATGGTTAGATAGCATCACGGACTCAATGAACAGAATTTGAGGAAACTCCAGAAAATAATGAAGGACAAGGAAGCATGGCATGCTGCAGTCATTCATGTATGCATGAAGTTGCAAAGAGTCGGACACAACTTAGCAACTGAACAACAAAACCACGAGTCAGGCTCTAATATCCATACTTGTAATCACTGTCCCACGGTGCCTTCATGCAGCTAAACTGAACACAATTCAATTGCTTATGTTAAGAACAGTGTACAATGTATAACTATGGTGATTGTGGTCAGTTAGAACTGACCCTAAAACATTCCCTGTGATAGAAATATGGCCTTTATTTTTCAAAATAAATCCTATGTATTTCTCTCTTGTCTTACAAAGGCCTTTAATCAACTGGAAGAGAACTCTTGTCACCTACGTGGTTATCATACTTGAATTGAGTCTTAAACAGCATTAATTTCAAGAAAATGGCTTTTCTTGTTTCCAGTTACAAAGGGGCTTTAAAGTAACACCTTTTTCTTGGGGTCCAGAGGATGAGTGAATTAGGAAAAAAAAAATCAAGTGAGAGAAAAATTCCAAGTATATAAAGGAACTTAACTGGTTTTTGGTACCAACATTGTATAATTTGTCATGATAGGGCTCTTTAGTAGACCCAATTCCCTGTTCTGCTCCTAGGGCACTGTGGCAGAGCGATTTATGACACTACATTAACCAGAAGCACAAGGAAAATGTGGTAGAAGGGATAAGGAACTCACTAATGTGAGGCGAAATCAAAATCAATCTCTAACAAGAGATTACTTTACACATTAACTTCTCTGGGGTCACATTAAAGCCTTCCAGTCAGTGGCTTGTGTATATCTAGCAAGGGGAAAATAATTTGCCCGATAATCAAGGAGTAAGGATGAGTAGAACGTGCCAAAGAAAAGCAAGCTGAACTAGCAAAACCCGATGTGCCAGGAAATGTTTAGTTCACCTTTGTTTCCTTCAACTGGAGAGCAAGAGAATTTAGAAATTAATGTGGAGGATGGAATACTGAGTGCCTCTGTCATTTTCTTGCCTAAGATATCTCAGTAAAACTGAAAGAAACATACGGTGTGAGTACATTCCCCATAGGGCTTTTTGGAAAAGTAATTTAGACTCTAGATCATACGTTTGTATCATGCTATGTTAATGTGAATGCACTTGATTAAGACTTATGAGACTGATGACTGCCTCAAGCACATTTATCATCTACAATGCTTCCTGCATTCATTTGCATCTTTCGCTACATATGCATAATAATTTTCATGTGCATTTCCTTAAAAACTAGGTCACATCTCAGAAAGGTTGACCATTTCCTATGTAGCCAGCAATCTGCTCTACAATAAGAGCATCTTAGAGTTAGACGAGAAATAAGAATTAGAGAAATTGTGAATCTTAGTTAGAGAAATTGTGAGGAAATCATACATCCTGGAGGCAATGACATTCCATGGGCTCTGACATTCCAAGTCAGTCTGGAAGATAGACCACCTGGTCAAGCCCCATTTTACAAGTGAGGAGACTGAGATTCAGAGAAGGTAACTCAATTTATCAAGACCACAGAGTTGTTAGGCAAAGGAAATGGCAACCCACTTCAGTATTCTTTCCTGAAAAATCCCAGGGACAGAGGAACCTGGCAGGATATAGTCTGTGGAGTCACAAGAGTCAGATATGACTTAATAACTAAACTACTACTACTAAAATTCACATTGGAGAAGGGAAATGGAAACCCATTCCAGTATTCTTGCCTGGAGAATCCCAAGGACAGAGGAGCCTGGTGGGCTGCAGTCCATAGGGTCACAGAGAGTCAGACACAACTCAGTGACTAACACGTACACAAAGTTGTTGACACAAGAACTATTCAATCCAAATATTTTCCCCACTTTTGTTTAAACTCACTTTCTGGCATACATTGACTCAGAATTGGCTTGGAAATGTTTACCTCTTTTTTGTTTATCTAATTCCACAAAAACCTTTTCAGCTAAAAACTATTTCCAATGTACTTCATCAGGTATGTGAGGCTAGGAAGAAAAACCTGGGTTCAATGAAACTTGTGGCTGTGAGAGATGGAGTTTACATTTGAGCTAATGGTCAATAAAAGATCATTTTAGTTTAAGAAATATTCCTAGCACATTTGATAACATTGGTGACAATTTTTACTAAGTAATTATTCTATTAATATCAGTTTAGAATCTACTAGAAATCAAGCTCCATGGTAACCAGGCTCCTCTGTCCATGGAATTATCCAGGCAAGAATACTGGGATGGGTAGGCATTTTCTTTTCTAAGGGATATTCCTGACCCAGGGATTGAACCTGGGTCCCCCATATTGCAGGCAGATTCTTTACCATTTGAGTCACCAGGGAAGCCCAGCCATATTTGGCTCAACCAATGCTCTCAGCATTCAGCAGAGTGAAGGTGTTAAATAAAAATTGGTTGATTGGAGATCTCCCTGGTGGTCCAGTGGCCAAGACTCTGTGCTCTCAATGCAGGGGGCCTGGGTTCAGTCCCAGAACTAGATCCCACATTCTGCAACTAAGAGTTTGCATGCCATAGCTAATGCCACAACAAAGATAGGAGATCCTGCATGGTGCAACTAAGACCTGGTGCAGCCAAATAAAAATACTTTAAAAATAAAAGTAATTTTATTTTTTTTTAATGGTTGATTGAATAAATATTTGAAAAAACAGCAAAGCAGAGGAAGTGTGTGGAATAATTTATGGCCTACATCCAGAAGACACTCTTGAGTAAATGCAGGAGGTCAGTTTTTTCACCATCACAGAAGCCCGGACTTAGACTAGAGAATTGACCTTGAAAGTGGGAAGGAAAGGATGGGTCCAGGAAAAGTTTCAAAGGAATATAATTTTCTGACCAAGTATAAACAGGAATGAAAAGGAAGAGGAAGAATATGTTAACTCAAAAGTTTGGATCTCTGAACAACAGAGATACTGTTGATAGAAACTAGGAATTAAAATAAAGGTTTAACCATAATGGAGAAATATAAAGCAGCTGTTAAAAGTAGAATTGGCTGTAGCATGTGAGATCTAGTTCCTTGACCAGGGATCTAAACCGGGCCCTCATAGTAACAGTCAGAATGCAAGAATGATTGAATTAACTTCCCTGCATCTTAAATTCATCTCTTCAAGATGAAAGATAATTTATATAAAAAAAAGCTTAGCCCAGTTTTTGCACATAGGAGGCATTCAATGAATACTGTCTATTTCAAGTACAATAAACTTTGGTTTTAGATATATTATATTCACAATTTCGGTTTTGGATTGCTTAATTTCACATATTTATTTGTACATGTGAAAGAGCAGGAATGAAGAAAATCATGTGAAAAGCATGAAACTTAAAGTCGCTCAGTCGTGTCAACTCTTTGTGACCCCATGGCCTGTAGCCTGCCAGGCGCCTCTGTCCAGGGAATTCCCCAGGCCAATACTGGAGAGGGCAGCAGTTCCCTTCTCCAGCAGATCTTCCTGACCCAGGGATAGAACCAGGGTCTCCTGCATTGCAGGCAGATTCTTTGCCAGCTGAGCTACAGCATTTATAGCAGAAGCCATGTGAACAGTGGATGAGTGCTTCAAGGGAATAGTGACTCGGAAAAAGACCAAAGTCAGGGGCAAGCTGAGCAGAAGGAAGACAAGATCAAGGAGACAAAGAATCATGTGAAAAGCATGATGACAAACAAAAAGAGATGCAAAGCAATATGGTTTCCTAGAGTGTAGGGGAGGGAAAAATATAAGATGGAAGTGGAAGGGTATAAAGCAACATGTATTAGCAATCACAAATATATATATGCTCTGTACATAAAATACACTATAAAAATATAAATGAAGTAGAAATAAGTAATTTGAGAGCCTTGTTTGGAGACATGTATTTTATACTCCTAGGATACTGACTGCCTCTACTCATGTCTGCTTTTCTTGCAACTTTCAACACACATCTTTCTTTTTCATTCCAAATGTAATTATTTATTCCATACCTGTCATTCTCAATACTTAACAATAAGTAGGCAATATAACCAAATGTTCAATAAATTGAGTGTGATTGAATGGTTTAGCATGGCGAAAGTGTTTTGTTGAGGAAAGGGCAGTGCTACCATGATAAGCTGCCTGCTGATGTAAACACTTTATGGTTTTATGACAGGCTCACAATCTACCAATACTGTTTTCAATTCAATTCAATTTGTGTGAATGAGAATTTTTAGAGAAAACAGCTGGCAGAAAAAACCTATGACATTTAATCTTGCCTGACAACATGAAATCCTTTACAAAGCTATATGTGTACGTGTGTGTGAAATGTGTGTGTGTTTGTATATGCTTGCAAAGGTTGTATAGGGAACTGTATTTTTCAGAATTTGGGCCAACAGACAGCAGAAAACATCACATGTCTTGGTATTTTTCTGTAGATACACTTGACTGAACAAATAACTCAGTGAGTATAAAATTCTGATGAAAACATTCAACTGATTGCAACTTTTTAACTAAAAAGATTTATTTTTCAAAATGAGAATAACCTGAAGTCATCCTTAAAACAAACAAAACCCCTACAATTAATGTTGTAAGTTTTGATTGATTTAAAACTGCTCCCTGTGAACAAGATCCTGAACACTGCCCCAAATGCAGAACTTTGCAGTTTACCCTAAGAACTCAATACATGACCTTTTAGAAATGATTGTAAAGGGAAACAACAATATAATTGAAAATAGATGTATTTAAATATTATATAGCTAGGTGCCCAAAGTTGCACAAAACGAGATATATAATAAGAAAAACAATAATGGTTGAATGTGGTCACGACCATGACAAGCAGAGAAAAATCAAGGTAACTCTAAAATTTGCCCAAGATTAGCAGAATCCAAATCCAGCTAATGTCCAAATTGATGTCATGACAATGGTGGTTACATATTTAAGTTGAAGTCATAATCATTTTGTGATGATTTGACTTTTATTTCTAAAGAAATTACCCTTTTATTTCCTCTCAAAATTCATTTGAATATTAGTTAGCAGTTTTGTTCACTGAAAATCATAGTCTACCAGATATTCTCGTCCTTGCATTCTTACCTTTGCTTTTATCCAGGCACTGATTATTACACAGCTTCACTATTTTAGGACCATATATCATTCTCCATTCTTGGCTGGAGGCAGTCATTAGCAATTTAAAAGAATTGCTTTCTCTCCATCAGCTCAGACCGGATGAGAAGCTCTGGGCTCTTTCTTGAAGTCCAGTTAGACAGAGAAGGTTCGGAATCACACCCAGATACTGACCACACAGTGCAAGCACCTCATCTCCCGCTCTGTCTATTCCCAATTCAGCTGAAAATGAATCCCTTTTTTCCACTGCCAGAAGTCAAGCCCCTATATGTCTTGCCCAGATTTCTTCAGTAATATTATTGTCTTTTTTCCTTCTCCTTGCACACTACAACTCATCAGACTCATCACTGGCAGAGAAATTTCACAAAATGGGACTGTATTAAGAATACAACCATGCTCAGAAAGATTCAAATATACTCAAGTCCCTCACCAACAAAGTACAGCTTTGGCATACATTCCACTGTGAATGGCTGCCAATTATCTGACAAGCCTTATTTTGTGGGTCACCATATAATTTGTTGCTCTCACACTGGGAAACACATATTTGGAGTACAAGGAGTGCTATTAACAACGGGGCGAATCAGGACATATGGTCATGAACTTTCCCTGTGACTATCCTAAACTCAGAATTGTTGTTCAGTCAAAAGTTCTATATACAATGCCCTTATTTTCCCTGTTCTGAAAGTTTAAACCCACACCTCCTATTACCTGGAAGATGGTTTCCATCGTTTACTCTCCAACTTTTGAGGCCGATTTAATACCCCTGTTCTTCATGGAGACTCTCTCAATCTCTCAAGAGGACAGGATCTTTCTCCAACTATCCCTGACCTCATGACTTCATACAAGGCATTTAGCTTTCATTATGTTCCCCTTCTTGGTACCAGGCCTCCGTGTGTTTGGTCTGGTTCCACGTGTGTGTGTACACACATGCTAAGTCTCTTTAATCGTGTCTGACTCTTCGCAACCCTATGGACAGTAGCCTGCCAGGCTCCTCTGTCCATGGGACTCTCCTACTTGACTTCAAAAAAAAAAAAAAAAAAGTGTCACTTATCTTTGTATTTTCCTAAACACCAAATGATCAATGCAAAGAAATAGAAGAAAACAACAGAATGGGAAAGACTAGAGATCTCTTCAAGAAAACTAGAGATACCAAGGAAATATTTCATGCATTGATGGATACAATAAAGGACAGAAATGGTACGGACCTAAAGAAAGCAGAAGAGACTAAGAAGAGGTGGCAAAGATACACAGAAGAACTACACAAAAATGATGATCCAGATAACCTCAGTGGTGTGATCACTCACCTACAGCCAGATATCCTGGAGTGAAAAGTCAAGTGGGCTTTAGGAAGCATCCCTACAAACAAAGCTAGTGGAGGTGATGGAATTCCAGTTGAGCTCTTTCAAATCCTGAAAGATGATGCTATGAAAGTGCTGCACTCAATAAGTCAGCAAATTTGGAAGACTCAGTAGTGGCCACAGGACTGGAAAAGGTCAGTTTTCATTCCCATCCCAAAGAAAGGCAATGCCAAAAAATGCTCAAACTACCACACAATTGCACTCATCTCACACGCTAGTAAAGTAATGCTAAAAATTCTCTAAGCCAAGCTTCAGCAATATATGAACCATGAACTTCCAGGTGTTCAAGCTGGTTCTAGAAAAGGCAGAGGAACCAGAGATCAAATTGCCAACATCCGCTGGATCATGGAAAAAGCAAGAGAGTTCCAGAAAAACATCTATTTCTGCTTTATTGACTATGCCAAAGCCATTGACTGTGTGAACCACAATAAACGGTGGAAAATTCTGAAAGGGATGGGAATACCAGACCACCTGACCTGCCTCTTGAGAAACCTATATGCAGGTCCGGAAGCAACAGTTAGAACTGGACATGGAACAACAGAGTGGTTCCAAATAGGAAAAGGAGTACGTCAAGGCTGTATATTGTCACCCTGCTTATTTAACTTATGTAGAGTACATCATGAGAAATATTGGGCTGGATGAAGCAAGCTAGAATCAGGAGAAATAAGTAATAACCTCACATATGCAGGTGATACCACCCTTATGGCAGAAAGAGAAGAGGAACTAAAGTGCCTCTTGATGAAAGTGAAAGAGAAAGATGAAAAGTTGGCTTAAAACTCAACTTTCAGAAAACTAAGATCATGGCATCTGGTCCCATCACTTCAAGGGAAATAGGCAGGGAAGCAATGAAAACAGTGACAGACTATTTCCTTGGGCTCCAAAATCACTGCAGATGTTGAGTGCAACCATGAAATTAAAAGACGCTTGCTCCTTGGATAAAACTATAACCAACTTGGACAGCATATTATAAAGCAGAGACATTAGTTTGCCAACAAAGATCTGTCTAGTCAAAGCTATGTTTTTTCCAATAGTCATGTATGGATGTGAGAGTTGGACCATAAAGAAAGCTGAGCACTGAAGAATCGATGCTTTTGAACTGTGGTGTTGGAGAAGACTCTTGAGAGTCCCTTGAACTCCAAGGAGATCCAGTCAGTCAATCTTAAAGGAAATCAGCCCTGAATATTAATTGGAAGGACTGATGCTGAATCTGAAGCTACAATATTTTGCCCACCTGATGAGAAGACCTGACTCATTGGAAAAACCCCTGATGCTGGGAAAGATTGCAGGTAGGAAGAGAAGGGTATGACAGAAGATGAGATGATTGAATGGCATCACAGACTTAATGGACTCGAGTTTGAGCAATCTTCTGGGAGTTGATGATGGACAGGGAAGCATGGCATGCTGCAGCCCATAGGGTTGTAAAGAGTTGGACACGACTGAGCAATGGACCTGGAACATCAAGCAAAAGTCCTTGTCTATAGCAAATATTTAAAAATGCAATCTCCAGCTGATGCTTAACAATTATCTACTTACTAATGTCATTAGCACTAAAAAAGAGGAAAGCCATAAACTGTTTCTGATGATCAAAGATCTTGAGACATTTAAACAAATCAAAATCCCTCACCTAATACTGTATCTAAAAGCAGAATTTTTTTTTTCCTGAGACTTTCACTTAAGCTATTCTCTATGCAATGATTTCTATTTTTGTCATAGATTTGTTATTTTAAAAAATAAAATCCAAGTTATTTATTAAATAAAATGAAAACCCTCCATCACCCATCTCCCCATATTCTGATGCTATTTTATGGAGTTAACAAGTTTGAACAGCTTTTATTACTTATTTAACTACTTATCTACCTGTTTCTTTATTTGCTGCTGTTTAAATAATGCACTTCTATCTCTTGAGTTATCAATTTTAGATCACATTTGTTGACTGTTTGTAGTAAAATTTGAGTGACTGATACCCTTACACAACTCCCCTCTCTATTGCCCATCCTTACGTATCTCTCAATTGAAAAAAAAAACAATATATATATATATATGTGTATATATATATATATATAAAATTGTTTTTAATTTAGCAGAGTTTTTGGTATTTACATTCACTTCAGTAGATAAATTAACATTTCTGTTTTTGTTCCTAGATTCCTTCTAATAGTGTGACACCAGTACAAAAAACAACTGCATGTTTATGGCTACTAAATATTATTCCATTCAGATTCATCCAAGAAGCATGACTGTATTCCCAGAGAAGGAATAAATATAATTATTAAAACTCTGCTTTTTAAAGGATAATTAAACAACTAGGGTCTGCTTTCTTCTACAATTGCTTTCAAAATTTCTTCATTTCTTCTAGGTCATATGTATTTGCCAAAGTTACTCTCCTCATATTGGATATGCTTTTAAAAAAAACATTTTGCTGGATTATATCTAGAATAATTCATACATAAGCTGTATAGACACCAGATTTTCTGAACCAAATTTATTTTTAACCTTACATTGATTGATAGTTTGGCTGGTTCTATAATGGTAAGTTTAAAATACTTTTCCCTCAGAAAGTCTTGACTCACTGCCTTCTAGAATCTAGGAAGGCATATGAGGTCCAATTTTCATTACTTATAGGATTAGTTTCCCAACCTCTTCCCCCAAAAAAATCTTTTAGAAATTTCTCTTGGTTAGAAAATTGTATTAAGATAAGTGGCTCTTTCAGTTTTAAGAACTGCCAATCTTTAGTTTGTGAAATTTTTCTTCTGTTAATTTTGTAGATCA
Source organism: Ovis aries (assembly GCF_016772045.2). Taxonomy (NCBI): domain Eukaryota; kingdom Metazoa; phylum Chordata; class Mammalia; order Artiodactyla; family Bovidae; genus Ovis; species Ovis aries. Next base: position 92,433,193 of record NC_056057.1, read on the forward strand.
TTTCTTCTCCTGCTTGTTCTCTTTTTCTCAGACATTTATTTGATATATGTAGGAATTCTGGGTGTATGCTCAATGTGTTCTAACTGTTCCTCATGCTTTCCTTTTTTTTTTTACTTTTTGCCTTTTATTTTACCCTCCAGATTATTACTTTGGTCTTTAGCCCTAGCCACCTCATATTGAAGATGTTCAGCTTTTTATTTTCTTGCTCCTAATTTTTATCTCTAGGGTCATTTTCTTATCTTCTGATTGACCTTTGATCTTTTCCACAGCTACCATACACGTGTGCGTATGTCTATGTTCAATATTCTCTTGATTATTTCTTAGAAAGCTAATTAAAATTCTGTTTTTTAAAAATTATCTTATATTTTCTGAATCTCTTTTGGCTTTGTTTTTTATTGTGTGTGTGTGTGTGTGTGTGTGTGTGTGTGTGTGTGTGTTTTCCTTTTAAATTACACTATTGGTTCTCTTCTGCTATCATGACATCTTTGGCTGTTGATGTATGATTATAATTAAAGAGCCAGGTTGATTCATAACAATTACTGGTAGGTTGCATTTTCTTGGATGGATGGGCAGACTATGGACCTGTATAAATTAGTTTCACCAGACTGACTTCTCTTAAAGATGCATGGATATAGACAAATGAGCAGACTGAGGACCTATCCCTAGAGAAACTTATGCTAAAAGTGTAGAAATTTATCATATTTCTATCCTAGAAGCTGCATTTCCTATTTTCCACCTGTCTATGTCTCTCTGGAATAAAATTACCTTAAATTCTACTGTTTTCTTTTGAATGCCTCATCCCCATACTAGAAGCATAAGATAATTCCATGTCAGATAAGCCCTATTTTTCAGAGGAGAATTTTGTACTTTTTACCTACATTTTCTCTTCATTTGGGCTCCCCTCATAGCTCAGTTGGTAGAGAATCCGCCTGCAATGCAGGAGACCCCAGTTCAATTCCTGGGTCAGGAAGATCCCCTGGAGAAGGGATAGGCTACCCACTCCAGTATTCTTGGGCTTCCCTTGTGGCTCAGCTGGTAATGAATCCACCTGCAATGTGGGAGAACCTGGGTTCGATCCCTGGGTTGGGAAGATCCCCTGGAGAAGGGAAAGGCTACCCACTCCAGTATTCTGGCCTGGAGAATTCCATGGGCTGTATAGTCAAGGGGTTGCAGAGTCGGACACGACTGAGTGATTTTCATTTTCACTCTCTTCATTTAAGGAGAATTGAAAGATCAACTAGCCCATCTATTTTATTTTTTATTTTTATTTCTTTTTTTTTTTTTTTTTTTTTAGTTTTTTATTTTTTAAATTTTAAAATCTTTAATTCTTACATGCATTCCCAAACATGAACCCCCCTCCCACCTCCCTCCCCATAACATCTTTCTGGGTCATCCCCATGAACCAGCCCCAAGCATGCTGCATCCTGCGTCAGACATAGACTGGCGATTCAGTTCAAATGATAGTATACATGTTAGAATGTCATTCTCTCAAATCATCCCACCCTCTCCCTCTCCCTCTGAGTCCAAAAGTCCGTTATACACATCTGTGTCTCTTTCCCTGTCTTGCATACAGGGTCGTCATTGCCATCTTCCTAAATTCCATATATATGTGTTAGTATACTGTATTGGTGTTTTTCTTTCTGGCTTACTTCACTCTGTATAATCGGCTCCAGTTTCATCCATCTCATCAGAACTGATTCAAATGAATTCTTTTTAACGGCTGAGTAATACTCCATTGTGTATATGTACCACAGCTTTCTTATCCATTCATCTGCTGATGGACATCTAGGTTGTTTCCATGTCCTGGCTATTATAAACAGTGCTGCGATGAACATTGGGGTACATGTGTCTCTTTCAATTCTGGTTTCCTCGGTGTGTATGCCCAGAAGTGGGATTGCTGGGTCATAAGGTAGTTCTATTTGCAATTTTTAAGGAATCTCCACACTGTTTTCCATAGTGGCTGTACTAGTTTGCATTCCCACCAACAGTGTAGGAGGGTTCCCTTTTCTCCACACCCTCTCCAGCATTTATTGCTTGCAGATTTTTGGATCGCAGCCATTCTGACTGGTGTGAAGTGGTACCTCATTGTGGTTTTGATTTGCATTTCTCTAATAATGAGTGATGTTGAGCATCTTTTCATGTGTTTGTTAGCCATCCGTATGTCTTCTTTGGAGAAATGTCTATTTAGTTCTTTGGCCCATTTTTTGATTGGGTCGTTTATTTTTCTGGAGTTGAGCTGCAGAAGTTGCTTGTATATTTTTGAGATTAGTTGTTTGTCAGTTGCTTCATTTGCTATTATTTTCTCCCATTCCGAAGGCTGTCTTTTCACCTTGCTTATATTTTCCTTTGTTGTGCAGAAGCTTTTAATTTTAATTAGATCCCATTTGTTTATTTTTGCTTTTATTTCCAGAATTCTGGGAGGTGGATCATAGAGGATCCTGCTGTGATTTATGTCTGAGAGTGTTTTGCCTATGTTCTCCTCTAGGAGTTTTATAGTTTCTGATCTTACATTTAGATCTTTAATCCATTTTGAGTTTATTTTTGTGTGCGGCGTTAGAAAGTGATCTAGTTTCATTCTTTTACAAGTGGTTGACCAGTTTTCCCAGCACCACTTGTTAAAGAGATTGTCTTTACTCCATTGTATATTCTTGCCTCCTTTGTCAAAGATAAGGTGTCCATATGTGTGTGGATTTATCTCTGGGCTTTCTATTTTGTTCCATTGATCTATATGTCTGTCTTTGTGCCAGTACCATACTGTCTTGATGACTGTGGCTTTGTAGTAGAGCCTGAAGTCAGGCAAGTTGATTCCTCCAGTTCCATTCTTCTTTCTCAAGATTGCTTTGGCTATTCGAGGTTTTTTGTATTTCCATACAAATCTTGAAATGATTTGTTCTAGTTCTGTGAAAAATGTGGCTGGTAGCTTGATAGGGATTGCATTGAATTTGTAAATTGCTTTGGGTAGTATACTCATTTTCACTATATTGATTCTTCCAATCCATGAACATGGTATATTTCTCCATCTATTAGTGTCCTCTTTGATTTCTTTCATCAGTGTTTTATAGTTTTCTATATATAGGTCTTTAGTTTCTTTCAACTAGCCCATCTATTTTAAAATTCAGCTTTTAAAATAAATTTCCTGATGGCCCCTCCAAAGCCTGTTTCAAGTCCTTATGTTAACTTTAGGTTTAGAAATTTATTGAGATTTTTGTAGTAATAATAATTTGTATCTCTTGAGCTGTGCTTTCCTTCTTTTAATTTCTCTATAAATCAGATTCATTCAACATTTATTTTTCAGGATTTTCTCAAATTGTTTTACCTAATGTTGGCACCAAAAATATATAGGCATACCCTGTTTTACTGGTCTTTATTTCATTCAAGTTGCAGATACTGAATTTTTTAGAAACTGAAGGTTTGTGGCAACCCTGTATCAAACAAGTAAATCGGCACCATTTTTCCAACAGTAATTTCTCATTTCACGTCTCTGTGTCACATTTTGGTAATTTTTGCAATATTTTAAACTTTTTCACTATTATTTTTTATGGTGATCTATGATGTTACTTTTTTAATTGTCTTACATCATAAACTACATCTAAATAAGACAGTTAATTTATATAGATACATGTATGTGTCTGACCCCTTCATGGATCATGCTCTTGTCATGACGAAGGGGCTTGTGTAACTCAATGAAGCAAACCATGCCATGCAGGGTCACCCAAGAAGGACAGGTCATTAGTAAAGGACAGGTCATAGTAAAGAGTTCTACAAAACATGGCACGCTGGAGGAGGAAATAGCAACCCACTCCAATAATCCTGCCTTAAGAGTCCTGTAAACAGTATGAAAAAAGGCAAAAAGATATGACATCACAAGATGAGCCCCTGAGGTCAGAAGATTTCCAATATGTTACTGGGGAAGGAAGGACAATTACTAATAGAGCCAGAAAAAATGAAGCAGGTGAGCAAAAGCAGAAATGACACTCAGTTGTGGACATGTCTGGTGGTGAAAGTCAGGTCCAATGTTGCAAAGAACAATATTGCATAGGAATCTGGAATGTTAGGTTCATGAATCAAAATAAATTGGACACAGTCAAGCAGGAGAAGGCAAAATTGAATATTGATGACTTAGGAATCAATGAAACAAATGGACAGGAACAGACAAATTTAATTCAGATGACCATTATATCTACTACTGTGGGCAAGAATCACTTAGAAGAAATGAGTAGTCCTCATAGTCAGCAAAGAGTCCAAAATGCAGTACTTGGGTGCAATCCCCAAAATTATTTCAGTTTGTGTCCAAGGCAAACCATTTAACAACAAAGTAACCCAAGTCTATGCCCCAAACATTGATGATGAAGAATCTGAAGTTGACCAGTTCTATGAAGACCAACAGCACCTTCTAAAACTAAGACCAAAAAAAGTGCTGTTTTCATCACAGGGGGATTGGAATGCAAAAGTACAAGGTGAAGAAATACCAGAATAAAAGGCAAGTTTGGCCTTAGAGTACAAAATGAAGCAGAGGAAAGGCTAACAGAGTTTTCTCAAGAGAATATGCTAGTCATAGCAAACACCCTTTTTCCAACAACTCAAGAGATGACTCTACACGTGGACATCGCCAGGAGGTCAATACTGAAATCAGATTGATTATGTTCTTTGCAGTCAAAGATGGAGAAGCTCTATGTAGTCAGGAAAAACAAGACCTGGGGCTGAATGTGGCTCATATCAAGAGCTCCCTATTTCAAGATTCAGGCTTAAATTGAAGAAAGTTGGGAAAACCTTAGGCCATTCATGTATGATCTAAGCCAAATCCCTTACAGTGGATGTAATGAATAGATTGAAAGGATTAGATCTAGTAGACAGAATACCTAAAGAATTATGGATGTAGGTTCATAACATTGTACAGGAGGCAGTGACTAAAATCATACCAAAGAAAAAGAAATGCAAGAAGACAAAGTGGTTGTCTGAGGCTTTACAAATATTGGAGAAAAGAAAGAGAAGTGAAAGGCAAGGGAGAAAGGGAAAGATATACCCAACTGAATGCAGACTTCTAGAGAATAGCAAGGAGAGATAAGAATGCCTCCTTAAATGAACAAAACACATAAATAGAGAAAAACAATAGAATAGGAAGGACTAGAGAGCTTTTCAATAAAACTGGAGATATCAAAGGAACATTTCATGTAAGGATGGGCATGACAAAGGACGGAAATGGTAATAACATAACAGAAGCAGAAGAGATTAAGAGGTAGCAAGAATACACAGAAGAACTATACCAAAAAAAATTAAAAAGGTCTTAATGATAACCACAATTGGTGGTCACTCACCTAGAGCAAGACATCCTGTAGTGTGAACTCAAGTGGGCATTAGAAAGCATTATTATTGTAATAAACTAGTCATTTGTAAAAAAAAAAAAAAATTGATGTTGAAAAAAAAAAAAAAAAAGCTAGTGGAGGTGATGGAATTCAAGTTGAGTTATTTCAAATCCTAAAAGATGATGCTGTTAAACTGCTGTACTCAATGTTTCAGCCAATTTGGAAACCTCAGCACTGCCACATGGAACTGCAAAATGTCAGTCTGCATTCCAATCCCAAAGAATGTCAATGCAAAGAATGTTCAAACTACTGTATAATTGTGCTCATTTCACATGTTAGCACATTTATGCTTAAAATCCTTCAAACTAGGCTTCAGCAGTGTGTGAACTGAGAATTTCCAGATGTACAAACTGGATTTAGGAAAGGTAGAGTAATCGGAGATCAAATTGTCAACATTCGTTGTCATGGAGAAAGCAAGGGCGTTGAGAAAAATATCTACCTCTGCTTCATTGACTACACTAAACCCTATGACAGTGTGGATCACAGCAAACGGTGGAAAATTCCTAAGGAGATGGGAGTACCAGACCGCTTCACCTGTCTCCTAAGAAACCTGTATGCAGGTCAAGAAACAACAGATAAAACCAGACATGGAACAACTAATTGGTTCAATACTGGCAAAGAGTATGACAAGGCTGTAAATTGCCACCATGTTTATTTAACTTATATGCAGAGTACATCATAGGAAATGCTGGGCTGGATGACTCACAAGCTGGAATCAAGACTGAGAGAAATATCAACAATCTCAGATATGCAATGATACCACTCTAATGGCAGAAAGTAAAAAGGAACTAACAAGCCTCTTGATGAGGATGAAAGAGGAGAATGAAAAAGCTGGCTTGAAACTCAACATTAAAAAATTAAGATCATGACATCTAGTCCCATAATTTCATGTCAAATATGGGGAAAAGAGGAAGCAGTAACAGACTGTATTTTCTTAGACTCCAAAATCACTGTGTATAGTGACTCCAGCCATGAAATAAAAAGATGCTTGCTCCTTTGAAGGAAAGCTATGACAAACCTTGACAGCATATTGAAAAGCAGAGACATCATTTTTCCAATAAAGGTCTGAACAGTCAAAGCTATGATTTTTCCAGAAGTCATGTATAGATTTGAGAATTGGACCATAAAAAAGGCTGTTTGTTGAAGAATCAATGCTTTTGAATTGCGGTGTGAGAAAAGACTCTTGAGAGTCCCTTGGACTGCAATGAGAACAAACCAATCAATCCTAAAGGAAATCAACTCTGAATATTCATTGGAAATATTGTTTCTGAAGCCAAAGCTCCAATACTTTGTCCACCTGATGGGACAAGCCAACTTACTGGAGAAAACTCTGATGCTAGGAAGGATTGAAGGCAAAAGGAAAAGGGAGTGGAAGAGGATGAAATGGTTAGATAGCATCACTGACTCAATGTATATGAATTTGAGTAGACTCTGGGAGACAGTGGAGGCCAGAGGAGCCTGGTGTGCTGCCGTTCACGGGGTGGCAGAGTCAGAGAGGATTTAGCGACTGAACAATAATAATATGTCTGACTGCTTCACCTACAAGGTCGGCTATTCTCCTGTTTTTTCCTTCTCCTTGGACTTTCCTATTCCATGAGACACAACAATACTGAAATTAGGCCAATTAATAATCTTATAATGGCCTCTACATGATCAAGTGAAAGAAAGAGTTGCAAATCTCTCACTTTAAATCAAGCTAGCAATACAATACTTTGGCCACCTGATTGGATAAGCCAACTTATTGGAAAAGACCCTAATGCTGGGAAAGATTGAAGGCAGGAGGAGGACAAGATGGTAGAGGATGAAATGGTTGGATGGCATCACCAACTCAGTGGAGGGAGTTTGAGCACAGTCTGGGAGATAGTGAAGGACAGGGAAGCCTGGTGTGGTGGTGCAGTCCATGGGGTTGCAAAGAGTCAGACATGAATGAATGACTGAACAACAACAAGAAATATAAACCTAGCGAGGAAGGTGTGTCAAAAGTCTAGACAGGTCAAAAGTAGGTCTCTTATGCTAAACAATTAGCCAAGTTTCGAATGCAACAGAAAAATTCTTGAAGGAAAGTAAAATGCTACTCCAGTGGATATATAAATGAAAAGAAAGTAAAACAGCCTAATTACTGATAAGGAAAAAGTTTTTGTGGCCTCCATAGAAAATCAAATTAGCCACAACATTCCCTTAAACCAAGGCCTAAGTCAGAGCAAGTTTCGAACTCTCTTATATTCATTTAATACTCAGAGAAGTAAGGAAGCTGCGGAAGGGAAGTTTGAAGATAGCACAGGCTGGTGCATGAGGTGTAAAGAGAGAAGTCATCTCCATAACATCAAGTGCAAGGTGAAGCACCAAGTACTGATGTAGAAATGGTAGTAATTTATTCTGAAGATCCATCTAAGATAATTAATAAAGGTGGCTACATTAAAAAAAAAACACACATTTTCATTGTAGACAAAACAACCTTATATTGGAAAATGTCATCTAGGTCTTTCATAACTAGAGACATGAAATCAATGCCTGGCTTCAAAGCTTCAAAGCACATACTGACTCTCTTGTGAAGCATTAATGCAGTTGGTGACTTTAATTTGAAGCCAATGCTCATTTGCCATTGTAAAAATCCTTAAGAATTATGCTAAATTTACTCTGCCTGTGCTCCATAAATAGAACAAAGTCTGGATGACAGAAAATCTGTTTACAGCATGGTTTATTGAATACTAAGCAGATTATAGAGACCCACTGCTCAGAAACAAAGATTCCTTTGAAAATATTACTGCTCATTGACAATAAACCTGGTCACCCAAGAGCTCTGATGGAGATGTACAATGATTATTATGTTAATTAATGTTATTTTCTTGCCTGCTAACACAACATCCACTCTGCAACCCATGAATCAAGGAATTATTTTGAGTTTAAAGTCTTATTCCCTGACTTCCCTGGTGGCTCAGACAGTAAAGTGTCTGCCTACAATGTGGGAGACCTGGGTTCGATCCCTGGGTCAGGAATATCCTCTGGAAAAGGAAACAGCAACCCACTTCCAGTACTCTTGCCTGGAAAATCCCGTGGACAGAGGAGCCTGGTAGTCTACAGTCCATGGGGTTGCAAAGAGTTGGACACGACTGAGTGACTAAACTTTCACTTTCAAGTCTTATTATTCAAGAAATATATTTTATATAAAAATATAACCACAATGAGGTGCCATTTCACGCCAGTCAGAATGGCTGCTATCCAAAAGTCTACAAGCAATAAATGCTGGAGAGGGGGTGGAGAAAAGGGAACCCTCTTACACTGTTGGTTAGAATGCAAACTCGTACAGCCACTATAGAGAACAGTGTGAAGATTTCTTAAAAAACTGGAAATAAAACTGCCACATGACTCAGCAATCCCACTGTTGGGCATACACACTGAGGAAACCAGAATTGAAAGAGACACGTGTACCCCAATGTTCATTGCAGCACTGTTTATAACAGCCAGGACATGGAAACAACCTAGATGTCCATCAGCAGATGAATGGATAAGAAAGCTGTGGTACATATACACAATGGAGTATTACTCAGCCATTAAAAAGGATACATTTGAATCAGTTCTAATGAGGTGGATGAAACTGGAGCCTATTATACAGAGTGAAGTAAGCCAGAAAGAAAAACACCAATACAGTATAATAACACATATATATGGAATTTAGAAAGATGGTAAGGATAATCCTGTATGCGAGACAGCAAAAGAGACACAGATGTATAGAGCAGTCTTTGGACTCTGTGGGAGAAGGCGAGAGTGGGATGATTTGGGAGAATGGCATTGAAACATGTATATTATCATATATGAAACAAATCGCCAGTCCAGGTTCAATGCATGATACAGGATGCTCAGGGCTGGTGCACTGGGATGACCTTGAGGGATGGGATGGGGAGGGAGGTGGAAGGGGTGTTCAGGATGGGGAACACATGTACACCTGTGGCAGATTCATGTCAATGTATGGCAAAACCACTATAATACTATAAAGTAATTAGCCTCCAATTAAAATAAATAAATTTATATTTAAAAAATAAATATATTTAATAAGGCTATAGCTGCCGTAGATAATAATTCTTCTGATGCATTTGGAAAAAACAAATTGATAAGCTTCTGAAAAGGACCACCATAGATACCATCAAGAACATTCATGATTTATGGGAATAGGTCAAAATACCAACATTAAGAGGAGTATGGAAGAAGTTGGTTCCAGTTCTCATAGAATTGGAGGTGTCCAAGACTTCAGTGGAGAAAATAGCTAGAGATGAGGTGGATATAGCAAGAGCAGTGAAATTAGAAGTGGGGCCTGTCTTTGACTTTGGTACTGAAACTAAATCCTTGTATACTCAAGCTTGTATTGGACATATTTTCTTTTTAGGACTGAAGGAAAATTCTCCCACTTTTGAGTCATTCTTTTATGCCATTTCCATAAAAGTGCATGTGATTTTATAAATGCTTTTAAAAGATGTTGTTTTATAAATATTTAATATTCTGCTATTTTGATTCTGAATTGTAAATGTCAAGTATTCTGTTTTGGGTTTTTTTTTTATGTTATACTTTGTTAAAAAGGAAAAAAATGTAATTTTTTTAGTCATGTACATGACTAAATTTAATGTACTGAAAATAAAAATTAAGAAAAAAAAAAAAAAAAACAGAAATGGAGCCTGAAGGGGTGAATGGATTGCTGCACTCTTACAATAAAACTTTAAAGGCTAAGGAGTTGTTTCTTATGGATGAGCAAAGAGAGTGGTTTCTTAAATAGGATCTGGTCTTAGTAAAGATGCTGTGAAGCTTGTTGAAATGACAGCAAAAGATTTAGAATATTACATAAATTCAATTGATAAAACACCAGTAGGTTTTGAGAGGATTGACTCCCATTTTGAAAGAAGTTCTACCCTGGATTAAATGCTATCAAACAGCATTGAAAGGAAGAGTCAGTCAATGAGGCAAATTTCACTGCTGTCTTATTTTAAGAAATTGCCATAGCCTACCCCCCAACTTTCATCAGCCACTACCTTGATCATCCAGCAGCCCTTAGCATCAAGGCAAGACCTTCTACCAGCCAAAAGACATGATTAGCCCAAGGCTCAGATGACAGCATTTTTTAGCCATAAAATATTTTTAATTAAGTAATAAACACTTTTTTAGATATGACAATTTTGCAAAGATAATAGTCTATAGTATAAACAGAACCTTTATATGCACTGGGAAACAGAAAAAAAAAACAAACCTAAAATCTAGGTGACATGCTTTATTGTGTTATTTGCTTTATTGTGGTGGTCTGGAACTAAATCCGCAATATCTCAGAAAAGGTAATGATCTCTCTGTCTCCCTCCACCTCTCCCTCCTTTCTCTCTCCCATCTCTCTTTTCTTCCTTTATTTTAGTTTCCTTTTCTTTCCTTCTTTTTTTTAATTTCATTATCACCTTAGAAGAAATATATGTATATATATATGTGTGTATATATATATATATATATATTTGTGGCAGGTAATATCTTGAACCAGAAACCAGACTATTTTTTGATATTTCTTTAAATGATGCACATAAGTCTGCTTTGCATTTGCTTTAAACAGCCTGGAATTTATACTAATATTTGGTTAACTATTTCTCTGCACTATGAGGTAGATGGTACCAATCCATGTGATACTGCATTTAGAGATTGTAAAAAACTTCCCACCATAAAAATGGATATATGGTTACAGCCAAAAGGAACTATTTGCTTGCAATCTGCTCTTCCTGGCACCCTGTGTGCTCCATGAGATATAAGCAGCTACTGAATCATGGAAAATGCAATTTGAAGTTACATAAGTAAATTAGTCACTGCATTCTGTACCATCAACAGTCTGGGCTGTCATTAAAGTTCTGCCTATAGAGAAAAAAATAAGTCTATTTGTATGGCATTCCTGCTAAACATTTTGAAATAAAGTCTTGGTCACTATATCTCAGAAAATATTCACATTTGGGCCTAAATCAAATCTAGTTCTCCAGCATTTCAAAGATATTAAGAAAGCTAAACCATTTTAGTGAGATATGCAAGCTTGAAGACTAAATTCCCAGGTTGACTATTTAAGTGTTAATTAATAATTTATTGTAATGGACATAGAAAATTCAAATTTTTATAAACTCAGTTTCAATTAAAAAAGAGAGAGATGGAGGTGCAAATCTCACCAATAGCCAAATGCTTAAATTAAGTAGCCCCAAACCACACAGCTTCCTCTAAGCCACCCCAAAAAGTGGGATCATGGAATCTAGGCTAGGTTCATTGTGCAAATATTTCTTTTTGCCATCTAATAAAATAGGTACCCCTACAATGAGTTTCCTTACATGTCTAAGTTGGTAATATTTTGCAGCAGTAATATGCAGAACAAATGGGGGGAAAAAAAGTAGTAAGCCTGGCTAAGGCAGTCTTCTCTAGAAGGGCTACTTAACAGACTTGCTTACATTGTGCCTTGGGGCTTCCCGGGTGGTGGTACTGGTAAAAAAAACCTGCCTCCCAGTGCAGGAGACATAAGAGAGGTGAGTTCGATCCCTGGGTTGGGAAAATTCCCTGGATTGAGCCACTAGGATTTTCCCAACCCAGGGGATACTGGAGGAGGGAGTAGCAACCCACTCCAGTATTCTTGCCTGGAGAATCCCATGAACATAGGAGCCTGGCGGGCTACAGTCCATGGGGTTGCACAGAGTCAGACAGGATCAAAGCAACTTAGCACACACAGTGTGCCTTAGAATCTCCTTAATTTCATTTATTTCTTCTATATCTTCACAAGTATATCATTTTTACTGAGTGTATAAAGTGTGTGCTAGTCACTCAGTCATGTCTGACTCTCTGTGACCCATGGACTGTAGCCTGCCAGGCTCCTCTGTCCATGGAATTTTCCAGGCAAGATCACTGGAGTGGGTTGCCGATCTCTTCTCCAGGGGATCTACCCAACCCAGGGATCGAACTCGGGTCTCCCGCATTGCAGGGCAAATTCTTAACAGACTGAGCCACTAGGAAATGCATAAATGAGCTACCATAAATGTTTTCCTTTCCAGCCTTTTTTGTTTGTTTCTCTTTTTTTTTAATTTTTTTTTCTTTCAGAGTTGGTTGTAACAAGCTGGTATGATTAATCTTGATTAGACAGAATCTCCCATAATACCTGAAATTGTTCTATAACGTGGACACTGTGAAACCTTTAAAGGAATCAGCTTCAAATGACTGTAAGTGAACAAGGAAAGAAAACTCTGTAAAGTTAATGATAATTGCAGACACACAAGATGGATACTGATCACTGTTTTCCTTCCTTTCTTTCCACAGAAATGGAGAAAAAGTTAGGAGACATTTATGGTTGGTCTGATCTCTGAAAATTACTTCCATTGCTGTCTAGGTTATATTGACACTCTTACCCCAGGTTTTAAGGCTGTTCTTTTCTCATCTGTATTACTTCTCAAAGCAGGGACTTTATTATTGTTTTCAGAACCACTTCGCACAGCTCTTGTTAGAGTTATTCACTTTTCAGTTTTAACCCAAGTATTTCAGCAACCACTTTCTGATGACACTTGCCTTTCTTCTAGTATTTTCTACTGAATATATGAAAGCAGTTACATATTGCCTCAGAGCAACAACACTCTCTTCTCTCTCTTCCTAGTCCTGAAGATTCTTGTGTCTGTTTTTAACTTCTGTAATCTTGTATGATTTACCCTCAGGCAAGCCCCTGTGTTTGAAAAAGCATATCTGGTTGGGATGCTCCAGAGACATGGTCTAAATGGCTGGAGAAATTAATGCAATTATCTGGATAACTTCAAATGCATTTAATCATTAAACAAATATTTCTGGAGAACCCATTCCAAGTCCAGTTTTATGCTAGGTGTCAAGGATATGATAGTGAACAAGATAAAATTTGATTTCTGCCCTCATGAAATACAGCCAACTTCTGTTGATTGCCTATTATGTGCTAAATACATCTTGTGACTCATAGTATGTAACTCTCAGCAAAACTACCATGCTTGTGTGTGTGTGCTGAGTCACTTCAGTAGTGTCCAACTCTTTGCCACCCTATGGACTATAGCCTGCCAGATTCCTCTGTCCATGAGGTTCTCCAGGCAAGAATACTGGAGTGGGTTGCCGTGCCCTTCTCAAAACTACCATGAGGTATCTATTAATACAAAAATATACCATAATGAGATGAGGGGATTTTTTAAGTCAATCATCTTCCTGCCCTTTCCTAGATGGTATGAAGTTAAGTCTGCTTTAGTTTGTGAATAGGGCTGGGCACAGATGGCAGGCGAATGCTTCATGTTGCTTTATATCTGGGTTTGCATTCTCTAGGGAATGTATTGCTATCGGCACAAATGGAGCCACTTCACTGCATTTTCTCAGCTAATTCAGCAGAGCTTAAGAATTTGAACCCACATCCTCCCACTCCAAAGTTCGCACTCTTCCTGTTTCCACTCATCCACCTCTGCACCCCTGCACTCTTCTGCTCTTATCAACAGATTGAGTGAAAGCATAAGGGAGATGCTTTTGTCATGCAAAAAGCATCTGGGAAAACAACATAAATTCTCCTTTGATTTGTGCATTTTAGACAGAACTAAGGACAACTTTAAGAATTCCTTTTTATATTTCTCCCTAAATATTTAGCAGTCCTATATCACAATAAGTGATACTGACAAAAACTTTTAAAGAAATGCATTTGGCCCATCATTCAAGGAAAAATATTTTTCAGGAAAAAAAGTTATAATGGGAATCACAATATGATCACTACATAAGGTTACCATTATGTCATACTCTAACTTAAATAATAAAATAATAATCAAGCTTTTTTATTATCATATTATGTTATTAATGTGCAAGTAAGGCACTCCATTCCCTCATTCAATAGGCATTTGTTGAGAGCATATTACATGAATGTAATGTATAATGTTAAGAGATGTATTCATTCAGATACACACCAGACAGACACAAGTTGCCCTCCATGAACTAATAAAGGGTGACATTTGAAGGTGAGAAGAGGAAATAAAGGGGTGAATGTGAGTAGATGGAGGGGTCTAACGTGACACCAGGTTTCTGACTTAGGCTACTAGATAGAGGCTGCACGACTCATCCTGGTGAAGGAAGAAAGGTTGGTTCAGGATATATGGGCTGTTCGACATTTTGGAGCTTTATTTTCTTTCCTGTCTCTAGGGTGTTTTGTTTTGTTTCCACCCTATGCTCTGGTTGAAGCACTGTGCTCCTTGGAGCTTGGCAGTGTCATAACCTTTGTCTGATTATCTAGGCTTTATGAACCCAATTAGAGATGGTAAAATATGTATTTAAGAGATTTCTGCCATCCTAACAACCCTAGACCACCCTTGAGTATTCTCTTCCTGACTATTACATTAATTATATTTTTAATTTTTGTCTTTTCAACCTAATTATGAAAGTTCACATTGGTCCCTGTCCATGCCTCAGTGTCTCCGCCCCTCCCTTCAGGCTGATTTTTATAGAAAAAAAAAAAGTGTACTTAAAATATGGTTTAGTAGAATGCAGCACTAGGTACAAAGCTAATAAATGATGTCACTAAAATATATTAGGAAAAAATATGATTCATCTCGATTTTAAAATCTGAAAGAAAACGAATGTGGGGAAATTTAAGTGATGTTTTGTCATTGAATGGAGATATACTTTGGAGAGCTTTTTGTCCTCAAGAATGCTACAGAAATCCCTTTATAACTTGATTTTACTCAGAGGTTTTCTAAAACATCTGTTTAAATTATTCAACTAATTTTGCTTTTTATTCCTACTTCTGCAATAATTTCAGAGAGACCTATGTGGCTAGATGGGTTTTCTCCTATAGATATGTCTCCATGAAACAGAATTCAATGCATAGCATGTTAATGTTAGTAGCTCAGTTGTGTCTGACTCTTTGCAACCCTGACTGTAACCCATCAGGCTCCTCTGTCCATGGAATTTTCCAGGCCAGAATACTGGAGTGGGTTGTCATTTCCAGTATTGAAAGCATACTGGAAGAAATTTTGCTCTTCTGCTATCTTCCACATTATAAATTCTGTGTCACAGGATGCATAGCTCTCTTTTGGCTTTCTCATCTCACATCTGACTCCTCACTATCTCCCCCTGCCCTTGAGCCTGATTTTCTCCTGCCCTTGAGCCTGGCACTTGCTGGAGCTGGCAGGCGTCAGACAGCATCGGCTGGGGGCCAGGCTGGGAAGGCTCTGGGAAGCAGACTGACATGGCTCAATAATTAGCACAATGCTGGACACAATGCTCAATAAGGATCTGCTGAATTAATGGCTGTATATGCCGCCTGACTGTTGTGAACACTTCAAGCCGATAATGCGGAGTTAACTGGCTGAGCATTATAAATGAGAGTGGAGAACTGACCCACTCTTTGGTCTTCCAAAGTCAATAAAACTTAGAGAAAGCCTGCCTTTAGAGATATAAATGTTTTATTCACTTTTAATATCTATGTCAGTAATTTTAGTAATGCAAAAAAAAATAAACAGTTTCAAACATTTTGTGTATTGTTTTGAATAATTAGAGATACTTTGACAGAGAATAGCAGGAAGCAAATTTGAATGTGAAGTGTTAGGATGACGCATAAGTGTATTATACAAAATACTTCAGTAGTAAATCTCAGCTACTTATCATATAATAGTTCTTGATGTAGAGCTGGTCTAAATTAAGCATCTCCAAGCCTAACTAAACAATTTGAGCACTTTCCAATGTTCTGAAAACTCTTAAAATTAGTGTTTCCTCCTGATTGCTTCAGTCATCTCCACATTCAATCATATTATCAATACAAATGAATTCCAATTAGCATATTTTATAAATTGGTCTTACATTGTGCTTCTTTGACTTACTATGATTCCACAAAGCTAAAAGAGGAAAAGGAATTCTGGCTAGCTAGTATTCAGTCATCTCTCTGGAGGCACTGATACATCCATAAGTATGTACATCAACTCCAGGTTCTTGGATGGAGTGGTACAACCCCCATAGTCCCCGCAGCACTGGGCAGGCTCCACCCCCTGACTTTTTCATTGTGTCCATTTCATCCTGAAACGTCTCTTACTGTCTCCACCACTGCTCCTCAGGGGACAGCTGCAACTCTGCAGAATTTCTGATCTGAGATTCAGTGGTCATTTTTTTTTTTCAATTACCTTTAAAAAAAAAAACTTTGTATGATCCGTGTTTGAATCACTATGAAGGTGTTCAAAAGCTTGATGTAGGACCATGATTTTATTTATTCTAAAAATCAAGTCACTGAAAGAGTTCTCTGAATAGAAATAACATCTTATATGCCCTTATATTTGCTTCCCCAAGCCCTTGAAGTCACAACATGAAAAGTAAAAGCAGGCTGTCATTTATAAAATGCAAAGGGAGTGAAAGCAAAAAAAAAAAAAAAAAAAAAGAAAGAAAGGGGGAGTTAGATGTCAGAGCTCAGGAAATTTTGTTTGGTTATATATTTATTGTTGGGCTTCCCTGGTGGCTCAGTGGTAAAGAATTTGCGTTCCAGTGCAGAAGACAAAGGTTCAATCCCTGATCGGGGAAGATCCCACATGTCATGGACCAACTGGGTTCCCCTTACGCCACAACTATTGAGCCTGTGCTCTAGAGTCCAGCAGCCACAACTACTGAGGTCCATGTGCCCAGAGCCTGTGCTCCGCAATAAGGGAGGCCACCACAATGAGAGGTCTGCTACCGCAGCTAGATAGCAGCTCCTACTCACGGCAACTAAAGAAGAGTCCGAGCAACAACAAAAACCCAGCACAGTGGAAAAAAGTTTGTTGTCCACAAGAAAGCAAAATAAACTATCTCTGGCTTTCTCTAGGTAAGACAATATATTTTAAAAAGAAGTATATATTCAAACACAAATACAAGTACCACTTAAACTGATGTTATTAATAATTCACATAATGTGGACATTTCCAGACCCTGAAAAATGTTTTTCCCGACTAGTCCAACTAACCATGTCCAAACAGATCTAATAAACTTTGAGAGACACAAATTTCTTCCTAAGTAAAATTTACAAGTTTGATCCTAATAGATTCCCATTTGCACATGCCAAAATATAATGTTTTCTAGTTGTTAGGTTTAGAGCCCCAAACTGTCTTACTTTACTTTCCTGCCATTTTCAAGGACTTTCAAGGACATCAGATCAGTCAAGTCAAGAAAGGTCAGAGGTCTGGAACCCACAGCCAAGTTGCTCTATTTACTGGTGCATTTGCTGAAGTACGTTTTTTATCTTTCAAAGTTGAAGACCACATTGATTGAGTAAGGGATGAATGCTCATACTAATGAGCTCTCCATGCTCTGGTTGAGTATTTTTCCTGTGAACTAGTTGAAATTTTAAGAGTTATGCAGGACCTTACTTGGAATGTTAGAACCCAGGGAATAAAATCGCCACTCCCGCTCCCACCGCAGATGTTTTGACTTCCTCATGACTTCAAATGATGGAGAATGGAACAATCTTTACATCTTAACACCAAGAGAAGAACTTTCTTGTATACAATTAAGACTGAAGAGCTATCCCTTTAGAACGGTAGCATTTGCCTTTGTTTTATAAGCTGTCTGTCTCCGGCACACCACCCAAACCTTGAATTCATGGTTAACATTAATCCTCTGCTTTTCTATACATAGATTACATATACATCCAGTTCAGCACGTATTTCCTTTCAAACACAGATGTTCTTTACATGCAGTGTTTTATATGGAGAAGTTTATGGAAGATTAGTAACAAAATAAAATGGTTTTTGAAAATTCAAATGATCTTCAACTTCTAAAAAAATATAAACTGTATTATATAATTATCCATTGCTTCTTAAACCCTCCCCACCACCCTCCACATATGAAAAAATGATAAGAATGGAGACTAAAGAGACATAGTAAGATGTTTCAGATTGAACTAAGCCATTTAATTTCTTTGTATTGTTGAAGTTTGCTTCTATAATTAAAACCATCATGATTATTAAGAAATAGCTTTCTTTCAGAGTCACATTAGAACCAGAAAAGGAGGCATTTGTCATGTATTGAGATACCTCTGGCATAGCTCACTCCTCTGAGTCATGTCTGCCCTTTCTCCCTTTCTCTTTTCACATTTGGAAAACAACATCTATGTTAGTTGATAACAGAGCTGGAAGAAAGGACCAAGAAAGTGATGTGAGCTCTGTCAATCTTCAGCCTCGCCAAGGAAAACACATTAAAGTGTTTTTCATGGAAAATCAGCTTCAGTCTACAAATATTCAGAGCAAAGTGACCTTGAATATATATAATACACCAGGATCCTTGGAAGAAGATAAGTGAGCCAAAGAGAAAGAAGGGGAAACATCCTAAAGGAAGAAATTAAATCCAGGAAAACGACTGGCAAATGCATTTCTTACCTTTTCTGCTGACTGGGCTGTACCAAAAAAGATGGGGATGAAAGCTAACCAAATGATGCAGGTGGTGTACATGGTGAATCCAATAGGTTTGGCTTCATTGAAAGTCTCTGGAACTCCTCTTGTTTTAATGGCATAGACAGTACAAGTAACCATCAAGAGAATACTGTACCCCAGTGAACAAATGAGCGAGAGATCAGAGATGTCACACTTGAGCACTCCTCTGGCGTTCTCCGGATCTAGAGTCCTCTGTTCTCCGTAGTCTATGATAATGTGTGGTGGGTCCACAACAAACCAGACACACACTCCCAGGAGCTGGATGGAGATCAGGCTGAAGGTGATCACCAGCTGGGATGCAGGACTGATAAACTTAGGTGCTGTGACAGATTTCTTCCCCTGCTCAAATATTCGGTGGATTCGGTTTGTTTTGGTCAGGAGTGCTGCATAGCTGAAACACATGCCGAGTCCTAGGAAGATCCGCCGGAAGGAGCAGATGATGGTATCTGGTGCTGCAATCATCAAAAAGGTGATTGAATAACAGAGAAAAATCCCCGTGAGGAGCACGTAACTAAGTTCGCGGCCCGAGGCCCGCACAATAGGCGTGTCGTTATAGCGGACAAAGGTCACGATCACAAAGGTGGTGGCGATGATTCCCAAGATGGCAATGAACACGGGCACCACCGCCCAGGGAGAATGCCACTCGAGTTTGATGATGGGGATAAGCTGGCAGCCTGTGCGGTTGACGTTGGGTCTCTGATCCAAAGGGCAGAGCTCACAGGACAGCTCATCTACCTGGTAGTTGTAACCTTCACAGCGCTCGCAGTGCCAGCAGCAAGGGACTCCTTTCACCGTCTTCTTCCTCTCACCGGGCTTACAGGGCAGGCTGCAGACCGACGCTGGGTGAGTGTGCTCTCTATTGGCCCACTGCATGTCTTCCACCTGTGGGTATAAAATATTAATGAGCCTTCCATTTTCCCCCCATTTATAATATCCTAATCCTAGCCACAGGTTTGTAATAAATCACTGAATGCTGACAGGACAGTTTACCATAATAAAAGCCTAGAGTTTCTTTCCCTGACTTTATGAAAGTATTAAATGATTGGGGCCAATAAATCATTCACATCATCAACTTGATGAGTGTCATTAGTTTCCATTTACCTCCTTGATTTTGACCAATCTGACATTTGGAGAAAGATGCATTGATCCAAACAGCTTTAAAATGAGAAAAAAAAAAAAAAAAAAAAAAAGTCCCATGGAAAGAAACCTGTTAGAGCTAAACTCAGATATAAATGCCCTGAAATACTGGCTAGGATATAAATACACATATAAACAATTAATCAAATCTTTCTACCATATTTGGGGAAATTCAAATCTCACTGTCAATTTTGAAAGGAAATGGCAAAACTAGCTACTTTAATCTCTGACACTTCTCATGTGTCCATAGTGACAACTATATGAATGGTTTTGCCTCCGTTTAACATTCAAATTCACTTATTCCCCTCAGCCTTGCATTTTCACATTGTGGAAAAGACCATGCTGAGTGAGACAGCTTGATGATGATGTTTCCATTGAACAAAAGTAGGCTTAAAGCAGTGAAATTGATACAAATGAGTGAGATTCCCCTAATAGGATTTCTGTGTCAAGGCCTTAGGGTTCTATCTCACTCTTTTGAATTAGACCATAGAATACCTCTATTAAAACAAAAGTGTTATTTTAAAGGAATTTTGCCAGTCATTGACCCCTTACCTTAAATTGCTTTACTAAAGGTTCTGGACCCAATTCCAATGTGGGGGACAGGGCAAAAGGGATTTCCTAAACCACAAAGAAATTCTGGAGCACTAGCTGTTTGTCCTGTAAGTCAAATCAATTCTGACACCATCTACCTGGAAATAGCATCAAATCTCACAAATGCTATAGGAAAAAACCAGAAATTATGGATCAACAATTTATTATGGCAAGCAGCTTCTATATAAAAGGTAAGCTCTATGAACAGAGTGATTTTGCTCATTGATGTGGACAAACAATGATGGACACTCAGTTCATCCTCAAATATTTATTGAATTTGTGAGGAAGGAAGAATGTAAGGGGTACCCCTGAGGTAGAAGGAGCCAACTTGAAAGTGCTGAGATCTGGAAATAAAGGATTGCTCAAAGAGGCACAGAGATAAGAGCTGAAGGAATGTTTAAAACAAAACAAAATGAAAAACTATTCTTCCAAGACCAGCACTATAAAAAGCCAAAAGAAAAATCACCATATCCTGTGATAGCCTGGCTCCAAGATGCCCCCCAATAACTTTACCTCCTGGAATCCTGCACTCAAGGAGTTCTCTCCCATTTTAAATGGGCTGATTTGTGTAAACAATAATATATTCCAGAAATGCTGGCATGTGGTTTCTGAGGTTAGGTCATCGGTGACATTTTGGCTTGTGTCTTGTTCTCTCTTGGATTGCTCACTTCAGGGAAATAATTAAATTATCATGAGAGTTCTCCGGCAGCCCCATGGAAAGGAACTGAGGCCTCCCGCCAACAACCAGCACCCGCCTCCCAGGCATGTGAGGGTGTCACCCAGAAAGTGAGTTGTCTGGCCCCAGGCAAGCCTTCGGACAACTGCAGCCCCAGCTGACACCTTGACCACAAACTCATGACAGACCCTGAGCCAGAAAAACCCAGCTAAGCTGCTTCTGAATTTCCAATCTACAGGAACTGTGTGAGCTACTGTTTTCTTGTCTTAAGCTGCTAAATATGGAGTTATTATACAGCAATGGAAAACTAATGCAACTCAAGTTTAGCTTTCTTACCCATTCTGTGAACACCACCAGTATAGCAGTCTATTGAAAATCTATTGAGAAGGTAGTGACAACGAACTATCTTTTACCAAAATATGCCCCCCAAGTTGTCTACTGTCAGCAGTATTCTATCATCACTCTTAAGACTGCCTCCCCTGTGGGAACCATGTGACTGAGATTGTTTTCATAAATACATCTACTGCTTAAGGATGCTTTCCTTTCTTGACTGTGGTGTGAATAGTGGAGAGCAGAGAATTGTAGCCTCTAAGCTCAACATTTGCAGAGGGCCATCAAATCCACCTCAGGTGAAGTGGAGAATTCATGCATGTTTAATTTCAAATATCCTCCCTTGAGAAAGTAGATGGTACTTCATGTGTCCTAAGGGAACTCAAGATTATTAGTTCTACCTTGTCTGTTCACCACAAAGGAAAAGCAATCTATCATAACCCTGTTAATTTTCTATTAGCTTTTAATGATTTAGAGAAGTTATTTTATTTATGTATAAGATTCCATTAGGCAAGAAAAAGTTAAATTGAAAGTGGCTTCTCTCAAAAATATTGAAAAAAATGAAATGCTCCACTGAGTGGCTAAAATATTGATTTTATACCCTAATGGACTCTTATAAGATAATAAAATATGTTTTGTGAAGGTTGTTTCAAAGCTAATTATTGTAAAATCAAAATTGCATTTTGTTTGGGGCTTCTATAGATTTATAATATTACTGTTGAAGAAAATGACAGTAAAAAAAAATTCTTAGACATATTAAACTTCAAATTTGGTAGAGACCTTAAAGGTCAACTTGTCTAACCACATGTCTGATTCTTTAATTCTCAAAGCATTTTATTTTCTAGAAGGAAATGACTTATTAACAAAGAAATATACTCAATCAGATAGGCCTCGTTACAGAAGATAAATACTCATCATTATAAGCTAAGCATTACATTTTTCTTGATCAGTTTTTTGAATACTCAACTAGTAAAAAAATGTTTTCATAAATAAAAATCGAAGCTATAAGATAATAAAAATACCACATCTTTTAACAACTATAAATTTTCTTTAAGTAAAAAACAATGTAGTCATGAAATGTGTGTGACATTTCATGATATAATGGAGAAAACTATGTATGATTCAGTAAACATGTTAAAAATACATGACTGCATTTCATCAAGGAATCTATTATGTATAACTGTACTGTGTTTTGATACCATAGTTGAAGTCTGGGAACCAACTAATATCCACCCCAAAGAGGAACAAATAGCAAACACTTAAGTCAGGTACTTGTAAATATATTAGTATTTGAGACAAAATTTATTTTAGATATGATGCCAAATCAAAAATAATTCTAATTGAGATTAGTGGTATTAATAGAAATTAAACTTCATATTTTCCACAACTATACTATAAAACACAAAGATCAAATATAGCATCTTTCATAATGAATAAAAATATTTTAAAATAGATCTTCCTCTCCTTTGGCATTATTCTGATATTAGGATATTTGTGTCTAAAACATGTGTTCTAACAAATGGATAATAGTTATATTGACAGACCTTCCAGAGATAAAACCTTAGCCCATTCCTGTCTCGACAATGTTCACAACAGTGATTCATTCTGTAGGCCCCAATCCAGTTCATTTTATAGAATATGAGCTATCAACCAGCTTCTGTTGTCAAATTCTATTATTAATGCAGACAAATGCATCAACAACCACAAAACCAAAACTTTCTGAGTGTGCCTACATTTTTTAATCTTTAATCTTCCCAGACATAAATTAAAGACATTATTTTTTATAAAGTAATTTTCTTCTGTGTAGTTCTAATAGCTCCTGATAAAAGGGCTACAAAAATATTTCCCAATTAAAGGTCCCACTGTAATTAATCATTTTCAGTATGTACTACAAAATTCTCACTCAATTTAATACCTCTATTACAGTGTTTTTTCCCCACATATTAAGGTGTATCTTCAATGTTATGATTACTATACATGTGGTAAAATTTTAAATATAACACAAAGATAATTGATATCTAGTCATACCATTCTTAATTAGCTCTTTTCATCTTGCTTTATAAATAAGCATAGTATTAATAATCATTTTGATGACTACTTTGCCACTCCAGTATTCAAAAACCCATTTCTTCATCTGACTTATGTAACAACATAATGCAATCATTTCCAGTGAAACTGGACATTTTCTCAAAGGTTTACTTGTTAATTTTCAAATAATCAACAGGTTTAACAAGTGTATTTAATTAGGATGAGTATTTAAAATCAGTATTTAAAATGTTAGAATTTGGTTATATATTTTGTGAAGCATATGGTTTTGCTAATGCAACTCAAAGTTTATCAATATATTACTTTATATATTCATATTTATAAATGTTTATATATAAATATATATTGCTTCCTTAATATCCATCCTTTCTTTTGGGTCATGCAATGCTTTCTACTTCTGTTCAGAGTGGTAAGTAGGTTTAGTGTCCTTTGTAAATCTAGTATGTGTGTATGATCCCCAGATTGAAGTCATAGTTTTGTGTGATGTTACAGCTCTACATAACTTCTAAAAATGTAAACAGTCCTCCTATTTAAAAAGACTATTTTAAAGTAATTAAAATTTTACTTACAATAGCATTAAAAATAAAATACTTAGGAATAAACTTAACTAGTAAAGTGTAATATTTTTAACTTAAAGCTACAAAATATCATTTTAAGAAAGTTAAAGAAATAAATGAAAAGAAATCCGAAGTTCATGGATCAGAAGACTGAACATTGCCAAGATGGAAATACTCACAAAACTAATCAACAGATTCGACATAATCTCTATTAAAATCTCTTCTGACTTCTTTGAAGAAATTGATTAATTGACCCTAAAATTCATAGGGGAATATAAGGGACCAAGAATAGACAAAATGATCTTAAAAGAGTGAAGTTGGAGAATTTACACTGCTTGATTTTAAAACTTCCTACAAAGCTACAGTAATCAAGCAGCATGATACTGGAACAAAGAAAGACTAATCAATGAAAGAAAACTGAGAGCTCAGAAATAATCTATTATATATAAGGTCAATTGATTTTTTTACAAAGCTGACAAGAAAATTCAATGGAGAAAAAAATTGTCTTTTCAACAATGGTTCTGGCAAAAGACATGTCACCAAAAGAATAAGCAACAAAGTTAAAATAAATAAATCAGACTTCATCAATCTTAAATACTTTCATAATTCAACAGATACCATTAGGAGAGTGAAAAAACAACCCACAGAGTGGGCAAAAATATTTCTAACTCATATATCTGATAAGGAACTCATATCAGAATATATATTTTAAAACTCTTAGAATTAAACTGTTAAAAAAGCATGCAATCCAATTAAAAAATAAGTAAAAGAAATGAAGAGACATTTCTCAAAAAAAGAGATATGAGTGGTTAATAAGCACAGAGAAAGATGTTTAACATCATTAGTCAACATAGAAATGCAAAACAAAACCATAGTATCCACTAGGATGGTCATAATAAAAAATACAGATAGTATCAAGTTTTATTGAAGATACGGAGAAATTAAAACTCTTTATATTATTGGTGGCAATGTAAAATGGTACAGCTATTTTGGATAGCAGTTTGGCACTTCCTTGAAAAGTTAAACATAGAATTGCCATATGACCTAGCAATTCTACTCCTGAATCATTTCAGTCTAAGAAAACTGGAGACATATGCTCACACAAAAATGTATACATGAATTTCATAACAGCATTAGTCATTATAGCAAAAAAAGCAGAAAAAATCCAATTCCATTAAAGAAATGTGCTTTATCTATTCAATCAAATATTAAAAATAAATAAAAAGAAACAAAGTAATAATATATGCTATGAAATAAATGAACCTTGAAAATATGCTAAGTGAAAGAAATCAGTCAAAAAGACCAGTGTGTAATTTTAATTTATATGTACTGTCCAGAATAAGCAAAGGCATATACAGCCAGTAGATTTTTGACTGCCAGCAGTTCAGGAGAGAACGGAATAGAGAGGATTTCTTGGGAGGTGATAAAAATAGTCTAAAATTAGTGGCAATGGATAACATGACTCTCTGACTATACTAAAAACCACTGAATTATGTACTTTAAAAAGGGCAAACTTTATGGTATTTGAATTATCTCAATAAAGCTGTTATTTTTTAAATATGCAAACTATGTTGATACAGTCAGGAAGAATTAACATTCAGTACTTCATTTGCTGTATAAAAAAACATACTGCATACCCACTCTGTTTGAGACACAAGACTCAACACGAGAATTCAACAGTGACCAAGACATGGTCCCTGGCCTCCAGAGTCAGTGCAGGTGGGGAAAGAGATAAGCAGAGAGCCAGTCGCAGCTCAGTATTAGACTCCCTAAGAAAGAAAAGCAGGGAGGAAATGGTGCTGCTAGCAGAGGATTCAGCAGGGGCACTCAGCCTGGGTTTTTGGGATGTGTGGACAGCAGCCTGAAGGCTGTATAGGAGATAAACCATCAGGAACAGGAATCCCAAGAAGGCATCAAGCCAAAAAAATAATAATAATAATAATTAAAATTCAGGGGTGAGAAGCCATAACGAACTGGAGAAACTAAAGATAAATAGCAAAAATACAGATTAAAACACTGGGTGGAGTGGCAAGAGGTAGGCTAAGGAAGAGAGGAAATGCAAGATCATTTTAAAAGAAACTTATAAGCCATTGAGATGAGTTTAGATGTTACGTTGAAAGTAGTAGTTGGGGTCCTCTGAAGGGACAAAGAAAAAGGCAAAAAGGTTGTCTGAGGAAACCTTAATAATAGCTATGAAAAGAAGAGAAACGAAAGGCAAAGGAGAAAAGGAAAGATAAACCCATTTGAATGCAGGGTTCCAAAGAATAGAAAGGAGAGATTAGAAAGCCTTCCTTGGTGATCAATGTAAAGAAATAGAAGAAAACGATAGAATGAGAAAGACTCGAGATCTCTTCAAGAAAATTAGAGATACCAATGGAACATTTCATGCAAAGATGGACACAATAAACGACAGAAATGAGATGGACATAACAGAAGCAGAAGATATTAAGAAGAGGTGGCAAGAATACACAGAACTGTACAAAAAAGATCTTCATGATCCAGATAATCACAATGGTGTGATCACTCACCTAGAGGTAGACATCCTGGAATGTGAAGTCAAGTGGGCCTCAGGAAGCGTCACAATGAACAAAGCTAGTGGAGGTGATGGAATTCCACTTGAGCTATTTTAAAACCTAAAAGATGATGCTGTGAAAGTGCTGCATTCAATATGCCAGCAAATTTGGAAAACTCAGCAGTGGCCACAGGACTTAAAAAGGTCAGTTTTCATTCCAGTCCCAAAGAAAGGCAATGGCAAAGAATGCTCAAACTACTGCACAATAACACTCATCTCACACGTTAGCAAACTAGTGCTCAAAATTCTCCAAGCCAGGCTTTAACAGTACATGAACCGTGAACTTCCAGATGTTCAAGCTGGATTTAGAAAAGGCAGAGGAACCAGAGATCAAATTGCCAACATCCATTGGATGATTGTAAAGGCAAGAGAGTTCCAGAAAAACATCTATTTCAGCTTTATTGACTATGCCAAAGCCTTTGACTGTGTGAATCACAACAAATGCTGGAAAATTCTTCAAGACATGGGAATACCAGACCCACCTGACCTGCTTCCTGAGAAACATGTATGCTGGTCAAGAAGCAACAGTTAAAACTGGACATGGAACAACAGACTGGTTCCAAATCAGGAAAGGAGTATGTTGAGGCTGTGTATTGTCACCCTACTTAATTTACACTGAGAGATATATTTTTTGGGGGGGAGGCTCCAAAATCATGCAGATGGTGACTGCAGCCACAAAAATAAAAGATGCTTGCTTCTTGGAAGAAAAGTTATGACCAACCTAAGCAGCTTATTAAAAAGCAGAGACATTACTTTGCCAAGAAAAGCCCATTTAAAACTACGGTTTTTCCAGTAGTCATGTACAGATGTAAGATTTGGACTACAGAGAAAGCTGAGCGCTGAAGAATTAATGCTTTTGAACTGTGGTGTTTGAAAAGACTCTTGAGAGTCCTTTGGCCAGCTAGGAGATCCAGCCAGTCCATCCTAAAGGAAATCAGTCCTGAATATTCATTGGAAGGACTGATGCTGAAGTTGAAACTCCAATACTTTGGCCACCTGATGTGAAGAACTGACTCATCTGAAAAGACCCTAATGCTGGGAAAGATTGAAGCAGGAGGAGGGGATGACAGAGGATGAGATGGTTGGATGGCATCACCAACTCAATGGACATGAGTTTGAGTAAACTCCAGGAGTTGGTGATAGACAGGGAGGCTTGACCTGTTGCAGTCCATGGAGTCACAAAGAGTTGGACATGACTGAGTAACTGAACTGAAAGGGCAAAAATGATGAGCTGTAATGCATAGGAGGATCACTGTGCAGTAGGTTAGAGAGAAGATGGAAGAAATCCAATCTATCTATCCAGCTAGATATGGTCAATCACCTGTCAAGCTGAGGCTTTTGCCGAATTCCAGCTGAAAGTGATGACAGGAGGAATCCAAAGAGCATCAATGAGCTGGAAGGACTTTGTAAGCAGCCCCAGGTTTCTCAGACTGTCCTCATGGCCCAAGAGCATGATTAAAGAATTTTATCCAAATGTGTGATCTCATATAAAATAAAATATACATTATATATATATATATATATATATATGAATGAGACCAGTGTGGTGACAGATTAGGAGAAAGGATGATATACAAGCAAGAATAAGAATTGAGGGAATAATGTCATAATTCTAGGCAAGACAAGAGTCTATGAACTGTTAGAATCAGTAATTATGAAGAAAATGGGATGGGTTTAAGATATAGTGGGAAAAAAAAAATAGAAATAAGAGTGGCAAGAAGGAAAGAGATGAACCAAACAATGGCATCCAGCCTTGTGTTTGAGAATCATCCTTAGCATTTCACTTACTTCAGCCTTATTTCTGATCAACCGCCAACTACATGGCCCGGCATGATCTCACCCCTGCCTAACTCCCAGGTAATTACGTACCAACCTTCCTTACTCTCCTATTATACATCACACAACACCTTGCAGTCTTCTTCAATGGCACTTTTACAGTAAGCAATTCTGCATTTGTTTTTCTTTTTACTTCAATAAATGGTTTTATAAATTTTAAATTATGTTCCTTAGAATCGCTTAAAGGCTTTACTCAAACTATATCTCACTGGGAAGCAGTTCTTAGACATCACAGTTTAACAGGCCTGGGAAGGAACCTCAACTTGGCATTTTTAAAAGAAGCCCTTCTTCTTTCAGTGATTCTGTCATGTAATTAGTGAACCACACTTTGCTAAGCGCCAAGTTAAATTTATTTTTCTCAGGAGAGGAAGAGCCTATTCTGTTTTTCCACCATTGTGATCCAAAGCCTAATGTGGTAACTAACCTCCAGTGAGCATTCATAAATATTTGTTGAATGAATGAAGAAGGATTGGAAGAACAAGTGAACAGGTGATGGTGTCCTTTACCCAAAGTCCCAGGGGGACTTCCAAGCCAGGAAGTGCAGGAATCAGCTGAACACATCAGCTGTGCTCCTGAGTCAGGTTTGCCTGAGGCAGAGATTTCCAAGGCACAGTCATATGCAAGGCAGTTGAGACCATGAATATGTATTAGCAAGTTCTCACCCACAGAAACAATGGAATGTGTGAAAGGAAGATGACAGAAACGGAGGCATGGAAAGAGCAAAATTTAAAGAGCAGACTCAGTAAGATTAGTAAGAGGATGGAAAACATGGCCAGATGGAAACTAGAGACGAATCTGGTCCAAGGTCCAAGAAACCCAACAAATTATTTTCAGAAATGAGGAAGTGCTCAGCGGTGCCCAAAGACAGATTTCATGAGGATATGATTTGAAAATTGAGAGTCCTTGGTTACCTTCATGACAAAAAAAAAAAAAAATTAACTTTTCTGTGAAATCTTCTCAAACATCCTTCTACCACTCAGGTGGGTATACTCCTTCCCTGGATTTCATTATATACCATTATGTATTTTATTATACTCTTTGACATTATACTGGGACTATCTGTTCACCTGTTCATTTTCCCACCAGACAGAGAACAGAGAATCTCAAGGACAGATATTTTTAACTCCATTATCTGTATTAAGACCTAGGATTCAGTAGGAATTCAATATTTGAAAAAAAAAAAAGACATAAATTGATTAATAATTAGAATATGTGGTAAACACATCAATAACTACTCCAAATATATAATGACTCTCTATTTGGGGTTTTAAGTAGGATGGTAACAAACTTACTCTTCCTAAATCTATGTGGCCTCTATATCGTTTCATCCATACCTTCAGAGAAGCCAATTTGGGGGACACTGTACTCTGGGATGTCCAGAGTACAGGGATGCACCTTCGAGGGATGTTGGAAAGATCTATCAAGTTGATATCTATGAAAATGGTTGGTGAACAGAAAATGTAAAGGGAAGTCTGAAAATCTTCATATGCCTTGATTTAGGACTGAGGCAGCACTGGAAAGAAGGTAACCACTCTCCACCTATTAAACATAGCTGTTCTGTTAAAAGAAACTATGTCAGCTGCAACAAACCAAACCATGGTCTTTGGATTTCATCCAGATCTGCTATTTCGTGCTTTTATTTTCCCATAATCTTGGCTCTTAATGTCAGTTCCTGGTAATTGCCACAGGAGATGCCCCCTGACTCATCCCAGCTCTGTACAGAGAAAAGCATCTAGGCCAGTGCCTCCTGCCCTTGACTCTGAAGATGAAGAGGATGGCACGTGACAGGGAGGATGTTGGGATAAGAGTTGTGGAACGACCATTTTGGAGGACCAGTAAGGAAGTCATATCTACAATACTTTCATTGAATGGGATGCACTAACCCTATGATAGCGTTTCACCCCAACATGCCACATATGCAAATATCTAGGGAGTATGGGGTATTTGTAGCCATAGTACTGAAACTGGGTAATCTTTTCCCTTAATTTTAAGTTTGTGACAAAAATTATAATTTGAATGCTATGAACAGTAGTTACTTTAACTCAAAAGACATTGTTATAACTTGTATTATTATGTTTATGATTATATTCTAAACAACCAAAAAAAATTTTTAATATATAAACACTTTCTATTTAAGGGCTTCCCTGATAGCTCAGTTGGTAAAACAAAATCCACCTGCAGTGGAGGAGACTCTGGTTCAATTCCTGGGTCAGGAAGATCCCCTGGAGAAGGGATAGGCTACCCACTCCTATTCTGGCCTGGAAAATTCCATGGACTGTAACCCATGGGGTCGCAAAGAATTGGACACGACTGAGTGGTCATGTTTCCACTGTTTCCCCATCTATTTCCCATGAAGTGATGGTACCACCACGATGATGCCATGATCTTCATTTTCTGAATGTAGAGCTTTAAGCCAACTTTTTCACTCTCCTCTTTCACTTTCATCAAGAGGCTTTTGAGTTCCTCTTCACTTTCTGCCATAAGGGTGGTGTCATCTGCATATCTGAGGTTATTGAGATTTCTTCCAGCAATCTTGATTCCAGCTTGTGCTTCTTCCAGCCCAGCATTTTTCATGATGTACTCTGCATAGAAGTTAAATAAACAGGGTGACAATATACAGCCTTGATGTACTCCTTTTCCTATTTGGGACCAGTCTGTTGTGCTATGTCCAGTTCTAACTGTTTCTTCCTGACCTGCATATAGGTTTCTCAACAGGCAGGTCAGGTGGTCTGTATTCCCATCTCTTTCAGAATTTTCCACAGTTTATTGTGATCCACACAGTTAAAGGCTTTGGTATAGTCAATAAAACAGAAATAGATGTTTTTCTGGAACTCTCTTGCTTTTTCCATGATCCAGCAGATGTTGGCAATTTGATCTCTGGTTCCTCTGCCTTTTCTAAAACCAGCTTGAACATCTGAAAGTTCATGGTTCATGTATTGCTGAAGCCTGGCTTGGAGAATTTTTAGCATTACTTTACCAGTGTGTGAGATGAGTGCAATGGTACGGTGCTTTGAGCATTCTTTGGCATTGACTTTCTTTGGGATTGGAATGAAAACTGACCTTTTCCAGTCCTGTGGCCACGGCTGGGTTTTCCAAATTTGCTGGCATATTGAGTGCAGCACTTTCATAGCATCATCTTTCAGGATTTGAAATAGCTCAACTGGAATTCCATCACTTCCACTAGCTTTGCTTGTAGTGATGCTTTCTAAGGCTCACTTGACATCACATTCCAGGATGTCTGCCTCTAGGTGAGTGATTACACCATTGTGATTATCTTGGTCATGAAGATCTTTTTTGTACAGTTCTTCTGTGTATTCTTGCCACCTCTTCTAAATATCTTCTGCTTCTGTTAGGTCCATACCATTTCTGTCCTTTATTGAGCCCATCTTTGCATAAAGTGTTCCCTTGATATCTCTAATTTTCCTGAAGAGATCTGTAGTCTTTCCCATGCTGTTGTTTTCCTCTATTTCTTTGCATTGATTGCTGAGGAAGGCTATCTTATCTCTTCTTGCTATTCTTTGGAACTCTGCATTCAGATGCTTTTATCTTTCCTTTTCTCCTTTGCTTCTCACTTCTCTTTTCTTCACAGCTATTTGTAAGGCCTCCTCAGATAGCCATTTTGCTTTTTGCATTTCTTTTCCATGAGGATGGTCTTGATCCCTGTCTCCTGTACAATGTCAAGAACCTCCATCCATAGTTCATCAGGCACTCTATCTATCAGATCTACTCCCTTAAATCTATTTCTCACTTCCACTGTATAATCATAAGGGATTTGATTTAGTGAATGATCTAGTGGTTTTCCCTACTTTCTTCAATTTCAGTCTGATTTTGAAGTAGATGGGGAAACACTGGAAACAGTGTCAGACTTTATTTTTGGGGGCTCCAAAATCACCGCAGATGGTGATTGCAGCCATGAAATTAAAAGATTGTTACTCCTTGGAAGAAAAGTTATGACCAACTTAGATAGCATGTTGAAAAGCAGAGACATTACTTTGCCAACAAAGGTCCATCTAGTTAAGGCTATGGTTTTCTCCTCATGTGAAGAGTTGACTCATTGGAAAAGACTCTGATGTTGGGAGGGTTTGATGGCAGGAGGAGAAGGGGACGACCGAGGATGAGATGGCTAGATGGCATCACTGACTCGATGGACGTGAGTCTGAGTGTACTCTGGGAGTTGGTGATGGACAGGGAGGCCTGTGCTGCGATTCATGGGGTCACCACGAGTCAGACATGACTGAGCGACTGAACTGAGTGGTCATGTATTGATGTGAGAGTTGGACTGTGAACAAAGCTGAGTGCGGAAGAATTGATGCTTTTGAACTGTGGTGTTGGAAAAGACTCTTGAGAGTCCCTTGGACTGCAAGGAGATCCAACCAGTCCATCCTAAAGTAGATCAGTCCTGGGTGTTCATTAAAGGACTGATGTTGAAGCTGAAACTCCAATAATTTGGCCATCTGATGCAAAGAACTGACTCATTAGAAAAGACCCTGATGCTGGGAAAGATTGAGGGCAGGAGGAGAAGGGGATGACAGAGGATGAGATGGTTGGAAGGCATCACTGACTCAATGGACATGGGTTTGGATGGGCTCCAGGAGTTGGTGATTCACAGGGAGGCCTGGCGTGCTGTGGTTCATGGAGTCACAAAGAGTTGGAGATGACTGAGAGACTGAACTGAACTGAACTGAGTGACTTTCGCTTTTCCATTTAAGGTTAATTCATTTGAATGTTTACTATAAAATTACTCTTTCAATCACAAAGAATGATTTGACATGCTAGATCTTTTCTGAATATAATTTAAAAGCTTTCATATTTTTAATTTGAAATCTTAAAATATGATATAAAGGTCATATATGAATAGCTACATTATAGACATTGTACCTATATTTTATGATGACTAAATTCAGTTAAGCATATCCTTCATTGCTAATAAGTAAATAATAAGAAAATCAGCCTTGGGTAACATTCCCTATGAGCAATCTTTTTGACTCAGGATATTCCTTTAAATTATTCATATTTCTTATTTTTCCTACACTAAGTTGATTTATAAATGCATGCAAAACTAAAACAATTCTTTATAAAGCATTTTGAGATATTTTGAACAACGTAATAGATGTTCAGTGCAAAACACTTGTCTATTTCAATCTTAGCCCATATCACTCAAAGTATATTTAACTCAATCTGTGGAAATTTATAGAAAGTGAATGCTTTCAGAATGTGAGAAGCTAGACAATGAGGTTTAGAATGAATTATTTCCAGTGGAAAGCTACTTTATATTGCTAAGCAAACAGAATATAAAAAGTGATGATGATGATAATAGCTAACATTTATTGAAGGTATACTATGTGTCAGAACTGTCCTAAGCACAAAACATTAAATGGTTACAACAGCAACCCATTTGGTGTAAGGATCACAGAACAGTAGGTGACTTGCCCTGCATCGCATAGTTACTAAATGATGGAGGAGGTATGATGTCATACACCCAATCATAGCACTTTATTTTCTGTACCTGATGGCTCCCAGGGCAGTGCCTGACATGACAGATGGTAGAAAAAAATTAAAACCGAAGATCCGGAGTAGAGAGATGAGGAGATATTGGAGCAGACATAACCCATTTGACGTAAAAGTCCAGATAAAGGGGATGTGGCCCCAGATAGGAGAGGCCCTAAACAAGAGCAGAAGAGTGAGATCAGAGCAAATCAGTTTATTGGGGATGGAAAGAAGAATAGAAAGAAGAATCAAAAGAATTTGGTGACAATTTGCTTAAAGGATTTTTTCACACCAGATCCAGTGTAAAAACCTTAGATAAGATTAAAAAAATGTTTGCTTCATGGTTTGAGTACACTCCATCCTAGGGGTTCCTTCACCCTCAAAGTTATTACAGTGAAACCCTGTCTCCAACTAACATTCTTCTAGCTATTACATTCCATTTAAGAACATCATAAAGGAAACTGTATCAATTTAGCATGCTTTATTCACAGTAACCCTGAATGGCACTCCTCCTGCCTGAAAGGCGTTTATAGCTTAATTCCAAATGAATATATGCAAACTAAGATACTTTATTTGAAATAAAAAGAGAAGACACCCAGTTTAAAAAATCTCACTTCTACACTGAATTTCTAGGGACTGCAGACTCTTTACACTGCCCACATAGAGACAGGCGGGAAACTGCAAAATACCAGCAAAAAAGGCTGCTGCAGCCAGGAAGGAATAGTTATCACAACCGAGACATGTCACAAAAATAAATGACTTTGGGAAAAATGGTGAGAACCTGATGTGGCTTTTTAGCCCCAAACCTAGAGGCTAAAGATTTCCCACCGACTGCAGAATAGAAAGATTGAGAGAGATTAAGAAAAGTTCCCTTGGATCAGCAGGAGCAAAGTGACCAGACAAGAAAGAACAGAGACAAGTGAGAAATTGAATGCTACAAGCGGAGACCAAAGCCAGCAGCAAATAAACTCAAGAAGATACTCAAATATTTCCAGAACTGTTTGGTTTTATGCTTTAGTTCATAGGATAAATAGTATTGAAACACAGTGTTAAGACTGTTGCTTAGAATGTGCAACTTTGAACAAATGCAGATATAAAAACTGAATTGTCTGAAATTTATAGGGGAAAACCCACATGACACTGACGTGTTTATTCTGCAACAGAAGTGACAAATATTATATCAGAACTAAGACAACAATATAAGAAAATGAGCTCTCTGATGTCAGAAGATAAACATTTTTAATCAGCCATATCTGGCTAAGTGAAAGTATAAGTGTTATGTCCAACTGTTTGCAAATGGACTGTAGCTGTCCATTGAATTCTCAAAGCAAGAATACTGGAATGGGTATACATTCCTTTCTCCAGGGGATCTTCTAACCAGAATTTAAAAACAGGCAGATTCTTATCTCTTTGAGCCACCAGGGAAGTCCTATATAGCTAAGAATGTCCTTCAGTTATGAAGAAGTTACTTATTTATTTATTTATTTATTTGAAAACATGAATTTCAATAGCAGTATAATCAACAAGGCAGGTACTAGGAATATAAAAATGAATGAAGCAAAGTTTGAGCACACAAATATCTTGGAAATTTAGAAGGGACTTGAATTCAATGCTAAAATCATGTGATCAAATATTTGGTGTTACTGAAGCTGGGTCACACCTGACTCAAAAAAAAAAGAAAAGAAAAAGACTAAAGATTTACTCTCTGGAAAAGGTAAAACTAGAGGCAGGACACCTGGCACATTTGCGATCAGGGTACCACAATGACATCAGTTGTGATAAGTAAAAATATAAATGCTGAATTGTGAATTTTTCCATTCTCTTACCCTGCCAGGCTTACAGAGTACCACCAGCCTCGCTTATACCCTCTAAGTAGAGGATTTGAAGACTCATCTTTGGGAGACTTTTTTTTTTTCTTTTTTTTTTTCTTTTTTAAATTTTAAAATCTTTAATTCTTACATGCATTCCCAAACATGAACCCCCCTCCCACGTCCCTCCCCATAACATCTTTCTGGGTCATCCCCATGCACCAGCCC
Organism: Ovis aries; assembly: GCF_016772045.2. Lineage (NCBI taxonomy): Eukaryota > Metazoa > Chordata > Mammalia > Artiodactyla > Bovidae > Ovis > Ovis aries. Next base: position 92,469,239 of record NC_056057.1, read on the forward strand.
CAAGCATGCTGCATCCTGCGTCAGACATAGACTGGCGATTCGATTCAAATGATAGTATACATGTTAGAATGTCATTCTCCCAAATCATCCCACCCTCTCCCTCTCCCTCTGAGTCCAAAAGTCCGTTATACACATCTGTGTCTCTTTCCCTGTCTTGCATACAGGGTCGTCATTGCCATCTTCCTAAATTCCATATATATGTGTTAGCATACTGTATTGGTGTTTTTCTTTCTGGCTTACTTCACTCTGTATAATCGGCTCCAGTTTCATCCATCTCATCAGAACTGATTCAAATGAATTCTTTTAGTTAGATCCATCAGCCTAGAAGAAAAGATCTAAACACTGTGATGATTTCCCAGGGACATACAGTGTCATCAAACACATTCACGTGCAGAGAGCTGTTGACCAGACTTTCCCTACACTCTTAGATATGAGTGGAATCCAAAGGTCATGGGGCATGAAGACAATTTCTATAATGAACACTAGGCATTGCATCAAACAAATAGGGGGAAAAGGAAATTTCAGTATATAAAGACTATACCTGGAGAGAAAAACATTAAAAATTATTAATACCTTCAGAGAGTTTTTTAAATTGCATCCATAAACAAGACTATTCTGTGGAAAAGGAACATACATAGAGAATGAAATAACTCATAAATTACAAATCTTTATAATTATATACATAATTATATGAATTCTATTCATAATTATAATTCTAAATAACTGAATTAATTATAATTCTGAATTATAATTTCAGACACAGAAATCAATAGAAGAATTAGAAGGTAAAGTTGAAGTAATATCCCAGGAAGTAGATTAAAGAGACATAGAAGGACTTCCCCGGTGGCGCAGTAGATGGGAGTCTGCCTGCCAATGCGGGGAACATGGATTCGATCCTTGGTCCAGGAGGATTCCACAGGCCACAAAGCAACTGAGCCTCTGAGCCAAAACTACTGAAGCCTGCATGCCTACAGCCTGTGCTCTCCAGCAAGAGAAGCCACCACACTGAGAGGCCCACTCACTGCAATGAAGAGCTGTTGTTCAGTTGCTAAGTCATGTCCAGCACTTTGCTACTCCGTGAACTGCAGCATGCCATGCTTCCGTATCCTTCACTATCTCAGCCCCCACACAAAGCAACGACGACTCACTGCAGCCAAAAATTAATTATTTTTAAAAGAGACATAGAAAAGAAAATCAGGAGAAAATGAAAGGATCAGTCAAGGATTTAAATAAATTTCCAGAAAAAGAAAACGAAACATTGGAATTATTAAGCCAAAAAGTTTCCTAGAAGCAAAGAAAAAGACACTTCAGAATAAAAGGACCTCCTGAGTGTCCAGCACAATAAATACAAATTATACACATATTAGGGTATATCCTGATGAGATTTCAGAATAAAGAAGACAAATCGGAGATCGTAAAATATTCTGGTGCCCCCCCCAAAATAATAAATTACAAAGAATGACAATCAGAATACCCCCAAGAGCCAGGGAACAATGAAACAGTGTCTTCAAATTCTAAAGTAAAATGATTTCCAACCTAGACTTTGGTAATCTGCAGTGTAAGCATAATATTAAAATGAAGACACTTTTATAAATGCAAGTTCTCCAAAAAAATGTATCTTCAATTTTCAATCTTAGGAGGCTATCAGTTAATATGTTGTACCTAAGTAAAAGAATTAATGAAGGAAGAGGGGAAACTGGATTATAGGTACAAAAGAAATTGAAAGAAAACCTCTGAATTATTGTAAAAGGAGACACTGGGATGTAAGCTTTGCCTTTATTTAGAGATATAACAATCTAAATTGAAGAAGCTGGAGAGATATCTTTAAGAATACAAATATAGTTAACCAGATGTCTTCTGTTGCAAAGTTTGGAAGTGAGTTGGCTTTAAGTATATAAAAAGCAAAACAAAACAGTAAACAACCAAACAGTTTTGCAAATGATGATTATTAAGTACATGAAAATGAAAGTTATGATATAATTATAGTGGAAGATGACAGGACAGGAAGTGTAAATGGCAGAGGAGGACAGATATAAAGGAGATAATTCCTCATATTCCATAGTGAGAAATTAATATAAACTGACTTAGCAGAAAAAAAGAAGTAGTAAGTATAAGCAACTTACTTAGAAATACAGATTAAAACACATTAAGAAATAAGGAGTTGAATGTAGGTGCATTTGGTCATCTGAAAACATATATTGTGGGCTGCCATTTTCAAATGAGCCTTGTGACACCAACAAATTTTTTATAAACATATAGACAAATAAATTTAGTAAACATTTTAAATAAGAACAAGTTGAAAACACTTAAGAAGGACAGTTATAAAAGAAGATGAATAAGAATCAGAGACGTGCGAGAGAGCTAAGAATGAAAAGCCCACTGAAACTCCACACAGAAAACATTCAAGGGAAGGCAAGAGTCTGCAGAAAATCATGTTCTTGTCTACAGATCAACCTGCAATGCTTCTTAATCATTGGGGAAAAAATTCAGAGGTAGAAACAATAATAGAAAATAAGGCAGAAAGAAGAAGAAGGAGACTTTGAGAAAAATTACAGACAAATAACATTTCTAGAGAAACCAAAACAATTGTTATGGAAAATACAATCAAAGGTATGAGGAAAGAAGGGCTTCCCAAGTGGCTCAGCGGTAAAGAATCCACCTGCCTTTGCAGATGTGGGTTCTATCACTAGGTCTGGAGAAGGAAATAACAACCCACTCCAGTATTCTTGCCTGGAAAATCCCATGGACAGAGGATCCTGGCAGGCTACAGTCCACGGCATCACAAACAGTCAGACACAACTCAGTGAGTAAACAACAACAATGAGGAAAGAAAACATTTCACTACATAGAAAAACCTAGTGAATGGATTGATGTGCAAAATTAATGGAAGGGACTGATACAACATAATTTTTGATGGGAGGTAGAAGATTAAAGAAAAGTCCAATACAAATCAAGCAAGATTTAAAAAAGTAAAAGTCGAACAGAAAATAAAAATGATAGTCTCAAACATTCCAACACAAATGCAGAATAAAAGAACCATAATATTTTTAGAAGAAACTCTTATGATCACATAATGAATAACCTGACAAGTTTTCTTTCACATTTGAGGACTAGAGGAAATTTTTCATAGATATGTCATCCAGAGAAAATATAATACTTTAAAAAGCTTTTATTGGGTGGGAAAAAATTTGTTTGAGTTTATAATCCAATAAGCTAAAAAGCAAAGGAAACTTGAAAAGTCCAGAGAAGGAATCATAATATTGAAGATGTGACCATGATCATTGAAATGTGAGAAATCTAACAAAATGGGAGTAAATAGGTTATAAAACTGGGGACAATTAACAAAAACAGTTTAAAGTGACATTTACTGTAAAACAAAAAATACAATCACAATAATCTGTGTCCAAATCTCCCAGGTTTCAATGAAAAAATAATCTGCCATGTACTTTTATAGGTAACAAAGTAAACAGTGAGAATAAGAATGGTTAGACAAATAACAAATTGACAAATTCTAGACCTCAGAGAAAATGTATTTTGAAGTGGGCCATAAAGAAATTCTTTAAAAAATTAAAATAAAACAAGACAACCTTGTCTAGACCATATTTTCTGATGAAAATTTCTAGTAAAACTGGACATAAAGTCATAAACATAAATGCAACCACTTAGAAATTAAACAGTAACTCTCTTCAAAATGTTGAGTCAAAACCAAAATGACAGTCATTAAGAAATAGAAGATAATGACAGTGCTACATACAGCATTCTGTACTTAGAGCAAAAATTCATATTCAGTGCTTTTATTATAATGTAAGAAATAATAAAAATAAATGAACTCAGTATTAAACTCTAAAAGCTAGCAAAAATAATAACATAAAACTAAGAAAAATAGAGGGGAAACTGATAAAAGTATGTATTAAAGACTTAGAAGAAAGGATAATGGTTAACTAATTAAAAACAGCATCAAAGAACAGTTTTTATGTATCAGTCAATAAAATTTACATATAGCTGGCAAGTCTTAATTGGAAAAAAAAAAAAGGGAAGAACTCAGATACACAGCCTTAATTCTGAGGTTATAGATAAAACCAGAGATATAAAAATATAATGCAGCTTGTAATATAATAGAGTAGTATATTATTTTATAAATATAACCTGACTCTCAGACCTTGAAAATAAACTGTGATAGCTGTATTCTTTAACTGGTGTTTCCTTCCTCTTTCTCTCTTGACCAGTCCTTTAGAAACAATGTTTTATGCCTTCTGCACCATGATCCCCATGCAAACTAGCTTTTGCAATGTGCTCATCTTAAACATTATGCAAGAAAATTGCACACATTCAAATCCAATGACTTCGCAATCCGGCTCTTATTTGAAACCCTCCTGTCTTGACATCTTGAACCCTATCACTATTGTTTCTCTCCTACTGTCATGGTGTTGGTTCTTTCTTCTTTGTCAGGATGAACTCTTTAGCCTTAATGTTTTCTAACTTCCCTATCAGACTTGCCATTCATTCCCTGGTTTCAAACATCATCAGTTCAGGTCAGTTCACTTCAGTCGTGACCACTTTGCGACCCCATGGACTGCAGCACACCAGGCCTCCTTGTCCATCACCAACTCTCAGAGTTTACTCAAACTCATGTCCATTGAATCGGTGATGCCATCCAACCATTTCACCCTCTGTCATCCCCTTCTCCTCCCATCTTCAATCTTGCCCAGCATCAGGGTCTTTTCAAATGAGTCAGCTCTTCGCATCAGGTGGCCAAAGTATTGTAGTTTCATCTTCACCTTCAGTCCTTCCAATGAATACTCAAGACTGATTTCCTTTATGATGGACTGGCTGGATCTCCTTGCAGTCCAAGGAACTCTCAGGAGTCTTCTCCAACACAATAGGTCAAAAGTATCAATTCTTTGGTGCTCAGTTTTCTTTATAGTCCAACTCTCACATCCATACATGACTACTGGAAAACCATAGCTTTCACTGTATGGACCTCCGTTGGCAAAGTAATATCTCTGGTTTTTAATATGTTGTCTAGGTTAGTCATAACATTTCTTCCAAGGAGTAAGCGTCTTTTCATTTCACGGCTACAGTCAACATCTGCAGTGATTTTGGAGCCCCCAAAAATAATGTCTGACACTGTTTCCACTGTTTCCCCATCTCTTTCCCATGAAGTGATGGGACCAGATGCCATGATCTTAGTTTTCTGAATGTTGAGTTTTAAGCCAGCTTTTTCACTCTCCTCTTTCACTTTCATCAAGAGGTTCTTTAGTTCTTCTTTGCTTTCTGCCATAAGGGTAGTGTCATCTTCATATCTGAGGTTATTGATATTTCTCTCTGAAATCTTGATTCCAGCTTGTGCTTCATCTGGCCCAGCAGTTCGCATGATGTTCTCTGCATAGAAGTTAAATAATCAGGGTGACAATATACAGCCTTGACATACTCCTTTCCCAATTTGGAACCAGCCTGTTGTTTCATGTCCAGTTCTAGTTAGAACTGCTTCCTGACCTGCATACAAATTTCTTAAGAGGCAGGTCAGATGGTCTGGTATTCTCATCTCTTTAAGAATTTTCCACAGTTTGTTGCGATCCACACAGTCAAAGCCTTTGACATAGTCAATAAAGCAGACGTAGATATTTTTGTGGAATTCTCTTGCTTTTTCAATGATCCAGCGAATGTTGGCAATTTGATCTGTGGTTCATCTACCTTTTCTATCCATCTTGAACATACATTCACGGTTCACGTACTGTTGAAGTCTGGCTTGGAGAATTTTGAGCATCACTTTACTAGCATGTGAGATGAGTGCAATTGTGTGGTAGTTTGAGCATTCTTTGGCATTGCCTTTCTCTGGGATTGGAATTAAAACTGACCTTTTCTAGTTCTGTGGCCAATCCTGATCTTGCTATTCACCAGCTATTAACAACATTCCCAGTGGTCTACTGACCAAACACCGTGAGACAGAACCAAAGTATGAGAGAGAAAATGCATCATGTCTAAAAATGTATCCATCATCTGGCCTAGAGAGTTGTCCTCTTGATTTCTCTAATTTTGTTCAGTTGAATTTCATAGCCAGTATCAGCTACTATATACATTTTTTTTCTTTCGTCCATTCATAGTTTTGTTCAGCCCTACTGTAGTCATTTGTTATAATGCCATTACTTGACTGCCATAAAGGGCTTGCAGCTTTTCGTTTTTTTTTTAATTTTTATTTTTACTTTATTTTACTTTACAATACTGTATTGGTTTTGCCATATATTGACTTGAATCCACCACGGGTGTACATGCGTTAGCTTTTCTTATCTAACCCATCTTTTACGTGCACATCATGGCTTGGTCAAAATATTCTGAGCATCTTCTTCTAGTTTTTTCCTTCCCTGATAGAAAATTACAGTGGGATTTTCCAGGCATGAATACTGGATTGGGTTGCCATCTCCTCCTCAGTGGGATCCTCCCGACCCAGTGATTGAAACTGCATCTTCTGTGTTTCCTGCATTGAAAGTGGGTTCTTTACCCACTGAGCCATCAGGGAAGCTCTGCTTTTTCAACAATACAATGCAAAAATAAAAGTTGGTAACCTAACTTTAAGCCCTCAAACCCTCTGCCTCAATCTGCCTTTCAAGTGTTCCATAAAATGCCCATTCAGGGGCTATATCCCTCACTCAGTTTTTATATTCATTTTTCTGAAATACATATTTTGGCTTTCTTTCTTGTTTACTCCTGTTTTGCCTCTTCCTAGAAAAGCATGTTTCCATTTTTGGCTATCAAAGTAGTACTGTTTAGTTTGCATGTAAGGAGCTCGGCAGTTGGCACTCCATCCTAACAAGTAAAAAGCTGAACAGGCTGAGACAACAATAATTCCAAAATCCCTAAAAGTGGTGAGGACACAAGGAGTAACACAGACCCCAAGAACGGAGAGACAGAAGGGTGAATGGGGCTGGTCATAGCTTGAAGGGGCAAGAACCACCCTGTTCCTCACAGGTTACCACCATGGAAGCCAGTGGTGGGCTAGGAAAACCTGAACTGTAATTGTTGGAGACTTCATGTGGACAATGCTAATAGGAGTTAGAACTGCAGTGGACACCAATCATAGTTTTGTGGGATTTATTCCCTGGAGCTCAACTAGGTTCTCACAATAAATATCAGAGAAACATTAGTGAAGTTCACAGCCTGAGATCTCATCACAGAGTTGCAACCCTTCTCCCACCCCTAACACTCTATGATCACAATACTATAGGCCTATGTATGGCAATTTCTTTTACTCAACCTGTCTTATCAAGAAAATAATCTCCAGGCACCCTTGAAGGCAAACAAACAAACAAACAAAACACATCATTCTAAGAGGCAGAGCAAGTGTAAGAACCAGACATGACAGTGATTTTGAAATTGTCAGATTCAACATTAACTTTTGGAATCAAATCAGGATTTAAACTCTGTTTTATAACTTAGTAAAAGTACTCCTCTGAGCTTCAGTTTCCCCATCTGTGAAAACAGGTCAGTAATAATATAGCTTACTGCAAATGATATTTTGAGAACTGAATGGATGAGTCCATACAAAGTCCTAGAACAGGGTAAGTCTGATAAGCATAGTAACCATCATCCTTAACAACCACCACAACCCTGTTCCCCTTCACTTACCCGCTTCCTCTACCTGTCACTGTGGCTGCTGCTGTTTCATGTCCCCATACACACCTAACATCTCCCTTACTTGCTGCTTGAATGAAATACCCTGTTTTCTATTTCCTACTCTAGAATAAGTATAACAAACAACATATCAACTATTTAGGAAAAAACCAAATGTTCTATTCTCTGCATACATTATTTTTTCCAGAATGTACAGCTCTGGCATATTATTGCTATAGTCTCATTGTTGCGTGACTGACATATTCTATGTGCTGTCTTCATTTTAGTGATATTAAATAAACACCATGATATTTCTACTTAGTACTGAATGGCTTCTCTTGTTCAGAGATCTCTGCCTGCTGTTAAGTTGGTGATGTAGCTCTAAAAATATATGCTTTTTGTGATGTGGAATATTAAAATTTCAGCTTTTGTGGATGGACCTAGACAGTGTTATACAGAGTGAAGTCAGTCAGAAAGAGAAAAACAAATATTATATATTAACATGTATATCTAGAACCTAGAAAAAGGTATGAAGTGTTAGTCGCTCAATCTTGCCCAACTCTTCATGACCCCATAGACTGTAGTCCCCCAGGCTCTCCCTGGCCGTAAGATTCTTCAGGCAAGAGTACTGGAGTGGGTAGCCATTCCCTTCTCCAGGGGATTGTCCTGCCCCAGGGATTGAACCCAGCTCTCCTGCACTGCTCGGAGAAGGCGATGGCATCCCACTCCAGTACTCTTGCCTGGAAAATCCCATGGATGGAAAAGCCTGTTAGGTTACAGTCCATGGGGTCGTGAAGAGTCAGACACAACTGAGCCACCTAACTTTCACTTTTCACTTTCATGCATTGGAGAAGGAAATGGCAACCCCCTCCAGTGTTCTTGCCTGGAGAATCCCAGGGACGGGGGAACTTGGTGGGCTGTCGTCTATGGGGTCGCACAGAGTCAGACACGACTGAAGCAACTTAGCAGCAGCAGCAGCTCCTGCACTGCAGGTGGGCTCTTTACTGTCTGTGCCACCAGGGAAGCCTCTGAAAAACTTGTATAGATGATCTTATTTGCAAAGTAGAAACAGAGACACAGACATAGAGAAGAACTATATGGATACCGAGGGAGACGGGGAGGTGGGAAGAATTGAAAGGTTGGAATTGACACATACACATTATTGATACTGCATATAAAATAGACAACTAATGAGAATGCGCTGCATAGCACAGGAACTCTACCTAATGCACTGTGGTGACCTAAACGGGAAGGAAGTCCAAAGGGAAGGGAGCCATCCATATGGCTGGTTCATGTTGCTGCACAGTAGACACTAACGCCACACAGTACAGCAACTATACTCCAAAAAAATTAATTTAAAACCAATAAAATGTCAACTTTGTCACCTGTGTTCCCTGAAACAGTATTTCATTTGATCAAAACCAATTCTGAAATAGTAAATTTATCGCATAAGTGAATGAATGAATCTCAATACTTTGCAATACTTTGCTTTCCATGATAGTCTGTGTCTCTCTTCCAAAGCCTGACATGCATGGACTTTCCAACAGGTCCACCCCAGCCTAGTAACCCAGACTCAGATTTAGATATTAGACTCTTAGAAGTTAACCCAATTGTTATTACAACAGGAATTAAGACTCAACTGCATTTCAGCATGCAAGCTTATTTTAATATCTCCAGAGGTTTGTTAGGTGTTAGTGTTTGTGAAAATTCCACACAATCTAACTATGGATATAGTTGAAAAGCACATCAATGACAGCTTATCAATCAAAATATAAGAGGACAAGTAAACTCAAGATAAAAGCTGAATGCATTTTCTGTTGACAATGGCAAGACAGCTAGCTTTGTTATTCACCAAACCACAGATGATGCGAAATAAGGATTACTTCCCTGCTTCCTAACTGAGATTTGGTGCTCTTTCATGGTTGACTTTTTCTTCAATTTCAAAGTCTATCTTCTGCATGCACATATGTAATAAGTTATCAGTGTTTTCTGTTTCTAGAAGCATACTATGTATAAAATCTTCTCTCAGAAAGATTTTAAATGAGTTGAATTAAATAGAGCTTTCTAACAGTGGTTAAGTTTTTGGTTTCAGTTTGATGGAATAGAAGTTTGCATTCCACAGTGTCAGACTTGATTTTTGGGGGCTCCAAAATCACTGCAGATGGTGATTGCAGCCATGAAATTAAAAGACGCTTACTCCTTGGAAGAAAAGTTATGACCAACTTAGATAGCATATTCAAAAGCAGAGACATTCGTTTGCCAACAAAGATCCATCTAGTCAAGGCTATGGTTTTTCCAGTAGTCATGTGTGGATGTGAGAGTTGGACTGTGAAGAAAGCTGAGCACTGAAGAATTGATGCTTTTGAACTGTGGTGTTGGAGAAGACTCTTGAGAGTCCCTTGGACTGCAAGGAGATCCAATCAGTCCATTCTAAAGGAGATCGGTCCTGGGTGTTCTTTAGAAGGAATGATGCTAAAGCTGAAACTCCAGTACTTTGGCCACCTCATGAGAAGAGTTGACTCATTGGAAAAGACTCTGATGCTGGGAGGGATTGGGGGCAGGAGGAGAAGGGGACGACAGAGGATGAGATGGCTGGATGGCATCACGGACTCGATGGACGTGAGTCTGAGTGAACTCCGGGAGTTGGTGATGGACAGGGAGGCCTGGCATGCTGTGATTCATGGAGTCGCAAAGAGTCGGACACAACTGAGCGACTGAACTGAATTGAACTGAATCAGTAAATTTAAGAGTGCAGATGTAAGAATATTTAAAAATTTTGTAGATAAAAATAAAAATATGTAAAGTTAAGTTTCAAAGAGACCACTAAAGAATAAATCAAACAAAAGAAGGGCATGGGAGAAAAGAACAAGAAACAGACAAAGCACACAGTTATTATTTTACCTAAGGGCAGTTTTCTGCTTTTAAGAGGAAATCAGAATAGAAATTTAGTTAATTAAAATTATTTTTATAAGTTTTTATACTTAGCTTTTTTGTTTGTTTGTTTTCTGATGTCTTCAGTCTTCCTCTTTATAGTCCCAAGTTTTATTTTCCAAGACACTATAACTATAACTTTGTTTATAATATTTTAAGAGCAACCCAGGTTAATATTTGACATTCTTAAAGAATTCTCTATTTCTTGTTTGGAGAATAATAGAATAAATGCAAGAAGAAAATATTAGATTGGAATTTGAGATTTCAGTCTGTGGACATATATTGCTCTTATTTTCAGAAGAGCATCATGAAAGTGAAGAATGTGTTGCCTATAACTCAAAATGAAGGGGTTAGAGCAGTTAGAATAAATTATAATCTCCAAACTCAAGGAAATACTTAAATACAAAATAAAAAGCGTAAATAAAATTATTTAGACCAGAAACACAAGTAGAAGAAAACAGATGCAATTTATCTTCCTAACAAGTTCATGGGAAACTCAATCTGGTCCATGTGAACGAGATAGACTAAGGTACAATTTACAGCCTAACCCCATGACACCATGCCATGCTGCACACAGGATATCCACAACTAGTGAAGAAGCAAGGCATACAAATGACAAAAGCAGCTTCAGATGAATTGCTTAGGCAAGAGATGATTTTCACAGCTTAGATTAAAAGCTAGGCAGAATCCAACAGGGTCTGGCTGGATTTCTCTTCCTTTACTATGATCAGCTTACAAAATGCTGGGAACAGCTCTGAACCAGAATTCCTGCCTTGTCACACACAAACTTCTCTGTAGGAAGATATCCATCAATTATTGGAAATGAATAGTTATCACAAACATCAACATTTATTGTACTTGCTATATTACATAATCTTGTCAAACACTGAAATAACTGACATTGTTTATAATTACAACTGTTTTTCTAGGTGTTATATTGATTATTAACTTCAAGGCAAATCCTTTATTCTGAGAGTTTCTGGTATTTGATGCTTCAGATTATTAAATGAAGGCTCTACTAGCATTTTGCTATTCTTGTTTAGCTTTTATAGCTTGTTTTGTTTTGATGTTTGATGTTTGTTTATTTGTATGGTTGTAAGTGCCCAGATAATTTTTTCCTCAAAGTGTAAAATCAGGGTAGAATACAAATGGTCTCAGGATGAATTCCCCTTTGAACATTACATTTGAATCCTCTCAGCTTAAAGTTTGGTAATACCCATGAAAAGTAATTTTATTTGTTGTAAGAGGACATGCCAAGGAAACATCGTATCTCAGAATACTAAAATAAAGTACAAAGGCTGTGTCTACAAAGCACCAAACACATCCGGTTAAAAAGTAAGCATAATCTCATATCTGAAATTCAAAAAAGAAAAAATGTGGCTTTTTTGTCTTATGTTGTTGTCGTTCCATTGCTAAGTCATGTCCAACTCTTTGCAGCCTCATGGACTGCAGCACACCAGGCTTCCTTGTCCTTCAGTTTCTCCCGGAGTCTGCTCAAACTCATGTCCATTGAGTTAGTGATGCTATCCAAACATCTCATCCTCTGTTGTCCTCTCTCCTCCATCCTTACTTCCCCAAATAACAAATTATTCTGAAGTTAGATGCATACAGTTGGAGAAATATCCCACTTTGTCTAAAGTTACCTAAGTGAGAGACAAAACACTTTGTATCCACGAATTAAAATTACTCAGGAGAGCAGATGCATGTTTGAGTAATTTCAGTTCTCAAAGTGAGGCAAGCAGTTAAAAATAAAGTTATTGTTTTGTGGTTTTCAGATTGGCACCTACATTATAAAGCTTCAAAAGAGGGCTCTGGGATGACAATGCAGCTAGAGGTACAAAAGAGAAGCAATCCTCTGAAAAAAAAAGGACATGATTTTATAAATTTTAGTTAGAAGCCTTGCCTCATTTTCAGAGGAAAACTGCTGTCCTACAAACATCAGTCATGCCTGAAACTATTAAAATAAAAAAGATACCAAAAAAAACCAACTATAAATGAATTTTTTTTGTCCCCAAAAATGTTTTTCTTTTTTTTGCCTCTAAAGAAAGTGTCAGCTCCATTGCATTTTCTTTAGTTTCTTTCTCTAATCAGGTATAAATGCCAAGCCTTCTTCATTGGTATCTTTAGTTTTATTTAGAATCCATAAAGATACATGAAAAATTATGGATATAATAAATATTGTTTTGAAGAGAGGGGTTAGAGGACAGCACAAAGTAGAAACACAAAAGAAAAAGACAAAATACACAGCTTTGCTCTTACCCTAAATATGAGCTACCTGCAGAGAGTTGTTGTTTAGTCATTTAGTCGCATCTGACTCTGTGACACCATGGACTGTATCCCTCCAGGCTCCTCTGTCCGGGATTTCCCAGGAAAGAAAACTGGAGCAGGTACCCATTTCCTCCTCCAGGGTATCTTCCCATCCCAGGGATTGAACCTGAGTCTCCTGCTTGGCTGGCAGATTCCAGGTAAGCCCTGCCTTGAGGAGACTGCTCCCCAAAGAAGGGCTCAAGGATCCTTTCCTGTAACATTCATGGGACCACTGTCTCCACACAGACTGGCAGGCACAGCAGACTTTGGCAGTGCCTTGTTGGTGATCTCCTTCTCTGTAGGATTTTTAGGAAGAAAACTTTGCAATCTTAACACATTATTGACTGGAGACATATTAATACATCTTATGCTACCCGAACATTATTGACTAAAGACTTGTCAATACAGTTTTAGAGGCTGATAGAATTAACACCATCATGCAAAGTTGTTAGAGCTTAAAATTGATCAGGTATTCATTATACAACTTGTGGTTGTTAGTATCATTCACATTTTCCTCCATTATGCTTTTGTATGAATTTCATGTGTATTATAAATGGATAGATTTTTTAAAATAATGCATCACAAAATTTCTCATTTCTAAAAAAGCCCTCCACAAAGCCCTACCTTGTCAACTATCAGGTAAAAATGAAAGACCACAAACCTAGACAACATATTTAAAAGAAGAGATATCACTTTGTCAACAAAGATCTGTATAGTGAAAGCTATGGTTTTTCCAGTAGTCATGTATGGATGTAAGATTTGGACCATAAAGGAGGCTGATTGCTGAAGAATTGATGCTTTTGAACTGTGGTGTTGGAGACGACTCTTGAGAATCCCTTGGACTGCAAAGAGATCAAACCAGTCAATCCTAAAGGAAATCAACCCTGGGTATTCATTGGAAGGACTGATGCTGAAGCTGAAGCTCCAATAATTTGGCCACCTGATGCAAAGAGCCAGCTCATTGGAAAAGACCCTGATGCTGGGAAAGATTGAAGGCAGGAGGAGATGGGGCAATAGAGGATGAGATGATTGGATGGCATCACTGACTCAATGGACATGAGTTTAAGCAAGCTCTGAGAGATGGTGAAGGACAGGGCAGCCTGGTGTGCTGCAGTCAATGGGGTTACAAAGAGTTTGGACACCACTCAGCAACTGACCACCACCAACAAAATTCTGGAGGAATACCCATGACCGAAAAAAAAAAAAATGTGCTGCCAGAAAATACAGAGTCTGGTCTTCCAGGGAAAAGTGCAGTGAAACACAGTATAATTATAACAGATGTTCTGTTATATCACACTCTAATGCAATATTAGAATGCTTTAGTAAGATATGTAGAAAGTTTCCAATAAATACAGTAAGTGCAAAAAAAAGCTCTTGATATTTACTCAAACGTGAGTGATTCAATATTGACTTATACATAACAAATGAAAAGCTACAGTTGTTAGTTTCTGCAAAAATCTCCCAGTCAATAAAGGTAGAACCAAGGCAACTGTACTAGACCTAAGAACACAGAGCTATAAGGAGGGCAACTAAGCAGAAAAACTAACGCTTGTGATAAAGGCAGGCTCTGACGCCCTGTTGCCACTTAGTAAAGAGGGCCGAGTACACTGATGCAAGGCAATCTTCTATGCATTTCACTAGAGCAAATCATGGTGTGTAAGTGGCGTGTGTGACATGAACTGTACAAAGGGAAATGGGCCACAGGTAGCTGGAAACGCAAAATAAGCCCAGTGCTTGCTTGGAGAGTCCCATGGACAGAGGAGTCTGGCAGGCTACAGTCCAAGAGGACACAGAGTCATACACGGGTGAAACTACTTAGCACCCAGCACGCACACAGATCATAAAGGAAATGTCGGCTGCAAGTAATTTCACCACCAGTTGAACACTTTCAACTTTAACAAGATTCAAACTCCATCTTGATTACTGTTATGCTGGATAATTCTTGAATAGATTAAATTGTCTTGCAGCTCAGTTCCTTCTAAAATGCCATTTAAATGACCTAACAACTTATAATGATACAGAGTGGTGGCGTTGAGGTGTGAAATGTGTTTATCATCAAAACCCACTCAATTGCTTTGGTGAATTCTCCCAATGGTACCGGAATCTCTGAGGATAAAGTTGGGATTTCAGGGCCCCACATGGTAAGAATGTAAACCATTATTTTAAATTGGAACTGAAAATTTCAAACCTATTTTTTCTGTTGTGTAGGCTCAGAATAAGTAGTGAGTGTAATGCCACTGGAAGTGACATATGTGTCCATTTGCAACTGGATATATTAGATTTCCTTTGAAATTCTCTTCAATCACTCTCTAGTCTTGAATAGCAGCATCTGTAATTGTGTCAACAGACATGATCATTTTATGATCTGAGGAAGCTGGAACAACAAATCCAATGTCACTTGAAGTCTAACCCAATGATACAAAGCTGCGTTGTCAGAGAAGGCTAATCTTTACTTATGTATCAGTAGCAGTGCTTATATCCTACGCTGACTTTGCTTCCTTTTATTTAAAGGCACCACTGAAGTTCTATTTCAGATGAAAGAACCTAAAAATGTTGGACAATGAACTTTTCAGAGCCATATAAATTTTAGCCTATATTAGTGATTATGTAAATCATAGATTTTTAACTGTAAAGTGAAACTGTTAGTCTCTCCGTCATGTCTGACTATGACCTCATAGACTTTAGCATACCAGGCTCCTCTGTGCATGGAATTCTCCAGGCAAGAATACTTGAGTGGGTTGCCATTTCCTTCTCCAAGGGATTTTACCTTTTTTAACTAGAAGTCAGGTTATTGGCAAGGCTTCTAATTATTAGGAACTGCTAATATTCTATCCTAGATAGCATATTCAAAAGCAGAGACATTACTTTGCCAACAAAAGTCTGTCTAGTCAAGACTATGGTTTTTCCAGTGGTCATGGACGGATGTGAGAATTGGATTGGGAAGAAAGCTGAGCGCCGAAGAATTGATGCTTTTGAACTGTGGTGTTGGAGAAGACTCTTGAGCCCCTTGGACTGCAAGGAGATCCAACCAGTCCATCATAAAGAAGATCAGTCCTGAATATTCATTGGAAGGACTGATGCTGAAGCTGAAACTCTAGTACTTTGGCCACGTCATGCGAAGAGTTGATCATTGGAAAAGACTGTGATGCTGGGAGGGATTGAGGGCAGAAGGAGAAGGGGACGACAGAGGATGAGATGGCTGGATGGCATCACCGACTTGATGGACGTGAGTTTGAGCGAACTCTAGGAGTTGGTGATGGACAGGGTCACAAAGAATTGGACATGACTGAGTGACTGAAATGAACTGAACTGAATATTCTATCTGTTTTATACAACACAGAAATAACCTTGATCTATTATATTTGATGGAAAGGTAGCAAAGAGTAGAGAAAAATTATGTAAAAACTTTTGTATTCTTGACTTATAAATTTTAGAAAGATGTTTATTTACAACTTGAGATTTCAAAAAGCAGGAGAAAATACATTTAGTCAGCCTTTCTGTTACTTATAAATGAGTCAATCAGTTCAGTTCAGTTCAGTCGCTCAGTCATGTCCGACTCTTTGTGACCCCATGAATTGCAGCACCCCAGGCCTCCCTGTCCATCACCAACTCCCGGAGTTCACTCAGACTCACGTCCATCAAGTCAGTGATGCCATCCAGCCATCTCATCCTCTGTCATCTCCTTCTCCTCCTGCCCTCAATCCCTCCCAGCATCAGAGTCAATAAATAAGTAGAAATCTCTTCATAGAGATGAAATGAACCAGCAACACACCAAAGAGTACAATGTAAACAAACAAACAAATACCACAGATGAAATTTATTGGTCAAAACATGTCTTTTTTGGCTAAGAACACAGTGTAATGAGTAGTTAGATCTGATTTGATAAATAAATTACTTTCTCTGATAGGCTTCTTCAAGGAGACCAAAAATACTCTAATGAAGCACTGTAATTCTGTAAGTACCATTTTGAAGTGTTAGCATTCCAGCCTTGGGGATAGGATTAAATAATTCTGGGACTGATGGCATTTAGGAATAGGATGAGGATAGTACAGTCATCCAATGAAGATTGATAAAATGCACATTTACTGACTTGGCTAAATAGGAACTTTAACAAAATACACTAATAAATGACAATCTTGTGTTTAATTTAATTATTGTGGCAGCCTGTGAAGTTACATGAGCTTTTCCAAGTCACTCCTTAATGTGAGTTGTAAGAAAATGGAGTTTCAATACTGGAAGTCAGTTTTATATAAAACTTTGTTTAGTCAACCTTTCCTACTTATAATGACTCACTGCATGATATACTGATTCCAGCAGTTGTCAACACAGCAGAATATATATTCCATTATTCCACTTGGTTCACCATGATTACTATTATTGGCAGCTTCTATCCTACATCTCCTTAAGAAAAAAAAAAAAAAACCAGCAGTAGTATTCCTTAAGAAAAAAAAAAATGCAGCAGTAGTAAAACAGAAACCAATTCAGGATGATACACCATATTGTTACCAAAATGATGCACTTCCCAGGTGGCTCAGTGGTAAAGAATCTGCCTGCCAGTACAAGAATAACAGGAGACATGGGTTTGATCCCTGTGTTGGGAAGATCCCCTAGAGGATGAAATGCCAACTCATTCCAGTATTCCTGCCTGCCAAATTCCATGGACAGAGGAGTCCAGTGGATTCTAGTCTGTGGGGTTGCAAAGGAGTCAGACACAACTTAGTGACTGCTGCTGCTAAGTCGCTTCAGTAGTGTCCGACTCTGTGTGACCCCATGGACGGCAGCCCACCAGGCTCCCCCATCCTTGGAATTCTCCAGGCAAGAACACTGGAGTGGGTTGCCATTTCCTTCTCCAATGCATGAAAGTAAAAAGTGGGATTCTCCAGGCAAGAACACTGGAGTGGGTTGCCATTTCCCTCTCCAATGCATGAAAGTGACTAAACAACAGCAATACACACTATATTCTGGTTTTACAATCAGGTCACAAAGAGCTAGATATGACTGAGCATGCATACTCCAAAATGATAATACATTTTGCTCAGCAGCAATGATTTATAGGTCCTTCCTCAGCTATGCATGTATTTTCTATTGTTTTTCATTAAAATGTGTAAGTGATGTATAAGGTATTTTCTTTTATACTTTTAAATCACACTTTTTCTTTAAATAATATATCCAATTGACTTATCTTTTTAAAAAAGTATTTCCCAAAGCCCTGAAATGTAATAATAAAATTCAGAGAGTATGTATAAAATAGTTGTGTGTGTGTTAGTTGCGTCCAACTCTCTGTGACCTCATGGACTATAGTCTGCCAGGCCTCTCTGTCCATGGGATTCTCCAGGCAAGAATACTGGAGTGGGTTGCCACTTCCTTCTCTATGGGATCTTCCCAACCCAGGCATCAAACTCAGGTCTCCTGCATTGCAGGTGGATTCTTTACTGTCTGAGTCACCAAGGAAGCCCATTAAATAGTTACAGATGATGAAATCATTAACTGCCAAGCTGGATGGATCATTAAGAGGACTAACTATTGTTGAATGAGATACATTGTCTTGATGGCTGAAGTTTTATATCAGAGTATCTGGGGGTGAAACTCTTGATAAAGAGACATGGAGAAAGGTTATATTTGTGTCAGAGGTTTCACCAAGACTTTGTCATTTTCTTGTGGCAAAAGGAATGCACTCACTTCTAGGATTTCTTGAACTACTTACCTTGGATGACTAGTGATAACTGGTTAGATAACTGTTTTTTGAGTTTTAATTGACTAGGGCATCCTGGCATGAGGGATATTTACTATATTAAGTTTCATCCAAAGAAATGTAATACTAAATAAGCGTTTAATGTTGAAGAAATACTTAGTTAATATAAACTAAGTAAGAAGTTTCTATGTGGCGCATCATTTAAGAATCTAAATTAGGAAATGACATTTAGGTAAGACTTATGTCAAAATTTAACAGTCTAGAATACTGGAGAGGGTTACTAGTCTCTTCTCCAGGGGAGCTTCCTGACCCATGGATTGAACCCAGGTCTCCTGCATTGCAGGGCAACTGACTCTTCCTATGAGCCACCAGGGAAGCTCTATGTTAAAACAAACAAAGGCTTTAAATAAGTGGGCTGTAAATGTTAAAAAGACAGTTAAAACAGACAATTACTGAAGGAATGTATGGTTAAGTAAGCGACTATTATTATTCAAAGTATCTCAGAAATTCCCATTGTACAATATATGGATATAATGTTTGTAGCTATAAAGCCCATTATAATGAATGTGGCAATCCCTTAGCCTCCTGGTACTTGTATGTACTTCTCCCTGTTATACTGCAGTTAGCAAACTTGACCCTGTAGAATCCACAGAAATTATACTCCACCCTCAGTTAATTATGATATCAATGATATTTTTAAATTCTTGGTATTTTGAACCATTCTGAAGTCCTCTTTGTGTAACAGCAGAAATGTTGCTTACCCTATGAAGTTAAGACAAGCATATTTTACCAGCAACACTCATTGTTTCTCATGCCACCCCGCAAAATACTAAGAAATCATAATGCTGAGTGAACCTTTTTCCTTGACCCAAAAATCTAAGTTATAAACCAAAAGCTGAAAGGTCTAAGAAGAGCTGCCCCCAAAATGCTTTGATTTTTGATTTACATTCTAAAAGCAAGAGAGGTCCAGAAAAACATCTATTTCTGCTTTATTGACTATGCCAAAGCCTTTGACTGTGTGGATCACAATCAACTGTGGAAAATTCTGAAAGAGATGGGAATACCAGACCACCTAACCTACCCTTGAGAAATCTGTATGCAGGTCAGGAAGCAACAGTTAGAACTGGACAAGGAACAACAGGCTGGTTCCAAATAGGAAAAGGAGTACGTCAAGGCTGTATATTGTCACCCCGCTTATTTAACTTATATGCAGAGTACATCATGAGAAACGCTGGGCTGGAAGAAGTATAAGCTGGAATGAAGATTGCTGGGAGAACTCTCAATAACCTCAGATGACACCACCCTTATGGCAGAAAATGAAGAGAAACCAAAAAGTCTCTTGATGAAAGTGAAAGAGGAGAGTGAAAAAGTTGGCTTAAAGCTCAACATTCAGAAAACGAAGATCATGGCATCTGGTCCCATCACTTCATGGCAAATAGATGGGCAAACAGTGGCAAAAGGGTCGGTCAGACTTATTTTTTTTTGGGGGGGGGGCTCCAAAATCACTGCAGATGGTGATTGCAGCCATGAAATTAAAAGACGCTTACTCCTTGGAAGGCAAGTTATGACCAACCTAGACAGCATATTCAAAAGCAGATACATTATTTTGCCAACAAAGGTCTGTCTAGTCAAGGCTATACTTTTTCCAGTGGTCATGTATGGATGTGAGAGTTGGACTGTTAAGAAAGCTGAGCACCGAAGAATTGATGCTTTTGAACTGTGGTGTTGAAGAAGACTCTTAAGATTCCCTTGGACTTCAAGGAGGTCCAACCAGTTCATCCTACAGGAGATCAGTCCTGGATGTTCATTGGAAGGACTGACGCTAAAGCTGAAACTCCAATACTTTGGCCACCTCATGCAAACAGTTGACTCACTGGAAAAGACCCAGATGCTGGGAAGGATTGGGGGTGGGAAGGATTGGGGGCAGGAAGAGAAGGGGACAACAGAGGATGCATCACTGACTCAATGGACATGAGACTGAGTAAACTCCAGGAGTTGGTGATGGACAAGGAGGCCTGGCATGCTGCTATTCATGGGGTCGCAAAGAGTCAGACATGACTGAGCGACTGAACTGAACTGAATGAGTCAGTAAGTTACCCTAAAGGCCAACCAAGATTCAGGAGCATCCCGCTTCAAGGATGGACACCCCCCTCCATCTCACCATAACCCTGAACTTTCATCCATACATGGATAAAATTACTGTGGAGGGCATCCATCTAAAGGCATCCATCTGATGTTCCAGCCTTGTGAGAAAGGCACTATTCACAGCAGAGACTATGGATATCTGATGAAAAGATGTTCTGGTCTGGATGGATTTCTACTGTGTAACAGAACCTACAGCTATATTTGGAGCTACAAACAAAAAGAAGGATGGTGAGATAGGTTTTTAGAATATCCTGATGTACGTCCTAATGTGTATGAGACTTATGTCAACACAGAGAGTGTTTACTGCTTGAGAGTACTCAAGCCTGGAGACTTGCTAGAGGAGCCTGAATCAAAGAGATAAAAAAATGACAACAGTAAAGTGTCTCATCCAGTCTGAAGTTAAAAGAGTGGTGATTGTGGTTATATTCAGGGAGAGTGGGTGACTTCCAGGACCTTGGAGATGGAGAAGAGGATTTAGTAGTAGTTAATTTGGCTCCGCACACACACTCACACACACACTGTGGCTCCAACTTTACATGGAAAACACAGAAGTTACATTACAGGGAGGTACTGTAGGTAGGATTTTCAAGCAGCCTCTGAGTCAAGGAATGAGACATTTCTCCTAATCATAGGGATTTGTTTGGAGATTTTGATCAATAGGGCTTCCCTGGTGGCTCAGATGGTACAGTGTCTGACCGCAATGCGGCAGGCCCGGAGTTCGATCCCTGGGTTGGGAAGATACCCTGGAGAAGGAAATGGCAACCCACTCCAGTATTCTTGCCTGGAGAATCCCATGGACAGAAGACCCCGGTAGGCTGCAGTTCATGGGGTCGCAAAGAGTCGGACACGACTGAGCGACTTCACTTCACTTTGATCAATAGCAAAGGCCAAGGGATATTATGGCTGTTGTTTTCTGAAGCGTTTCTCATCAGAGAAGATATGAGGATGAAGCTGAACTCATCTCAAATAGATCAAACCATCTACTGATTCAGAAGATACCTGTCAGCCATAGTCGCCAGCAGATGGAACTAGACTGGACCAGACTGAGGTCAAAGATATTTCACAGTTACTGACAAGCCACCAGATGAACTTATTCTCACCTATTACTCCTCTCTGCCCCCAAAATAGCTGTAGAGAGAAAGAGATAAGATGCTTAAAAAGAGAAAACTAGTCTTGGACACATCCCCCTGCTCATTCCTGCCCACAGTCTCTAATTTACACTTCAGTTGGCCAAAGTAATAGCTTTCAGAGTCAGACACAACTGAAGTGACTTAGCAGCAGCAGCAGCCTACACTGAGGATCTAAGGGGTAGAACCTCGGATAGGATGTGAGCTTGTAGCCATAAATGATGCTGAACTCATTTTGATAGCAAAAAAAATATCAGAAAGCTATGGAATTTGCACTCAACTTTTCTAAAGAACTGGAAGAGAAGTAAGCAATGTTTTATTTATACCCTCAATAAATTAAACTTATTTAATAAGCCAGTTATAATAACAATAAAGGAAGAAGTTTGGCTGTTATTTCAGAGTTTGAGGTCCTCAAAATTGGAAAGAATAGATCAGAGATGAGTATAAAGCTAAAAAGGAGAGAAGCTTCAAAACTTTATATTATCTCTTGGCTCAAACATTTCCAACATGAATTCATTATTCCGTTTAAAGTTTTATGAATTTCATGACATCAAATGTATTCATTTACAATGACAGTAAAAAAAGAGATATTAAAAATAAAATATTTCTAGATGATTCATTTATTTTAAAATTCTTTTCTGTTAACATGAGTGATTCAGAGATTATGTCAATCTAAAAACCAAACAATCTAGGGTTATCTAATTAGCTGACAGAACATATGTTTCTCTGGTTTACACTTCATGAAAACTGCATGGCCTTTTCTCTCTGTCTCGTCTCACTGCAGACTATTATTTTAACTTCTTATAACTTCAAATTTTAGAAGATTTTAAAGACGGCAGAACTTGGGTAAATGATTAGTCTCCTAAATTTATTGCTGATCATCTATTTGTTGTCTGCTGAAAATTATTATTAAAATGTGCAGTGCTTTCCATTATTTCAATTAATAATGTCTACCCTAAACTTAAAAATGTCAACCAGGTTAAAAAATACATGGAACTATTCTTCCATAGGATTTTCTATTACATTAAAATTAATTTTGAAAAGAGTGGCAGTAGAACCTCTGGTGTCTTTAGTATCAGGACAACTGTTTCTAGGAAATCATGACAAAAAGGTTTGTATTTAGCTAAGGTGAAACAGGTGAAGTCAAGGTAAAATCACTATCAAGCTTGATTGACGTGAAAGGGAACTCAAGAAACAAGAGCAAATCAAGGCTTGTAATCTCTGACTAGAAACTAGAGAACAAATTCAGTGCTAAATGCTAATGATCCAGCCCCATACTCATGATTTTCAAAATTCACTCAATCACACTTCTTAATATCATTTTTTAGGGTATATGCCCAGTAGTGGGGTTGCTGGGTCATATGGTAGTTCTATTTTTATTTTTTTAAGGAACCTCCATACTGTTCTCAACAGTGGCTGTATCAATTTACATTCCCACCAACAACAGTGTAAGAGGGCTCCATTTTCTCCTGAGAAAATAATAATTCAAAAGGAAATACGCACCTCAATGTTAGTTTCAGCACTGTTTACAATAGCAAAGACATGGAAACAAACTAAATGTCCGATGACAGATGAATGGACAAAGATGTGGTACATATATACAACAGAATGTTACTCGGTCACTAAAAGGAATAAAATAGGGTTGTCTGTAGAGACATGGATGGACCTAGAGTTATCAGAGTGAAATAAGTCAGGAAGAGAAAAAGAAATACTGCATATTAACATGCTTTTTTGGAATCCAGAAAAATGCACAGATGAACCTATTTACTGGGCAGGAATAGAGATGCAGATATAAAGAATAGACCTATGGACACAGGGTGGGAAGGGAAGGGTGGGACGAACTGGGAAATTAGGGTTGGCATATATACATGGCCTTGTGTAAAATAGATAGCTAGTGGGAAGCTGCTATAGAGCCAACAGGGAGCTCAGCTTCGTGCTCTGTGATGGCCTAGAGGGGTGGTATGGAGGGGCAAGGACTGGGAGGGAGGCCCAACAGGGAGCAGATCAATTCAGTTCAGTACAGTCACTCAGTCCTGTCTGACTCTTTGGAACCACATGGACTGCAGCATGCCGAGCTTCCCAGTCCATCACCAAATCCGGAGCTTGCTCAAACACATGTCCATTGAGTCAGTGATGTCATCCAACAATCTCATCCTCTGTCATCCCTTTCTCCTCCTGCCTTCAATCTTTCCCAGCATCAGAGTCTTTTCCAGTGAGTGATTTCTTCACATCAGGTAGCAAAAGTATTGGAGCTTCAACTTATGCATCAGTCCTTCCAATGAGTATTCAGGACTGATATTTTTTAAGATTGAGTGGCTTGATCTCTTGCAGTCCAAGTGACTCTCAAGAGTCTTCTTCAATGACACAGTTCAAAAGCATCAATTCCTTGGGGCTCAGCTTTCTTTATGTTCCAACTCTGATATCCATACATGACTACTGGGAAAATCATAGCTTTGACTAGACGGACTTTTGTCAGCAAAAAATGTCTCTGTTTTTTAATATGCTTTCTACGTTGGTCATAGTATTTTTCTTCCAAGGAGCAAGTGTCTTTTAATTTAATGGCTGTAATCACCATCTGCAGTGATTTTGGATCCCAAGAAAATAAAGTCTCACACTGTTTCCGTTCTTTCCCCATCTATCTGCCATGAAGTAATGGGACCAGATGCCATGATCTTAGTTTCTTGAATGCTGAGTTTTAAGCCAGCTTTTTCACTCTTCTGCTTCACTTTCGTCAAAAGGCTCTTTAGTTCATCTTCACTTTCTGTCATAAGGGTGCTGTCATCTGCATAACTGAGGTTATTGATGTTTCACCATGCAATCTTGATTCCAGCTTGTACTTCATCCAGTGCAGCATTTCGCATGATGTACTGCACTTCACACCAGTCAGAATGGCTGCGATCCAAAAATCTGCAAGCAATAAATGCGGGAGAGGGTGTGGAGAAAAGGGAACCCTCCTACACTGTTGGTGGGAATGCAAACTAGTACAGCCACTATGGAGTACAGTGTGGAGATTCCTTAAAAAATTGCAAATAGAACTACCTTATGACCCAGCAATCCCACTTCTGGGCATACACACCGAGGAAACCAGAATTGAAAGAGACACATGTACCCCAATGTTCATCGCAGCACTGTTTATAATAGCCAGGACATGGAAACAACCTAGATGTCCATCAGCAGATGAATGGATAAGAAAGCTGTGGTACATATACACAATGGAGTATTACTCAGCCGTTAAAAAGAATTCATTTGAATCAGTTCTGTTGAGATGGATGAAACTGGAGCCGATTATACAGAGTGAAGTAAGCCAGAAAGAAAAACACCAATACAGTATACTAACACATATATATGGAATTTAGGAAGATGGCAATGACGACCCTGTATGCAAGACAGGGAAAGAGACACAGATGTGTATAACGGACTTTTGGACTCAGAGGGAGAGGGAGAGGGTGGGATGATTTGGGAGAATGCCATTCTAACATGTATACTATCATGTGAATTGAATCGCCAGTCTATGTCTGACGCAGGATGCAGCATGCTTGGGGCTGGTGCATGGGGATGACCCAGAAAGATGTTATGGGGAGGGAGGTGGGAGGGGGGTTCATGTTTGGGAATGCATGTAAGAATTAAAGATTTTAAAATTAAAAAAAAAAAGAAATAAATTTAAAAAATTTAAATTGACATAATACAGACTAACAGAAGAAAAAAAAAACAGTTTTAATTATATACGTATGCACAGGAGCCTCTCAACTACGTGATACTCCAAAGGCCACCAGATGATTGAGGCTTATAGGGCATCCTGAGCTAAGAAAAGGTGTAGGGGTCTGGGGTAGAAGCATAATTCATGGGAAAAGGAGAGAAGAAAATGTCTGCTAAATAAAGTTTGCCAGACGACAAAAAAAAAAAAAGAAGTTAAACAAGCAGGGTGACATATACAGCCTTCACATAATCCTTTCCCTATTTGGAACCAGTCTGTTGTCCCATGCCTGATTTTAACCGTTGGTTCTTGACCTGCATACAGATTTCTCAGGAGGCAGGTAAGGTGTTCTGGTATTCCCATCTCTTGAAGAATTTTCCACAGTTTGTTGTAATCCACACAGTCAAAGGCTTTAGTGAAGTCAATAAAGCAGAAGTAGATGTTTTTCTGGAACTCTCTTGCTTTTTCAATGACTCAGTGGATGTTGGCAATTTGATCTCTGGTTCTTCCACCTTTTTTAAATCCAGCTTAAACATCTGGAATTTCTCAGTTCACAAACTGCTGAAGCTGGCTTGGAGAATTTTGAGCATTACTTTGCTAGCATGTGAGATGAGTGCAATTGTGCAGTAGTTTGAGCATTCTTTGGCATTGCCTTTCTTTGGGATTGGAATGAAAACTGACTTTTTCCAGTTCTGTGACCACTGCTGAGTTTTCCAAATTTGCTGCCATTTTGAGTGCAGCACTTTCACAGTGTCATCTTTTAGGATTTGAAATACCTCAGCTGGAATTCCAACACTTCCACTAGCTTTGTTCATAGTGATGCTTCCTAAGGCCCAGTTGACTTCACGTTCCAGGATGACTGGCTCTTGGTGAGTGATCATACAATTGTGGTTTTCTGGGTCATGAGATCTTTTTATATAGTTCTTCTGTGTATTCTTGCCACCTCTTCTAATATCTTCTGCTTCTATTAGGTCCATACCATTTCTGTCCTTTATTGTACCCAATTTTGCATGAAATATTCCTTTGGTATCTCTAATTTTTGTGAAGAGACCTCTAGTCTTTCTCACTCTATTGTTTTCCTCTATTTCCTTGCACTGATCACTGAGGAAGGCCTTCTTATCTCTCCTTGCTATTCTTTGGAACTCTGTATTCAGATGGGTATGTCTTCTCTTTTCTCCTTTGCCTTTAGCTTCTCTTCTTTTCTTAGCTATTTGTAAGGCTTCCTCAGACAACCATTTTGCCTTTTTGCATTTCTTTTCCTTGTGGACCATCTTGATCATCACCTCTTGTACAGTGTCACAAACCTCCATCCATAGTTCTTTAAGCAACTGTCTATCAGATCTAATCTCTTGAATCTATTTGTCACTTCCACTGTGTAATAATGAGCTTGATTCAGGTCATACCTAAGTGGACTTCCCTGGTAGCTCAGATGGTAAAGCATCTGTCTACAATGCAGGAGACCTGGGTTCAATCCCTGGGTCGGGAAGATCCCCTGGAGAAGGAAATGGCAATCCACTCCAGTACTATTGCCTGGAAAATCCCATGGATAGAGGAGCCTGGTAGGCTACAGTCCATGGGGTCGTGAAGAGTTGGAGACTACTGAGCAACTTCACTTTCACTTTCCAAGTGGTAAAGTGGTTTTCCTTACTTTCTTCAACTTAAGTCTGAATTTTGTAGTAAGGAGTTCATGATCTGAGCCATAGTAAGCTCCCAGTCTTTTTTTTTTTTTTTTTGCTGACTATATAGAGCTTCTCCATCTTGAGCTGCAAAGAACACCATCAATCTGATTTTTGTATTGACCATCTGGTTATGTCCACGTGTAGAGTCATCTCTTGTGTTGTTGGAAGAGGGTGTTTGCTATGACCAGTGTGTTCTCTTGACAAAACTCTGTTAGCCTTTGCCCTGCTTCATTTTCTACTCCAAGGCCAAACTTGCCTGTTACTTCAGGTATCTCTTGACTTCCTACTTTTGCATCCTAGTCCCCTGTGATGAAAAGGACATCTTTTTTTGGTGTTAGTTCTAAAAGGTCTTGTAGGGCATCATAGAACCATTCAACGTCAGTTTCTTCAGCATTAATGGTCAGGGCATAGACTTGGATTACTGTATTATTGAATGGTTGCCTTGGAAACAAACAGAGATCATTCTGTCATTTTTGAGACTGCACTCAAATACTGTATTTCAGACTCTTTTGTTGACTATGAGGGCTACTCCATTTCTTCTAAGGGATTCTTGACAACAATAGTAGACATAATGGTCATCTAAACTAAATTTGCCCATTCCAGTCCACTTTAGTTCGTTGGTTCCTAAAATGTCGATGTTCACTCTTTCCATCTCCTGTTTGACCCCTTCCAATTTACCTTGATTCATAGACCTAACATTCCAGATTCCTATGCAATATTGTTCTTTACAGCATCAGACTTACTTCCATCACCAGTCACATCCACAGCTGGGCATTGTTTTTGCTTTGGCTCTCTCTCTTCATTCTTTCTGGAGTTATTTCTCCACTCTTCTCCAATAGTATATTGGGCACCTACTGACCTTGGGAGTTCATCTTTCAGTGTCATATGTATACATACAGCTGATTATCTTCACTGTACAGCAGAGACTAACACACTGTAAAGCAATACTATTCCAATAAATAATCTGTCCTTTCAAAATTTTTTTTTAGATTTTTATTTTTACTTTATTTTACTTTACAATACTGTATTGGTTTTGCCATACATTGACATGAATCCACCATGGGTGTACATGCGTTCCCAAACATGAACCCCCCTCCCACCTCCCTCCCCATAACATCTCTCTGGGTCATCCCCGTGCACCAGCCCCAAGCATCCTGTATCTTGCATCAGACATAGACTGGCGATTCATTTCTTACATGATATTATACATGTTTCAATGCCATTCTCCCAAATCATCCCACCCTCTCCCTCTCCCTCTGAGTCCAAAAGTCTGCTCTACACATCTGTGTCTCTTTTGCTGTCTTGCATACAGGGTCATCATTACCATCTTTCTGAATTCCATATATATGTGTTAGTATACTGTATTGGTGTTTTTCTTTCTGGCTTACTTCACTCTGTATAATTGGCTCCAGTTTCATCCATTTCATTAGAACTGATTCAAATGTATTCTTTTTAACGGCTGAGTAATACTCCATTGTGTATATGTACCACAGCTTTCTTATCTATTCATCTGCTGATGGACATCTAGGTTGTTTCCATGTCCTGACTATTATAAACAGTGCTGCGATGAACATTGGGGTACATGTGTCTCTTTCAATTCTGGTTTCCTTGGTGTGTATGCCCAGCAGTGGGACAGCCTTCTGAATGGGGGAAAATAAAGCAAGTGAAGCAACTGACAAACAACTAATCTCAAAAATATACAAGCAACTTATGCAGCTCAATTCCAGAAAAATAAACAACCCAGTCAAAAAATGGGCGAAAGAACTAAATAGACATTTCTCCAAAGAAGACATACGGATGGCTAACAAACACATGAAAAGATGCTCAACATCACTCATTATTAGAGAAATGCAAATCAAAATCACAATGAGGTACCACTTCACACCAGTCAGAATGGCTGCGATCCAAAAGTCTGCAAGCAATAAATGCTGGAGAGGGTGTGGAGAAAAGGGAACCCTCCTACACTGTTGGTGGGAATGCAAACTAGTACAGCCACTATGGAGTACAGTGTGGAGATTCCTTTAAAAATTGCAAATAGAACTGTCCTTTCAAAATTTATGTCCCCAAAGTTTAACTGCTCTGAATAAACGTACAAAAGTTTCACAGATATCTCCTAAGGAACATATTATTTCTTCTCTCAAAACAGTGGCTCATCAAAGACAGAGGAGTTTCTTACTCTCATTTTGTTTTGTGTCTTACATAATGTAGTCAAAAGCCAACATTTCCTTAATTTGCTCTCTAAAATGAAGCTGGCAAAAAAGCCAAGTAGATATTGTTTGCAAAGAAGTACTTCCCAACTTGGATATTTAACAACCATGACAAGCTCCAAGTAACAAAATTTTTGTTCTCTCAAGATATACTGAACTTCTTCAAAAAGAGACAAACATGCAGAAATATTTTATTTTTAATTTTATTCTTCTTTCAAGAAGAAAGGGACACTTTGTATTCAGATAAGAGCTGCCAATCAAATCCTGAGAGACCTTCTGTCAGGATGTGCAGTACGTCTCAGGTGGTATAAACATGTGTCACCAAAATTTGAATGAAATCAGGTGGAGAACTCACAAGGAGGGAGTTTTCTTAGCCAGTGTGTCAGTTTTGCTGTGATTATGAGGATGGAAGGGGACAAGTGTTTCTTCCAAGTGATGTGTAAAGTGTGTCTTCTACAACCCCCAACGATAAACTTATTCCAAAACACAGTCTCATCCATTTAGAAAGGAAAATCTACTCTATTATGGGCTACAAAGTGTTCAGATTAGTTGAATACAGAAAGGCAAATTATAGGAACCCAAACCAATCCCAGGTCTGCCAGTTTTTCAGATCTAAGCAATACCAATCTTAGAAATTATCTTTTTTAAAAAAATTCCAGTCCTTAAAACTGCTCACAGTTTTCAGTCAGAGCTCCAGGAAAACCTACTCCCAAAAGAAAAGATTTTCTCTCTCTACAGTCACCAGAAGTGTGAGTTTATTGTTTATTCCCTTGAATTTTATGACCAGAAGTTTCTGATTTTCCTCTTAACCTTTTGCTGGCTCTAGACTGCATCACATTTTTTTCTAATCTCCTTGATTCCTAAAGTAACTTGATATTTCTTTTGATTGGTATTGACTTTTCCCCACCTAGTTGCTTTTTTCTTATCTCATTACTTTTCAATTAGTACTTTGCCATATGCTCACTTTTTACACCATGGCTTCATATTTTCTGGCCTTCAGTCATTTTGTGTCTGATTTCAGTTCACTTGTGCTCTCTCACTAGGACACAGTATAGAATTTTTCTTTGCTGTTTACTCGCTAAGTCTTGTCCAACTCTTTTGCAGCCCCATAGACTGTAGCCCACCAGGCTTCTCTGCCCATAGAATTTCCCAGGTAAGAATACAGGAATGTGTATCCTTTTCCTTTTCTAGGTGGTCTTCCCAACCCAAGGATCAAACCAAGTCTCCTGCATTGGCAGACAGATTCTTTACCACTCAGCCACCAGGGAAGCACATGGTATAGAGTAGTGTTGGACAAAAGATATCCTTGCATCACTAAGCATGGAATGGGATATGGGTCTTAGACATCTGTCAGGTAGGATATCTCATTAGTATAACCTCAGAGCTCAAAGCATTAAGCTACTACAGCTGCAATAGCCAATTTCATTGTATGAATATAAAATAAACTACAAATTAGAAATTCAAAGTATCTCCTACATGCCTAGGAAGCAATCCACCCACTGACAAGGACTAGAAATCTCTAAAGAAGTTTTTGTAAGTGGTAACAATGAATAATTTAGTTTAGAGCTATTCCTATTACCCATATATTGGGAAGTTGAAGAGCTCTTGAAAAATACCTTTATTTATGCTAAATTATAAAGCTATTAAAAAAACTTCAGGCTTGTTCTCTGATATTCTCTGTAATAACTCCCACCCATAAGAGTTACCATGACAACACTTCTTCTGGCTACCCTATCCTAGGAAGATTAGGATGTGAAAGAGCAAAAACACAATCCAGAACTCTGTCCAGTTAATGCTTATATTCATTTATTAATATCTTAATAAAATCTTGCCTTAAGAACACTTATTTGGAATGTTGGCAGCATAAGTTATGGCCAGATTCTTGTCTACCACTTCTTTTCTAAATCTAATAATCTACATAATTAACAGACAATTTCTCTCTTCACAAGTGAGACAATATTTCATGAGGTTACTTTCAAAATCACACTGATATTGATGATCTAGGTTGTGAAGTGGGCTCATGAATTTTCTGGCCATCCCTTCAAGAGTCTTTTGTAGGAAAAGTATAGTTGTGTAAGAAAGAATAGTCAATAAAGACTATATAATTACACAAAATGGAATTGTCAATAACAGATGAGATATTTAATAAATCCCAGAGAATCTGAAAATGAAGACTTATGGGTTGATAAAAATAAATGAACATTGCTAATTGGCTATACCCAAATACAAAATAAAAAGTTTGAAAAAACAAATGGAGAGTTCATAACCTAAAATATATTGCTATGAACATTGGGGTACATGTGTCTCTTTCAATTCTGGTTTCCTTGGTGTGTAGACCCAGAGGGATGGTATGGGGAGGGAGGTGGGAGGGGGGTTCAGGATTGGGAACACGTGTACACTCGTGGCAGATTCATGTTGAAGTATGGCAAAACCAATACAATATTGTAAAGTAAAATAAATAAATAATAAAAAATGTAAAAAATAAAATACATTGCTGCTGCTGCTGCTAAGTCACTTCAGTTGCATCCAACTCTGTGCAACTCCATAGATGGCAGCCCACCAGGCTCCCCTGTCCCTGAGATTCTCAAGGCAAGAACACTGGAGTGGGTTGCCATTTCCTTCTCCAATGCGTGAAAGTGAAAGTAAAGTTGCTCAGTCGTGTCCGACTCCTAACGACCCCATGGACTGCAGCCTACCAGGCTCCTCTGTCCATGGGATTTTCCAAGCAAGAGTACTGGAGTGGGGTGCCATTGCCTTCTCTGAAAATATATTGCTAGGGGGCTTCAAAGAAAACCAGTTTGCCCAAAGGGAACCCCATGGAGACATAACACCCAGAGACAGCAAGTAATTTGAATTTTATGAGCTTTAAATGAAATTAAAATATTGTGCTAAAATAGTAGATGTGCAGGATCACTGATGAATGGGATATTCATCCTTCTCAATTGGCATTTGCTGCCAGACAAGAAACCAGAAGTCTTTTCTTAAAGAAATTGTACAAAAATCAGCCAGAATACTTGAATACTAGTACTAGAATACTAAGACTTTTAGTGTGCATGCTGACCTTCCTCTCAGGAGGAAAATCCTCTTCACCAGCCAACCAATACATCTCACCCTCCTCCCACCTGCACAGAGCTTCTGGTCTGACTTCTCCTTCAGATAAAAGATTCAAGGGGGAAACATATCCATAAACTTGCACAGAAACAGAGGAAACCTATTCCAACTATCCAGGAATTTGTAAAACCAAGAGTCACCAAACAGAAAAGGGAAAGAGAGATCAGAAGATTAACTTAAAACTCTCTGATCCTGGAGGAAACTGAGGTGTTGCATAGAATGAAAAGAAACTTTAAAAGATTATAAATAACAGTCACAGCATTGCAAATCATGATACTACAATACAAAATAAAAAGCAAAAAATAAATAAAACAATGTTAAAATTAAAAAATAAAGGAAAGTATACCCATAATTACAAATAATATGCTCTTAAAAGAAGAAAAGCTATGACCAATCTAAACAGCATATTAAAAAGCAGAGATATTGCTTTGCCAACAAAGGTCCATATAGTCAAAGCTATGATTTTTCCGGTAGTCATGTATGGATGTGAGAGTTGGACCATAAGGAAGGCTGAATGCCAAAGAATTGATGCTTTAAACTGTGGTGTTGGAGAAGACTCTTGAGATTCCCTTGAACTGCAAGAGATCCAACCAGTCAATCCTAAAGGAAATAAACCCTGATATTCATTGGAAGGGACTGATGCTCAAGCTCCAATAATTTGGTCACCTAATGCAAAGAGTCAACTCTTTGGAAAAGACTCTGATGCTGGGAAAGACTGAAGGCAGGAGAAGGGGACACTGGATGGTATCACTGACTCAACAGACATGAGTCCATTGGGCAAGGACTGGAGCAGTTTGAGCAAGGTCCAGGAGGTGGTGAGGGATGGAGAAGCCTGGTATGCTGCAGTCCATGGGGTCACAAAGAGTCGGACATGACTAAGAAACTGAACAACTAAAAAAGTGAACAAAAATGCTGCTCTTAGAGGTTAATAATGTAATTGCTGAAATAAAACGGAAAGATTGGAAGATAAATGTGAGACTGTGTAGAATGTATAAAGCAAAAGGACACACTGTAACAGATAAAGAATCATCCTACAGGATATGATATTTGACTAAGAAAATAACAAAAAGAAAAATCAGAGAAGATTGAGGGTAGTATACTATACAATAAACCATAAAGAAATGTTCCCGGGCTTTGGATGTGAGTCTTCAAACTGAAAAAAGCCTGGAGTCCCCTGTACAAGAAACGACAGATGTCAAATCATTCTTGATTTTTTTCAGAGGTATTCCTGATTATCATTACTGGATATTAGAAGCAACCAAATAATTCCTTCAAAATTCTAAACAAAAATAATTTTATATCAGTGCTTCAAAATTCAACAAATCTATGAACTAAGTACCAGTCAAAATAAAATTTTGAGACATTTACTGAGATAGTTTGGTTCCCTTGCACCCTGTGTGTGCTAAACCGCTTCAGTAAAGTCTGAGCCTTTGCAACCCTGTGGACCGTACACTGCCAGGCTCCTTTGTCACTACCATGGGGATTCAGTTGAGGGTTTATTTCCAAAATGTAAGAAGTAAATTAAGAGGAAAATATGGAATTCATAAGATGAGATTCCATCCAAGAAGAGAAATCAGGGGAAGATATTTGTGCAAGGAACTTAGAAAGCAACTAGTAAAGTGGAACTAGGGAGACAGAAAGGTATGGAAGGAACATTTCCAAGAGGGTTAAAGGAAGACCCATGATGATAATGGAGAGACAGAGAGAGAGAACAGGGACAAACCCTGCGAGGGAAAATAAACAGAATGGCTACTGGGACAGTCAGGACAAACAGCTTTTTAAAAATCTGAGTATAAAGCAAATAAAAATGCATTTGAATGTTAAGCAACAGATTGAGTATAAGAAAAGAGACTCCATCTGGCCTTGAAGCCAGCAACATTCTCCTCTGAACGGGCCAGGTTTACGGAAACAGATCTTTCGGAATAGGAAACAGGAATCTCAGCCCAGACTTAAATAATGTTTACATACTCAAAATAAGGCAAATGTTTAATTGTTTTCTACTTTTAGAGTCAATCTAGGGACAGAGACAGGGAAGGCAGTCATGGCTGCCCTTCTGGGACAGAGGGTCAATGTTAAAAACTTAATAATTAAATAGTGAAAGTGTGGCTCCAAAAAAATAGGTTATATCCACGAAAAGACAGAGCATAACAAAGTGTATATATTTTAACATATTTTTCTTATAAAACAGAGAGCAGAAATACATGTCATAAGAGATGTGTCAAAAGGTTAGAGACAGAAATAGAGGCTTAAGTATATTTTCCTGTGGTCACAGATTTATCAGAAGAAAAACCAGAGTTTCAAAATGATACCACAAAAATACAAACACTGGGAGGAGAAGAGAGAGGGGAGGCAGCAAAAGTGAACTAAGTCTTTAACTTTCTTATGATAATGTCAGTAAATAACTTGATAAATGAAGAATTCAAGCTAAAAAATAATAAAGTTACACAAAAAACTTACAAACAATTAAAAGACATTGCCTTTCTACACTGGATCCAGGGTCTGCAGAATATCAGAACTTTTTGCTTTCCATTTCAAGCCATTTTTAAAAATAAAGACTTCAAAACAAATTTAAAAATGAGACTGGTAACCAATTTAAATGAGGTCAGTATCATCATTAATTAACCTGGGAACTAAATTCATATTTCTAGGTTCAGTCAATGATGCTATTCAATACGCTAACACTGAACTGTAGTGGCTGCTTTAATAAATGAATATATCAAAAAATTACCCTTTTTACAGTCAGATGGGAAAGATGGGCCCAGTAAAAGACAGAAACGATATGGACCTAACACCAGTTCAGTTCAGTTCAGTCGCTCAGTTGTGTCCAACTCTTTGTGACCCCATGAATCGCAGCATGCCAGGCCTCCCTGTCCATCACCAACACCCAGAGTTCACTCAGATTCATGTCCATCAAGTCAGTGATGCCATCCAGCCATTTCATCCTCGGTCGTCCCCTTCTCCTCCTGCTCTCAATCCCTCCCAGCATCAGAGTCTTTTCCAATGAGTCAACTCTTCACATGAGGTGGCCAAAGTACTGGAGTTTCAGCTTTAGCATCATTCCAAAGAAATCCCAGGGCTAATCTCCTTCAGAATGGACTGGTTGGATCTCCTTGCAGTCCAAGGGACTCTCAAGAGTCTTCTCCAACACCACAGTTCAAAAGCATCAATTCTTCGGCACTCAGCTTTCTTCACAGTCCAACTCTCACGTCCATACATGACCACAGGAAAAACCATAGCCTTGACTAGATGGACCTTAGTCGGCAAAGTAATGTCTCTGCTTTTGAATATGCTATCTAGGTTGATCATAGCTTTCCTTCTAAGCAGTAAGCGTCTTTTAATTTCATGGTTGCAGTCACCATCTGCAGTGATTTTGGAGCCCAGACAAATAAAGTCTGACACTGTTTCCACTCTTTCCCCATCTATTTCCCATGAAGTGATGGGACCAGATGCCATGATCTTCGTTTTCTGAATGTTGAGCTTTAAGCCAACTTTTTCACTCTCCTCTTTCACTTTCATCAAGAGGCTTTTAGTTCCTCTTCACTTTCTGCCATAAGGGTGGTGTCATCTGCATATCTGAGGTTATTGAAATTTCTCCTGGCAATCTTGATTCCAGCTTGTATTTCTTCCAATCCAGCATTTCTCATGATGTACTTTACACTCAGGTGGGAAATATGGGCCCATTAAAAGACAGAAACGATATAGACCTAACACAAGCAGAAGATATTAAGAAGAAGTGGCAAGAATACACAGAACTATGACTTCCCTCATGGCTCAGACTGTAAAGCGTCTACATATAATGCAGAAGACCTGGGTTCGATCCCTGGGTCAGGAAGGTCCTCTGGAGAAGGAAATGGCAATCCACTCCAGTATTCTTGCCTGGAAAATCCCATGCATGGAGGAGCGTGGTAGGCCACAGTCCATGAGGTTGCAAAGAGTTGGACATGACTGAGCGACTTCACTCATACAAAAAAGATCTTCATGGTCCAGATAACTATGATGGTGGGATCACTCACCTAGAGCCAGACATCCTGGAATGTGAGGTCAAGTGGGCCTTAGGAAGAATCACTATGAACAAAGCTAGTGGAGGTGATGGAATTCCAGTTGAGCTATTTCAAATCCTAAAAGATGATACTGTTAAAGAGCTGCACTCAATATGACAGCAAATTTGGAAAACTCAGCAGTGGTCACAGGACTGGAAAAGATCAGTTTTCATTCCAATCAAAAATAAAGGCAATGCCAAAGAATGCTCAAACTACTGCACGATTGCACTCATCTCACATGCTAGAAAAGTAATGCTCAAAATTCTCCAAGCTGGGCTTCAGCAGTGCATGAACCAAGAACTTCCACATGCTCAATCTGGATTTTAAAAAGGCAGAGGAACCAGACATCAAAGTGCCAACTTCTGTTGGATCATCGAAAAAATCAAGAGAGTTCCAGAAAAACATCTACTGCTTTATTGACTACATGAAAGCCTTTGACTCTGTGGATCACAACAAACTGTGGAAAATTCTTCAAGAGATGGGAATACCAGAATACCTTACCTGCCTCCCGAGAAACCTTTATGCAGGTCAAGAAGCAACAGTTAGGACCAGACATGGCACAACAGACTGATTCAAAATTGGGAAAGAAATACATGAAGGCTATATATTGTCACCCTGCTTATTTAGCTTATATGAAGAGTACATCATGCGAAATGCCAGGCTTGATGAAGCACAAGCTGGAATCAAGATTTCCAGGAGAAATGACAATAACCTCAGATATATAAATGATACCACCCTTATGGCAGAAAGTGAAGAGGAACTAAAGAGACTCTTGATGAAAGTGAAAGAGGACAGTAAAAAAGATGGCTTAAAACTCAACATTCGGACTTCCCAGGTGGTGCAGTGGATAGGAACCCGCCTGCCAATGCGGAGGACATAGGTTCAGTCTCTGGTCTGGAAAGATTCCACATGCTGCAGAGTGACTGATCCCGTATGCCACAACTACTGAAATCTGCGTGTTCTAGGGCCCACAAAAAAGAGTAGCCCCCATGCTCTGAAACTACAGAAAGCCCTCAAGCACCAGTGAAGACCCAGCACAGCCATAAATAAATAAAATTTTGAAAAAAAATACTCAACATTCAAAAAGCAAAGATCATGGCATCCGGTCCCATCACTTCATGGCAAATAGATGGAGAAACAATGGAAACAGTGAGACACTTTATTTTCTTGGGCTCCAAAATCACAAAATCTTGGGCTCCAAATCAGTGATTCTAAAATCAAAAAATCTTGGGCTCCAAATCTGTGATTCCAAAATCACAGATCATGACTGCAGCCATGATCTTAAAGGACACTTGCTCCTTGGAAGAGAAGCTATCACCAACCTGGACAGCACATTAAAAAGCAGAGACATACATTTCTGACAAAGGTCTGTATAGTCAAAACTATAGTTTGTCCAGTAGTCAGGTATGGATGTGAGAGTTGGACCATAAAGAAAGCTGAGCACTGAAGAATAGATGCTTTTGAACTGTGGTGTTGCAGAAGACTCTTGAGAGTCCTTTGAACTGCAAGACATCAAACCAGTCAATCCTAAAGGAAATCAGTCCTGAATTATCATTGGAAGGACTGATGCTGAAGCTGAAGCTCTAATACTTGGCCACCTGATGTGAAGAACTGACTCATTGGAAAAGAACCTTAATGCTGGGAAAGATTGAAGGCAGATGGCGAAGGGGATGACAATAGATGAGATGGTTGGATAGCATCACCTACTTGATGGACATGAGTTTGACCAAGCTCCGGGAGTTGGTGATGGGCAGGGAAGACTGGCGTGCTACAGGCTGTGGGGTCAGAAAGAGTTGGACATGACTGACTGAACTGAACTGAACTGAACTGTCAGAATATTAAACTCTATCACTGCGGCACATAAGCAAATTCACAGATTTCAGCTGGGATATAAGAGCTATTTAACAGATAACAATAAAGAGCTTATCATGATTGAGTGAAGGCTTAGGCAACAGTGAAGTTAAGTCTGAGCACAGACTGAGAGGAAATTAAAAAAAAAAAAGATGTAATGAATTTGGAAAGCCACATACTCAGTGGCTCAGCAGTAAAGAATCTGCCTGCAATGCAGGATACTTAGGAAACTTGAGTTTAATCCCTGGGTTGGGGAGATCCCCTGGAGAAGGAAATGGCAACCCACTCCAGTATTCTTGCCTGGAGAATCCCATGGACAGAGGAGCCTGGGAGCTACAGTCTATAGGGTTGCAGTCAGATATAATTGAGCAAATGAACACACACTCATCATGAAGACATTCTGATGCTGGATGCCTTTTCTTAGGAGCTAAGGATTTTCCCATCCATCCTCTGGTCAGTGATAAACCTATGTACTCAGGACTGCTCTTTGTTTAAACTCTTCTGATGTGTTTTCCAACTGTGTCATCAATTTTTTCCTACAAGTTATGTCTTTAAGGGCTTCAGGATCTTAAGTCTTTCAAGGCAATTTAACATTTCATTTATTTCTATATCTCCTTCCTTCCTTTTTTTTAAAATTTATTTTTTAATTGGAGGAAAACTGTTTTACTATGTCATGTTGGTTTCAGCACAAATGAGTCATAACTTTACATATATCCCCTCCCTCTATAGCCTCCCTCCCGGTACCTAAACCCACCCCACAAGGACATCACAGAGCTCCAGGCTTGGCTCCCTGTGTTACATAGCAACTTCCCACTGGCTATCTATTATACACATGATAGAGTGTATAGTAGCAGTAGTAGTAGTAGTTGCACAGTCTTGTCCGACTTTTTGCAACCCCACGGACCCCGCCAGTCTCCTCTGTCCATGGGATTTTCCAGGCAAGAATACTGGAGTGGATTGCCATTGCCTTCTCCAGAGGATCTTCCTGACCCAGGAATCGAACCG
Source organism: Ovis aries (assembly GCF_016772045.2). NCBI lineage: Eukaryota > Metazoa > Chordata > Mammalia > Artiodactyla > Bovidae > Ovis > Ovis aries. Next base: position 92,508,636 of record NC_056057.1, read on the forward strand.
TGGTCTCCTGCATTGCAGAACTCTTAACCCTTTGAGCTACAGGAAGGACCCTAATAGAGAGTGTGAGTGTATATATATATACACTCTGTCTATCTATCTATACTCTATAACATATAAATGCTATTTTCTCCATTCACCCCATTCTCTCTTCCCCCACTGTGTCCACAAATCCATTCTCTACATCTATGTATTCCTTCCATAAAACAGAGTCATCAATACCATTTTTATAGATTCTATATATATGCATTAATATACAATATTTGTTTTTCACTTTCTGACTTACTTCTCTGTATAACAGATTCTCAGTTTATCTACCTCACTAGAACTGGCTCAAATTCATTATTTTTTGTGGCTTAATAGTATCCCCTTGTATGCACATATCTCATCTTTATCCATTCATCTGTATATGGACATCTAGGTTGCTTCCTTGTCTTGGAAATTGTAAGACTGAACACTAGGGTACATGTTTCTTTTAGAACTGTGACTTTCTAAGGGTATATGCCCAGCAGTGGGATTGCTGGGTCATATGGTAGATTTATTCCTAGTTTTTAAAGAATCTTCAAATTATTCTCCATAATGTCTGTATCAGTTTACATTCCCACCCACAGTGTATAAGGGTTCCCTTTTCTCCACTCTCCAGCATTTACTGTTTGTAGATATTTTTATGATGGCCATTTTGACTGATATGAGATGATACTTAAGTTTTTGTAGTTTTGATTTGCATTTCTCCAGTAATTAGTAATGTCAAGCATCTCTTCATGTGTTTTTCATATGTTTATTGACCATCTGTATGTTTTCTTTGGAGAAATGTCTGTTTAAATTTTCTGCACATTTTTTGATTGGGCAGTTTGTTTTGTTGATTTTGAGTTTTATGAGCTGGTTATATATTTTGGAGATTAATCCTTTTTCATTTGTTTCATTTGCAATTACTTGCTACCATTCTGAGGGCTGTCTTTTAATCTTTGTTGTGATTTCCTTTACTGTCCAAAAGCTTTTAAGTTTAATTAGGTCCCATTTGTTTATTTTTGTTTTCATTTCCATTAGTCTAGGAGGTGGGTCGTAGAAAACCCTATAGATGCTGCTAAAAAATTACCACAGCTAATCAGTGAAGATAGTAAAGTTGCAACATACAAAATTAATACACAGAAATCCCTTGCATTTCTATACACTAACAATGAAAAAGCAGAAAAAGAAATTAAAGAAACAATCACATTCACTATTGCAACAAAAAGAGTAAAATACCCAAGAATGCTGCTGCTGCTACTAAGTCACTTCGGTTGTGTCCGACTCTGTGCAACCCCATAGACAGCAGCCTGCCAGGATCTCCTGTCCCTGGGATTCTCCAGGCAAGAACACTGGAGTGGGTTGCCATTTCCTTCTCCATACCCAAGAATAAACCTATCTAAAGAGACAAAAGACCAGTATGCAGAAAACTATGACAATGATGTTAGAAATCAAAGATGACACAAACAGATGGAAAGATATACCATGTTCTTGGATGGGAAGAATCAATGCTATGAAAATGACTATACTACCCAAAGCAATCTACAGATTCAATACAATCCCTATCAAACTATGATATTTTTCATAGAACTAGAACAAAAAAAAAAATCTCACACTATGTATGGAAACACAAAAGATCCCAAATGGCCAAAGTAATCTTGAGAAAGAAAAGTGGAGCTGGAGGAATCAGCCTTCCTTCCTTTTTAATTAGGCACTTTCAAACTGCAATGCACTACTTTAAAAAAAAAAAAAAAAAAAAGGGATCGTCTTTCATTTTTTGGACTGTTTTGGTGACTGGCCCAGAGACTACTTCTATTGTCTGATACTATGGATTGACCTGGCTCTTGAGGCATGAAATCTGTACTTCCTGTGCAGAGGCTCCCTGATGAATACTGACTCCTAATATTAGACCAGGATAGCATACCATGACTCATAGTCCACTGAATTCCAGGCTCTGTCTCAGAACCAGCTCACTGGCTATCCTCTTATATTTTCTGGTGGCCCCTTTCCACTGGTTACTCCAAAAAACATTAGGTATGACATTTTACACTGGAATACTACAATCACGGAAAACTCAGCTGCCTCATGGCACTATAGCATAGTGACTAAATATCCAAATAATAATTTGGAAGAGATTAAATATTCATTGAATTTTCTCAGTAATTCCAAATGATGAATCTTTATGTAATCCATCTAACCGAGTACAATTTCTTAAAATATTTGGTGTCTCTCTTGAGCAAGCTTTATTCCATGTATGATCTCTTGATCTCAAGCATTTATTTCTCTTTCTTGCAGCAGTTTGAAAGACTGTTTCTTCTTTCTTCCTTTAAAAAATCTCCCACCAAACCAGCCCAGACTCCTTTCTCTATACTCATTCTGATCTGCTAGATGTATTTCTTTCTTTCTCTGATCTTTTCAGTGTAAATCAATCAAGCTTATTTCAATGACTCCAGACTCTCCCTTCACTCATAGACCTGATTATAGACAGCAAAGATGGTTCTCCTTAAAGAGAAGACCAGACATATTGCTTCTGTTACATATAAACAGCACTATCATCATAAAGGGCTACATTGAAGCTAAATGAAATGATGTATTTACATATATTCCTGACATGGGAAGAATTTTTTTGGTTAATGAAATGAAAGTAGTGACAAGGGAAGCAGAACACAGGTTGGCCAGAATCCCACATCCCTCTAGATACAGCCTCTCAATCCTGCTCCCACTTAGCATCTTGTAGAAAGATAGGAGAAGGGAGAAGGGTAAGTGATGGTAGAGAAGAGGTGGGTGGTTAGTATGAGGAATGAGCCACTGGTGTGGGGAGAAATGCCGCTTGGCTTAAGTGTACGTGCCACTCCATGAGTCAAGCAGTATATGTGCCAGGTGGTGAGAAGGACAGAGGCAGACACAGAACTCCAGAACAGCTGCTCCTCTCCCTTCTTCCACTCAAGGCTCAGAGAATCTGGCCAGTTTAGGGGTAGCCACTAGGGAGCAGCAGCAGATGGCTGTTATGCTCTAGAGGTGCACTCTTGAATGGTGACGGCTCTAGCTACCAAAAGCACCTAGCTTTTGTATGCCAATAAATAAAATCTACTAAAAAGCTGCAAAAAAGACTCTTTCGTGGAAAATAACCATTTTCAATTCAGGACTTTAGTTATCTAATTTTACTAGTATTTTATTGTAAATATCTGCTATAGGGCTTCCCCGGTGGCTCAGACAGAGTAGAATCTGCCTGCAGTGCAGGGACCTAGGTTCTTTCCTGAGGTTGGGAAGATGCCCTGAAGAAGGGAATGGCTACCCACTCTAGTATTCTTGCCTGGGGAATTCCATGGACAGAGGCGCCTGGCAGGCTACAGTCCATGGGATCACAGAGTTGGACAGGACTGAGCAACTAACACACACATACAAACACACACACATACAAACACACACACACACACATACACACACACACACCAGCTAATTATTAAGATTAAAAGCAACCACAATAAAAGTAAACACACATTGTCTCTTTCAATCTTGACTTTCCCAAAGGAGAAATGGTCAAGAGACAAACCTGTGAAAGAATGTTGCAGATTCAATGCACATTTACTGAGACTTTTCTCTGTACAGCAATATCAGAATTTTTCATAGGCATTCTTATGTGAAGTAAGTATGAAACATTATTTAAGAAAGGTAATTTCACTTCACACACATACATACACCAAGGAAATATTCAAGAATCAGAGGAAACTAAATACTAGAAGTTCAGTTCTATGGACCTATATGCAAATCCAATTCTGACTAATTTTATACTTACCTCAATATATGTCAAAACTTCTCCCAAATAAGGAAATGACAAAGTTAAATTTTTTTTTTTGGTTTTGTTTTTAAATGTGATTTTGTGTGACTGCTATTCTCTATATAAAACAATTATGGTTCTCAAAAATAATAGCTAATAATTACACAGCACTTTGAAACTTAAAAAGTGTTTTCACATACAAAACTCTTTTAATCTTTAAGAAAATTTTGTAAAATAGGAGCCAGTATGTAACAAGAAGCTTTAATTTCTAGTTGAGAAAGGCTTTCAGAGCTGTAAGTGTGGGCCTCCCTTCTGGAGTAGTGACATATAAGCATATGGCAGGCAAAGGGTTATAACAAGGCTTACCTCAGGTACTGGTAGAAGGTGTCGTCACTGGCCAACTAGTTTTATAGAGTTTGTATGGAAAGGGAAAAAAAGTTTGCATTCAAGAAAAAAAAAAATTTCTTGTCTGTCTTCTGGGGCGCACCAATGTTGCAGTTCAGTTCAGTTCAGCCGTTCAGTTGTGTCTGACTCTTTGCAACCCCATGAACTGCAGCATGCCAGGCCTCCCTGTCCATCACCAACTCCCAGAGTTCACCCAAACTCATGTCCATTGGGGCAGTGATGCCATCCAACCATCTCATCCTCTGTTGTGTCCCCTTCTCCTCCTGCCCTCAATCTTTCCCAGAATCAGGGTCTTTTCAAATGAGTCAGCTCTTCGCATCAGGTGGCCAAAGTATTGGAGTTTCAGCTTCAACATTAGTCCTGCTAATGAATATTCAGGACTGATTTCCCTTAGGATGGACTGGTTAGATCTCCTTGCAGTCTCAAGAGTCTTCTCCAACCCCACTGTTCAAAAGCGTCAATTCTTCAAGTGCTCAGTTTTCTTTATATTCCAATTCTCACATCCATACACGACTACCGAAAAAAATATCGCCTTGACTAGATGGACTTTGTTAGCAAATTAATGTATCTGCTTTTTAATATGCTGCCTAGGTTGGTCATAACTTTCCTTCCAAGGAATAAGCATCTTTTAATTCATGGCTACAGTCACCATCCGCAGTGATTTTCAGTTCAGTCAGTCAGTTCAGTCGCTCAGCTGTGTCCAACTCTTTGCGACCCCATGAATTGTACCATGCCAGGCCTCCCTGTCCATCACCAACTCCCGGAGTTCACTCAGACTCATGTCCATCGAGTCCGTGATGCCATCCAGCCATCTCATCCTTTGTCGCCCCCTTCTCCTCCTGCCCCCAATCCCCCCCAGCATCAGAGTCTTTTCCAATGAGTCAACTCTTCACGTGAGGTGGCCAAAGTACTGGAGTTTCAGCTTTAGCATCATTCCTTCCAAAGAACACCCAGGACCGATCTCCTTTAGAATGGACTGGTTGGATCTCCTTGCAGTCCAAGGGACTCTTAAGAGTCTTCTCCAACACCACAGTTCAAAAGCATCAATTCTTTGCAACTCAGCTTTCTTCACAGTCCAAATCTCCCATCCATACACGATCACTGGAAAAACCATAGCCTTGACTAGACAGACCTTAGTTGGCAAAGTGATGTCTCTGCTTTTGAATATGCTATCTAGGTTGGTCATAACTTTCCTTCCAAGGAGTAAGCATCTTTTAATTTCATGGCTGCAATCACTATCTGCAGAATTTTACTTAGTGATCTGTTATTAGCCAGTATGAGGCAAATGGATACTAAGTAAATTTTGAATTGTTATCTCTATATCAAAATGCCCTAAATTCCTTAAAATGAGATCAGTTAAATCTAAGAAGATACTACAGAATAGACTGAGGTGTTTCGTAAACAGTAAACTTGCTTGTCCCATTGGAAGAATTGTTTTATTTAGGATAATTTTTTTTGGTAATTAATCTGTAAGCTGGTGGCTCAGATAGTAAAAAATCCACCTGAAATGCAAGATCCTGGTTCCAACCCCTGGGTTGCAAAGATCCCTTGAAGTAGGGCATGGCAACCCACTCCAGTTTTCTTGGCTAGAGAACCCCCATGGATAGAGGAACTTGGCGGGCTACAGTCCATGGGGTCGCAAGGAGTCAGACAAGATTGAGCAACTAATTACAAGCTGTAAGTTAAAGGCATACCTATTCACTAATAATTTAAATGGCCACATAGCACTGTTAAATTCTGATTGTCTCTGAAAGCCATCTTTTTTAGACTGATGGCAGTTAATCTCCCTAATGCTGAATAGTTGTCCAGTCATTTGTTTACTGGTACTGATGGTAGCTATAGAATGATCTCTACACTCAAAGCTGAGATCAAAATTCTGAAATTGTTTTTGATTAGCTCTCTGTGATTCCCCTTCCTATTCCTTCTGTTCTTCATGAAAATTCTGAGACTTTGTCTCTCTGCATCTGTGCTGTCTCTTCCTTACCCTCATTATGTCCACCCGTCATATCCCATGTACAGAACATTCCAGAATCATCTACCTAAAATGTGATTTCTACTTTGAAGCTTTCTCCTATAGCAATCGTTTTTCTAAAGTCTCTTTCTGCTGCCTTCTCATCTATTTAAGAGTCATCACAAGATCCACTTCTCCTGATTTCTCATATCCAATTATTCATCAACGTCTTCTTGATTCTGCTTCTTTAATATTTTTAAAAGCAGGCACGCTGGAGTGGGATAAATACATGCCTGTGAATTCCATGTGTTTCCACTAGGCCGTATCTTCCCTGGTGGCTCAGTGGTTAAAGCGTCTGCCTCCAATGCAGGAGACCTGGATTCGATCCCTGGGTTGGGAAGATCCCCTGAAGAAGGAAATGGCAATCCACTCCAGTATTCTTGCCTGGAGAATCCCATGGATGGAGAAGCCTAGTAGGTTACAGTCCATGGGGTCGCAAAGAGTCGGACACGACTGAGCGACTTCACCTCACCTTCCACTAGGCCAGTGATCTTAAATAAACAACTTATTGGTATCCTTGGTTTTCTCTTCTATAAGATGGCCATTCTAAGTGTAACTACCACACAGGGGTTATGAAAAAGATTAAATGAGTTAATAAATGTAACTTAGGTGGAAAATTCAACTTAAGCCACTATTTCTCAGAGTGAGTTTCAAGGAATATTAGTTTCATAAAATGTTCTTCAAATAAAAAGGGATTCATGGTTAAATCAATTTATTAAACATTACATTCAATGCCCACTTCTCAGCCAGCCATGATGTACATTAGTATATAAAAGGATCTCCAAATTCTTGTAGGGAGACAAAACAAAGCAAAACAAAAATGGTTGTCCTGATATTCATTAAACTTATTAGAACAGAGAGCCTTTGTGTGCATATATAGTAGCTATTTAAAATCATGCGTAACCAGTGCTCTGAGGAAGGTGTTTTGAAAACATGCTGACTTGAACAAGAGCCACAGTTATCATTTTGGAAATTATTTCAGCCTCAGATTTCCAACTTTTTTTTTTTTAAGAGACTACTATCTCCTAATGTTCAGAGTCATCACAAACTCTCAGAAAAATGAACCAAATTGTCCTGTGGGAAGCTGTGTCCTAGGGTAGTCAAATGATATGAACTTTCTAAAGCCCATTATTTCTTAACAATTCTTAAAAAATATGAAAACATTTTACTTTTCGTGCAATGCCCAAAATTGCTCAGCTAGCCTGTAACAGGTGTGAAACTTTATCCCAGGAGAAAAGTTCAACATAAAAACATGTAAATATCTGATAAAGAGTGGTAAGAACTCCAAGAGACTCAGGAAGTAGGTAAGCTCATGCCTGTGATAAAGGCAGACTCAAGATGAGGTCATGGTGCCTAAGTTCCAACGTGTGTGTGTGTGTGTGTGTGTGCGTGTGTGCACTCATTCATGTGTGACTCTTTGTGACTGCATGGATTGTAGCCCACCTGGCTCCTCTGTCCATGGAATTTCCAAGAATATTGCAGTGGGTTGCCATTTCCTACTCCAGGGGAACTTCCCAACCCAGGGATTGAACTTGTTTCCCCTGTGTCTCCTGCAATGGCAGGCAGGTTCTTTACGTAAAGCACTGTGTCACCTGGGAAGCCCCTCTCTGACCATAAAACTGTTGACTGTACGTGAGGTAAAAGAGTCAATGCTGCGGCCTGACTGCCTCAATGTTGCAGGCTGAATGCAACCAAATTTTTGATGACCCAGTAGGAATTCCGAGATCATCTTACTTTTCTCCTTTTATAGGAGCAAAAATAAGCCAAGCTCACATTTATTGCTCAAATATAGCCTATTTTTCCTCTGCCATGACATCCCCTAATTTTTCACAAACACAGTACTTAGCCCTCCTTTTAGAGATAAACTAACCTTTTTCCAATCACTTTAGTCTTTCGACTTAGCCCTGCTTGAATTCACTCTAACCAACAAAATCAACTTAACTTCCCTATAGCAGAGTTCAGTTTTTTTTAAATGTGATAAAAACATGCAGCTGGGAGAGCTGAAGAAAATTACTGTCATATCCATTTTTAACAATTTTTATATTTCTATTAAAACCAACGTAGCAAAATACCTTAGCTGTCATTATTAACTTCTTTAATGTTGGTTTATTTTTCATGGGGGATGAGCAGCCATGCTTCTTTAGAATAAATACGCTAGACTGAAAAAAAAAAAATCACAGAAGGAAGATCTGTCTAGTGACGTTTACACTATATGATCATTTCTGTATAGATAAATAATGAACGCTTTAAACTTTTAAATCTAAAAAATAAGTAATCAAAACAGGAAAACACATAATAATATAAATCTCATTACCCGGAGTATCTAATTTGAGAATAATGGATCTGGAAGAAATTTTAGTGAATAACTTCATTATATTCCTAATTTTATAAACATGGAACTTGAGAGTTCAAATATTAAGTAGCAAAGCACAACCCTATCACAGGATGAGTGAGAGCACAGGCTAAAATCAAGTTTCCCAGTTTCCAAGGCCACTGTCCACACCACGCAGAGCCTCCCTGGGTCTGTCCTCCAGCAACCTGCGATGTGTGCCTTGAACAACATGAAATCACACCCCTGTCAAATATTTTACAGAGAACATTTATAAAAATTGCTGACTCTTTGATAAACTAGTTTAAGGATAGGATAATTGAGGAATCTAATTCACAGTTGCCACAGTTAAAGTGGGTTCCTGCTAGGAGATTTATAGAGCATATGCCAACTCCACTGTCCTTGCAGGTCCTCTTTAAAAAAAATAATCAAAGAGGTTAAAATCAGTAGTCTCAAAGGTCTTATGCTGGCTTAATCTGGAAGTCATGTCTGTTTTTGGAATCTTAAAAATATGGTCTGAATGTAGAAAAATACATGTACCAACAGATGCAACAGCTACAAAAGCAGTCAAATGATAATTTAGCACAGCAAAGCTTTGCAGAGTGTCAGAACAACTTAAGAAATACAGGATAGGAATGACTTTGAGGAAGTCTTAGAAACTCAATGAGGGTTGGGTTTTGGTCGCATGACAGTAACTTTAGTGCAATATTGATAAAAGGCATGGGAAGGTAAAGCATGAGGAGAAAGAACATAGAGGTGTTTGCACAGACTCTAAGGTTAAGAGGATGCAAGCCCAGGTGGCATCACTTTTAAGTAAGAACTTTTGCTGTTAGGTATCTTTGCTACATCTGTAGCAAGCTTACTGCAGCCAAGGTATCACCATGTCTGTTGTAAAGGATCTGAGGTGCATGTTGCAGCAAGAAAGTTTCCTTATTTTCCAAAATATTCTATATTAAAGTGTTAAATGTAATTTCTAAAACTGTCATATAACAATGATTCAGTTAAGTTCCAGGATGAGACATCACTCTTGCCTGCTACTTCCCTCAACGTAGAACTCAACAAGTACTCAGAGCAGGTTGCTGCATAATTATTTTGCATGAGTTCTTCAAAGAGTGAATAACTAAACAGAATTTAGTATATCTATACCATAGAATCCGCTTAATACCTAAAAGAGACACAACAACACGGATGAATTTTGAGGGAACTATACTGAGTGAAAAAAAAGTCACAACCAACAGGTTATATACAGTATGATCTCATTCACACAAAATTCTTGACATGACAAATTCATAAAAATAGAGAATACATTAGCTGTTTCCAGACTGGAGGCATGGGAGGGATGTGGGTGTGGCTATTAAATGGTAACTTGGGATCCTAGTGTTGACAGAAATGTTCTATATCTTGACCAGAGTGGTAGATACATGGGCCTACACAGGTCACAAAAATGTATAGACACACCTCCCTCCCACACACATATAAGTAAAACAGGAGATATGATCAGGATTGGCAGACTGAATAAATATCAAGAACCTGCTTATGCTATTACACCATAGTATTTCAAAATGTCACCATTCAGTGTAAAACTGAGCAAAGGGGACATGCGCTCTTTATTATTTCCTACAACTGCAGGTGAATTGGCAGTTATCTCAAAATAACGTTTTATTAAAAACGATTTTATAACAAATAAAATCAATCAAATACTACTAAGATTTAGTATGTTTCTGTGTCCTTATTACATCCCTCTGTCATTTATTTATGGATTTAAGAAAGAACGTTATTTTACATCTCAACCCCTGAGTGTATGTACAGTTGCACATTTCTGCAACTTCACTTGGAGATAAGGTCATGACCTCAATAAAATATAATAGGGACTTTGGGAGGAGTCTAGCTTCTGGCTCTTTTCCTTTCTTAGACAGTAGAAGCTTTGAGGAAAGAAGTCATGTTAAACATTTGATTCAGTCAACAGACATATTAACTTGTTTCGTTTTAGTTTCACACTCTTATCAACTGCTGCTGCTGCTGCTGCTGCTAAGTCGCTTCAGTCGTGTCTGATTCTGTGCGACCCCAGAGAAGGCAGCCCACCAGGCTCCTGCATCCATGGGACTTTCCAGGCAAGAGTACTGGAGTGGGGTGCCATTGCCTTCATCTTATCAACTACTGACCTCTAACTACAGCTGGGGGCTACATATTTTATTCTTATATAATAATACTTTTCAGTTATGGTAATTCTCTTGTACATTACAGATTTAACATAACACTGATGTGTCCACTGAGCTTTTTAAAAGTACCGCAGGATACAAGGTTCACATACATTTTAGTAAATCTACCATAAGAAAATGACTTTTTAAAATCAGTTATTCCTCTATTCTACATTATCATTTTATGTTTATAACCTTATTGTAACCTTACTGATTCTACTCACCATGTTAAAATTACACTTATTTTACTCTTCCCAAGGTTAAAATAAAGATTAAAATACCATTTATTATCATTTTTATTACTTTATTATCCCCATAAGAGGCTAGAGTCACCATCTTCCTTTGCCCTTCTTTGGTATTGGTATAAAGAGGCACTTTCTATTAATTTTTTACGTTATGTCTTTCTTTAGTTGCATTGCCTTTTCCAATTTAACTTCTATGAAGTTTTTTAGCTTTCTTTTCCCTTTCTGTGTCATTTTCATTATTTATCAAAATAACTATGCACTTATGACTTTTCCTACTTTTCATGAATAATGCTAGATTTTTTAGTGCCCTGCTTGCATTTTCCCTGATGAACTATTAAATTCCTTGGATACTATCAGATTGCCACAGGAATCTGTGCCTAACTACATCCAGATAACTGAATCCAGCTTCTCAGTTCTTAATCAGATTAAATCATTTTATGTGGCATAATTCCATGTGTTCTTAAAATAGCAGCATGATTTTTTCTTACTCTACTGAACAGCCTTGATACATCTATTGGCTATAATTATTGATGAGGAAATCAAACTCAACTACTAACTAAAATTGATCAACACCTTTAATTCTTTCTGAATCCTCCTTAATCCTGTCCTGAATCCACCTGGTAAAGAATGCAATGCAGGAGACCTGGGTTTGATCCCTGCGTTGGGAAGATCACCTGGAGAAGGGAAAGGCTACCCACTCCAGTATTCTGGCCTAGAGAATTCCATGGACTGTATATTCCATGGGTCCCAAAGAGTCAGACACGACTGAGCAACTTTCACTTTCACTTTTAATCCTTTCTTCCTAATGTACTTGTTTTCTACTAATGATAAATACATCTTAGTAAGTCCTTTTAAATACTTTGTGGAACAAAACTCAAACCAAGGAGACAGACAGATATGGCAGAAAGAACCTGCCAAACAATTAAGTAAAATTAGAAAGAAAGTAACTCTCATTTATCAGTTCAGTTCAGTTCATTTCAGTCACTCAGTCTTGTCCGACTCTTTGTGACCCCATGAATCGCAGCACGCCAGGCCTCCCTGTCCACCACCAACTCCCAGAGTTCACTCAAACTCATGTCCATCAAGTTGGGGATGCCATCTAGCCATCTCATCCTCTGTTGTCCCCTTCTCCTCCTGCCTCCAATCCCTCCCAGCATCAGAGTCTTTTCCAGTGAGTCAACTCTTCACGTGAGGTGGCCAAAGTACTGGAGTTTCAGCTTTAGCATCAGTCCTTCCAAAGAACACCCAAGACTGATCTCCTTTAGAATGGACTGGTTGGATCTCCTTGCAGTCCAAGGGACTCTCAAGAGTCTTCTCCAACACCACAGTTCAAAAGCATCAATTCTTCAGTGCTCAGCTTTCTTCACAGTCCAACTCTCACATCCATACATGACCACTGGAAAAACCATAGCCTTGACAAGATGGACCTTTGTTGGCAAAGTAATGTCTCTGCTTTTTAATATGCTCTCTAGGTTGGTCATAACTTTCCTACCAAGGAGTAAGCATCTTTTAATTCCATGGCTGCAGTCACCATCTGCAGTGATTTTGGAGCCCCCAAAATAAAAGTCTGACACTGTTTCCACTGTTTCCCCATCTATTTCCCATGCAGTGATGGAACCAGATGCCATGATCTTCGTTTTCTGAATGTTGAGCTTTAAGCCAACTTTTTAACTCTCCTCTTTCACTTTCAACACGAGGCTTTTTAGTTCCTCTTCACATTCTGCCATAAGGGTGGTGTCATCTGCATATCTGAGGTTATTGAGATTTCTCCTGGCAATCTTGATTCCAGCTTGTGTTTCTTCCAGTCCAGTGTTTCTCATGATGTACTCTGCATAGAAGTTAAATAAGCAGGGTGACAATATATAGCCTCGACATACTCTTTTTCCTATTTGGAACCAGTCTGTTGTTCTATGACCAGTTCTAACTGTTGCTTCCTGACCTGCATATAGGTTTCTCAAGAGGCAAGTCAGGTAGTCTGATATTCCTATCTCTTTCAGAATTTTCCACAGGTTATTGTGATCCACACAATCAAAGGTTTTGGCATAGTCAATAAAGCAGAAATAGATGTTTTTTCTGGAACTCTCTTGCTTTTTCGATGATCCAGCAGATGTTGGCAATTTGATCTCTGGTTCCTCTGCCTTTTCTAAAACCAGCTTGAACATCTGGAAGTTCGTGGTTCACATATTGCTGAAGCCTGGCTCGGAGAATTTTAAGCATTACTTTACTAATGTGTGAGATGAGTGCAATTGTGCAGTAGATTGAATATTCTTTGGCATTGCCTTTCTTTGGGATTGGAATGAAATGGCTTCTACTAAATAATGAAAGGATCTCTTCTCTAACCAATCTGCCCTTTGCTGCCCAAAATGTTTCCCTGAAGTTTAAAGCTGAGAATATCTTCATGGAAAAGCTCACTATAGCCTAAAAAACATCAGCTTGTGTTCTAATAGTTTTTGAAACCTTGTAAAATTTGGCTGCGAAAAAAGTCATCTTTCTCCACTCCCCACACTATTCTCTCCTCAGATAGTCCTCTGCCCCAGCGGCTCAGGATCACACTCAGTTCCCTAAAGAAACTGTGACCCTTTCCACTCCCTATGAAAACCTAATCAACACTCCTCATCTCCATCAATCCACCTACAACTGACATTGTGTAGGTGGGATAGGCCTACAGATGTGTACCTCTAACTCAGGGATGATGTTGGGGCCTGAATCTGTAACACCACTAAATAATTTCAGCACCTTGTAATGCGATGGAACATTGGAGGCACTTTATTCTGAAATGAATCGATAGATAAATAAATGGAAGGAAGGATGGATGGATGGAAGTATATATGGATGTTTTTTCCATAGCCTATGAATTGTTCCTACCATTTCTGGCCACCAAAGTAATCGAAGATCCAGTTTGAATTCAACACATTTTATCCAGTCACTGTAGTTGGAGATAATCATCACATATTTTAATTTACAGTTTGTTTCTTAATCTGTACCTTCTAATTATGCTTTTATTATAATTATTGAAGTGCACAGTTGCCTTTAATTGATTGCAAATCATTTGCTACCTGGGAGCTTATTGAACTTTGTGTTCCTCAGTGGCTTAACATTCAGCCTGGCAGGGAGCAGTCACTGAATAATCTGTGCACAAGACTACATAATAATCAATAATCTTGGAACAGTGTTCCATAGTAAATCAGTATTTAGAAAATATGAGAATAGTGTTCATGACAAAAATTAACAAATATTAATACTTACTGAACCCCTACTCTGTGCAACTAAGAACGTAGTTAAACTTCAATTACCTTGACTTTGCTTCATGTGTCAAAAACATGAATTTACTAAATGTTTATTTTCTCGTAAACAAAAAAATAATTATTGACCCCAAAATGACTAATTTTGAAAAGAACAAATTTGTGTCTGGTGAATGAAAATATCGTTTTGTATATTTATGTCAATATAATATATTTATATATTATGTCATATATATGTCAACAAGTTTTGACAATCATGTTGTTACAAGGAAAGGAAGCCAAGTCTTGTATGAATAGAATATAAAGGCAAGAACTATGGTGGCATTTACAGTCCTGTTGGAACATAGTCAAGGGTCTCAGAAAATTGACTTCACATTCATGCTTTGTAGGATGGGACGAGCTATTTATAACGCTAGTCTCATAGGGTGAATGATCTTTTATATGCACTGACAATCATATGAAAGCATTTTCAAATGCAGGCAACTTAGCAATGGGGAAACAGAGGCAAAGAGAAAATGCATGATTTCTAAGAGTCACAGCAAATAAAGGGTCAAGCGTCCCCTTGAACATTGTTCCCACTCCATTCACTCTATCCTCTAAGTCAAGGTAATTTCAATATTTTTCATTATAGAAAAGCTGTTCATCTATGACATTAGGGAATCTAATGATGTTGGTTAAAAACTTTTGATGTCTATCCAAAGCAATATAACCATGGAACAAATAAAGGGACTCAGAAATTCTCTCTTTCTGTATTTCAAGCAAGCTGAGGAACCCCCTAGTATAACAAGTATTTGGCCATTGACAGGTAAAGATATATACTCAATTAAAATATCATCTTATAAATACTACACTGTAAGTACATAGGAATTTTGTTGTTGTTCAGTCACTAAGTCCTGATCACCTCTTTCTGACTCCATGTACTGCAGCATACCAGGCTCCTCTGTCCTCCACTATCTCCCAGAGTTTGCTCAGATTCATATCCATTGAGTCATTTATGCTATCTAAACATCTCAGGAAAGACAGATTTAGCTGGGCTAAATTCTACCAGAAAGTTTACTCAAGTTTCTGGCTGTTCCCAGTGCATTGACTCATGAAACCCACTTTTTTTTTTCATACAAAAATAGACGTCTGGGGTTTGTCATACAGGCACATGCAAGTTATAATGTATGTACCTCTTTTTACAATTACTCCCTACTCAGAACATCAAGATAAAGGCAGAAAAGACTTTTCATGTATGGAATTTCAGATTTCAATACCCTGCAATGGGCTAGTTATCCTGGAAAAATAAAACAAAGTTATTATATCATATTCTTTTAACACTGAATATGCAGCAGGCAGTATTCTACAATCTTTGTTTATGTGATGTCCTTCAATTATCTCAACAACTCTATGCAGTAGTTATGACTGTTTCATGTAGACAAAGAATCTGACACTAAAAGAGGTAAAATAGCATGTGTAAGGCTCAGTAATGGAAGGTTAAAACATGAAAATGTTCTTTCTGACTTTGAGGTCTTGTTCTTGACCCCTATATGCCAATGCATTTAATCTTCATAACAGACCTATCTATTATCCCCACTTAACAGATGAGAAAAATGAGGGTCAGAATTCAATACCTGTTCAAGAGTTACTTTCTTCTATGGAGTGACTCACACAAAATTAAATGAAGCCCTTCTCCCTCAAATCACCATTTCCAATTGACACCATGCTGCTAACAACTGTGGTGGAAACACCCTTATGAACTCATTGTCTTTTAATATTTGTATTAATTTTCAAACTATTTATTTGAACTAGAGTTAAGAAAATAAAATAACAAAGCAAGCAAAAAATATGTCTCAAATTCTTACAGTAATCTAGAAAGAGTAGCTCTGGTTGGAAGTACAAAAACAAAGTCCTCAGTTATTTTAGGCCCATCCAGTAAACTCCATACACTTTCTCCCTGTGGACTTGAAACAGCATATGGCTGTTCTTTTTACAGTTCAGGCCCCACTGTTTTCTCTGAACCTCTAGGTTACAGTGTTTTGTAATTACTAATAAGGACCACCTGTCTCTTGAGAGATTCGGTCTCACCAAATGGAGAAGCCTAATTGTTCAAATTCACTGGCAGGTAGACAATACGCCCTTCATGGGTAGACTGAGATTACGGAATAAACAACTGAAATCTTAATGAACAATTCTACTAATTGATTGTAATTGCTAAGTTAAGAACATATGCTATTTCCATTAAAAAAAAAATACTTGGAACAATACAGATAATGCTTTCGAGGAAACAAAAGTTTCTTTTCCAAGGGGAAAAAAAGAATAAACTACTTGTTTTAAAATTTCTTTTACTTCGCTAAGATATATTCAGGACAAATTTATTGGACTCATATATGCTTAATCATACACTCTACGTACAAACTTATCCTATGGCTGAGTTCAGTGAGAAAAACGGGCTGCTTTTTTTTAATATAAATTTATTAAAATAAGTCAAATTCAATCCAATGCTTATCATTGAAAGTATGAAATCTACAGCAAATTTGATTTAAGAGAACAAGGAGAGAGGGAGTGCTTGAAGAGTGCTCTCCCCTGCCCTCATCAGAACCCCCATCAGCAGTCAGGCCAGGTTAGAAGCCCATGTTTGGCTGTAAGTGCAAAACCACAGACATACGTCCATCTGTGTTCCCGCCTCACTGCACTGGAATTGTTGATTTGAGGGTCTTTCTATCCTTCCAGTCTGTGGGAGCCCTGAGAGCAGGGTCCACATTGTCACTCTAATTCCAACTTTTAGCATGGAGTATGTGCATGGAATGAATGTATTCAATCCATTCAAAATGACTGCCTAGGTAACAATATCTAGCCACACCCTATCCTAGGGAAAGTAACTACATATTTATATTAAATAAAGTTTACTTTGTAATGCAGAGAGATTTGCTAAAGTATTAAGGTCAATATTAAAGGTAGGCAATAGGCTATAGGGACAAATGGTCTCCATTTATTTATTTATTTTTAATTGAATGATAATTACTTTACAATGTTGTGTTGATTTCTGCTCTACAACAGTGTGAATCAGCTGTGAGTAAACATATATATATCCTCCTTCTTGAGCCTCCCTCCCATCTCCACCACCTCACCCATCTAGGTCAACACAGAGTACTAAGCTGAGCTCCTTGCGCCATACAGCAGCTTCTCACTAGCTAAAATGGTCCCCATTTTAAGTGAACAGATTCTGAACTTGTTAAAGCAAACAAGTGCCTCTTCCAACAGGACCTTCACTTCTCTACTCACCACACTCATCCTCAGATCTTCCCTTGACCACACGGTATCATGAGACATTGGATTAGTAACAGGTAACATTTATGGGCATCATACGTGCCAAGCTCTGGACTAACTGCTTTATTGTATGATTTCATTTAATTCTTATAACAACCATCTAAGGTAAGTGCTATTAATGCTTCCACTTTATAAAAGACAAAACTGAGGCAAAGCATTTGTTTGGTGTCCTCCCTGAGATCGGGGGCTTCCCTGATGGCTCAGTGGGTAAAGAATCTGCCTGCAATGCAGGAAACATAGAAGACATGGGTTCAATCCCTGTGTCGGGAGGATCCCCAGGAGGAGGAAATTCGCTGGGTCTGGAGGATCCCCAGGAGGAGGAAATGGCAACCCACTCCAGTATTCTATATTTTCCCCCCTACGGATCGTGGAGACTGGCAGGCTACAGTTCACAGGGTCACAAAGAGTTGGACACAACTGAGCAACTAAGCACACATACACCGCCTGAGGTCTAAGCAGAACTTGAGCAAACCTGTCACTCTCCAAGCAACTCCTACTGCACCTTCAAACAGAAGAGTAATCCAGTTTCCAAAGGGAAATAGCCATTTTTGTTTGTTCTGATAAAATTCAGAATTCAACCCTGGATGTACAACCTCTCTTTACAATCTAATTGACTCTATTTTCTTCTGAGAGTTGATTCTCTCTGTTTCAGTAAAGCTGGCATGGCTATTTAGTCATAAACAATCATAATCATGCATGAGAAAAAATTCTCACAAATTGTTTTGATATATTTTATGAGCAACAACACAATAACAAACATAAAACTTTTCATGCACCATAAATGTACATAAAAGAGCAGCTTGAGATTCAACATAAAGTTTTATAATAAGCATATATATGGTGAGAGATGTGTGTAAGCACGTATACTTATGTACAGTTATTTTAGGTATCTTGGTATTATATATATGTGCGTGGATTTTTCAACCATTAAACTTCGTTATTCAAATCCATAATCAAAAGACGATAGTAAGCAGGTCGGCATTTATAAAAGATAAAAAGAAGCTTCCCCATTTTAACCCTTAGCAAATTTTCTTTGTTGTGTTCAATTATTTGATTTCAGAGAGGTCTGCTGTCAAAAGGACTTTGGCCAAGAAACTATAGATGTCCAGGTTAGTATCAATAACCTGTAGAGTTCTCAAAGTTTTGTTTTGGTAAATCTTAATTTGGGTTGCTGGAGGATGAAGTTTCATCAGGTTCCTAGAGGCAGTAAGCTGTAGATATGTGGTCTTACATACTATAACAATAGTTGCAAAATAAGTTGTCTTTGCGCATGATTGAATGTCGAACTGTGATAATTATCAGGAAGTCAAAGATAGACAATAAATCATAAATCATATCCTAGTTTTGTTATTTCTTATGATCTGCTTTGCTGAGAATTGTTGTAACTGTTGCTGTATAAACATAGCCTTTCAGGGGCTATATTTGGACATTGAGAAGTGAAAAACATATTAAAAACACCACATTAAATTGATGTTCTCTGAATGGGTTCAGACATAAATAAGCACACACACATGTAACACACCCACAGACCAGAATGATCTCTCTCCCCACCCTCATGGATGACATACATCACTACCTTCCAGCTAGGATAAGCTGTAGCTAGGAAATGACCTTAATTATTCATTTTTGCATGTAAGAATTAAAGATTTTAAAATTTAAAAATAAAAACTAAAAAAAAAAAAAAAAGAAATGAACTCAACTCTCACAGCGTTATGGTAGCTTTGAGAATCAAGAAGAATAGAGGCTCTTATTAGAAGAAAGAGTGAAATACTATGACAAAAGAACCATAGAATAATATGCTTCTAGTTTTATTCGACACATTGTAAAGGCTCCTTACTGCCTACAGAGGAAACACTGCTGTTGTAGTGATTCCTCGGCCACTCAGTCCCTGTAAAGAGCTCAGTGTTACAGATGGATACGTGAATGTATTACGGACATCGATGTTCATGTATAAAGGAACTCTGACCCTCAGCTGAGACTCCCAGGCACTCTCCTTATTTCTCTGTACCGGAAGGAGTCAGTGTGCATGGATATGGCATTCCAAGCTCTTAAATCTGAAATAACTCCTTACCCAGTGGTAAGCAGACGCTTCTCTAACATTTCTACACCCCTGCCATGCAGCCACCACCAGTCCTATACCTTGGGACTTTCTGGGCCTCCCCATCCATCAAGTTCAGGATTAGCTTCCTGCTCCAGAGTCCCTTCTGATTAGTGGGTGCTGGTACCAGACACCACTCCCCAGGGTCCTCAAAGACCCCGTTCCCTAGGATAGTCCCTCTGGAGGGCTGCCTGCCCACCATACGCATCTGCTAGAGTTTCTCCTGCTGCTTTCATCCACATGCCACCCCCACCAGGTCCCAGCAGGAGAAGACAGAGCCCAGGGCGTTGGTACAGCATGGCACTGGGCAGGCAGATGCCAATTGCCTTTGGCACCATCCCACTTGGGACCCAAGTGGGACCTCTCAGGGTGGGACCCATCCTGGGACCTTGCTTCCATCCAGTCTCCAAGTTGTCCTCACATGGCTACTTGTAGGAACAACAAAATCTGTGGACCTTGATGACTTTCCAGGAGATGGGGATGGCAGGCAGGCCTATGGATTGTTAAAAGATCTAAACATCTCTTTTGGGTACATTAAGTTTCTCTGGTGTTGTGATTCAAAAAGGTAATATAAATGAGGACCCTGTTTCACTTGCATCCATCAGATGTAGCCATAGATCTCAACTTATGGCAAATGTGAAAAACACTTATTTTTAAGCACCAACTTGGTCATTCACAGCACACTCTCACCCCTCCTCCCCAACATCCACACATATACATACATACACACATACGGTATAAACATTTGAACAAGTGAGTCTTTCAGAAAAGTATAAAATTTCCAAAATGTTTATATAGTCACTTAAAAGGAAATGAGATCTTCATTAAACCCCTACAGATACCAGATTTCTCCAGAGACACTTAAGATTTTCCATCGCATTTTAAGGTTGACGAAGGATCAAATCATACATTTTCTTAAAGTAGGCTTATAAGAAAATCAATTGTAATGAATAGTATATTGATATAATACACTTAAAAGTAAAGCATCGCTCCTTGAGAACCATAGACATAAACGTAAGATCATACTGATACTTGCTTTTAGATGAAGCTGATTGGTCCAGTGCCCAATGATTTTGTATTCTGTACTTTTGTTGGTTATTTGGTACTGGAAGATGTCATAACGACCAGGAGCATCTCCATTTTCATTAAAAGTGACTGGCGTACCAGCACTACCTGTAAATGTTTAGAAAACAATGTTAATAACTTTCCAGTGAGATAGCCTACTGGGCTTATTTTTCCCTAAGAAAAAAAAAGTAGATAAAAATATATTGTGCATAGTAAGAGATATGAAGATTACAATCCATACAAGGTCATTCTTGATAGCATAGTATCTCTGACATGAAAAGAAGCCCAGATGTACATTCAAGAAGACCTGCCTCATTACACACATTAGAAAGTAAATGATGAGCATCCAAGTTAGGCAATGTATATAACAGTTAAATAAATACAAGTTGATAGGCTAGACAGCTAATACCAGCTACAGAGAACGACAGTTAATAGAGAAGAGTGTAAATTCCTCGAAGCATAACAGCTATTGTACAATATAAACTATGATCGGTAACTCAAAATGTGGCAGGGGAACGTCCCAGACAGATGCCCTAGATTTTACTTTGGACTTGAAGGCCATCTGGATCGATAGCCTCATTCAGTGTTTCTTCCTGGCTTCCCTGGTGGTCCAGAGGTTCGATGCTTCCAATGCAGGGGGTGTGGGTTCGATCCCTGGTCTGGTAACTAAGATTCCACATGCTATGCAATGTGGCCAAATAAAAATAATAATAATAACAATATCACTCCTAAGATGCTGCTTTTGCTACCTCTGCCCATGAGTTTATCAACATGGGCTACTGTTTGGACCCTCTTAGTGGGCGAGGCAGTGATCACTGAGAAGTCCCACCTCTGCTCAAATCACAGAAGAGCCCCCAATTCACTGTGACAGTGTAATAGTGATGGGGTGGCAGGATGCAAGAAAAGTCAGCTTTTCTAAACTACCATTTCTCTCAGAAGCTTTAATCTTTTTCTCTTAATAGCTTCTGCTCACTTTCACTTTCCCTCATCAACGTTTACATAATCACAGGATTTCTCTCTCTCTCTCCTTTTGTTTTTGCTATTTTCCTCTAATTTAAGCATTCAAAAAACATGCAAATATCATTTTTTATTTGGAGGAAAATTGCTTTACAATGTTGTGTTGGTTTCTGCCATACAACAATGTAAATCAGCCATGATGATACATATACCCCCTCATTTTTGAGCTACCCTCCTCCCCTCATTCAACCCCTCTAGGTCATCACAGAGCACCAGGCTGGGCTTCCTGTGTTATATTCAGCTTCTCTCCAGCTATCTATTTTATGCATGGTACTGTATGTATGATGATGTTTTGGATTTATAAACTAATTGTATATAAATATCATAAAAAATCCCATCCCAAGACCAAATCTCCTTTTAGTGTAGAGATAGTAACACAATTGATTGGAGGCAACAAATTTAGTTAACATTTAATATATATTAATAACCCTGGAACTATTTAGTCTTATCAGTCCCCAAAGATCTGAAATCACAGCTCTCCCTCAAACTGATTTTCCGCTCCACTCTGTTAAAAAAATCTTAACTTCAACAATAATCACAGGTTTTCAGGACAGGAAATGATCTCGATACATAATGTTTTCTTGTTCCATCTATAGCCTCAATATCTATATAGAACTTCCTTTTCTCTAACAGTCTTTAGATATTGCTCATATCCCGCTCCCTTCTTGCCTTATACTTTGCTATCTTAACAAATTCACCTAAACATTAATTTATTTCCTTTGTGCCTGTCTTGTCTCTGCATGTTCCATTTCCTGAATTTCTTCTTACCTTATACCAGGTTTAGTTTCTATACTATTCAAGAAATTGTCCCCTATTTGCTTTTTCTTTTCTATATTGTACTCTCCAAAAATATATGTACTATTAATACTTATACATTTCAACTCTATATAGTTCCATCGTATAATGAATTTCTTATTCCAGGGGTCCCCCATCTCTGGGAACTAATGTCTAATGATCTGAGGTGGAACTGATATAATACTAATAGAAATAAAGTGCACAATAAATGTAATGTGCTTGAATCATCCAAAAATCCATTTGCCCCACCAATTCAGAGTCCATGGAAAAATTGTCTTCCAAGAAACTGGTCCCTGGTGACAAAAAGGTTGCGGGCCACTGTCTTATTCTACTTGTGGAGTTTTTAAAGAAAACTAAAAATCACAAAAGTCTAAAACATTTAACTTATCAAACAAAATGATGACCTAAAACAGTAACTTGCAAACAAATAAAATCAGAATCACACAGTAGCATTTAGGACACTTTCCTCCTATTTCAAGGAGAGAAATCTAATAGCCTCTGTTCTCTAATTGTTCAGTCACTCAGTCGTGTTTGACTCTTTGCAACCTCATAGACTGCAGCACACCAGGCTTCCATTTGCTTTACTATCTGCTGGAGTTTTCTCAGACTCAAGCCCTTTGAGTTGATGATGCCATCCAACTATCTTATCTTCTGTTACCCTCTTCTCCTCCTGCCTTCAATCCTTCCCAGCATCAGGGTCTTTCCAATGAGACAGTTCTTCACATCAGGTGGCCAAAGTATTGGAGATTCAGCTTCAGCATCAGTCCTTCCAATAAATATTCAGGGTTCATTTCCTTTAGTATTGACTGATTTGATCTCCTTGCCGTCCAAGGGGTTCTCACGAGTCTTCGCCAGCACCAAAGTTTGAAGGCATCAATTGCTCGGCACTCAGCCTTTTTTATTGTCCAGCTCTCAAATCTGTACAAGACTACTGGCAAAACCATAGCTTTGACTCTATGGACTTCTGTCATCAAAGTGATGTCTCTGGTTTTTAATACACTGTCTAAGTTTGTCATAGCTTTCCTTCCAAGGAGCAAGCATCTTTTAATTTCATGGCTGCAGTCACTGTCTGCAGTGATTTTGGAGCCCAAGAAATAAAATCTGACACTGTTTTCACTTTTTTCCCTTCTACTTGCCATGAAGTAATGGGACAAGATGCCATGATCTTAGCTTTTTGAATGGAATTTAAGCCAGCTTTTTCACTAACCTCTTTCACTTTCATCAAGAAGCTCTTTAGCTCCTCTTTGCTTTCTGCCATTGTTAGTTACTCAGTGGTCTCCGACTCTTTGTGACCCCATGAACTGTAGTCCGCCAGGCTCCTCTGTTCAAGGGATTCTCCAGTCAAGAATACTGGAGAGGGCTGCCATTCCCTTCTCCAGGGGATCTTCCTGAGGAATCAAACCCTGGTCTCCCGCACTGCCGGCAGATTCTTTACTATCTGAGACACCACTAAGATAGTAAGACTTTCTGCCATTAGAGTGGTATTATTTGCATATCTGAGGTTGTTGATATTTCTCCTGGTAATCTTGATTACAGCTTGTAACTCATCCAACCTGGCTTTTCTCATGATGTACTCTGTATATAAGTTAAATAAGGAGGGTGATGGTATACCGCCTTGATGTAATCCTTTCCCAGTTTTGAACCAGTCCATTGTTCCATGTCTGGTTCTAACTGTTGCTTCTTGACCTGCATACAAGTTTCTCAGGAGACAGGTAAAGTGGTCTGGTACTGCCATGTCTTTAAAATTTTTCCACAGTTTGTTGGGCTTCCTTGGTGGCTCAGATTACAGTAAAGAATCTGCCTGCAATGGGTTTGATCCCTAGGTCAGGAAGATTCCCTAAAGAAGGAAATGGCTATCCACTCCAGTATTCTTGGCTGGAGAATTTCAATTCATTTTCTGTTCTCTGGAATCTTGTTAAAATTTGAACACAGTGTGAAATCTTGGATGAGCTACCTGGCATCTACAAACACTGTTAAGGGCTCAAGAGACTGGCACAGCATGGAGGAAAGAGCACTGTTATGAGAGACAAGGGCTGCTCACTCATGCTCACTTGGCTTCTGCATGTATTTTCACAACTTTATATCTCTTTTCTTCAGTTGTCACATAGGGACTTAACAACAAAGATGAACATATTTAGAAGTCTCAAAAATCTATATGCATTTAAATTATTATCAGTTCACATGGGAAATAACTTTAGATATAAATCAAGAAATAGGGAATTGGGGAATAAAACAGGAGCTCTCCTATCTCTTAGCTATTCATTAGATACACAAGTGGAAACTCCTGTGTCACAACTGATCTAAATATTTTCTTACTCTTAGTGACCCTGAGCAGTGGTTGCTATTGTTTTTATTCAAGTCCAGATCTTCTGAGACCCCATGGACTGGAGCCCACCAGGCTCCTCTGTCCATGGGATTTCCTAGTCAAGAATACTGGAGTAGGTAGCAATTTCCTCTTCCAGGGGATCTTCCCAACCCAGGGACTGAACCTGCATCTCCTCCATTGGCAGGTGGATTCTTTACCACTGAGTCACCAGGCAAGCCCAGATCCTGAGCAGGCTAATTAAAATGGGAGTAATAATAATATTTTTCTCATAGAGTTGTTATGAAACTTAAATACTTTTCAAGTACAAAGAACAATGCAGATGGTAATTAAATATTATGATAATAATGATGATGATTCACCCCATATGTATTCTCGGCAGACACCAATACAGAGTAATAGATAGGATAATGAAAATCCTTTAAGTAATGTCTAGACAATGGATTATGGAAATTCAATGGGTAAGAGATTACAAGATGACAATATATATATAAATATATGTGTATATATATATATACAAGTTATGAATTTCACATTAATATCAAGTCCTAACTTGATACAACTTTAAAATTCTGATATCATATACTCTGTGAATAAAGGAATATTTATGTTTTTCTAACTTTCCCAATGTTGTCATATTCCTCACTTAATAGCTCCTTATCTCCTACAACAGCTTCCCAGTGTTTTAGGAGAATGTCACTTGTGTAACATATTCTCATGAATATACTCTGAGTTATATATAATTCCTAGTGTGCCAGCTGTTTCCATAGCTCTTTTTCCAACTTGGAAAAGTATATTGGAAGTCAAGTGAATTAGAACTATATTATCACAAAAATAATTGCCCAGCTTAGATTGTTGTTGCTTAGTCACTAAGTTGTATCCCACAGACTGTATAGTCTGCAGGCCCCTCTATCCATGGGATATCCCAGGCAAGAATATTGCAGTGGGTTGCCATTTCTTTCTTCAGGGATCTTCCCATTCCAGGACTGAACCTGTGTCTCCTGCATAGGCAGGCAGGTTCTTTACCACTGAGCCACCGCGGAAGCACTCCCCACCAAACTTAGATAATTCAACCATGCAGGTCAGGAGGCAACAGTTAGAACTAAACATGGAACAACAGACTGGCTCCAAATAGAAAAAGGGGTACATCAAGGCTGTATATTGTCACCCTGCTTATTGAACTTATATGCAGAGTACATCATGAGAAACGCTAGGCTGGAGGAAGTACAAGCTGGAATCAAGATTGCCGGGAGAAATATCAATAACCTCAGATATGCAGATGACACCACCCTTATGGCAGAAAGTGAAGAGGAACTAAAAAGCCGCTTAATGAAAGTGAAAGAGGAGAGTGAAAAAGTTGGCTTAAAGCTCAACATTCAGAAAATGAAGATCATGGCATCTGGTCCCATCACTTCATGGGAAATAAATGGGAAACAGTGAAAACAGTGTCAGACTTCATTTTTGGGGGGGCTCCAAAATCACTGCAGATTGTGATTGCAGCCATGAAATTAAAAGACACTTACTCCTTGGAAGGAAAATGACCAACCTAGATAGCATATTCAAAAGCAGAGACATTACTTTGCCAACAAAGGTCCGTCTAGTCAAGGCTATGGCTTTTCCAGTGGTCATGTATGGATGTGAGAGTTGGACTGTGAAGAAAGCTGAACGCCGAAGAACTGATGCTTTTGAACTGTGGTGTTGGAGAAGACTCTTGAGAGTCCCTTGGACTGCAAGGAGATCCAACCAGCCCATCCTAAAGGAGATCAGTTCTGGGTGTTCATTGGAAGGACTGATGCTAAAGCTGAAATGCCAGTACTTTGGCCACCTCATGCGAAGAGTTGACTCATTCGAAAAGACTCTGATGCTGGGAGGGATTGGGGGCAGGGAGGGGAAGGGGACAACGGAGGATGAGATGGCTGGATGGCATCACCGACTATATGGACGTGAGTTTGAGTGAACTTCGGGAGTTGGTGATGGACAGAGAGGCCTGGTATGCTGTGATTATTCATAGGGTTGCAAAGAGTCGGACATGACTGAGCGACTGAACTGAATTGAACTGATAACAAGTTATACTAAATTTGGCATTTCATGAAAAGGCAGTATACTAAATCATAAACACTATAAATAAGTAAATATATTCATATACACTAAATTATAATATACTAGAAATGTGGGTTTGGGAGCCAGATCATTGGATTCCAACCCCAGCACTGACACTTATTAGACAGATGATCTCAGGCTAGTTACTTTATTTCCCTGTACCTCATTCAGCTCATTTTTAAAATGGACTAATTTTACCTCCCACCTCAGAGGGATATGTGAGGATTAAACGAATCAACACACAAGAAATATTCAGTAAATAGTAAGCGTTATACAAATATTAGCTATTATTGTCCTTATTGTTTTATGGCAGTTCTCTGTTTGAGATCCAGGGTCTATATGTGAACAGAAAACTCAGTGAGCTTGTATGGCTTATCTGAAGTCACTCTTTCTAACTTTTGTTCTCCTCTTCCAACACAAGGTCACATATACTTAAAATCTAGTTCTTTAAGCTCATCATACTCTTTCTCACCATCCTGTTTTACACATGTTATTTTCTATAAGTTTTCTTACTCCTTTGTTCTAACTCTTCTTCTCTTCTTCTCTGTATATTTCCTTCAAGATGTGTATTAAAGGCACGCCTGTAAGGAACCTTATCTTCTAACCCTGGAGCAGGGCTCCAAGGCCTCTTCATGTTCTGTCCTGGTCTCTCATGCCACTACCATCACTACCATCCATACACTGTACAATCATCCCCAACCCTAATCAAAATATCCATCCAACCGATATTCATTGAGAGCTTATTATGTGCTCAGTACTGGGTGGATCCTCTGCCTTCCTCACAAAACTGTAGTCTCCTTAATAAAGGCAGATTGCATTTCTTATTGTGGGCACTGCACCAAAGACTGTTCAATATTTAGTATGCAAACAGTAAATCACACGAAAGAAGCACCCACTAATCAATCCCAAACAAATCCATGTTCACCCCCTTTATAACATTATCACTTCACTTATATCATCTTTCATTTTTTTATAGTAACAAATGAAGGGACCATTTCAGTCCCTTTTTCACTGTCATTGGTGTAGCGTTAGAAACTTCTTTTGCAGCTTGTTTTATTAATCTGATTTCTGATATTGGGCTAGGTTTGCAGTTGAATTACTTCAACCCTTTCAGCCAAGAACTGATTCAATTCATATTGTTTTATTTCAAAGAATTGCCCTGGTACTGTGGTCTGTGTAACAAAGAACACCTAGAGTAGCCATGAGGGGCTATGGTGGTGGTGGTTTAGTCACTCAGCTGTGTCCGACTCTCTGCAGCCCCAAGGATGGTAGCACACCAGGCTCCTCCGTCCATGGGATGTCCCTGGCAAGAACAGTGGAGTGTGCTGCCATTCCCTTCTCCAGGGGATCTTTCTAACTCAGGGATTAAACCTGGGTCTCCCGTATTATAGGAAGTCTCTTGCATTTCTGGAGGATTCTTTACTGACTGTGCCACCAGGGAAGCCATGAGGGGCTATGTTGTTTACTAATTTCTACAAGTAGAAACTTAAAAGGTCATCTTTAGTACTGAGACTGGGCACCTTGAAAAACAGAATTAAGTGGGATTTTGTCCAGAAAAAAAAATCTTGATAGTATAGATTTTTCAATATATCCATCAATGTATTATGTTTTACTAAAAACACAAGAATACAAATATTTTTAGGCTAAATTCATACATATATAATAAACTATGCTCTAGGAAATTTTCCTGTGTTTCTTTCCTCCTAGACTTTATTTCAGAAATTTTGAAGTACACCAATTTTTTATATACCCTTCAATCAATGTGGGCTAGGGGAGAAATGAAACCAAAGAACATGGAGGCAGAGGGAACTTTTACTAGTCAGATAGTGCTCTCAGAGTCTCTATATCACCTTGGATATTTTCTGCATGGAAATGCATGGAAATAACTTTACTTTGATTACTAGGCAAGTCACACTCCAATGTGCTTTTGTAAGAAAAATGATCCAACCAATGAAGATTTTATTTGAAAATGTTGACTCTGTTGAATATTGTTCTGGCGAAGAGTATGCACTTGGGATTTGGAAACTGGGGTTTGATTTCTCACTTTGCCGGTTACCTGTGTGATCCAGGCAAGTTATTCTCCCAAAACCTGTTCTGTCAATTGTCAAGAGAACATTATAACCCCAGCCCTCCTGGGCTATTACAAGGGTTGCATAAGACGATGCACTTCAAGCACTCAGTGTGTGACTGGCACACAACAGGTATGCAGTAGATGAACGCTATCATATCATTATCCATTCCCTTGCTTACACTTATGCTCCCCTGGTCTACATTTTCTTATTTCCACAATGCAAAGAGCAATGCAAGAGTAATTCATTCACCTTTATGTGTATACATTATAAATATATTTATAAGTATAAGCCACTCAGTGTATAGTATAGTCATGTTTATCGCTTTGCTTTCTCTTCCTTGCTACAAAACTGTCCATTTTTTTTTTCTCATAACCACCTGTGCTATCTGGTAAGCAGAAAAAATAAGAAGGCTAAAAATAAAATCAGTTAATGTATTAATTTTTAGCACCCTTAAAAAAGAATATATGAGATGGAAGTCATTGACTGAACTGCCAGAGGAAATAGCAACTTGCAACAGAATCTCAATTATTCATGCTTTCCCTTTTCTTATCCAATTTATTTTTATCAAGTGTTCATGGCAATCAATAAAGAGAACTGTATATTTGAATTAGAATCATACTAGAGTTTAATTATTTAGTGATCAGTCAGACTACTCTTACATATCTGTTACTTAGTCTCGGTTCATTAAAAACTTTAGCATTTGACTCACTATATTTCCTTCCGTCCATATTTCTGTTTATCATTTCTGGTGGCTTCATCATACACCTGAATGACTCTGCATCCTGGCCTCTACATTAGCTGACGCTTATACTTCCAGTTTTCATTCTTTTCATGCATCTCCCCAGCTGCTCTCTTGATAAGACTCTACACTCACTAACTACTGCATCTCCCAAACTTTGCTCTCTGTATCCTGCCTTCCACCCTCACTGCAAGAATTCTATGAGCCCCTAAATTTATTGATTCTTTTATTACCCCAATTTCTCATTGTATTTCACCCCCATGATAATTTCTCTTCCCTCCTAGTCTTCATAGGTTCTATGATTTTCCTTGCAAATGCCCTCTGTACTTACTTCTCCCTCTGTCCGATTTTATTCCTCTGCCAAAACACTCAAGATTGAACTCAACTGTATATCCTCTTTTTTTAACACAAGCAGCTCAATATTGCTAAAAGAAAAATCATGCAACTGGCTGGTAAAGTCAGGACCAGATTGAAGCACGTGAGATGCCTGGGGCGTGACTCTGAGTTTCAGCGCCTCCTTCAATTCTGCACATTAGGTATCCCATTTGCCTTATCTAGTCCCGACCCTGTGCTCTGCTTTTACTTTAAATGCGTGACCTCAGGGATTTCCCTGGTAGTCCAGTGGTTAAGACTTTGCCTTCCAATTCAGGGGTGTCAGTTTGATACCTGGTGAGGGAGATAAGATCCCATGTGCCTCCCAGCCAAAAAAATCGGAAACAGGAAACAGAAGCAATATTGTAACAATTTCAATAAAGAGGGGTTCAGGATTGGGAACTCATGTACACCCATGGTGGATTCATGTCATTGTATGGCAAACCAATACAGTATTGTAAAATAAAATAAAGTAAAAATAAAAATTTAAAAAAAAAAAAGGTCCACATAAAAAAAAAAAACCTCTTAATGCCTGATGTGACCTCAGATTCAAATATATAGTCAACACTGTTCTGTGTTGATCCTATCACACTTCCCCCACTTCTGGATGACTGACTGTTTCATGCCTCACACATCCAACATCTTCCACCCCTGCCACTTCAGCTCATCTCAGACTTTCTCACTGAAAAAAAAAATAGCATCAATAAGACAAAGACTCCCTCCTCATTCCCGCAGAGAACCTACAGCCTACCTGTATCTATGCTCAAATGATCCCTCCTGCTGAAACACACAAGCCCCGATCCAATCAAAGGTGTGTTCCTCCACTGGTGCTAGGACCTCCTTCCCTCTCACTCTCCAGGCACTTTCAGTCTCATCTTTTTGTTCTGTCACGTCAATAGATTTAGACTGCCTATGGTGGTCCCTTCAGTTTACAATTGAGTTCTCATAGCTCTCATGTTAAAAAAAAAAAAAAGAAGAAGAAGAAGAAGAAGAAGCAAGCCAATAAATCTCATTATAACCTTACAGTTTCATTTATCCATTCTCCTTAACAGTTAAAAAGAAAGTTTTTTTGAATGAGCTGTCCTCACATTCCATTTTCTTGTTTCCTATTAACTCATCAGACACTGCTAACTTGACATATAACCCCTTAGCTCCACTGATGAGTCTCAAATGTATACATCCTGGCCCTGAGCGTAGATTTATCCAATTACCTGTATCTCCACTTGGTTTTCTGATAACCATCTTCCACTTTATCTGTCCAGAAACAACACTTGATTTTTTTTTTCATTTCCAAACATGTTCCTCACAGTCTTTCCCCTCTTAATGAGGAACTGAGGATTGTTTATCCATTCAGTCAATTGGAAACCTAAGTTAAAACTACACATATAATGGCAAAACACAAAGAGTGAACAAAAATTGTGGACTTTAGCTAACAGCAATGTGTCAACACTGGTTCATTAGTTGTAATGAATGTACTATATTAAAAATAAGAAGAAAGTGAAGAGGAACTAAAAAGACTCTTGATGTGGGTGAAAGAAGAGAGTGAAAAAGCTGGCTTAAAACTCAACATTCAAAATCATGGCATCCAGTCCCATCACTTCATGTCAAAGAGATGGGAAAAAAAAAATGGAAATAGTGACAGATTTTCTTTTCTTGGGCTCCAGAATCACAGTGGATGCTGACTGCAGCCATGAAATTAAAAGACACCTGCTCCTTGGAAGAAAAGCTATGACAAACCTAGACAGCAGAGACATCCTTTTGCTGATAAAGGTCCATGTAGTAAAAGTTATGGTGTTTCCAGTAATCCTGTAGTATGGGACAGTTGGACCATAAAAAAGGCTGAGTGCCAAAACATTTATGCTTTTGAACTGTGGTGCTGGAGAAGACTCTTGAGAGTCTCTTGGACTGAAAGGAGATCAAACCAGTCAATCCTAAAAGAAAACAACCTTGAATATTCTTTGGAAGGACTGATGCTAAAGCTGAAGCTCCAATACTTTGGCCACCTGATGCAAAGAGCCCAACTCATTGGAAAAGACCTTGAGGCTGGGAAAGATTGAAGGCAGGAAGAGAAGGGGGTGACAGAGGTTGAGATGGCTGGATGGCATCAATGACTCAATGGATATGAACTTGAGCAAACTCCGGGAGATAGTGAAGGGCAGGGAATCCTGGCATGCTGCAATCCATGGGGTCGCAAAGAGTCAGAAATGACTCAGTGATTGAACAACAACAACACTAATACAAAATGTCAATTACTGGAGAAAATGTGTCTTTGAAGGTATGAAATAAGTGAACTTTCTATACTGTCTGCTCATTTTTTTCTATAAATATAAAGCTATTCTTTAAAGAAGTTTAAGGAACTCTCTGGTGGTGCAGTGGTTAGGACTCCATGCTTTCAGTACCAAGGGTGTGGGTTCAGGGAACTAAGATTCTGCAAGCCTCATGGCAAGGCCAGATAAACCAATCATCCAATAAATAAAGCTTAAAAAATTAAAATAAATAAAAATTATTTTCATTAAAGCTTTTGTGTAACCTATCATATGTAATGTATTATGATATCAAAATAACCAATTCCCTGGTGGCTCAGATGGTAAAAAAATTTCCTGCAATGCAGGAGATCCAACTTCGATCCCTGGGTCAGGAAGATACCCTAGAAAAGGGAACAGCACCTCACTCCAGTATTCTTGCCTGGAGGATTTCATGGACAAAGAAGCCTGGCAGGCTACAGTCCATGTATTATACACAGTCAGACACGACTGAGCAACTAACACACACACACACACACACACATACACACAAATGTTAATGAGATATTTTACTCATTTTTATATATCACATCTTCAAAATTCTATATATAATTTAGACTTACAGATCATTACATTTGAATTAGTGGTATTTCAAATGCTCAACTGTCATCCATATTTAACAGTGCAGGTCTGAAAGACCCACCCCTGCCTTCACTAGTTTCTCACCTAAAGAGCTGCAGATCCATCCAAGCCTGACCAGTGGTTCAGTGGATGCCACAACTGGAGATGAGATCCTAAGATAAAATTCAAACTGCTCCAGCAGTAAAAATAAAACAAACAGAAGCCCACATCTAAGACATCAGCACATCTTGTCTGCAAAACATGTCCAGAATTGTCCCGTTCTCTCCATTTCCTCTCCTCTGCATTGGTCCAAGCTACAGCTGACCTCTCCCTGATCTGCTAGCTGGTACGTGTGTTCAGAGTGACCAACAACTATCTACTCTCCATCCTGTGGCCAGAGTGAGACTGTGAAACACACATCAAATCAGATGGTTCTTCCCCTTAAAACCATGCAGTGGCTTCCCATTCCGCTAGAATAAAACACAGAATGTTTATCATGGCCCAAAAGGCCTTGTTAATGCTCCAGTCACTCATTTCCATATTTCATCTACCCTGTGCTTCTTTCTGTTCCTCAGACGCATGAAATTTGCCCTATTTCAGAACTTGGGGTTTTTTTTGCTCTGTTTCTCTCAATTCTCTGCCTCTCTCTCCCCACTCTCTCTCCCTACAACCCACTCTCTTTCTTTCTCAAATGTTCTTCTGAATTGGATCTTTGCATGACCCAGGTCCTTCTCATCATTTAACATATTACATATGACTAATGGGCTTCCCAGGTGGAGCAGGGGTAAAGAAACTGCTTGCCAATGCATAAGACTCAGGAGACGTGGGTTCAGTCCCCAGGTTGGGATGATCCTGTGGAATAGGAAATGGCAACCCACTCCAGTATTCTTGCCGGGAGAATCCCATGGACAGAGGAGCCTGTTGGGCTACAGTCCATGGGGTTGGCAAGCAGTGGGACATGACTAAACACACACACACTCTCTCATACACACACACAGACACACAGTATTAATATAAAATAGATAAACAACATAGGCCTACCTTATAGCAGAAAAAACTATACTCAATATTTTGTAATAATCTGTAAGAAAAAATAATCTGAAAGGTTTTCTTTAACTGATCATGTGAGCATGTGAAACTAATAGGACAAGGAATACAGTCAAATGGGATTTCTAATTCTCTCAGCCAACCCTCCTTCTTGATTTTGTTATCAAGAAACTGAACTGACAATAGTACTTTCTATTGTGGAAATGTCCTTATGATCTTGCATTAAAAGTGTTTTAAAAATGAAAAGTATCATTACCATAAATGAATAGCACTATTTGAGAAGTAGAAACACAGCCTGTAATTGCACTGATGGTACTCAAATAAGGTGATTGAATGTTTAATATGAGAAAAGCTCCATTATTTAGTGATATACATTTCAGGGAAGCAGATGAATTAGGAGGTTTAAATAAAATCTTTTCTAAGAAAAGTGACCTGCGAGACGATTAAAATATCAAATGTTTGTTCAAAAGAAAGAAATGGAATGCTCTTCTACTCCTCTATCTTGAGAGTTAGTTCTCTGAGAATATGTAATAAGTAGGGCATTTGTAAGTAATACATTTTAAAAGGAATTTGGAAACATATCAAAAT
This sequence comes from Ovis aries, assembly GCF_016772045.2. NCBI lineage: Eukaryota > Metazoa > Chordata > Mammalia > Artiodactyla > Bovidae > Ovis > Ovis aries. Next base: position 92,543,236 of record NC_056057.1, read on the forward strand.
GTGTTGCAATACTCAGATCTCAGTATAGGTTCATTCTCTGACAGAATTCCTCTCTTTTTCCAGAACAAGTTAAGCCCTTTATTGTTTCTATTTGGGAGGCATTTAATACCATATACATACATATATATATGTATACATATATATAGTTGGTGACGGACAGGGAGGCCTGGCGTGCTGCGATTCATGGGGTCGCAAAGAGTCGGACATGACTGAGCGACTGAAATGAACTGAACTGAATTGTATATACATACATACATATGTATGTATGTGTATCTTAAGTCTCCGGCATTGGCAGTCAGGTTCTTCACCACTAGCACCACCTGGGAAGACCACATATGACTTCCGTGATAAGATTTAATTAAGCATTTTATCTGTAACAGATAAAATTTGCTGTGTACCAGCAGGAGGTCTCTGAATATCTGGTCCAATGCGTTTTAAATCTGGATTGATTTAAAATAGCCAAATTCATCCATTTTTATAATAACTGCTTACTAAGAGCTTTAAAATTTTGCTTTTGATATTTGCGTTTGTTTAATCTGCACATAGTTGGCTTATGGTGTGAGGGTGGGAAATAATTTCACCTTTTTCGTGTGTTTGTGTTGATAATCAGCACTACTCCCTTTTTCTAAATGACTGGACAGATGCTTTATACCTAAGTTAAATAGAGGAATGTGTCTTTTTTCTTTGGCCTTTCCCTCTTATTCCATTAATTCCTTTGTGTGTCTTTGATTCTACATCAGACTGTATGAATTACTAAAGTTCCTTAAGACTGATAATGGTATGACAAGTTCCCACTCCCTGCTCTTTTTCTCAGAAGCATTCTGACTTCTCTTTGCTTTCAACTCTTCTGTACACAATTTAGAACCATTTTTTAAGTTCCATGGACAATTATATTTAGATGATGATTGGAAAAATATATAAAATCTATAAATTAATTGAGGAAGATTTGCTATCCTAGTAATATCTTCCTATAATAAGTTGTCTCTCAGTTGTTCAGATCTACTTCTGCAATATTTATGCAGTCTTGTAATCTTCTTTCCATAGCGCTTAAACTTTTTTATAGGCTTACTCTTAGGTAATTAATATTCTCTGATGCTATTGCAAATGGTGTCCTAAATTATATTATCTACTATTTGCTGCTAGTATAGAGAATTCAGCTGGGGTTGTTTTGTTTTGCATTAGTCTTTTATTTAGTCTAGGGGTTCTCCGTTGGAGGTGATTCCATCCCCTGGGGTATTAGCAAAGTATAGAGATAGGTTTGCAATCCCAGGTGGTGCTAGTGGTGAAGAACATGCCTGCCAATGCAGGAGACATAAGAGAGGGCAAGTTCAATCCCTAGGTTAGGAAGAGCGCTTGGAGGAGGGCATAGCAATCCACTCCAGTATTCTTTTCTGGAGAATCCCATTGACAGAGGAGCCTGGCTGGCTACTATTCATAGGGTCACAAAGAGTGGGATATGACTGAAGCAACTTAGCAACAGCATCAGAGACATTTTCGGATGTTGCAGTTGGGGGAGTGGAACTACTGGTGATTGGTGGAAGAGGCCAGAGGTGCTAATAAACTTTCCACAATGCACTTTCCACAATGCACAGGGGAGCCACCGTTAATAAAGAATTATCTAGTTCAAAATGTCAGTAGTTTTAAGGCTGAAAACTTTTGCAAACTCTATATACTTCAAGACTTATATCTGTAAATTCTTAAAATTTCTTAGATTTCTGTGTGAAGAATCATGTTCACTGCAAATAATTGAAATTTCATTTTCTCGCTAACAATTCTTATGACTGTAATCTTTTTCTTTCTTCTTTTTTTATTGCACTATCTAGAATCTTCAGTGCAATTCTGACATGAAGTGACAGTAATGGACATCCTATACTGCCAGTCTTAAGTGAATATTTTTCACATTCCTCATTTAGGGTTATGTTTGATCTAGGCATTTTATAGGCATTTCTTTTCTTATTGGTTTAAGTCCCTTTCATCCTAAATGTATTAGGATTTTTATCATGAGTATGTTTTTAATATGAGCTATGTATTTTATGGCATCTTTTAAGACAAAATACTTTTCTTTTAATCTGTTATTGTGATGAATTACATTCATACATTTTCAGTTATGTCATGGAAGTTTGTCATGGGATGGATCTAACTTGATTTCAATATTTTTTTTTGCACTGTTGGATTCAGTCAGCTAATTTTTTTTAGAAATTTTATATTCATACTCACATGTGAGATAGATCCATAATGCTCCTTTCTTAAAATTTCCTTTTTGTCTTGGTTTCAGGGCTATACTGGCCAAATAACTTGAATAACTTGGAAAATATTCCTTTTTTCCCTCTCTCTGCAAGAGTTTTTGTAAAATTGTAATAATATCTTCCTTGAAAGTTTTGTTGAACTCACCTGGAGTTATTTCAGACACAATCAAAAGAATGAATAGGTCAATTGCAGTATGTGAACTATTTATACAATAGAATATTATACTGTAGCCAAAGTGAACGAACTATAGACAGCCATAAACATGGATGAATTTTAGCAATATAATATTGAGTTAAAAAAAGGACTACCAAAAACACATTTTACAAAGGTATACATGATTAGAGGAGAAGGAAATAGCAAGCTACTCCAGTACTCTTGCCTGGAAAATTTCATGGATGGAGGAACCTGGTAGGCTACAGTCCATGGGGTAGCAAAGAGTCAGACATGACTGAGTGACTTCACTTTCTTTCTTTCTATAGTTCCTTTTGGAGAAGGAAATGGCAACCCACTCCAGTGTTCTTGCCTGGAGAATCCCATGGATGGAGGGGCCTGGTGGGCTACAGTCTATGGGTTGCAAAGAGTAGGACAGGACTAAGGAACTAACACACACACACACACACACACACACACACACACATGATCAGAATTTTTAAAATTTGCATGCTTTTTGGAGAATACTTATGTAAGACATATGCAGCCTGGTGTGCTACAGTCCATGGGGGTCACAAAAAGTGGTACATGACTTAGCAACTGAACAACAACACAAACAAATGCAACACAAATCAATTTAAAAGGTAGGAATGTTGACTGTTCAGTAGGGATGTAAGGATGGATTAGTGACGAAAATATATGTTTGGATACTGCTTTGTATCAGTATGAGCTTTTGGGGGCAGGGGAATATTTTCATAGATGCTTCCTGGATTCTTTGAAGCAATCAAACTAACTAATTAAATAAATGAAAGTGGACCTTGCATAGAACAATGATAAGGATGTGTCACTTGCAAAGGAGCCAAGAGGAGAAAAAGAGACAAAGAGAAAAGGGAGAGGGTGAGGAAGAGAGGAAGTAAGGAAGCCTCTCTTAATGAATGAAGGAAAGGTAGAAATAATAAATAAAAGAATGAAAGAAAAGAGAAATATATTAATTATCTAAAAAAGGAAGGATATATTGAAGGACAGTACTTTAGCTGTTGTATAATTCTGTGAATTAACTGAATGCTATACTTAGCTTTGCTATTATGCCCTTGGAGAATATGAATCCTCCCTGTGGGTCTATGAACCCAGACAAAATAGGTCACTAACAGAATTGTCTTCATCTACTTCTTTAAAGCAGCTTTTCTATGCATTTCTGAATTTTATATTTGTCAGGCTTCTGTCAGAATTCCCAGTTTATGAAATATAACTATCTGGGATTAGGATCACATTATATTTTTAAGCCAAAAAGCTTAATTTACTTTTTTATTATGAACATGTTTCTGAAGAGTAAAATAAAGTTAAAATTCACCTCTTACCAGTTGAGTTATTACTTTATTTCTTGCCGAATATTAAACTGTTCTTTTACCTTGGGTTATATATGCCTTTGTAAAATTGATTGTTTAAAATATCATTAACATACAGTCTTTCAATGTATTTCAGAATTAATATTTTGTTAATATTTATAGAATCACAGAAAGTTAAAGACAGATAATACTACAGGAATAAATGTCAAAGTGTCTAAAGAAATGGATAAAATATCTAATTAGGAGAGATCTACTCATTTCTTATAATAATTTATATATTGAATTTAAAACAGGATATCAAATCATTTATTTATAATGGATCTGATTTTCTGTAATTACACAAACTGTCAATGTATATTATGCCACTCTTATAAATATGAATTGTCTATGTTATCATGTTGATTTGAGGTGTTTCTCCTCTATGCTGTGTGCATAACAATGTGGAGCATAATTAAAAGAAACAGTGATATATGTAAGTAAAAAACTGTCATAAATTTAAAAATAAAAGTATAGTTTGACTTTTGTGTATCACTTTCAGAAGCTGACCTATTAAATGGATGAAAACAATAACTATTAAATTAGGTTTTATTTCAAATATATATAAAATACTTATAAAAATTATTTTCTGCTCCAAATAAAATATGAATAATTATCATAAACTAGAACTCTCAATTCATATTCTCTGATCACTATTAGACAGAAATTTTTAACATAAATTTTTAAAAGATGAAAAATTAAAGCAAGGTAAGGAAGACAAACATCAAAAACCTCTAAAGATTCAGAAAAAAATAATTAAGTGTTCATGTTAATTAATTCTTGAGTCAAAGATAGCTGAAACTAAAATTATAGAGTACTATTTAGGGGATACCAATAAATTTCAAAACTAGAAGATATGTCAAGCCTTCTCTCAGAAAAAATTTAGAGAATTCTTTATTATTGCACATGGCCTAGATGAAATATAGAAAAATATTTTTATATTTGTGTAATCATAAATGCTTTTTAAGCATGACATCAAGTAAAAACTACTAGGGAAATAATCAACAATTTTAACAACATAAAATGTATAATTTTTGTGTATCAAAAATAATTTTAAAGAGAATCAGTCTAGAGAAATATAAGAAGGGATTAATACTCTCAATATGCAAGGAGTTCTTGAAAATAATAAGAAACCTTTAGCACTCTACCACAACTGGGAAATGAACAGAAAATCTGAAAGTAAAATATATACAATTACAGTAATATATACAATTACAGTATATGCAATGATCGATCTAATTAGTAATAAAAAAATCAATGAACATGTATACTGTCATGTGAATTGAATCGCCAGTCTATGTCTGCCGCAGGATGCAGCATGCTTGGGGCTGGTGCATGGGGATGACCCAGAAAGATGTTATGGGGAGGGAGGTGGGAGGGGGGTTCATGTTTGGGAATGCATGTAAGAATTAAAGATTTTAAAATTAAAAAAAAAATGTTATAAAAAAAAATCAATGAGACATGAATGTTCATTTGATCTAAAAATAAACATTACAGGTAAAGGTGGGGTAAAACTGATACTTTCGTACTCTGTGGATAAAAATTTAAATTTACAGCCATTCTGGAGGCAAATTTTGAAGATTTAACACACTTATTCTTTGGCCCAATAAAAGACATTTATACTATGCAAATGAGCAGATACAAAGTGTATACATGCACAGGTATACATGTGTACAAAGACACATGTATCAATACAGTAACTGTACTACTGCTTCTGTACTAGGGTAATGGGAAAAAGTTGACAATCTAAATGGATGCAGATATTTGAATCTTTGGGCCATTTTTCTTTAATACAGGAAAAATAGAAACAATATAAATGTAGATCAGTCAAGGTATGGAGAAATCATGACACATCCATACAATGGAATATAATGTTGTAGACAAAATCATTTTGGTTAAAATGAAAATAACTTGTACGAAAACAAATGGTTGAGATAATGTTCATTCCACTGATATTCTTATATAATTTAACCTTAAATTTTGAAAACCTTTAAATAGCTAAAAGCACATTTTTTTCCAAAAGTCATTAGGAATTCTTAAAATAATGTATATTAGAACAATTGCTCCCTTTTTGTAACTATATAGTATATTTTGAGTATGCATATTAACAAGGGATTTAAGTCTCCATTTTGCAATTAGTTTATTTTAGGCTTTATATCAATTACCAAAGAACAATTTCTCATGTGTTCTGGTACGTGTATCACAAGTACAGCAAAGAATAACACTTTCATCTTAAAAACAGAGGTACATGTTTTAAATTTATGTTCATAAAAATTTCCCAGTGTATTAATTAGCATGGTTTTGTACTGGAATGCTATATAGAAATTAGTTTTAATCAGGGATAAATTTCTTGGTTCATTTAAAAAGAGAACTTGGTGTATTATTCATGATCATTAGAGAAAAAAACCTGTTGTCATTTTCAAGTTATGTTTTACAGAAACTCATTGTATTAAAAAGCTAATTAAAGAATGAAGAGCAAGTAGACGTGTTTTAAAGTGATTCTAAATATGTCTGTGAAAATACAAAGTTAGTTCTCTGTCCAGGCCATCATCAACTCTCTCTTTTCAACTGCTTCTGGCATTCCTATGTCCCAGGTCAGAGCACCACCAAAAATATGTCCTGAGGAATATCGGACCCTGCCTTGGGAATTTCTGTAAACTTGCATATGTCACCCTTCTCATTCATTAACTGAACCTAATTTCATAGGTTGTGAAGCTTTTGTTTCTCATTTTCCTTGTTGTGTTTGCCTTTCAAAACTCAGCTCCAGACAATTTAAAATCTCAGTATTGACTTAGACCCCTAGAGAGATCTACCTCCCAAGTTTGCTGTTGACTGCAAGTTCCACATTAGTAGAGCAGAGTGCTTTCTAACCTAACCTGGTCCTCCTAGACACCTAGTACTGGGTCTTGGTCAACCTTCCCTCCTTGGCCTTCCCGCACTTTCAGGACAATTGTACCTCATCATCACCTCCACTCACATTATCACCAACACCATCAACCAGTTTTAAGTCCTTAGTGCTTGGTAGACATTGTGGATATGCACAAACATAAGGTTATCCTTTACTTAAGTTAACCCATGAGATCTCAGTGATTTTATCTTTCTTTAAAGCAGTGATGTTAATGTTTAATGTTGACTTTTAATGATGGAATGTTAAATAATGAACATGAAGGTCAGGACTGAGCATCTATGCAAAGGGAGAAGGGTCTAGTGGTAGTAAGTTGGTACAAAAGTAACTGCGGTTTTGGACTGTGAATTTTTTCATTATAACTAGGCCCAAACACATCTTTATTAATCAAAATAGGAACCATTACAATCAACATAATTTTTGCAATAAGAAATAAGTTTGCTTATTCCTGTAGTGTAAAAATCTGTGCTTGTAGATTTGATGAACTCTTGGAAAATATTTTCTGCCTCCTGCTAGTTGTTGAAGCATTTCCCCTGCGAAAAAAGTTGTCAAGATGCTTAGAGAAGTAATAGTCAGTTGGGATTGGTGAGAGGTCAGGTGAATATGGCAGATGAGGCAAATAGTCCAATTCATTCGACTTTTGAAGCAAGCATTAGTTGTGTGACCTGCAGTTGGGTATTGTGCAGAATTGGGCCCTTTCCATTGACCAATGCCAGCTTCAAGCATTGCAGTTTTTGGTGCATCTCATCAATATGCTGAGCGTTGTTCTCAGATGTAATGGTTTTGCTGGGATTCAGAAAGCCATAGTGGAACAGACAGGCCGCAGACAACCAAACAGTGACCATGATATTTTTTTGGTGCAAGTTTGGCTTTGGGAAGTGCTTTGGAACTTCTTCTCGGTTCAACCACAGAGCTTGCCATTGCCAGTTGTGGTACAAAATCCACTTTTCATTACATATCATAATCTGATCGAGAAATGCTTTGTTTTTGTTGCATAGCGTAAGAGAAGATACTTCAAAACAATGCTTTATTGACTTTCAGTCAGCTCATTGGGCACCCACTTATCGAGCTTTGTCACCTTTCCAATTTGCTTCAAATGCTGAATAACCATAGAATGGTTGACATTGAGTTCTTGGGCAAATTTTTGCGCAGCTGTAAGAGGATCAGCTTCAGTGATCCTTTCAGTTTGTTGTTGTCAACTTTCAATGGCGGGTCACTATGCTGCTCCAAGGCTCTCATCTCCTTTGCAAAATTTCTTAAATCACTATTGCTCTATATGTTCTTTAGCAGTTCCTGGGCCAAAAGTGTTACTGATGTTGCAAGTTGTCTAGGCTGCTTTACAACCCATTTTGAATTTGAATTAAAAAGTAGCTCAAATTTGCTTATTGTCTAACATCATTTCTATAGTCTAAACTAAACATAAACTAAACAGCAGGTAATAAGTCATTAGCAAAAAAAAAACATAAAGTAAGACGTGCACTAAAATGATGTGTAATAAAACTATATTTATTTTAAAATGTATTCTAATATCAAATAACAAAGTTCAACAATGCAAAACCACAATTACTTTTGTGTCAACCTAATAGAAAGAGCAAACTGTGGAATCAGTCCTGCCATAGCTTGCGGATCTCTGAGAAACAATCACTGTGTTTGTTCTCTCTTATCCATGAGGTGAATATCACTTACATTAGAAGATGGCCGGAGGATCAAAAGATATGACATTTAAAAAACTTCATGTGGTAATAATTATTAGAGACCCCATCCCTCAGTGCCATGTCTATGAATGTAGAATAAATCAATAACTGTTCAACCAAAAAATTAACTTTAAAAATCTATCATTTTCCCCAACTGATTTAATCAATTAAGTGTAAAAAATTAAATAGGTTGACATTTCATTTTTGTGAACATGAATTCCCATTTGAAAGAAATTAATGCCTTTTAGCTATTTACATTCATAGTGGTGATTAATATCAAAGTTCTGCATCTTACCCTATATTTAGCTAATTAAGAAATTGATCTGTTGAATACCACCAAAATTAAGAAAATGTAATAGTGAAAAACATCAAATCCACCTATCCCTTTACCTTGAGCTATGAAGGCCAAGTTTAATGGGGGTTTAATGTAATTATTTGATTCTGTAAATAAAACTAAATTTTCAGTACATTACAAAACATTCTTTCAAAATTAAAATTTTACATCAGACAAACTCTGAGTAATGTATCTTTTATCTCCTCTTATGAATATCACATTTTAAAAAATATTTTTACCTAAGAACTCTGGCATATCACATATCATGTTAGTGAAGTAAGTAAAGTAACATCAAAATGCATAGTATAGGCATGTGATGTACATGTTTATCATGTCACATACAGAGAGAAAACATGATCCCTTGCATTGCGAAGGATGACACTGGGATTACAAGAGGCACCTATTAGAGTTCTAAACTAATGTCATTTGTTTAACCATGGATTGTTCACTCACTATTATAATAAAATGAGTAATTAATTTACTGTTTTATTCAAATAATATTAGACTTCTTATATACACACAAAAATTTACATAGCATAAAGTCATAAAACCAAAGAGTTCAATAGTGGTCATTAGGGGTTAGGCGGATGGGAGAAATGGAAGGGTACAAAGCTTAAGTTATGGAAGACGAATAAGTTCTAGAGATCCAGTGTACAACATATGCATTTAATTAACAATTCTGTACTATATACTTGAACATCTGCTCAGAGAGTAGCTACTATAAGTGCCCTTGGCATACTAAAACTTTTCTTTGAAAAAAAGATAAAAACAAATTAAAGGAGAAGGAGGAAACTTTTGGAGGTGATGAATAAATTTATGGCATTGACTGTGGTGATGGTTTCATGAGTATATACATATCTCTAAACTCATCAAGCAGCGTACATTAAATATGTACAGCTTTTTGTATCCCAATCACACCTCACTAAAGTGGTTTTTTAAAAAGCCATTACCAAAAGCAAAAACATTCCTCTTTTAGAAAGTTGGATATTCCAAGCTAATGCTGATAGCATACCAAAAAAATTATTTTAATTCATAAGATGAAGTTCTAAATGTTCCCCAGCAAATGTCTGAAAAGAAAAATAACAAAAATATTCTTTGGAATTTTTATGAAGCTCTGTTTTTCTCCCTCTGAAATTGCTGAATGTTTTATGCTTTATGATTTAAATGTCTTCAGAAATTGAGCTCTAGGAAGTTCATAGAAGCACTTAAGTTTATGACTAAAAAACCCTCAGAAACTTATGTAAAATATATATTTTGTATTTTTGAGTCCTGAGAATAGCCTAGGAGAATAGTGCATATAATAGATTCTAGACAGTAAGATTCTGCAAGTGTCTTTTATCTGAATAAAAACAAAATCAGAAGCCACATTTATGTGGGTTTTTTTTCTCTCTTTTTTTTTTGTGATCTGAAAGGTTGTAGAAATTCTATCTATATCTGTTAGCTACCTCATAATAAATTAATTTGTTCTTATACCCTAATTAAATTAAAATACAAAATGGACAGCTAGAAAAAAATAGCAAAAGCACAATAATGGAAGATAACTAAAAATGTGGGTGCTTTTGCAATGATAAATCTTTCTATTCATTTTCCATCACATTTAACTTTTGTCACACTAGTTTCTAAAGTTCCTCACTTTCTTATTGAAAATGGCATTATAAAAACAGTTATAGTGAACCTGAAAGATAAACTGTAATGTTATCTGCAACAACGAATGAAGGGAGAAATTAGTATTCATATTTTCTTGGTCCATAGTCTAATCTGCTGTGTTTACAGAAAGAAACTATATCCAAGGGCCAACATCCAATATTCGTGCTCCATCTTGCCATTGTGCTCTCAAAGCCAAACCTATGTAATTCTTCATTTTTACCATTAAAAATAGGAGTCAGGAAATTGTCAAATATCGGATGAAAGTAGCTGAACATAAATGTTGGAGAACCACGGTGATGTTTCTGTTTTAAACTTAAAATATTCATTACAGAGAAATTCACATTTATTGTAAACATTTTGAAGTCAATATATGCAAAAGAATGACAGGAGAATTTAAAAAAAGAATATTGGTTCATCATCCTACTATCATTTAGGGAAAATGGTTATTATTTGAATTAAAGTTTTTCCCCAAATGATATAATACTATAATAATATTATCTATGCAGATTTATGGAGAAGGCAATGGCAACCCACTCCAGTACTCTTGCCTGGAGAATTCCAGGGATGGGGGAGCCTGGTGGGCTGCAGTCCATGGGGTCGCGAAGAGTCGGAGACGACTGAGCAACTTCACTTTCACTTTTCACTTTCATGCATTAGAGAAGGAAATGGCAACCCACTCGTGTTCTTGCCTGGAGAATCCCAGGGACGGGGAGCCTGGTGGGCTGCCGTCTATGGGGTCGCACAGAGTCGGACTCGACTGAAGTGACTTAGCAACAGCAGCAGCGGCATGTAGATTTAAGTCCTTCCTTTTTTGGTAATTATGGAAAACTATGTCAATATATAATCATCAGTATAATAATATAACTTTATTGGCTATACATTTATTCTGTTTCTATATCCACCATATAGAAACTATGGAAAAGCTAGACAGTGTGTTAAAGAGCAGACATCACTTTACCAACAAAGGTGTACATAGTCAAAGCTATGGTCTTTCCAGTAGTTATGTATAGATGTGAGAGCTGGACAGTAAAGAAGGCAGAGTGCCAAAGAATTGATGCTTTCATACTATGGTTCTGGAGAAGACTTCTGAGAGTCCCTTGGAAAGCAAGGAAATCAAACCTGTCAATCTTAAAGGAAATCAATCTTGAATAATCTTTGGAAGGACTAATGCTGAAGCTCCAATACTTTGGTCACCTAATGGGAACAGCTAACTCACTGGAAAAAATCCTGATGCTGGGAAAGACTGAAGGCAGAAGCAAAAGAGGCAACAGAGTATGAGATGGTTGGATGGCATCACTGATGCAATGGACATGAACTTGGGCAAACTCTGAGAGACGGTGAGGGACAGGGAAGCCTGGCGTGCTGCACCATGGGGTTGCGAAGAGTCGGACATGACTTGGCGACTGAACAACACAAACTTATCCACCATATTTTACTTAACCAGCCCCATTGTGGTGGATACTTACATCATTGCCAATTATTTGGTCATATATTGCCAAAAAATCTCTTGCTTATTTATTTGTGTAGTAGTCTATTTTTCTTTACATTTCTTTACCTGGGATTGCTGGGTCAAAGTGAACAAATATTTCAAATTCTTATGTGAGTCACTTCCTTATAGGAATTTTACAACCATAGAGCAGTGCATATGAATAATTACTAATATTTATATAATATGAAAAAGCCTTAAAATTTTTTTAGAATGTAAACACACACACACACTTTTTTCTCTGGCCCATTTGTGTGTAGTGCTTAATGTTCACACAAATCACCGGGGATATTTTTCAAAGGCTGATTCTAACCCAGAGGGTCTGGGGTGGAGTCTTGAGCATCTTCATTTCTAACATTGCTAACAAGCTCCCAGGTGATGACAGCCTTGCTGATCTGCATACAATGCTTTGAGCAGCAAGAACCTACAGATTTAACAATATATTGTTACAAGATCCCGAGGAAAGCTTTCACTTCCATGTCTACGCATCACTGATGCTTAACCTAAATTACATAGACTCCTGGGGTCTATATATAAGCTTCACGAAATGTTTCTATTGCCTGTATTAGTAAACAATGTGCCTGTAAAAATGCATTATTCTGGAGAGAAAAAGTACTTCAATCTAAAATTCAAAGGGGTCATGACATCAAATGGCTTGTTAACGATTTTTTTATTGTGCTGTATGGAGTGAACAGAAAGACTGATCAAGGTGTGATCCGAATTCCACCTCTGTCCCTTATCCTTCCTGCAAAGGTCTTTCCCAGAGAAATATAACAGCAGCTGACTAGCCCACGATCAATGACTGCTGCCTTCTTTCTTAAGTGCATTTGTAGAGCACAATACAGATAATCTAAAGAGTACCACTTACTGGCTTAAGGAATAAATGAACTTTAAAAAAACACTTGAAATAATTAAAACCTCTTAAAGTGCTTGCTCAGTCACTTCAGTCGTGTCTGACTCTGTGTGACCCTAAGGACTGCAGCCCCTCAGGCCCCTCTGTCCATGGGATTCTCTAGGCAAGAATACTACAGTGTGTTACCATGCCCTCTTCCAGAGAATCTTCCTGACCCAGGGATTGAACCGGTATCTCTTGTGTTGCTGGTGGATTCTTGATTGATGAGTCACTAGGGAAGCCCAGGTCTTAAAGTGGTCCCCTCTGAAGCGGCTGTGAAGCCTGAGGACATCAGCTCAATACGGTTGAACTTGGTATTGTCATAATTATAACTGGCTTCTGGTTAAAGCATTAGCAACACAATTCTTGGAGAAGCCAAGCATTCTGGTATTTTTCAAACTGAGATGTCAGTTCTATTGAGAATAGTGTGAAGTATGATTTATCTTCCTGAGAGAAACACAATGTGAATTGAAAACCTATTTTTGAAACAGTTACAAAATTTGAGGTCAAAGAGGCTGTGCTAACCAAAAAAAGAAAAAAAAAGAGAGAGAGAGAGAGAGAGAGAAAGCCATGGTTCTTAAAGTATAAATAATCATATAAACTAAAATCACTGTGGAACAAAAATAAACAAGGACTCTTCTGGAGGCAGAGGGTGGTGATGGTTGTATAGCTCTGCCATTGTTCACTTAAAAATGGTTAAAACTGTAAACTTTGTTTTGTAGAACTTGTTCGTCACTCAGTCATGTCTGACAATTTGCGATCCAATGGACTATAGCCTGCCAGGCTCCTCTGTCCATGGAATTCTCCAGTCAAGAATACTGGAGTGGGTTGCCCTTTCTTTTTTCAAGGATCCTTCTGAACAAGGGATCGAACCCGGGTCTCCTTCATTGCAGACAGATTCTTTACTGCCTGAGCCACCAGGGAAGCCCTGGGTATGTATATTTTACTGCAATTTAAACACACAAATGAAAAATAAACAAACACATAAATAAGATACCAAAGAACCAAAAGAAAATACAGCAATAGCTTAGGAACTGCTGCTTTGCCCAAAATGCCTGTCTCTCCTTGTACAGAAAGTTACAACATAGAACATTAATATCTCTTTGAAACATGTGGCTAGAAACATGAGCCTGCTGTTTAGGCCAAATTTAATTTGGGTAATTGTGTTCTAGCTGCCTCGAAGTCCCCTAAAGTCTCTCATAATCTGTGTCACTTCAATGTTTAACCTGTTTACAGCGGCCCACGCCCTTTCAAGTGGCCATTACCATCTGCCCCTAAGGGGGCTGCATTTCAGTAGGAATGGCATGATTCGTATTACAGAGGAACCCAACTTGAACAATTATTCCCTGGAAGGTCGATGATGCAAATTTACCTTGAAGCACCTGAGAACGAAATGGGAAGTTTCCACACAGAGAGGTCATTGTTAGAAGTGATCAAATTAGCCCCCTGTTCTTCCTATCCCCTGAAGTTTGGTTTAATCAACACATTTTTAGGATGGAAGTACACTTTGTAAAAACTAAAATGAAAGCATACTATGCCAGAATTTTCTGTAACATAAGTGTGTTTAACATTATATTTTTAAAGAAAGGATACATCTACATTTTGAAAAAAAACTTTTATCAGGTGCTAAATGTTGTGTTTTATTTTATTTTGTGGTCCTAGATTGTCTAAATATCACTGTTTAATTTTAACATTATTTTCCTTTCCCCTGTAATGGCTCTATATAGAGCCAACTCCATCCAGAAATAGAAGAAATGCATCCATGTAACACAGACGCCTCCAGAAATCTTCTTACTATTCCAGCACAAAGCAGAGAATTCCCATGATTGGCATAATTATTTAAATTCAGCAGAAGGTTACATGTAAAATGCAAGAGGATCACTCTGGGAGATTAATCCCTAACTTGATAATACATCAACACAGATAATTGTATCTGTTCATTAGATAGCTGCAAGATTCTGATGGTTTGATGCCTATGAACAGGCAGGTTTCTTTAGAACAGTAGTTTAGAGTATTGAAAGGCAGCCTAGGTGGGCAAATATGGACAAACAGCCAGAAGGCATGACCGAACAAGATGGGGAGTCATAAACAGTGCCAGGGTCCAAAGGCCAGAAGAAGAGTAATCCAAAAAAGCTAGAGGCAAACTGAAGGGACTTAGAGATGATGTGGAGAAGGCAATGGCACCCCACTCCAGTACTCTTGCCTGGAAAATCCCATGGATGGAGGAGCCTGGTGGGCTGCAATCTATGTGGTCGCTAAGAGTCGGGTACGACTGAGCGACTTCACTTTCACTTTTCACTTTCATGCATTGGAGAAGGAAATGGCAACCCACTCCAGTGTTCTTGCCTGGAGAATCCCAGAGATGGGGGAGCCTGGTGGGCTGCTATCTATGGGGTCGCACAGAGTCGGACACGACTGAAGCAACTTAGCAGCAGCAGCAGAGATGATGTATCACAGGTACTCGATAAGCTTATATCCTGGCTTCACTGTACTTTCCACAATAGTTTTCTGAATAGTCTCATTACATTAATAATGTAATGAGGGGTTGATACACCTACTGGAAGTCAGTCTCCAAAAGAACTAGCTCATTTTGGAATCATAAGCAAGATGAGGCTTTGGCAGGAGGACAGTCCTTTCCTTACAAGTCGAGGCAAAATGGCATTCCAAAGACAAAAGGCAGCTACAGAAGAATGGATCTAGAAGATATGTACACACATATAATGGAATGCTACTCAGACATAGAAAAGAAAGAAGTCATTCCATTTGCACCAACACAGATGCAACTGGAGAGTATCATATATATCATAAGTGCAGTAAGTCAGAAATAAAGACAAATACCATATGACATCACTTATATGTATAATCTAAGACATGACACTAATGAATCTATCTAGAAAAGAGAATCAGACTCAGGAGAACAGATTTGTGGTTGCCAAGTGGGAGGGGTTTGGGGAAGGGATGGAATGGGAGGTTAGGGTTAGCAGAGGTAAGCTAATGTATACATAATGGATACATAACGGATAAACAACAGGCCCTACTGTAAAGCACAGAGAACTATATTCAATATCCTATGAAAAACCATAATGGAAAATAATATAAAAATGCACATATGTATATATGTATAACTGATATACGCTCGGGCTTCCCTTGTAGTTCAGCTGGTAAAGAATCTGCCAGCAATGTGGGAGACCTGGGTTCGATCCCTGGGTTGGGAAGATCCCCTGGAGAAGGGAAAGGCTACCTAGTCCAGTATTCTGGCCTGGAGAATTCCACGGACTGTATAGTCCATGGTGTCACAAAGAATCGGACACAACTGAGCAAATTTCACTTTCATGTATAACTGAATTACTTTGCTGTACAGCAGAAATTAACACAACATTGTCAATCAACTATACTTGAATAAAATAAATGAAAAAGAAAAGAAAAGCAAGAGGTTAAACTGGGCTAAACTAAAAAGATATAGGCACAAACAGGAGATGACAATATTAATACCAATCATGATAAAATAAATAATGTAGCAATACCTAGATTTTCATTATCCAGTTCCTACAGTAATAACTTGGTGTTGAGCAGCCTCAGAAGCTGTGATGTGAACACAGCTTTCTGCCAGGAACCCAGGGCTCTCTGGTTGGATGACGTGAAGGATCATTAACCACATCTTGCTAAAGAACATTAAAGGTTATAAAAATGTCATCTAGACCATGCCGACAAGCCCATCTGTATTTAAGGCTGAATCCTTTTGAGAGAGATAACTCCATGTGGCTCAATGGGGCTGTGATTTCAAATGTCAGAAAACTATTAACACATAGCCAGAGCATACAAGCCATGAGAGAGTAGTTGAAGGGATGAGGGATATGAAATCATTCCAGTTGCTTTACTTAGGGGCTAGGTACCCATCAGAAGAGTACCTCTTAGACAGAAGTAAACAAACTTTTAAAGGATTTTGTAACTTATCAATACAATTAATTGAAATGTCAGATAGCCTTTTCTGCCACTGATGTCTGAGATTATTCTATCAATATTTTACAGGATGGTGAGTCTGAGAGATAAAGTTATTTATGATTAACATTGGATTCCATCTGTCATGGGAGAGAACGTGTTTCCTGAGAATGAACCAGGAAAACTAAGCAGAAAACATTATTTCAGATTGGGATAAAACCAAGCTGGTCTGATTTTTATCAATCAAACCACATGAATGAGATGGATTGATGTCTGAAAGGGAATGACATCTTCTAATATCTATGCATATTTATTGATTTCTGTATAAAGTCATTTATTTGCATTTTGGGTCTGTCTGTCTCACTGTGGATCTCTTTTTCATGTGGACATATGATAGAATATGTATAAAGATGCGCACACATGTACCTCCTATGGTTTTTGAGTTAACCTCTCTGATTTGACTCCTCACCAAGATGTCTACTCCCTCTTTTCACTCTCCTTACAATCCCTGTCATCTTTGAAATTGGGGAACTGTTCTACAACAACCTTCCTATATACCTTTCCTCATTTCTTTTTTCCTTCCTCTTCTCTCCTGCTCCCATCTTTCTTATCTCAGGTTTATACAGGTGAGGAAGAGAAAAAGAGGGGTCCCAAGTTATATATTAGTTCTTTTCTTATTCTGCCATCATCATAATAATTAGAAGAATATCCTGCTAAGGGATGTGTCATCAGAGTTTAATTACTTCAAACCAAGAAGATTTTTCATTCTTTAGTGCGGATCAATATATCCTATTATCATTATTAGCAAATTTTAAAGAAAACTGGTAAAAAATGCATCATAAAATATCATACCAACTGAGTTATTCCTTGTTACTTTTGTCACTGTAAAAAAACTGCATAGTCAACATCAATTTATAATTCATTTTGAATCATACTATTACAGTGCTGTATGGAAATACTTTGTCAGAGTTTCCCTAGCCTAGATATATCTACTTGCTCTCTTAAACTTTTTAAACTGATCATCCACTATTCTGAACTCCAGACAAAAAATACGTCTGCAAATGTATGAAATAAGTTCAAGTTAGTTTAAAGTTTAAAATCATATATAGCCATACATATATGTATATATATTTAGGGATGTAAATGCATGCTTATATATACATTTTATGTATCTCTATATGTGTACACAAAAATATATATGTGCTCACTCATGTCTGACGCTTTGCAACACCATGGACTGTATCCCCCCCAGGCTCCTCTGTCCATGAGACTTTCCAGGCAAGAATACTGGAGTGGTTTGCCATTTCCTTCTCCAGAGGATCTTCCCGCACCAGGTATTGAACCTGAGCCACCTGCATTGGCAGGAGTATTCTTTACCACTAGCGCCACCTGGGAAGCCATATATAGATATAGATACAGATATAGACATAGGTATAAAGATATGCATAGATGGAAGAACATGGAACTGGTGGACAACAGTCCATGGGGCCGCAAAGGGTCGGACACAACTGAGCAACTGAACACATAGTCATGTATGTTTATTTTGTTGTTCAGTTGCTCAGTCATTTCTGATTCTTTGTGACCCCATGGACTGTCGCCCACCAGACTCTGTCCATGGGATTTTCCAGGCAAGAATACTGGAGTGGGTTGCCATTTCCTACTCCAGGGGATCTTCCCGACCCAGGGTCATTTTAAATTCCCCATCTGATAATTCCAGTATTCCTACCATGTCTGGTCCTGACGCTTGTTCTGTCTCTTCAAATTGTGCTTATTGCCTTTTAGTGTGCCTTGCGATACTTTTCTTGATAACTGGACACAATGGTAAACAGGTGTTTAGTGTTGTGGTGGTGAGGTGTAGGGGGCAGGGAAGATTTTTATAGTCCTACGATTTTTTAGTTTTTAGGTTCAGTTTTTTAGTGAGCCTTTGCCTCTGGACTGTGAACTTCAGTGTTTGTCCATTTTTTTTTTAAAATTTTTCTTTTAGCTTAGACAGGATGGCTCCAGTGGGCTGAGGTTGTGTGTTTCCCTTCCTCAGGTCAGTCAGGCTCTGACCAAACCCCAGGAGGTTAGGCTCTGGGTAACTAGTTTCCTCTGAGGGCAGACCTTGTTATAATAGCGTTTGGACATATTTCAGAGTGATTCCTTTATCTCTCCCTCTGCTGAAAGCACAAGGAAACTTTGTGATATTTACTATGGAAATACTGATTGAGCTCCTGGAGGGAAAACTATCAAAGCTGCAGGGCCTCCCCTATGCCTAGCCCCGCCAGGATTTTTAACTCTCAGTGTTTTCCTCACAGAGCTTCTAGGAATTTATAATTACAGGTCAGGCTTTCCTACTCAGGCACTGGGTCCTGCAGTGGTTTCCATTCCTGAGGCTCTGCTCCTATAAGCCCTGACTGCCTGCATTCCTGTATTTGCCTGTGTGTGTCTCCTTTCTAGCCTATAACCCCCTCTCTTTTATGGATTGTAGAAATATTGTTGATTTTTCAGTCTGTTCAGCTCTTTATGTGTTGTTAGGGCAGAGCTCTGACTTCCAAGCTCTTTATATGCAGAACTGGAAACTGAGAGTCTCACAACATATATTTTTAGTTCAATAAAAACAAATACTATGAGCAAGGGCCTGCGGCTTCAAGAAACATCCTTTATTTGGTAATGAAGACACAGAGAGTATTAATCAAAATAAAGACATAATAGGACATAGACTGGTGATTCGATTCTTACATGATAGTATACATGTTTCAATGCCATTCTAGCATGTTTGGTGCTGGTGCATAGGATTGACCCAGAGGGATGTTGTGGGGAGGGAGGTGGGAGGGGGGTTCATGTTTGGGATCGCATGTACACCCATGGTGGATTCATGTCAATGTGTGGCAAAACCAATACAGTATTGTAAAGAAAAATAAAGTAAAATAAATAAATAAAATAAAAAATAAAGACATAATAGTAGAAGATGTGAAATAAGCAGGGTAGAAAGTAACTCTCAGGGTAGAAAGAGTAAGATCGTTTTGGCTGCGTGTATACATGAGAATGTGTCTTCAGGAAGCTGCTTCTTTGTGTCACGTGCCATGAAAGGCAGCTTTCATACATTATTTCAGATAATCCTCACATTCCTGATAAGTAGATATTTTTAATCTCTGTTTTGCTGATGAGCAAGAAAATAAAGCTTAGCAAGATGATTGATTTGGTAAAAAACAAAACAAACAAACAAAAAACACCCCTGGTCATTTGTTCACGGGGCTTCTTTCTGTAACAGGAAAGAACAAATCTGACTCCCCATATAAGATCTGTTTCTTTTACCTTAACCTTTGTATTCTACTACTTTCTCTACAAGTTAAAATTTTGCCTGTAGCCTGAAATATACAGGAAAGTCCATTCTCAAGACTCTGACCTTTAAGGGTATAACACTTTTCCATTCATAGAGAGATAATGTCCCAGGTGGCACTAGTGGTAAAGAAACTGCCTGCAAGGCTGGGGACATAAGAGACACAGAATTGATCCCTGGGTTGAGAAGATCCTCCGAGAATATCCCCTGGAGTAGAGCATGGCAACTCACTGCAGTATTCTTGCCCAGAGAATCCCAGGGACAGAGAAGGTGAGCACATTTCTACCTCAAAGGCAAACTGGACTGTATAAAAATGGACATGATGAGTGAATGATATTGGGCAGGTAGTTCTTAATTATTACTACTGTGTTTTGTTGAGTCAAAGGCCCACATTTTCCACATACTAACATTTCTTAAATCACTGTGTTCTACAATTGCTGTGAGGAGAAACTCGCGCAACTTGGCTTTGTGTTGAAGGTATTTGATGCTCATCCATCACCACAGTGAAGGTGTTTTCATGGCAGCACTACACATGATTGAACTTTGTTTTTTAAAATTTCTAATTGTGATTGAAAATATCAACAAAAAGGTGGTATCATGGTATGATATTCATGTTTGCTATTGTTTGGTATAGAAAAGTGTTGTTATATCAAACAAGACAAAAGTAGTGTAGAAGAAAGTAAAATTTCTCTTAGAGGCAGTATTGCTAATGGTCAAGAACACAGGTGCTAGAATGAGAAGTACTCTAGTCCCACTGCTTGCGAGGTGTGTGACCTTGGGGAACTTACTTCACCCCCTGTGGCTCATCTATAAAATGAGGGTGACAAGAAGGTCAGTGTGAGGATTAAATGAGCTAATGCTGATGAGAGTGCCAGAGATTATGCTTGACATAGGAAGTGGTCCATAAATGTTAGCTATCCTTATTATGAATATTATTTGAGGCAATGAATCACTGTAGAGGAATAAATACCTCTCACATCATGTTTCCAGTCCAAACTCAAGTGCTTTCTAACTTCTCAGAAGGAAGAAACACAATGCCAATAAAACTGCATGTATATGTGTGTCTACTTATATATATAGTTATTAAAATAAAAACATCATCTAATACATGTGAGGAAGGATAACTAAAGACAATGCTGCTGCTGCTGCCGCTAAATCACTTTAGTCTTGTCCGACTCTGTGTGACCGCAGAGACAGCAGCCCACCAGGCTCCCCCATCCCTGGGATTCTCCAGGCAAGAACACTGGAGTGGGTTGCCATTTCCTTCCCCAATGCATGAAAGTGAAAAGTGAAAGTGAAGTCACTCAGTTGTGTCTGACTCCTAGCAACCCCATGGACTGCAGCTTACCAGGCTCCTCCATCCATGGGATTTTCCAGGCAAGAGTACTGGAGTGGGGTGCCATTGCCTTCTCCAAACTAAAGACAATAGAAACTGTCAAATATATTGGGATATATCATAGGATTTGAAAAACTAAGAGAAATTCCATACACCCATAGAATTTCATTAGAGACTAAAATTCGGCAAATGTCAAAAGTTTCTAGATGATACTCCAGAGAAACTGTTTACTATCCAGCAATACATACTTCCATTATGGAAAAATCAAAGCTGTGAATTCAACCGAATAGGAAAAGCAAGCAAAGCCTGATGTCTTTAGATATGCTTCAAAATTATTCTGTCAATCCTAAGGCAGGTAAAGAGGTCATGATTACAAGCACGGGTTTTGGAAAGGAGCTAGTCATTGTGCTGCCAGAGGTCACAACATGTGTAAAATATTCAGACCATGAATATGATAAAGGCTTGGACCCAAATGTTCATTGTCATCCAGAAGAATCAAGTCAAATGAAATCACTGGAATGATTTTATAGAAAAGTGAAACTGATTGAAAAACATGACTTACATTTAATATAGTATTTCTTTTCTATTTTTTTTTCCAGAAATAAATATATTAAGTCAGTTGTGAACCTTACATTAGGTGGTATCTTGGAGCAATGTTACAATTCCAAAATCTTGTATTTAAGGGCTGCTGCTACTGCTACTGCTAAGTCACTTCAGTCGTGTCCAACTCTATGCGACGCCATAGACGGCAGCCCACCAGGCTAAATGAGGTTAAATCAGACTGAACTTTGTTTTTAGAATAAGTAAGATTTGTATTATAAAGTTCAATATTTATATATATTTTGTCATGAAT
Source organism: Ovis aries (assembly GCF_016772045.2). Taxonomy (NCBI): domain Eukaryota; kingdom Metazoa; phylum Chordata; class Mammalia; order Artiodactyla; family Bovidae; genus Ovis; species Ovis aries. The sequence continues at coordinate 92,565,423 of NC_056057.1, forward strand.
TTTAAATTTTTAATCATAAGCCATCCCAGTCACGTTAATAGTAGCCTCATTCATTACCAAAACAATGTTCTTTTTTCATCATAATCTGGTTAAGTTTTTGGAAGAAATGTGGGCAAAGTGTGAGAACTCACATCCTCCCTTGGCTTTTCTTAAAATCTAATTTTCAAGGATTAAAAATGTCTGATGCCATGGCCATATGGCAGTGTTTCTCATGGACAGAGATGATATATCCCCAAGCTGATAGGTCATGCTGCAAAGGAGGATGACTTTTTTCCTTTTGAAAATTAGCCTACTCAATCAAAATCTCTTGGAAATAATGATTGGTTTTCTGTGTATAGCTGGCACTCCACTTGGAATTATCTGCTGCCTGAATCTTCCTTATTCTGCAGCACTGCATATACCATCCAAGTATGATATGTTACAGCCAAGATCCAAATGCCTTCTAACTCCCACAGTGGAGAACGAAAAACTGGTAATGCAGCGAATTATTTCAGGTTAGCGTGAATTTCTCTAGACAAACAGCTGGTTGTGAAAGAAAGCATTATGCACTGATCATGATCCTTGGTAAATGAAAATGTGAACAGATTTCACAAGTATTTTCAGCTTCACAGGTATTTTATAGGGATCTTTTCTGATGCCAAATACTTATATCAAGGCAAAATGTCCTATTTTAATTATCTTGGGGACAGGAAAAAAAGTAGCACAATGAAAATGTTTACTTATTTTTCTTCCACTTCCTCTAAGGATATTAGCTAGCACTATTTATTTAACTATCTGTTTACATTACACTGAGTATCAAATACTTAATGTACCTCTATACATTTAAGGCAAATGAGCTCTCCAAAGTGAGGAGGGAACTAGCCTGGATGCTTGGCTAATGGGTACATGTGAGCACACAGATGATAAAGTAAATGAGGGAAGAACTTCGGAAAGAACACTCACCTAGCCCTCTCTGCTGCTGCTGCTAAGTCATGTCAGTCATGTCCGACTCTGTGTGACCCCATAGACGGCAGCCCACCAGGCTCCCCCGTTCCTGGGACTCTCCAGGCAAGAACACAGCCCTCTCTAGTGAGACCCATTTCATATTTGTGCTGTGATTACCTGTGTGTTTCTCTTTTTGCTATTTGACTGGGAGCACCTATTTCAGTGTGTGAACCGTCTGTCCTATGCAATGGCAGTCATGAGCATGGTCCATAGAATTCCACCCAAAATGGCATCATAGATAACCATCTTCCCAAAGGAAAGAGTTATTATCTGTGAGGACGCTGATGTCTCTCTGCTTTGAGCCTTATCCACTCCTCAATCCATGCTCCACACATTATCCAGCATTATAGTGGGCTGGCCAAAAAGTTCGTTCAAGCTTTTCCACAATATCTTATGGAAAACCCAAATGTTTTGGCAAAGCCAATAGTTTTTAAATGCCTGCAGGTAAGAGGGAAAATGAAAATTGTCTGATTAGTATCATTTTAAATTCATGACCGTTAACATTCAAAAGACTTCAAATCTCATTATATTTTTCTGTCAGTTGACGCTTTCTCCTCGCCATTATGTCTCTGATTGACTCCAACTTCCTCTTGTCTCAGCTCATGATTTTATCCTATATTTCACTTGAAAAGAAAAAGAAAAAGAATCCCTAAAGCATAGCCCCTAATTTTAATCCACAACTGAATTTTCAAGATTTTCTACCCAGCTCTCCCTCTCTGTCTCTCTAGCTAAGTAGAGAAAGCATCTGTTTCATTAAAGGGCAACACCACTCCACACAGTCCTGTCATCACCTTTTCCACATAACAGGACCCTGCCTTCAACGGTCATCACATCCCTTTCTGCTCTATTAATATCTTCTTCCTCAGCAAAGCTTTCAGTGTACATTAGTTTATACCATGACTGAGAGAAGAAGACATGGTGAGAGGGAGGGAAGAAAGAAAGGAAAGAAAAGAAAGGAAGGAAGAGGACATGATATCTTCCTTTGATATCCTGACCCTTCTTCAGCTACTAACTTATGTAACCTTTCACTTCTCTCTTCAGCCAAAGTTCTTGAAAGTTACCTAAAAAAAAAAAAAAGTTTCTTCACTCATTACCCCATCTTCCTTTACTCTTCTGCTTGTACCTGAGCATATGGCAACATCACTCACGGTTGCTTACATTAAGCACTTGCAAGATATCACTGAATATTCTCTTTTTTACCATCTATATTTTCCAAAGGGTCAGTTTTGCCTGTAAAATACACCTTGAATATGTCCACTCGTTTGTGTCTCCATTCGCTACCATCCCAAATCAAATCACCATTATTACACAAATGAACCAAAACACCTGATTCTAAAATTTCTCACCCTTTCCCCACTTCACTTTCTTCCAATGCATTCTCCTCATAGCAAAGTAAATTTCTCAAAACCAAAATCATGTTATTCTGTTACTGAAAGTTTCTCAACAGTATCTCATTGATTGCCCATGGGAAAAAATTCTAGATCCTTACTATCACGTCCAAAGCCCTGAGCAATGTGGATTCTGGTTCAGCTGCATTATTTAAACCCTCTGCCATTTATTGCACAAAGATTCTCCATCTCAGATCTCAATTCACCTATTTAAAGCAGAAGGGGTTTTCTGTATCAGGATCTTCACATGTGGCTTCTTCTTTCTGCCAAGCCAGCATGACCTCATGCCAAACTTCAAAGACACCTTCTTATCCTGCCAATGTCAGTGAAGAGTTAGTTCTGATTAATCTGTCTCAAGATGCACTCTACTTTTCCTTCATATCACTTATCACACATTGCTATTGTTCAGTTGCTCAGTTGTGTCTGACTGTTTGCGACCCCATGGACTGCAGCATGACTCAATGGACATGAGTTTGAGCAAGCTCCGAAAGATGGTGATGGACAGAGAAGCCCGGCATGCTGCAGTTCATGGGGTCTCAAAGAGTCGGACAGGACTGAGCGACTGGAAAACAGCAACAGTACCTAAGAGCATATGCAGAGTACATCATGAGAAACACTGGGCTGCAAGAAGCACAAGCTGTAATCCAGATTGCCGGGAGAAATATCAATAATCTCAGATATGCAGATGACACCACCCTTATGGCAGAAAGTGAAGAGGAGCTAAAAGCCTCTTGATGAAAGTGAAAGAAGAGAGCGAAAAAGTTGGCTTAAAGCTCAACATTCAGAAAACGAAGATCATGGCATCCGGTCCCATCACTTCATGGGAAATAGATGGGGAAACAGTGGAAACAGTGTCAGACTTTATTTTTGGGGGGCTCTAAAATCACTGCAGATGGTGACTGCAGCCATGAAATAAAAAGACGCTTACTCCTTGGAAGAAAAGTTATGAGCAACCTAGATAGTATATTCAAAAGCAGAGACATTACTTTGTCGAATAAGGTCCGTCTAGTCAAGGCTATGGTTTTTCCTGTGGTCATGTATGGATGTGAGAGTTGGACTGTGAAGAAAGCTGAGCACCAAAGAATTGATGCTTTTGAACTGTGGTGTTGGAGAAGACTTTTGAGAGTCCCTTGGACTGCAAGGAGATACAACCAGTCCATTCTAAAGGAGATCAGCCCTGGGATTTCTTTGGAAGGAATGATGCTAAAGCTGAAGCTCCAGTACTTTGGCCACCTCATGCGAAGAGTTGACTCGTTGGAAAAGACTCTGATGCTAGGAGGGATTGGGGGCGGGAGAAGAGGGGGAACAATCGAGGATGAAATGGCTGGATGGCATCACTGACTCGATGGACGTGAGTCTGAGTGAACTCCAGGAGATGGTGATGGACAGGGAGGCCTGGCGTGCTGTGATTCATGGGGTCGCAAAGAGTCGGACATGACTAAGCGACTGAACTGGGAACTGGGACTTAAGAGCACAAAATCTTATTATAGAATGTATTTACCCATATCAAAGCAGTTCACTTTTCAGCTGCTTCTAAGCTTTTCAATTGAAAAAAAAAAAGATTATGTTACATATGGAAACCTCAATAAAAACAAAACTAAATAAAAATAGTTTAGGGCAAATAATCTGTAACAAGAATACCCAAAAATACTCTTGGTGTTTATTTTAATATAGTTCAGTTCAATAGGGTTTTTGCTTTCTAATCAAACAGAAATCTATATTTCTATTTATCTTTCTCAAAAGTAGTAGTAGAACTTATTTTGGTAATATCCATCATAGGGAAAAAGGGAAAAATTAGACCCAAAACTATCTCAGATGATGCAAAACATTTCCTTTGATGACTGTTGGTAGATTTTATAATACAGACTATAAACAACTGCTGGATTTAAAAGTCACAATGGCATACAGCAGGATTATGAGTGTTGCAACTTCTCCTAAAATCAAGAAAAACTACCATCCATTTGAATTAAAGTGAATTCTCTCTTTAAGAATTTCTAATAACAACCAAAGCTCTAGACAGGAGCATATGTATTCTAATATTTCCTCTGCATCTGATCTTGAGTTGACATGAGGTGACAACAGTAATTTTCAGACCAATTGGCATGACGATATGGTTTATGATTATAATGAATGTCTCTTGTTAACCACTGTATAGATAGACTCCCAAAACAGCCAAACCCTGGGTTCTGATCAGTTCCAGTTCTGCAAGTTTAACCTCTATTGGCTTCAGGTTCTAGAGACTGGAAAAATGGAATATTTCATTCTTAAGATCAACTTCTAGCTCTATATTCTTAATGAGAAAAATCATGGCAGGTTTAATAAAATAATTAATGAACTACAGAATTAAAATCAAAGAGACCTGCTGAGGTAAGCAGCACATTTTACAAAGGACAATATAAGGTTAATTTTCCTCTAGACTGAGTGAATTTGTGCCTAGCAGTTATGTGGACTTAAAAACCATAAGTGTTTTTAATAAATTAAACCTAAAATGAAGGCATTTAAAATTATTAGCTGCTTATCAGCATGACACACAAAGAACACTCAACTGTGAGATTTTTCCAATAAAACTCATCATTAAACTTTCACTAACAATGCCATCATTTCTTTTCCTCTCTGTGATTACACCATCTCCCAGGCACAATTTTAGGTTTAACAGTCTTAAAACTAAGCGAGACTAGGAAAGCTGAGCAGGCAAATCAAATGATTAAGCTTCAAAAAGTTTTACAGGTATTTAAGCCTTGGGAAAGCTTAATCAAAGTTAATGAAGAATTTAAAACAGGAGCAAAAATTAAAGCAGTAGGAAATGTTCAAGAAAAAATGACTATTAAGTTAGGGGAAAAAAAAAAAAAAAACCTGGGAAGAGCCACAGGGAACTGATGCTAATTATCACTGACAGGAGGAACAAGTTCTAGCAAACAGAGGAAGTGACCTGAAGAACAGAAATGAGGAAATGAGGGCAGAAGAGGAAAAGTAAGGTTGATAGGTAAAAGGAAGGGTGCAACGTGGATTATATTTTTCAGGCAGAATATTGATTCTATTTAAATATGCTTTCCCCAACTTTCATATTATCATAAAGACAATCAGAATATCCTGAGCTCTTAATATGCATTTACTCACTCCTTCATTTAACATTATATTTGGAGCTCAGTCTATTAGAACATCTGGCTGAATTCTGTATCATGAAATTCACTACCCGCCTATCCTATGAGAATAGATCCCAGCTGCATCCCCTCATCCTATGAAATGAAATGTAAAATTTTAAACATCTCATCCTTCTTGGTTTCCAGACACTGGTTATTCATCTTGATCTAGGGTTATCCCTGACAGATATATACTATCTGTAAATGACCACATAATATAATATTTTCTGGAATATCTTATTGTGAATACATACTAGGCATTTGCATCTGTGGCACTGTTTTTATTTATCAAATGATATCAAAATGTACAGATAATAGAAACTAAATAGCTGGTCCAAACCTAAAGAAGCACTTCCTTTGGCTCAATCACTATTGCATGCTTATTTGCTTCAGTCATGCCTGATTCCGTGTGTGTCTGACTTAATGTGACCCCTGGACTGTAGCCTGCCAGGCTACTGTCTCCATGGGATTCTCTAGGCAAGGATACTGGACTGTGTCACCATTTCCTCCTACAGGGAATCTTCCCAACCCAGGGTCAAAACCGGGTGTCCTATGCTTCCTGTACTGGCAACCGGGTTCTTTACCACTAGCACCACCGATTTATCAAACTATCCACGTGTGATTTAACTGAATCCTGAGATGGATATTATTTGCAAAGGTTGGCATGAAAAGTAATTAAAGCCACCTTCCAGGATAACTATATTTACAGAATTGCACAGAAAGTGGGCTAACCTCGGTACTCTCTCCAATTGCAGAAAATATTGTGTTTGGCCATTTCTCTATTGTTGGCAATGTAATGTAAATCCTAAACACTGTCGTAAATAGTCTACCGAATAGTTATCAAAGACAGGGATTTGCCCACTGAACTTTTAGCTTTGGCTTTCTCTTGGGGAAGGAGGTAGGGTTAACAAAATAGAAATAATAACTGAAAAATAATGCCAAGGAGCATTAAATGCTAACATTGTGGGGATTTGCAGTGTGATATAAGGGCTCATGAAGGCTCTGATAATCACAATGGGTTGTGAGGAACTATGCCTTATTCCTTGTTCCCTTCTGGCAGTCAAAACAGCGAGGAATGTGAAGGGTGGGCACGAAGGCCATCCTTGGTCTCCAGGGGCATCCACTGGCATGTCATCTGAGGAGGGATCTAAGAACTGTAACCCCTTCTCATGTCCCCATCTTGGAGCAGTCATGAGAAGGGGGTCAGAGGTTACAACTGACAGGGGATAACTTTGGTTTTTAGAGATGCCTGCTTTCATTAGCAAGCTATGTTTACTATTAAAAACTTAAAACTGAAAAAAGTGCTGTTTCTCATCAGTTAGCATTGCCTTTGAAGGCAACATGTACTTAAGGAAACAAATTCATCCACCTCTGACACTGGTTGCAGGGTCTAACCTTTGCCAATAGATTAAAGCATTAGCAAGGAACCCAAATGAAAGTGCTTATGCACACAGTACAAGGGCTATGATTTAGTAATGTTCACACAGCAATTTATATTTACTGACTGTTTCAATGATTTCTATTATTTATTCTTCAAGATTAATCTTTCTTTTTTTTTTTAGATAAGGAATACAAGGCATCCATTAGTTAATACAGAATCACGCAGACTGAGCCAGACTGTATCTATATAGACAAAAACAACTTTTTAGAAAATAAAAAATGAGCCTAAAATGTTTGCATGACATTAAATAGACCAGCAGCACTGAAATAATTTCTTACCAGTAAAATTCTTCTTTTTTTCCAAAATAATGTTACATTCAATCCCTTATAAAGAAGATTAAAAACTGCATTGTACTGGTAGAATTTTACTAATATTTGCTAACATTTACAAATTATTAGGGCATTTAATTTTTTATGGATTAAAAAATATTAAATCAGAGAGCATGGATAATAGTTCCAGGCATCTTTCACCCTCAGCAACCGTGAATTTCAGAATTCCTGAACTCCACAGACCACAGGACCACTAGCTAACAGTGAAAAATGATATATTCAATAAAACTAATATGTCTGTGGATACATAATGCAATAGTGTCTGAGACAGGGATGTAGTGAAACATTTGAATGTAATCATTTAATTAGTGAACAAACCATCCAATCCAGAGCAGGATGAAATGGGAAAAATCAACAGAAGAAGCACCTACACAGGGTGATAGAAAGAGTACAGTGGGAAAACTCCCTGATCCTCGTTATAGAGCTGTCCTCTCTCAGGCAGAAAGCAATGACTTAAAACTAAGTAAAAGAGATGCTGGGCGGGAAGAAGCACACGCTGGAATCAAGATTGCCGGAGAAATTTCAATAACCTCAGATATGCAGATGACACCACCCTTATGGCAGAAAGTGAAGAGGATCTGAAGAATCTTGATGAAAATGAAGGAGGAGAGTGAAAAAGTTGGCTGAAAGCTCAACTTTTAGAAAACTAAGATCATGGCATCTGGTCCCATCACTTCATGGGAAATAGATGGGCAAACAGTGGAAACAGTGTCAGACTTTTATTTTGGGGGTCTCCAAAATCACTACAGATGGTGATTGCAGCCATGAAATTAAAAGACACTTACTCCTTGGAAGAAAAGTTATGAACAACCTAGATAGCATATTCAAAAGCAGAGACATTACTTTGCCAACAAAGGTTTGTCTAGTCATGGCTATGGTTTTTCCAGTGATCGTGTATGGATGTGAGAGTTGGACTGTGAAGAAAGCTGAGTGCCAAAGAGTTTATGCTTTTGAACTGTGGTGTTAGAGAAGACTCTTGAGAGTCCCTTGGACTGTAAGGAGATCCAACCAGTCCATTCTAAAGGAGATCAGTTCTGGGTATTCATTGGAAGGACTGATGCTAACATGAAATGCCAATACTTTGGCCAAGTCATGAGAAGAGTTGACTCATTGGAAAAGACTCTGATGCTGGGAGGGATTGGGGGCAGGAGGAGAAAGGGATGACAGAGGATGAGATGGCTAGATGGCATCGCCAACTCGATGGACATGAGTTTGGGTGAACTCCGGGAGATGGTGATGGACAGGGAGGCCTGGCGTGCTGTGATTCATGGGGTCGCAAAGAGTTGGGCATAACTGAGCAACTGAACTGACTGAACTGAACTGAAAGAGATGCTAACAGTTATGTTAATTTTTAAAGTAGAAATGATAGCTTGATGATCTGGAGGCTAGAATTGTCTGTGTCTACTGAAAAATAATTTAATGGGACTAAGGGGTGCATGAGTTCAAAAGGAGAAAAAAAAAGAGGGGCAAAGAGAAGAGAAGCAGAAAGCATGGGTGACATTCAGCTCATGGGAGTTGATGGCATAATGTGGCTGAGACACAAGATATTTGTGGGCAGTTCATGAGTCATAGGTTAAATGAAGGCTCACAGCATCACAGAAGGCCATTCCCAACAGAAAATAAATGTGGTGGACCCAGATTCCAGAAAGCGTAAGGCCTACCTCTTCAGGGACCAAAGAGAATATGAAAAGAATGGCCTCATCTTGGACATGAAGAAGGATGTAAAATGAATCATGAAGAAGGACAGGAACTAGAGACTGACATCAATGAATGGGACAGGATAAGCAGAGAACAGAACTGAAAAACTTGTCAAACCTGCGAGACCAGCATCAAATCCAGAAGTTTGGGGATGGTACATTTGAAGCACATTTGAGGTACATTTGAAGCCCATTTGAAGCCCATTTGAAGCACACATGGTTCAGACCTGGGCACTGGGTTACTATACTGCTTTATATGAAGGCTGACTTCTAGATCAACTACAGTAAGATACTTTCAGTTCAGTCAGTTCAGGCGCTCAGTCGTGTCCGACTCTTTGTGACCACTGCAGCATGCCAGGCCTCCCTGTCCATCACCAAATCCCGGAGTTTATCCAAACTCACGTCCATTGAGTCAGTGATGCCATCCAACCATCTCATCCTCTATTGTCCCCTTCTCCCCCTGCTTTCAATCTTTCCTAGCATCAGGATCTTTTCCAATGAGTCAGTTCTTTGCATCAAGTGGCCAAAGTATTAGAGTTTCAGCTTCATTATCAGTCCTTCCAATGAATATTCAGGACTGATTTCCTTTATGATGGGCTGGTTTCATCTCCTTGCAGTTCAAGGGACCCTGAAGAGTCTTCTCCAATACCACAGTTCAAAAGCATCAATTCTTCGGTGCTCAGCTTTCTTTATAGTCCAACTCACATCCATACATGACTACTGGAAAAACCATAACCTTGACTAGATGGACCTTTGTTGGCAAAGTAATGTCTCTGCTCTTTAATATGCTGTCTGTTGCTGCTGCTCAGTCGCTTCAGTCGTGTCTGACTCTGCGACACCAGAGACAGCAGCCCGCCAGGCTCCGCCATCCCTGGGATTCTCCAGGCAAGAACAATGGAGTGGGTTGCCATTTCCTTCTCCAATGCATGAAAGTGAAAAGTGAAACTGAAGTTGCTCAGTCGTGTCTGACTCTTCGCAACCCCATGGACTGCAGCCCACCAGGCTCCTCCGCCCATGGGATTTTCCAGGCAAAAGTACTGGAGTGGGTTGCCACTGCCTTCTCCTAGGTTAATCTTAACTTTCGTTCCAAGGAGTAAGCATCTTTTAATTTCATGGTTGCAATCACCACCTGCAGTGATTTTGGAGACCCCAAAAGTAAAGTCAGCCACTGTTTCCACTGTTTCCACATCTATTTGCCACAAAGTGATGGGACCAGATGCCATGATGTTAGTTTTCTGAATGTTGAGCTTAAGCCAACTTTTTCACTCTCCTCTTTCACTTTCATCAATAGGCTCTTTAGTTCTTCTTCACTTTCTGCCATAAGGGTGGTGTCATCTCCATATCTGAGGTTATTGATATTTCTCCTAGCAATCTTGATTCAAGCTTGTGCTTTATCCAGCCCAGCATTTTTCATAATGTACTCTGCATATAAGTTAAATAAGCAGGGTGACACTATACAGCCTTGACATACTCCTTTTCCTACACAGTTCAGCAAAAACAAGACCAGGAGCTGACTGTGGCTCAGAACATGTACTCCTTATTGCCAAATTCAGACTTAAATTGAAGAAAGTAGGGAAAACTAATAGACCATTCAGTGAGTGAAGTCATTCAGTCATGTCCGACTCTTTGCAACCCCATGGACACCAGGCTCCTTTGTCCAAGGGATTTTCTAGGCAAGAGTGCTGGAGTGGGTTGCCATTTCCTCCTTCAGGGAATCTTCCTGAACCAGGGATCAAACCCAGGTCTCCCACATTGTAGACAGACACTTTACTGCCTGAGGCACCAGGAATCAGATCCTGTACGATTATACAGTGGAAATGAGAAATAGATTTAAAGGATTAGATCTGATAGAGTGCCTGATGAACTATGGACAGAGGTTCATGACATTGTACATGAGACAGGGATCAAGACCATCCCCAAGAAGAAGAAATGAAAAAAGACAAAATGCCTGTCTAAGGAGGCCTTACAAATAGCTGTGAAAAGAAGAGAAGAGAAAAGCAAAGGAGAAAAGGAATGATATACCCATTTGAATGCAGAGTTCCAAAGAATAGCAAGGAGAGATAAGAAAGCCTTCCTCAGTGATCAGTGCAAAGAAATAGAAGAAAATAATAGAATGGGAAAGACTAGAGATTCTCTTCAAGAAAATTAGAGATAGCAAGGGAACATTTCCTGCAAAGATGGGCTCAGTAAAGGACAGAGATGGTAGGGACCTAACAGAAGCAGAAGATATTAAGAATAGGTGGCAAGAATACACAGCAGAACTGTACAAAAAAGAGCTTCATGACCCAGATAATAACGGTGGTATGATCACTCACCAAGAGACAGACATCCTGGGATCTGAAGTCAAGTGGGCCTTAGGAAGCATCACTACGAACAAAGCTAGTGGAGATGAGGGAATTCCAGTTGGATTATTTCAAATCCTAAAAGATGATACTGTGAAAGTGCTGCACTCAATATGTCAACAAATTTGGAAATCTCAGCAGTGGCCACAGGACTAGAAAAGGTCAGTTTTCATTCCAATCAAAAACAAAGGCAATGCCAAAGAATGCTCAAACTACTGCACAATTGCACTCATCTCACATGCTAGCAAAGTAATGCTCAAAATTCTCTAAGCCAGGCTTCAGCAATATGTGAACCATGAACTTCCAGATGTTCAAGCTGGTTTTAGAAAAGGCAGAGGAACCAGAGTTCAAATTGCCAACATCTTCTGGATCATCGAAAGAGGAAGAGAGTTCCAGAAAAACATCTACTTCTGCTTTATTGACTATGCCAAAGACTTTGACTGTGTGGATCACAACAAACTGTGGAAAATTCTGAAAGAGATGGGAATACCAGACCACCTGACCTGCCTCTTGAGAAGTCTGTATGCAGGTCAGGAAGCAAAAGTTAGAACTGGACATGGAACAACAGACTGGTTCCTCTGTCATACATATTGAAAATCTCACTCATTTGTCTGATTTCATTTATGGTATTTTCTGACATATAGGAGGCTTTAAATTTTTATGTACTTATATTATTTTTCTTCCTGGTTCTTGTGTTTGGTGTCACGTTCTGAAAGATTTCCTCTATGCTACAACCACATATACATACCCACCAGGATTGTCTTCTTGTTCTTTCAAGGTGTAATGAACTTGGAGCTTGGAGTTTGAAAGTTGTTCCTAACCCTTACTATATTCTAATATCCCTCTCTGGATCTGAGTGGTAATCTGATCTATCCTTTAATTTCCTCATTGTAAAACATGATTAATATTAGCATCTTCTTAGTAGAACACTGAAAAGTAATAAATGGGATAATCCAGGTAACATATATGACCCGGTGCCTGGCATATAATAAATATCCAATAAAATCTAGACTATTTAACATCCCTACTACAAATGAACATTGTTCTGTAGAATACAATAAAAAGAACTTAAATCTAAACATTTCCAAATCTGTTCCAATATTCAATATTTTGAATAATGCATATTGTGTCCCACTAATTTGAAATGCCACCACTATTATATACTAAATGACTACAGGTGTTTGGATATGTTTCTAGACTTTTTATTGAAGTCCACTGATCTTCCTGAATAGTAATGCAACATCCTACAATATTAAAATCAGTATGGCTGAATAATGTTTTAATTACTTATAGTGCAATTATCCCTTCATAATTATTCTTTTTTTCAGAAAATGCCCTTGACTAATCAAGCAGCCAAAACTTCTGGTTAAGGCTCCAAGAGAGAATTAACAAAAGTATATGAAAATGTCATTCTTCTAAAGCACACTCTGAGGGCTTCCTCTAATATTCGTTGGGAAAGTCCAAGGTGAACTTTTTTGTCTAAATTTTATCTGAATCTTAATCACTTCCTACGTTCTGTCTAGCAGAGCAGAAGTGTACAAAGGTCAGTAAAATGAAATGAAATGAAGTTGCTTCAGTCGTGTCCAACTCTTTGCAACCCAGTGAATTGTAGCCTGCCAGGCTCCTCCATCCATGGGATTTTCCCAGTAATACTGGAGTGGGTTGCCATTTCCTTCTCCAGAGGATCTTCCTAACCCAGGGCTTGAACCTGGGTCTCCAGTATTGCAAGCAGACTCTCACCATCTGAGACACCAGGGAAGTACCAACTGTTTTGTTTTTTTTTTTTTAATCAGGCTTTAAAGGCATCTTCGTAAAGATCTCATTGAGGAATACAGGGAGCCTCCTCAAACCATTTCCTAAACATAGCCCCAGGGACCCACAGGATCCTGATTCATCACAGGATCCTGATTCATCAGAGGACCATGGTCAGCCAATCCAAGATGATGCTGCTCCATCCACAGCTTCAAGGAAGAAGAAACCAAACACCTGCAGAGCCTGGGTAAGGCTGGTCCAAAAGCCAGCTCTTTCTTGTAGTACCTCTGCTTTGCAGAATATGGTTGGTGTCTGTGGGAGTCAGATTTGCCTCACTTATCTGGTCAGTCATCACCCCTGTGGTGCAAGCTAATGAAGGGGAAAGACAGGTGCCAGAAATATTAGCATTACACTACTCCTTCCAAGAGAATAGACTTAAAATCCCCCCATAGAAACATAAGAACAAAAAAGAAGCTCCTCAGCACATTGCTTCAAATCAATATATGCCATTTAAATGAGAGAAAGCTTTCAGATATTCACAATGGCCTGATTTCTGCCCTGTCTCCTATTTAATGGTTCCAGGTTTCTGCATGCAAAGCACATGTCTTGACAGGCCACTGTTGACTGGTAAAATGCCGTGTGCACAGTCCTATTCCACTTGTTTTTTATTTCACAATAAATACCTTGTTAAGACTTTCCAAATTAAATTTTCATTTTGTAATGGTCTCTCTTGGCTCCTTTTACTTTCTCCAGGGATTGGGAAACTGAAAGGAAAAAGAAACTGAGAAGGAATCATTTAATAGAAATTTATAAATTGTGCTGAATATAGAATAAACAATAAAATAAATAAATAAACAATAAAAAACTTCTGTTTTTTTTTTTCAAATTAATTCTTGCCATAAAGTAGATGGAGAGTGTGAAAATGAAAAAAAAAGAAAAAGACATAGGAAAAGTGTCTATGATACCTTAAGACTCTTTAGAGCTAGTGAGAGAAAGCTTAAGTTTAACAGATGTGTAGATGGCAGAAAGGGTCCATGCCAAATCTCCTGATAAAGGGGAAATGGCTGAGATGCTGGAAGGGAAAAAAGCTCAGGAGGTGTATTAGGCTATTCAAAAGAAAGTTCAGGATTTCTTCCACAAGTAATTTTTAAAAAAGATAAAAGGGCAGGAAGGCATATTTTAAAAGATCAATAAGAATCTTTGATGACATCAAATTTTATGAGAATCTGTGCATACAACAGGGCAAATAGTTAAGAGGAGAATGTTTAAAATATAGAGTTGGAAATGTTAGATCACATAATAAGCTAAGGCTTGATAATACACACATATATATATGGCAGGCAATACAGTCTCCTCATCTTCTCCTCCTTCTGTTTACTTGCCATTCAGATCCAAAATGGCCAGAAAAGCAAATGTCTTTGTTCCTCATAGAGGTACAGATGAATGAATATTTGGGGTAGAGAGTGTGGTGCTGCTCTGCTAATTTTCTTCTGCCCTGGATGACAACTGTTGATTAAAGATGGTTAGGGTCAATACCAGCATGAATCTAGCCAGGTATGGAGACTGGAACAGGCACTTTCTAATTCCAAATGAATTGAAGACTCTCAGTCATGTTCACTTATTGGCGAACTTCCTGGTTTATCTAAGATAGTCCCAGTTTATGCCTGCTTTTCTGGCATACTTATTAATAGACCTCCTTTCTCTTTTAAAAATATCTTTACTTGGATGATAAATTATATGGTCATCTTTAACAAGTATCAGAATGCCAAGAGTATGTAGCATTGAATCACTTTTGATCATTTTTGAGAATCTATGGAGAACACAAGCGGTGCTGTGAAAGTTAAGATGAGCATATGTTCTGATTTTCAAAAGTGGAAAGAAGGAATATGTTATTATCTCGACCAAAGAATATGAAACTTGACATTAATAACTGGAGGGACAGATTATCATACAAACTTTGTGATGACTTTGAGAGTAGAAAAAGCAGCTGTTAAGAAGGAACATGGGTTTGTCAAGACTAAATTAGGTGAGATCCATCTTCATTCCTTCTTTTTACAGGTTACTCTTGTACTTGCCATGGGATTTCTGTAGACAGATGGAATGTGGATTTTAAAAAGACCTCAAACAAAGAACTTATTGATATTCTTAGAAACAAGATAGAAATACAAACTGTCATACAGTTTGATGGATTTTAATTGGTTGAATGACGATTCCAAATAGTGTTGACTAATGTTCACTAATGAGCAACATTAACTCTGCCCTTGGCACTGTCCTTTTCAATATTTTTCTCACCAAATTGGATTAAGACATGCTGATCAAAGTTACATCTGACACATGGCAATAACAGATACTGAGATATCAGAGTCGGGAGCCAAAATTATCTCATCAGACTAAGAAAATGAGCCAAGGCTTAAAAATTAAATTTCATGGAGAGAAACAATTTCATAGGGAGAAAACCAAAAACTGGTTTCCAAAAACCAGTTGCACAAAAATGAGAGAGGAGGTGAGATTATATAGTAGTTCATATGAAAAAGAAATAAAGAGTTTGTTGACTGAAAATCAAAAAGTGGTTAGCTGGCCACAAAAACACTGGCATCAACATCAAGAAGGTGATATATCAATTCCATGTGAACCCAGCATGTCACACTCCAAATAACATGTTGTACACTGGAATCTCAAGCTTAAGCAAGATAGTGGCAAATTAGAAACCAGGCACCGAATGATAGGATAGTAAATTGTAACAGTCATTTAAAAAAAAAGGATAATAAATACAATGGCAATAATAACAAAGTTTTCAGCTCTTTATCTACAGGTCCAAAATCCAAAAAGGTGGGAAACCAAAATACATTTAACTCAACTGATGCCAAACCCTGACTTGAAATACAGTGAGCCTGTCTTTATCTATTCTAACTTAGTGTGCTTATTCATATATTTATTTGAAAAATTATCCATGTGCCTAATTATAGGATTCTGTCCTCTGCCCTACTGCAAATATTATATAATATCTCCACTTATTTCCCCATTGCCTTTTACATAAAAATCCAATAAACAAGAACTTAAAAAAAATCAAATCTCAAGGGTTTGAGATAAATGACAATAATAATAATCATTGTTATTGATATAATAATTATATAATCACAATGTTACAGTTTTATTATATATATCACTTCAAATATAATGATAATCATAATAATAGCTAGCAGGTAAATAGTACTATGTGCCACTGTGCTTTGACAGCATCTAGACCAGCAAACATCATGGCAGCAGAAGTCAGGACCTAAGAGCAACATGTGGCCAAGAGAAGCAACAAGTAGCCTGTCAGACTTGTGCCTTCCTCTGCATTTGCTGTTGGAAGCAGAATTCATGACCTTTGTGGACAATTTAAGGAAAACCTCTCAAAGCAGAGATAGACTTTTAAGACGTACAAGACCATCTTGCTCTATAAAGGGGAGTCTGAGCCTCTATTCAATATATGACTTGCAGTTCTGGTCACATTTCTAGGCAGAGATCTAAAATCACTGATGCATCATAAATGCATGAATGGATATGGGCCAAGCCGTCAAGTTCATGCCCTGGTATGAGAAGAGGAAAGGAACTCCCAGGCCAGATACCTCAGGCTCTCTGGTATAGGGGAGATGATGAACTCAGGATATACAGAGCCATCTTCTCCAGGTCTTTTCCAGGCAGTCATGATATGCAGAGGATTGCAGACAAATTCTACAATGTCACATGAAGAGTAAGCATTACTGGGGAAATTTACAAAGACCAGATCATCAAGAAAGAACCCGTGATTCTGCACCTTCCCACTGTATTTATAAAGAGGAGCGTAGGGCCTGTGAGCTGTTAACACACAGTGTGGGTTGCAATTTTTTTTTCTTTTCAAAGAGCAAACTCATGCTTGTCAAATTTGTCACAGTAGATGTTATCTTGAGTGCTTTAATCCTTCCAATTTCTAACATTCAGATGTATGTCTTAAACATAAAAGTTTAAAGAGACATTAGCCAGAAAAGTAGACTACATGACCTTTAAGATACTTTCCAACTCAGAATGTCTTTGGTTTTATGAGATGCTCTGGAGAAGTATTACGCATTATTAATATTTCCCCTAATCTTAGTTGGCATTCTATTAGCCGTCTTTCTTGATACTGCACAGTGAATAAAGAACTTAAATGTATCAATATAGACCTTTGTCCTCAAGTCTCTTAACTGATTCAGTGCATTAAAAACTCCACTCAGGTTGAACATCATCTCTACCTAACTCACACACAACAATTCAATCTCTTCTGATTCTTATTCCATCTTTCAACTTGCCAGATTCTTCTCATTTGTTTCCTTCTACTCATGCGTTAACTCAACAACATCCGTATTCCAGCTCAACTGTACTGCTTAGCAGAGATTTGATAGACTCCAAACAGTAACAGAGTAGATTTATAGTTATCTGTGTCACAATGATTGAGGGATATAAAAGGTGGTGTATTTTTCTCTAGCCATAATCCTTAAATGCAGGTAATAGCATTTTCTGTGATCTCTTTGGGATCCTTTCTCATTTAAATGAGAGGCTACTTTGTCTCCTGCAGTGGGTGCTTATGCCTCCAAGTCTGCTTCTGTAAGTTTGTATCTATATTCAAAGCTAGTTCCAGCTTCCCATCAGTTATGTTCAGTCAGACTGTAGAGTGAATCAAATGTAGATTTCAAGGAAATCTACCAGGTATTGTGTACTGTTAGATAATGAGGAAATAATGAGATGCAGTTGCTGGCTCCCAAGAACTCATAATATAAAAATAAAAAATAACTAAAGTTTAATAAGTATAACAAAGGAGAGACATAGAACTGGCCAGCTCAAGAGGGTCACATGACCCCCAGAGAGGAGGAAACATCACTTGTTCTCAGCAAATTATCAGGGCAATGAAAACATTCACTTGTAAGTTTACCTAAATTACATAGGTGAAAGTCACTAGCAATTATTATGTTTGTACATATCTGAGCTCAAAACCTGAGTGAGGACAAATTATTGAAAAAGGACAAAAAAACAAAACGTGAGTCAGGGATTTGGTCACATCTCTAGGCAGAGATCTACACTGATGTGCCATAACTGCACGGATGGTTGTGGTCAAGACATTAGGTTCATGCCCTGCTATGAGAAGAGGAAAGGAACTTCCAGGTCAGTCACTTCAGGTTCAAACAGCCTCTTCTTTCTGTCCCAGGCAGACGGGGAGATGCCGTCACTTTCTATGGGTGTCATGACATGGATACAGAAAGTGAGAAGCCCTGGAAAGATACCCCTTGGAAATTTAGAGGTGATTAGACAGCATCACCAATGCAATGGGCATGAATTTGTGCAAACTCCAGGAGACAGTGAAGGATGGGGAAACGCGGCATGCTGCAGTGCATGGGGTCACAAAGAGTCGGACATGACTTAGCGACAGAATAACAACAACATATTAGTGGGTGTCATTGGTTTGAAGCAGCAACACTAATGAAATCAAACATGCAGAACACTAAGATTTCATATTAAAGATTGTGATTTGATCACTTCCCTTTGATAACTCCTTCTGGGCATAGAAATTACATAGATCTAAAAAAAGATACTGACTTCTGCTCTTTGTTTTCTCATATTTAAGTGATATCTGTTACATGTTAATACTTGATAAATATTTACAGACTGGTGTCCCAATTTCAAGGCCAAAAAAAATCAAATAATATCATGGAGGAATCTGATTTTGAAGAATTCTTGTGTAAATGCAGCTTTTCATCACTAAAGAGCCACTGAGTGCTGTATTTGCTTGAAGTTGGGAGGAAAAATGTGTTGGTTCTGAAAGATTCTCTGGGCAAAGGGAGGAAAAATAATAATATAGTAAAAAGGAAATATTTTTATCTGAGCTTGTTAAAGCACTTTTAAACTAGTGGTTCTCCTCTTTCTAATAAGAGAATTTCTTAGAAGTACTCTGTCAAAAAACACAGACCAGGAAAAAAAAAGAAAGAACCCAGCAACATTTATTTTGTAAGTGGTTTTCCTTTAAGAGGTGCCCAGCTACCTGGAAGACTTTCTGCCTCTTCATTGTGCTTCTGCTGCCTTCTTTTTTACTGATATTCAGGTCTTAGCTAGGGCTGTATCTAAGACCTCAATTTCAGGAATAGAGTTTTTCAAAGTTAATTCTCGGTGGGGGTGGAGAGGCTGCCAATCAAACATTAGGTTTCCTCCACTGTCCTAAATGCAGATGATTTTAAAAAAATACTATTGTAACTAACAATTTGAAAACTGATGTTAAATTCAGAAATGTCTGTGCTTGGAGGTCTGTAAATCATTCTCTTTTTTAAATTATTATTATTATTATTTTTATTTTTTACTTTACAATATTGTATTAGTTTTGTCCACATCAAAATGAAATGCCCCTCCCACCTTCTCCCCACACCATTCCTCTGGGTCATCCCAGTGCACCAGCCCCAAGCATCCTGCACCCTGTATCAAACCTAGACTGGCGATTCTTTTCTTATATGATATTATACATGTTTCAATGCCATTCTCCTAAATCATCCCGCCCTCTCCCTCTCCCACAGAGTCCAAAAGACTGTTCTATGCATCTGTGTCTCTTTTGCTGCCTCGCATACAGGGTTATTGTTACCATCTTTCTAAATTCCATATATATGTGTTAGTATACTGTATTGTTGTTTTTCTTTCTGGCTTACTTCACTCTGTATAATCGGCTCCAGTTTCATCCACCTCATTAGAACTGATTCAAATGTATTCTTTTTAATGGCTGAGTAATACTCCATTGTGTATATGTACCACTGCTTTCTTATCTATTCATCTGCTGATGGACATCTAGGTTGCTTCCATGTCCTGGCTATTCTAAGTGCTGCGATGAACATTGGGGTACACGTGTCTCTTTCAATTCTGGTTTCCTTGGTGTGTATGCCCAGCAGTGGGATTGCCAGGTCATAAGGCAGTTCTATTTCCTGTTTTTTAAGGAATCCCCACACTTTTCTCCATAGTGGCTGTACTAGTTTGCATTCCCACCAACAGTGTAAGAGGGTTCCCTTTTCTCCATACCCTCTCCAGCATTTATTGCTTGTAGACTTTTGGATCACAGCCATTCTGACTGGCATGAAGTTGTACCTCATTGTGGTTTTGATTTGCATTTCTCTGATAATAAGTGATGTTGAGCATCTTTTCATGTGTTTGTTAGCCATCTGTATGTCTTCTTTGGAGAAATGTCTTATTCCTGACTTTAGGGGAAATTCTTTCAATTTTTCACCATTGAGGATAATGTTTGCTGTGGGTTTGTCATATATAGCTTTAATTATGTTGAGGTATGTTCCTTCTATTCTTGCTTTCTGGAGAGTTTTTATCATAAATGAATGTTGAATTTTGTCAAAGGCTTTCTCTGCATCTATTGAGATAATCATATGGCTTTTATTTTTCAATTTGTTAATGTGGTGTATTACATTGATTGATTTGTGGATATTGAAGAATCCTTGCATCCCTGGGATAAAGCCTACTTGGTCATGGTGTATGATCTTTTTAATGTGTTGTTGGATTCTGACTGCTAGTATTTTGTTAAGGATTTTTGCATCTATGTTCAGCAGTGATATTGGCCTGTAGTTTTCTTTTTTTGTGGCATCTTTGTCAGGTTTTGGTATTAGGGTGATGGTGGCCTCATAGAATGAGTTTGGAAGTTTACCTTCCTTTGTAAATTTTCTGGAAGAGTTTGAGTAGGATAGGTGTTAGCTCTTCTCTAAATTTTTGGTAGAATTCAGCTGTGAAGCCTTCTGGACCTGGGCTTTTGTTTGCCGGAAGACTTCTGATTACAGTTTCAATTTCCATGCCTGTGATGTGTCTGTTAAGATTTTCTATTTCTTACTGGTTCAGTTTTGGAAAGTTGTACTTTTCTAAGAATTTGTCCATTTCTTCCACGTTGTCCATTTTATTGGCATACAACTGCTGATAGTAGTCTCTTATGATCCTTTGTGTTTCTGTGTTGTCTGTTGTGGTCTCTCCATTTTCATTTCTAATTTTATTGATTTGATTTTTCTCCCTTTGTTTCTTAATGAGTCTGGCTAATGGTTTGTCAATTTTACTTATCCTTTCAAAGAACCAGCTTTTGGCTTTGTTGATTTTTGCTATGGTCTCTTTTGTTTCTTTTGCATTTATTTCTGCCCTAATTTTTAAGATTTCTTTCCTTCTACAACCCTGGGGTTCTCCATTTCTTCCTTTTCTAGTTGCTTTAGGTGTAGAGTTAGGTTATTTATCTGACTTTTTTCTTGTTTCTTGAGGTATGCCTGTATTGCTATGAACTTTCCCCTTAGCACTGCTTTTACAGTGTGCCAAAGGTTTTGGATTGTTGTGTTTTCATTTTCATTCATTTCTATGCATATTTTGATTTCTTTTTTTATTTCTTCTGTGATTTGTTGGTTATTCAGCAGCTTGTTGTTCAGCCTCCATATGTTGGAATTTTTAATAGTTTTTCTTCTGTAATTGAGATCTAATCTTACTGCATTATGGTCAGAAAAGATGCTTGGAATGATTTCAATTTTTTGAGTTTACCAAGGCTAGATTTATGGCTAAGGATGTGATCTATCCTGGAGAAGGTTCTGTGTGAGCTTGAGAAAAACATGAAATTCATTGTTTTGGGGTGAAATGTCCTATAGATATAAATTAGGTCTATCTGGTCTAGTGTATCATTTAAAGTTTGTGTTTCTTTGTTAATTTTCTGTTTAGTTGATCTATCCATAGGTGTGAGTGGAGTATTAAAGTCTCAAACTGCCAGAATACAGAAAGGTCACCCCAAACGTAGCAATATAAACAAGATGAAGAGACAGAGGAATATCTAACAGATAAAGGAACAAGATAAATGCCCACCAAACCAAACAAAAGAGGAAGAGATAGGCAATCTACCTGATAAAGAATTCCAAATAATGGTAGTGAAAATGATGCAAAATCTTGAAATAAAATGAAATCACAGATAAATAGCCTGGAGACAAGGATTTAGAAGACGCAAGAAAGGTTTAACAAGGACCTAGAAGAAATTAAAAAGAGTCAATATATAAAGAATAATGCAATAATGTAAAGTTACTCAGTCGTGTCTGACTCTTTGCCACCCCATGGATTGTAGCTTACCAGGTTCCTCTGTCCATGGGATTTTCCAGGCAAGAGTACTGGAGTGGATTGCCATTTCCTTCTCTAGGGGATCTTCCCAACCCAGGGATCAAACCCAGGTTTCCCACACTGTAGACAGATGCTTTACAGTCTAAGCCACCAAGGAATAATGCAATAAATGAGATCAAAAACACTCTGGAGGCAACAAATAGTATAATAATGGAGGCAGAAGATAGGATTAGTGAAGTAGAAGATAGAATGGTAGAAATAAATGAATCAGAGAGGAAAAAAAGAAAAATGAATTTAAAGAAATGAGGACAATTTCAGAGACCTCCAGGACAATATGAAACACTCCAATATTCGAATCATAGGAGTCCAGAAGAAGAGGACAAAAAGAAAGACCATGAAAAATACTTGAGGAGATAATAGTTGAAAACTTCCCTAAAATGGGGAAGGAAATAACCACCCAAGTCTAAGAAACCCAGAGAGTCCCAAACAGGATAAACTCAAGGCAAAACACCCCAAGACATATATTAATCAAATTAACAAAGATCAAACACAAAGAACAAATATTAAAAGCAGCAAGGGAAAAACAACAAATAACACACAAGGGGATTCCCATAAGGATAACAGCTGATCTTTCAATAGAAACTCTTTAGGCCAGGAGAGAATGGCAAGACATACTTAAAGTGATGAAAGACAATAACCTACAGCCCAGATTACTGTACCCAGCAAGGATCTCATTCAAATACGAAGGAGAAATCAAAAGCTTTACAGACAAGCAAAAGCTGAGAGAATTCAGCACCACCAAACCAGCTCTCCAACAAATTCTAAAGGATATTCTCTAGAAAGGAAACATGAAAAGGGTGTATAAACCCAAACCCAAAACAACAAAGTAAATGGTAACGGGATCATACTTATCAATAATCACCTTAAATGTAAATGGGTTGAACGTCCCAACCAAAAGACAAAGACTGACCGAATGGATACAAAAACAAGACCCCTCTGTATGCTGCTTACAAGAGACCCACCTCAAAACAAGGGACACATACAGACTGAAAGTGAAGGGCTGGAAAAAGATATACCACGCAAATAGAGACCAAAAGAAAGCAGGAGTGGCAATACTCATATCCGATAAAATAGACTTTAAAACAAAGGCTGTGAAAAGAGACAAAGAAGGCCACTACATAATGATCAAAGGAACAATCCAAGAAGAAGATATAACAATTATAAATATATATGCACCCAATATAGGAGCACCGCAATATGTAAGACAAATGCTAACAAGTATGAAAGGGGAAATCAACAATAACACAATAATAGTGGGAGACTTTAATACCCCACTCACACCTATGGACAGATCAACTAAACAGAAAATTAACAAACACAAACTTTAAACGATACATTAGATCAGTTAGACCTAATTGATATCTACAGGACATTTCACCCCAAAACAATGAATTTCACCTTTTTTTCAAGTGCTCATGGAACCTTCTCCAGGATAGATCACATCCTTGGCCATAAATCTAAACTTGATAAATTCAAAAAAATCGAAATCATTCCAAGCATCTTTTCTGACCATAATGCATTAAGATTAGATCTCAATTACAGGAGAAAAACTATTAAAAATTCCAACATATGGAGGTTGAACAACACACTTCTGAATAACCAACAAATCACAGAAGAAATCAAAAAAGAAATCAAAATATGCATAGAAACTAATGAAAATGAAAACACAACAACCCAAAACATGTGGGACACTATAAAAGCAGTGCTAAGAGGAAAGTTCATAGCAATACAGTCATACCTCAAGAAACAAGAAAAAAGTCAAATAAACAACCTAACTCTACAACTAAAGCAACTAGAAAAGGAAGAAATGGAGAACCCCAGGGTTAGTAGAAGGAAAGAAATCTTAAAAATTAGGGCAGAAATAAATGCAAAAGAAACAAAAGAGACCATAGCAAAAATCAACAAAGCCAAAAGCTGGTTCTTTGAAAGGATAAATAAAATTGACAAACCATTAGCCAGACTCATCAAGAAGCAAAGAGAGAAAAATCAAATCAATAAAATTAGAAATGAAAATGGAGAGATCACAACAGACAACACAGAAATACAAAGGATCATAAGAGACTACTATCAGCAGTTGTATGCCAATAAAATGGACAACGTGGAAGAAATGGACAAATTCTTAGAAAAGTACAATTTTCCAAAACTGAACCAGGAAGAAATAGAAAATCTTAACAGACCCATCACAAGCACGGAAATTGAAACGGTAATCAGAAATCTTCCAGCAAACAAAAGCCCAGGTCCAGACGGCTTCACAGCTGAATTCTACCAAAAATTTCGAGAAGAGCTAACACCTATCCTACTCAAACTCTTCCAGAAAATTGCAGAGGAAGGTAAACTTCCAAACTCATTCTATGAGGCCACCATGACCCTAATACCAAAACCTGACAAAGTTGTCACAAAAAAAGAAAACTACAGGCCAATATCACTGATGAACATAGATGCAAAAATCCTCAACAAAATTCTAGCAATCAGAATCCAACAACACATTAAAAAGATCATACACCATGACCAAGTGGGCTTTATCCCAGGGATGCAAGGATTCTTCAATATCCGCAAATCAATCAATGTAATTCACCACATTAACAAATTGAAAAATAAAAACCATATGATTATCTCAATAGATGCAGAGAAGGCCTTTGACAAAATTCAACATCCATTTATGATAAAAACTCTACAGAAAGCAGGAATAGAAGGAACATACCTCAACATAATAAAAGCTATCTAGGACAAACCCACAGCAAACATTATCCTCAATGGTGAAAAATTGAAAGCATTTCCCCTAAAGTCAGGAACAAGACAAGGGTGTCCACTTTCACCGCTACTATTCAACATAGTTCTGGAAGTTTTGGCCACAGCAATCAGAGCAGAAAAAGAAATAAAAGGAATCCAAATTGGAAAAGAAGAAGTAAAACTATCACTGTTTGCAGATGACATGATCCTCTACATGGAAAACCCTAAAGACTCCACCAGAAAATTACTAGAGCTCATCAATGAATATAGTAAAGTTGCAGGATATAAAATCAACACACAGAAATCCCTTGCATTCCTATACACGAATAATGAGAAAGTAGAAAAAGAAATTAAGGAAACAATTCCATTTACCATTGCAACGAAAAGAATAAAATACTTAGGAATATATCTACCTAAAGAAACTAAAGACCTATATATAGAAAACTATAAAACACTGATGAAAGAAATCAAAGAGGACACTAATAGATGGAGAAATATACCATGTTCATGGATCGGAAGAATCAATATAGTGAAAATGAGTATACTACCCAAAGCAATTTACAAATTCAATGCAATCCCTGTCAAGCTACCAGCCACATTTTCACAGGACTAGAACAAATAATTTCAAGATTTGTATGGAAATACAAAAACCTCGAATAGCCAAAGCAATCTTGAGAAAGAAGAATGGAACGGGAGGAATCAACTTGCCTGACTTCAGGCTCTACTACAAAGCCACAGTCATCAAGACAGTATGGTACTGGCACAAAGACAGACATATAGATCAATGGAACAAAATAGAAAGCCCAGAGATAAATCCACACACATATGGACACCTTATCTTTGACAAAGGAGGCAAGAATATACAATGGAGTAAAGACAATCTCTTTAACAAGCGGTGCTGGGAAAACTGGTCAACCACTTGTAAAAGAATGAAACTAGATCACTTTCTAACACCGTACACAAAAATAAACTCAAAATGGATTAAAGATCTAAATGTAAGATCAGAAACTATAAAACTCCTAGAGGAGAACATAGGCAAAACACTCTCAGAAATAAATCACAGCAGGATCCTCTATGATCCACCTCCCAGAATTCTGGAAATAAAAGCAAAATTAAACAAATGGGATCTAATTAAAATTAAAAGCTTCTGCACAACAAAGGAAAATATAAGCAAGGTGAAAAGACAGCCTTCTGAATGGGAGAAAATAATAGCAAATGAAGCAACTGACAAACAACTAATCTCAAAAATATACAAGCAACTTCTGCAGCTCAACTCCAGAAAAATAAACGACCCAATCAAAAATGGGCCAAAGAACTAAATAGACATTTCTCCAAAGAAGACATACGGATGGCTAACAAACACATGAAAAGATGCTCAACATCACTCATTATTAGAGAAATGCAAATCAAAACCACAATGAGGTACCACTTCACACCAGTCAGAATGGCTGCGATCCAAAAATCTGCAAGCAATAAATGCTGGAGAGGGTGTGGAGAAAAGGGAACCCTCCTACACTGTTGGTGGGAATGCAAACTAGTACAGCCACTATGGAGAACAGTGTGGAGAGTCCTTAAAAAATTGCAAATAGAACTACCTTATGACCCAGCAATCCCACTTCTGGGCATACACACCGAGGAAACCAGAATTGAAAGAGACACATGTACCCCAATGTTCATCGCAGCACTGTTTATAATAGCCGGGACATGGAAACAACCTAGATGTCCATCAGCAGATGAATGGATAAGAAAGCCGTGGTACATATACACAATGGAGTATTACTCAGCCGTTAAAAAGAATTCATTTGAATCAGTTCTGATGAGATGGATGAAACTGGAGCCGATTATACAGAGTGAAGTAAGCCAGAAAGAAAAACACCAATACAGTATACTAACACATATATATGGAATTTAGGAAGATGGCAATGACGACCCTGTATGCAAGACAGGAAAAAAGACACAGATGTGTATAACGGACTTTTGGACTCAGAGGGAGAGGGAGAGGGTGGGATGATTTGGGAGAATGGGAATTCTAACATGTATACTATCATGTAAGAATTGAATCGCCAGTCCATGTCTGACGTAGGGTGCAGCATGCTTGGGGCTGGTGCATGGGGATGACCCAGAGAGATGTTGTGGGGAGGGAGGTGGGAGGGGGGGTCATGTTTGGGAACGCATGTAAGAATTAAAGTTTTTAAAATTTAAAAAAAAAAACCAATAAAATGAATTCCTAAAAAAAAAAATAAATAAATAAAAAATAAAAAAATAAAAAAAATAAAAGCAGCAAGGGAAAAACAACAAATAACACACAAGGGGATTCCCATAAGGATAACAGCTGATCTTTCAATAGAAACCCTTCAGGCCAGGAGGGAATGCCAAGACATACTTAAATTGATGAAAGAAAATAACCTACAGCCCAGATCACTGTACCCAGCAAAGATCTCATTCAAATATGAAGGAGAAATCAAAAGCTTTCCAGACAAGCAAAAGCTGAGAGAATTCAGCACCACCAAACCAGCTCTCCAACAAATGCTAAAGGATCTTCTCTAGACAGGAAACACAAAAAGAGTATATAAACTCGAACCCCAAACAATAAAGTAAATGGCAACGGGATTATACTTATCAATAACTACCTTAAACATAAACGGGTTGAATGCCTCAACCAAAAGACAAAGACTGGCTGAATGGATACAAAAACAAGACCCCTATATATGTTGTCTACAAGAGACCCACCTCAAAACAAGGGACACATACAGACTGAAAGTGAAGGGTTGGAAAAGATATTCCATGCAAATAGAGACCAAAAGAAAGCAGGAGTAGCAATACTTATATCAGATAAAATAGACTTTAAAACAAAGGCTGTGAAAAGAGACAAAGAAGGACACTACATAATGATCAAAGGATCAATCCAAGAAGAAGATATAACAATTATAAGTATATATGCACCCAACATAGGAGCACCACAATATGTAAGACAAAAGCTAACAGGTATGAAAAGGGAAATTAACAATAAATCATTCTCATCAATGCTTCCCATCTGAGTATCTTTATCTAGTCCTGTTTACCCTTCAGATTCCTGAGACTTCTGCCTACAAAACTCTCTATTACATCGTTTGTTTCTTCCAATTTTCCTACTATTTTTTTTCACTCAATCTACTTTTTTAGGGGGGCATGTGGGACTTTAGTTCCCTGACCAGGGATCAAACCCACATTCCCCACATTGGAAAACTGAGTATTAACCACTGGATCATTGCAGATGTCCCCAGCTTCCCTTACTAATTCAATAAAGATTATGCGCCGTGCTAAATATTAGAATTAAAAAGATGAGTAAAGCACAATGCCTCCCCTCAAGGTTCTTATAGTCCAATGATGAACACTCTGCTAGCTCAGTTTTATTAGTTCAATAGCTAATTTTTGTACCTCCAAAATTATCATATTTAATGTGCATACAACAGGAAATCTTTTCCAACTGATATTCCACCTGCTATTGATACACGGTCAAACAATTTATCACTAAAACCTAGAATTTCCTGATACAACATTTTAAATGGAAATATATTAAAATAAAATTAATCAAAGGATTTGGGGGCAAGAAGGGCTCTGCCTAGCTCTTTTAGTATAATATTCTCACCTTACTAATGGAAACTGGTGCCTAGAGAGTGAAATAATTTTCTTTGCTCAATAAATATAATTGGGACATAAACCATATGTGAGGCACTGAAGTAGAAGCTGGAAATAGAGAGATGAATGAGATTCATACTAGACTGTGTAATTAATACATAATTATACAAATAATTGGATTATAATTGCAACAATTGCTATAAGTGAGAAGTAGGAGATGCTGAAAGAGTACAAAACAAGGTGATTAAACCCAGTCTATGCATCCAGGGGCTATTTCTCTCAGCTGGCTCCTAAGTCGCTTCAGTCATGCCTGACTCTGTGTGACTCATGGACTGTAGCCCCCCAGGATCCTCTGTCCATGGGATTCTCCAGGCAAGAATACTGGGGTGGGTTGCTTCCAGGGGATCTTCCCTAACCAGGGATTGAACCTATATTTCTAATGGTTCATGCTTTGGCAGGCAGGTTCTTTACCACTAGCACCACCTAGGAAAGCCATTTGTCTCAGAGGGTCTCATTAAAGACGGGACTTCATGTAGAGGAGGCTCACCCTGGGTCACATAGCCAGTAAGATGCACAACTGGAGCCAAAGTTTCTTAAATCGTGAGTGGCACATCCTCTACTATACATTGGCAAGTTCCCTACTGGTGGTTATTTATTGCCTACTGACAATGAGATTGTTAGTAGAAGACTGTCTACTTAGTTTATAAGCTCACCTCTAGTGCTGCCTAGCCAGTCTGCTCATTCTTCAATGAGAGTGCTGACAATACATATATGCATATATATGTACACATTTCCTTTTTATCCCACATTTCCCACATTTCCTTAATCAAGCACTTATTGCCACATACCCAAGTTTCCAAATAACTAGAACTTGTTTTTTCAGTTGTTATATATGTTTAATAACTATTAGGTCCAGAAAAAATGATTATTAATCACATATATTTTGTAATAGATCATAATAGAATTGAGGAAAGGTAGTAAACATATATACATTAAATATTTATATGTGTAATTTTTCCAATTAAAATTTCTTTCAGATAGTGAGGTCTTGCCCCTCTGTACCATACAATGCAATCTATTTAATAAGCTAATTAAGAGATTGTTTTAGATTTAGAACTCTTGTCAGTAACCTATTGGTCACCAAAATACGCATTTTGTCATTGTCTAGCTCCCCTGGTGTATTGTCAACTAACACTATTAGTAGTAGGCTTTGCTAGCAAAGAAGCAAGGGAATTCTGTAAATATTTGCTACCTCTAACTTGTTGGTAGCAAATATTTACAGAATTTGTTATTCCCTTGCTTCTTTGCTACCTCTAACTTGTTGGTAGGGCTTCCCTGGTGGCTCAGAGGTTAAAGCATCTGCCTCCAATGCAGGAGACCCAGGTTTGATCCCTGGGTCGGGAAGATCCCCTGGAGAAGGAAATGGCAACCCACTCCAGTATTCTTGCCTGGAGAATTCCATGGACTGAGGAGCCTGGTGGGCTGTAGTCCACGGGGTCACAAAGAGTCAGACACGACTGAGTGACTTTACTTACTTACTTACTTAACTTGTTGGTAATATTCAGGTAATGTTCATGGTAATAGGCAACACCCTCTGTGCTTTTCAAAAGAGCACAGCTATCTGACAACTGGAATGCTTGTTCCTCTTTATGTTATCAATTACCTTTATTAGTTCCTACAGACCCTCACACACACACACACACATACACACACACACACACACACACAAATAAAACATACTTTGCCCTCTGTCATTTGTATGGTTGCTTCGGACAAGAAAAAAAATATGTTTTTATAATTTAATGAGAGGTGATTCTAGAACTAACACATAAGTACTTTGAGTAATATTTGTAAGCATGGGGAGCAGGTAGAGAAGATAAAAGATAAAGGCAGCCAGTTCTTTGATTTCTTAATCCCTATATTGTTGATGCCTCATCTTCAGCAGATTCTCATGCAAAACAACTAGTCCCCAACACTCCCCATCAGATATTTCATTATTTTTAGGATTCCCCATGAGATATTTCATTGACAAATGTTGCTTTCTACTGCTCTGTGGCTGCAGCCTTGTCTTCTCCACCAGCTCCGCCCCTTTCACAGTTTCCACGCTCATGTCCACAACCCCTGAGAGCTGCTGCCCACTTGCAGTCATCCATCCATCACGAGAGCTGAGTCGACCAGGCCTGTTCTCCTGATGACTTCACAACTATAGATGCGCCCCTCAGTGACATGTTCACCTGAGATTACAAACCGGACAGAAAGTATGGTGCATACATTTTATCCCAGCACCTATTTCTGATTAGGGAATAGAGAAGCTTAAAGGGAACTCAAAGATTTGAGGACTTGAGAAGCTTCCTGCAAACTGAACCAATCACATGGCAGAGCAGGGACCTTGTCTCTTTCCCAAGTATAAAGGTTCCCAGGCATCACACTGACTTGTGCTCACTTTTAAATTCTAGATACACAATCCTAGAGGCAGATGCAGGAAAATCCTTCTCAGACGGTAAGTTCAGGGGCTCATTAGCTTGAATGATGACCCCTTTCCCAAGTCCATATTTCTAATTAAAAATGGTTAAGTATCTGGGCAGGTATTCAACAAAGACATATTTTTTTTTCACCTTGGAGATCATTTTTTCACCTTGGAGATCATTTTTTTCTTTCTCCTTTATTCACTGCATTTATTATTTTTGCCAGTTCTCATGGGTAATCCTTCCTTCCCCCACTTTATGAATATATTCTACTTGGATTTTATGAGCTATCTCAAACCCAACATAGAGAAATAAATTAGCAACTGCTGTAAGTGTAAAGAACATTGTTCAATTCAGGAAGCTTCACAACTAAACTGGATGCACACTGACTTGTTCTCAAAGCACTTTTGAGAACTATAAATGCTTGTTTTTTTTTTTTCATTTTTCCCTCCTTTACTATGTGGTTCCTTGGATCAGGGGAAGACATTATGTATTGCTGCATTATAACCCTACAAATGCCTGACTCATAGGCACACACTAAATATCAAACAACAAATTGAAGGAATGAGGGGACAAATTTGAATGAATTAGTGTGTAACTATTAACGTCTTCCCTTTACTGAAGACATAATATGAATCAGGCACTGTGTTTGGACAGTTTTTGGATGATTCTATTTAATTCTTATGATACCATAAGGCAAGCATTACTATCCCCAATTTACAGATGAGAAAACAGCTGCATAGAGACGCTAAGACACTTGGCAAAGGTTACAAATCCCGTAAATGACAGCTGTGATTCAGACTCAAGGTTGTCGAGTTTAAAGCCTGAGCTCTCATTCGGGACAGGGGTCAGCAAAGTATGGTCCACGCTCCTCGTGTCTGCTACCATTTAAGTGAACTTTTATTGCAACAGAACTGCACCCATTTATTTACATGTACTCCTCTTTGGCAGGATACGATGAAAAACTGGAGTACTTGCAAAGAACTGTCTAGCCTGAAAGCCTGGGGTATTTATTACCAGAGTCCTTTAAGAAAAGGAGTGTAATCCTTGCCCTAGGATATACTGAAGGAGCAGGCCACCGTGGTGACAGGAACAGTGGAAGGAAAAGCAAGGACTCTTTCCCAAGTGAGAGATTTGATTTCCATGTACGCTGAATTCACAGTCTTATCCCACTCTCCACTCCAACACAACCAGGTTACTGTGGGACTGAAAAACACCCAGGCAAGGTCCTAATTTAAATTCAACCAGCCTGAGGTCAGTATCGGTCTGGTCTATGCAGCCAGCTTATCTCATGCATGTTCCTGCTTCATGCTACAGCTAACTTGGCCCCAGTGAAGTCTCTGTTCAACATGAGAACAGCTGGAGAGCTGAAGCTCCTGTTAAACAATTAATTAGAACTCCAAAGGGCAGAGATGAGGTAATGACATTCTTTAGCTCTCAATGTGAAGTGTAAAAATATTTCAGAACTTAGGAAGCCTTTCCCTTCTCTTATTTAAGGTGTCTCTTTCTCCCTTTTCTACTTCTCTCCCTCCACACATATCCCAGCTCATCATCTATGGGACTTTTTGAATGTCAAGTATGTGATGTGTTTATTTCAGTAAAGTCAATGCTCCTTCCTTAATTAAGCCAAGCATTTAAATATGTTACATATGGGACTTCCCTGAAGGTCTGGTGGTTAAGACGCACTTCCAAAGCAGGGGGCATGGGTTTGATCCCTGCTTGGAGAACTATGCTGTTGTGCCCATATGCTGTGTGCCCCTCCCCAAAATATGTTACATATGATCCATGTTACACAAACAAGATATTTTGACCTAGGCAAGGGCCTAGATACTAGTTGCTTTTGTTGGAAAGACTTATGGTCTTTGGGTGATGGCCAGGTCCTTCTCCCCCATTGCTTTTTTGATCTATGAATGATATGTTAATAGTAGATGAAAGGCCCCTTGGGAGAAAAGAAATTTGGACTGCACTGCCTTTTCTGTGAGATAGTTATTAAAACACTGTTGAGGTTATTAGATAATCCACAAGAAGGCCAGAAGGCAGGAAATCGTAACCTTCATGAAAGAACGGACGTGTTGAATTTTTTCACTACTGTGTTCTACATGTCCTAGCATAGTGCCTGGCAGTAAACATTTGTGGATGAAGGGAAGGTAAGCAGGAGGGACGGAAGGAGGGGGGATGGGAGTGGGGCAATGATTTAGGGAAGGAAGAGACAGAGGAGATCAGAGAGAAAACAGTGTGGATGATCTAGGCTGAGATTCTAAACTTTAGCCCCTGATTCTAGGAGGGAGAGCAGATGTAGTCTCAGCAGAAGGTGGCCAGTGCTGGAGTTTCTCCTGGTAGATGGGCTCAGCTTGCAAAAAATGGCCTGTTTTGTGTATTAACATGCTTGGTTCCCATGATGTTTGCTATGGCTTGTTTCTTTCTGACATGATGCTAGGCAAGAATATCATACTCCTCATTTTGATGGATGAGGTTTAGGGAGAGGGCAGACCTCTGCAGCAGGGGCAAAGGAGTCCTTAAGCAATACACTGAAGTTCTCCAGAGAAGGTGACTTGGTGGTACCCCTGTCTGTAGACCCTGCAGACTTTAACTGCACCACAACTCCCTTCTGGGCAGCAAAAACCACTAAGTGGTCCAGAGAGCAGTGTCTGAAGAGTCTGACCTGCAGACGTTCTGCTACTTTCCAGCACATGCAAGCAGATTCATGACAAGAGGGATGGATTTGTGATAAAATGTGACTGATACGGCAGCTTATCTGGCAAGATTATCTGGATAGGGAAAGCATGTTTGTTTTTCTCACTCATTTGAGACTTGGGAGCCCATGCACTTTGTGTTCTGTGTATTCTGTTAGCCTGACTGTTAGTCACAGATCATTGAAGTCTAAAAGCTCAGCACTTTCCCATCACCCTGATTGCCTTTCTACACTGTGAGCTCAGTGGCAAACAAGGCATGGCCTCTGGACTAATGTGTTGCTAATCCCTTCAGCCCAAAGGTGTGTGAAAAATCAGCCAGAAATCATTGACTTGTCTTGTCCTCACCAGGATGCCTATCACCCTGCAGTTCCAGTAGCTCATTTCTACCTGTTTTCATCTCTATACACCTATAGATATACATATATGTGGCTTCCCAGGTGGCTCCGTGGTAAAGTATCTGCCTGCCAATGCAGAAGATGCTGGAGATGTGGGTTTGATCCCTGGGTCAGGAAGATCCCCTGGAGGAGGAAATGGCAAACCCACCCAAGTATCCCTGCCTGGGAAATCTCATGGACAGAGGAGCCTGGCGGGCTACAATGCATAGGGTTGCAAAAGAGTCAGACGCTATTGAGTGATGAAGCAAACATGTGCATAGACATACATAGACAGACTTCCACTATGAAATATACAAACAGAAAACCGAACAAAACCGGATCGCACATCTTAACGAATTCTGACAAAACAAACATCTGTGTAACCACATGAGTCAGGAGGTGGAGCACTGCTGGCACTTTCAAACAACAGCCCTCCATCCTGAGCACCATCAGGGACCCTTCTGTACTTTTACCCAGTCACGGGTCTCTCCTCTTGTCTAAAGGTAACCAATTTGACTTTTAAGACAATATTTTCCTTGATTACTTATCTTTTCCACCTAAATGTACATTTCTAAACCTCTTCATTTTACCTGTTTTTTTTTTTTAAATTCATGTAAGTAAAATCAAACATCTGTATTTCCCTATTTGAACTTTATATAATGGAAATAGTATATCGGCCTGGCTACTTCTGATTTTGCTTATGAGACTCACCTTCACTGTTACGGCTGTGTGTCATTCATTTATTTTCATGGCTGAATAGTATTTTATTATATAGAGACACTACCATTTGTGTATCTGTGCTAGCATTGATAACACATGGGTTGTTTCTGTTTTGGCTATTATACACATAAACATTCTTTTATCTATAGTGTTAGTCACTCAGTTGTGTCCAATTCTTTATAACCCCATGGACTGTAGCCCACCAGGCTCCTCTGTCCATGCAGTTTCCCAGGTAAGAATACTGGAGTGGATTGCCATTTCCTTCTCCAAGGGATCTTTCCAACCAAGGAATAGAACCTGGGTCTCCTGCATTGCAGGTAAATTTTTTACTGTCTGAGCCACTAAGGAAGCCTTCTTTTGTCTATGTCCTGCTACAAATGGGTGTGTATTTCCAATGAGTGTGTAACTAAGAATTAAATTGGTAGATTGGCCAGCATGAATGTCTTCAAACGTA
The DNA here is from genome assembly GCF_016772045.2 of Ovis aries. Classification (NCBI taxonomy): domain Eukaryota; kingdom Metazoa; phylum Chordata; class Mammalia; order Artiodactyla; family Bovidae; genus Ovis; species Ovis aries. The sequence goes on from NC_056057.1 coordinate 92,600,715, forward strand.
ATAGAAAATGCCTATCTGGTTACAGAGTGGTTGATCCAATTACACTCCTGCCAGCAGTGTGTGAGAATCCTTGTAACCTCACATCCTTACCAATACCTGATAGTCTCAGTTTGTTCAAATTTAGCCACTCTCGAATACCCCCCTAACTTATTGCGGTTTTTAACTTGAATATCCTAGATTATTAGTGAAATGTAAAGTCATTTTAACTTTTCTTTTTTTATTTGTGAAGTATATATTCAAATCACGTTTGTTTGTTTGTTTGTTTTTCTCCTATTGGGTTGTCTGCCTTTTTCTCACTGATTAGTAGGACATTTTCTTAACAGATATTCCAGAATACATATGAGCACTTTCTCATATATATATTATAAATGTCTTGTCCCATTCTGTGGCTGGCCTTTTAACTCTGCACTAAATCCAACAGGAGACATATATTAAAGTCTGTGGCAGGTTTTCTTATAAACATATATCCAGGTTACTTTTGAGTACGAAAAAAAAGAGTTGCCAACTAAACCTATGAGGAATGGGGACTCAAAACAGTCAGGCAAAGGTAAATCTTGAACATATACATTCATATTTTTCAGGAAATCAAAGGAGCTTCTATGAATAGAAGGTTGAGAAGGCAATGGCAACCCTCTCCAGTACTCTTGCCTGGAAAATCCCACGGACAGAAGAGCCTGGTAGGCTACAGTCCATGGAGTCCCGAAGAGTCGGACACGATTGAGCAACTTTACTCTCACTTTTCACTTTCATGCATTGGAGAAGGAAATGGCAACCCACTCCAGTGTTCTTGCCTGGAGAATCCCAGGGACAGGGGAGCCTGGTGGGCTGCCGTCTATGGGGTCCCACAGAGTCGGACACGACTGAAGTGACTTAGCAGCAGTAGCATGAATAGAAGGAAATAAGAACAAGGCTAAAAAGAATACAATCTAAGTTTCACAGATGATACTTTGGGAATATATGAGACTGTGAAGAATGAATAATAGGAAAGCACATAAAGAGAGGTCTGAAAAAAGAAAGGAACAATAGGACAAGAAAGTTGAAGAACAGTCCCTGAAACAGGAAGAAAATTAAGAGAGTGTCGTGAACCATTTCCAAAGCACAGCATGCCAGATGTGATATTTATTTTTCTGCATCAATTTAAATAGTCAACTTAAATAACCTATGGGGTCCAGTTCTGTGGTCAGATACTGGTCTAGATGTTGTTGTCAGATAATTTTCAATTGTGGTCAATGTATAAATCAGTAGACTTTGAGAAAAGTGATCATGCTTCACGATGTAGGTAGGTCACATCCAATCAGTTGAAGCCATAGGAAGAAATACTGAGATCCCCGGAGAAGAACAGAATTCTGTCTGCAGTCTAGCTTTGGACTTCAGACCATAACATCACTTTTTTCATCCTGCCAGGTCTCCACTTGCCGGCCTGCCCTAAGGATTTGGGACCTGCCAGCCCTTGAAACATGTGAGTCAATTATTTAAAATATCTCTCTCTACAAATTTATATATCGTATTGGTACTGTTTCCCTGGAGAACCCTGAAAAATACCACAGATGATACAGGGGTCCTAAATATACCCTGGGCAATGTATAGCTGAACAGGAGTGGGAACATAATTATTGCAGTTAAGAAAATCATGGCAATGTGATGTTTGGACTAATTTCAAAACCAATAAGGATAATGGGAGAAATTATTTAGCAACTGAAGTTATTGAGAAAAATAAGTATTTTAAGTGGGAATAAATGATGCCAACAAGAACTGGGGAAAGTGATATATAAGAATGGAATGGACTTTTAAAGAAAAGCAATTGTCAAGTGAATGGGGGTCTCATGGCAAACAAATACTGTGATTCCTCTCTTGTCCTGTAAATGCAAGAGAGAGCAGTACTCTTGGATGAAGAAAGTTTCCAAGATGAATTGATCATCTATTCAGAGATCAATAAAACCCTAGGTATCACTGAGGAAAGGTAAAATGAGTTTCTAAGATTTAGAAACATATATTCACTTGAAATAAATATTCCTTGTGATTTAAAAAAGAACTAAGGGCAGATGTGTGGCTGTCCTGTGATGAAGAAGAACTGAGCTGGGTAGCACTGAAAGGGAGTTTTGAAAGTTGTGGACAGAAAATAATGCAGATGGTTGATGAATATTATAAGCAATGGATGGTCATTAACTTGGAGTCAGAGATCTGGGTTTATATTCTACATTCCTCAAATACTCACACACTTACAAACTGTGTGACTGGGGTGTGAAGCAGAATTTTCAAAAAGTAACCGTAAACGCTCTTTCAATCAGTAAACAATAAAGAAGGTAGAGTTGGAGCCCTCACTTTTCCCAAGGGCTAGGGTTACAGTGCTCTCCCCTCCTTGGAAATGGGAGTGCATAGTTCCCTGAGTTCTGAGATGCCCAGGTTCTGAGATTCCCAGATTCTGAGCAGCTGGCTTCCTCCATTGCTGACAACTAAATGCAGATTGCTTGTCATCCAAAAAGTCTATTTCACTGTCTTGACAAGAGACTCATCTCATGACCCCATTAGAAAAGAGCAATGTTCTTCCACTAGAACATTAGCCCACTGCATATCCAGCAGGAAGCTGGTCCTTAGCCACCTCTCTGGGATGCTGAGTCTTCAGCAATGTGTTCCTCCCACTGACATCAGCTTGTAAGATTCTCCAATAAAGCCTGGTCCTTGACCATGTGGTTCTACAGAATTCTCCCTGTGCCCTGTTGCAAAATAGTGACCGAGACAGGTAACAATCACCCTTGGCTTTGTTATTCTTATCTGTAAAATAGGAACTATGCCAGCTACAGTAATGATTTATCATGATAATGGAGCAAGAAAACACATTTAATATACTTAGCATGGGGTCTATTTTATATGGCTAAAACCAGAAAGTTTACTTATGAGCAGAATAATTAAAACTAAATAGCCGCAATTTCCCAACAGAATGATAAGTCATGGTTCTGGCCTCAAAAAAAAATCACTCACAAGGTATTGAAATAGAGAGTTACAGTTGAGTGTGTGGAGGGTGTAATGGGGGTGTGTGGCTGGAAAGGATATTTACAAAAAGGGAGGGGCTGGCCATAAGTATATTGACGTCTGCAAATGTTATCCCACTAACTACTGTAGGTTGTATTTTCACTTATGATCATAATACAGTACTTCTTTCTTTGTGTTTGTATATATACATACAACTTACATGTGTACCAAATAGATGAGCAGAAGTCTCTGAATTATCAGGGGTAAATCTCTTGCTATGTGACAGAACTCTGAGAGGATATATGTATCTACAGGCATTGCTAGATTGATTGAAAAACATTAGGGGGAGTCTGTTTTCCTCTGCTTAAAATGACATAGATAGGGAACTGTGAAGTGGAAGGTCCTCTATAAAGTAGGTTATTATAAAGAAGCTGGGCAGAAAAGTGTTAATCACTCAGTTATGTCTGACTCTTTGTGACCCCGTGGACTGTAGCCAGCCAGGCTCCTCTGTCCATGGAATTATTTAGGCAAGAATACTGGAGTGGGTAGCCATTCCCTTCTCCAGGGGATCTTCCTGACTCAGGATCTGAACCCAAGTCTCTCTTATTGCAGGAGCTTTCTTTATGGTCTAAGCCACAAGGGAAAACCTCAAAGATAAATTCTAATTGTATAAATAAAGCAGTCAAAGCCAGGGCGAATTTCCATGTTGGAGTTGCTCCTGAGTTTATTACTACTGTTAGTAGGTCTGGCCAGAAGAACCGAAACTTCAGTTATGGACAGTATTGGAGAAATGAGACCTCACATGGTCCCACTGAGATTAAGCCTCTGCCTGGAGGGATGAGAATGGGGCACAGAAAGGGAGAAGGGGAGCTTGGGCGCAGGAGAGTAAGCGTGGAACCAACCAATTTTATCATGTGCCCTTGTTCATGACTAGCATTAGCTGAATAGGAAGAGCCCCAACCCCCACAGAACTTCCCAGAAAGCCCAAGGAACTCAACTCAGTCAGAATTTAATCCTGTGGACTACTCAGACCATTGGGGTAAATGTAAATAGAACCAAGTGTGATGAAAATCTCACTGTAAATGAACTAACATTTGGATCTGAGTGCAAAGGAGTGTGAGAAACTTCTTCTCCATGGCAATTGTGCAGTGAGATGGAGAAGACAAGGGCCCTGGTAATGCGAGGGTGGGAGAAACAGGCTGGGAGGAGAGGAGAGCTGAAGCGAGAGGTGGGGACGGAAAAGACCATGTTGCCTATTCACAAGATGGAGTCAGACTTTCCCTGGGAGAAAGACCTTGGCAGAGGAGTGAGAGGGTTAACAAAGAACATCTGTATTTCTAAAGTCCGAAGACATCCCTGAGAACCAGCATTTTAATTTTCACACTACAATCTTTGAAGCTCTGCTGTGTTTGTGTCAAACTCTGTAATAATGGTAGATAGACAGACTTGTTGTAGAAGAGGTAAAGAGAATGGTGATGAAATGCCTCCCTGTCGAGTCCCAAAGACCTCTGGTTGTCAACCACCCAGGATAGTGACTGCTAAGGCCACTCTCTATGTCCTTGCTGTCAACACTTGATGACATGTGTTAAAGATGTTGAGAAGGGAGCTGTCTGTCTTCAGAACAAAGCACCACTCCCCACTTGGAAGGTGTGTTCAATATGCCATCCTGAGAAAAAGTGAACTCTTTGAGCAGCACATAATGAAAAAATACTGTGGCCCTGAGCAATAAACTGAGAATATTTCAGAATCTCAAAGACTACACTCATTGCTTCTCCTAACTGCAGAATATAGAATTTTACATTGTCCTAACAACAACAAAGCTGCAATTTTTCTCTTCCCTACCATGGAAGAGTTCCTTACTAACTTCTAATTTAGTTAAGGCTACTTTAACTGCATTATTCTTTCAGGAGTATATTCCTAAAAATGTCAAATCCTGCAGAAGTAAAATAGTCACTTTCCAAAGAGCAATCTTGTCAAACAGATGCAAGATCAGAAAATTCGTAGGTCATACTTCATGGGTGGATTCTTCTCACAGTCTAATGATTGGTTTATTTAACACCCTCATTAAATTATCACAAAGAAGGGTATTCCTCTTTCCTTGCTCCACTACCCAAACCCTCAACCTAGAAGAGTTGGCTGGAGAAGCAAATAAGTTAATAATTGCCTCAAACTTTACTAAAGTAATTAGATATGACACCTACCCTAAAGGTGCCATATCTAATTAAACTATTGTAATATTAATGCCTATATTATATGCCATTCCATTTTACTTCATATTATTTCATTTGCATAATTTTTATTACATTAAAAGCTTTAATAAAAATCTTCATGCACAAATACTTTTCATTTCAGATTACTTGTTAGAGTAAAATTCTTGGAAGAAGTATTTCTGAATCAAAGGGTAAAAAGAGCATAACTGGGAAGTTATTTTCCAGAAAATTTTCTTTACCTTATAACCTATTTAATCTTTTGCCAACTATATACAAGAGTACTTTCGTTTTTTTGCCCTATCATCAACCCAAAATATTTTTCCTAAATCTATTTTCTAAGTCATTAGGTGAAAAATAATGTCTCAAATTATGTTTAATCAATCACTTCTAAATCTTAATCATTTTTATAGTCAAGTGTAGTAACTTTTATGAATTGTTTGAATATCTTCTTTGTTGATTGATATTTTAGGATTTTGAGGGAGGTTGTTGGAATGTGTATAACCATTACAATATTCAATATAGTAATGTTTTCTTTTATAGTTGAAGCAAATATTTCTCTCAGCTATTTTTTCTTAACTTTGTTCATAGTGTCTAAACTTCGTATTTAGTTAAATCTACTTTTATTTACCTATGTGATTTTTTCCCCCTCAGTTTCTTTCAGTTTAGAAAAATTTCTCCCCTTCTGTAGGTTGTTAGTTGCTCAGTTGTGTCTGAATCTTTGCGACCCCATGGACTGTAGCTGGCCAGGCACCTCTGTCCATGGACTTCTCCAGGCAAGAATACTGGAGTGCATAGATAGTCCCTTCTCCAAGGGGATCTTCCCAAACCAGGGATGCAACCTGGGTCTCCTATATTTCAGGAATATTCTTTATCATCTGAGATATGTACTGTCTACATTTTAACATAATTGCTGTACGGTTGGCTTTAACTTATATGCAGAGTACATCATGAGAAACACTGGGCTGGAAGAAGCACAAGCTGGAATCAAGATTGCTGGGAGAAATATCAATAACCCCAGATATGCAGATGACACCACCCTTATGGCAGAATATGAAGAGCAACTAAAAAGCCTCTTGCTGAAAGTGAAAGAGGAGAGCGAAAAAGTTGGCTTAAAGCTCAACATTCAGAAAACTAAGATCATGGCATCTGGTCTCATCACTTCATGGAAATAGATGGGGAAACAGTAGAAACAGTGTCAGACTTTACTTTGGGGGGCTCCAAAATCACTGATGGTGACTGCAGCTGTGAAATTAAGACACTTACTCCTTGGGAGAAAAGTTATGACCAACCTAGATAGCATATTGAAAAGCAGAGACATTACTTTGTCAACAAAGGTCCATCTAGTCAAGGCTATGGTTTTTCCAGTGGTCATGTATGGATATGACAATTAGACTGTGAAGAAGGCTGAGCACCAAAGAATTGATGCTTTTGAACTGTGGTGTTGGAGAAGACCCTTGAGAGTTCCTTAGACTGCAAGGAGATCCAACCAGTCCATTCTGAAGGAGATCAGTCCTGGGTGTTCTTTGGAAGGAATGATGCTAAAGCTGAAGCTACAGTACTTTGGCCACCTCATGTGAAGAGTTGACTCACTGGAAAAGACTTTGATGCTGGGAGGGATTGGGGGCAGGAGGAGAAGGGGACAACCGAGGATGAGATGCCTGGATGGCATCATTGACTTGATGGACGTGAGTTTGAGTGAACTCCGGGAGTTGGTGATGGACAGGGAGGCCTGGCGTGCTGCAATTCATGGGGTCACAAAGAGTTGGACACGACTGAGCGACTGAACTGACCTGAACTGAACTACACATAAGATCATGATCTGATCTCACAGATATTATACTGGTTTATCAGTTCAGTTCAGTCGCTCAGTCATGTCCGACTCTTTGCGACCTCTTTGCGACTCTTTGCAGGGTGGAGTCATCTGCGTATCTGAGGTTATTATTGATATTTCTCCCAGCAATCTAGATTCCAGCATGTGCTTCATCTAGCCCAGTGTTTCTCATGATGTGCTCTGCATATAAGTTAAATAAGTACGGTGACAATATACAACCTTGATATACTCCTTTTCCTATTTGGAACCAGTCTGTTGTTCCATGTCCAGTTCTAACTGTTGCTTCCTGAACTGCATACAGATTTCTCAAGAGGCAGGTCAAGTGGTCTGGTATTCCCACCTCTTTCAGAATTTTCCACAGTTTGTTGTGATCTACACAAAGGCTTTGCATAATCAATAAAGGTTTATTATTTGAGGTAAACGTTAAACGAGTCTTTTCCAAATAGGAAAAATGCGTTTATATCCCTACTCATTTGTGATACCAATTTTTTTTTTCCAGAAATTCAGTTCTAGTATATTCCAGGATCTACTTCTGCATAAGCCAGTCTAATCTTATTTTTAAAGTTGCCTACAGATTAAAAAAATAGAACTTGCTTTTTAATTGTTATTGTTAAAATTAAATGAAACTGAAATTTGTTAATGAAATTAGCTAACAAAATTTTCCACCATTGACCAGATATTATAAAAAACATTGAGCTTATCGTGTTTAATGGTGCATAGATTTCCCCAAGCTGGATAGCTGTGAAATAGAGTGTAACCAATGATTTGAGTGTAACTGTGATTAAACTTTCCAATGTTGGAAGACACTTTTAATGGAAGCTATTATCTATATTTATAGCACTTTCATTTTTTACTTTAGCTGTTTCTTTCTCATTTTTTCCTCCTTTTTTTGCAACTGATTTGCAAAGTATTCCATTAATTGCCTCATAACTGTCATATCTATGGAAAATTCTTAGCATGCCTTAAAGTGATCAAGAAAGCTCTTGAGTGTTGAAATATACTGTCTTATTTTCAGATCTCTATGTCTCATCCAGGTTCTGCTTAGGCAAACTTAATTAGATTCAATGATGCTGCCATACATTTGCTATTAAATTACAATAATCAGGGTCAGTTGGACCCTTGAGATATGTTTGCCACTTTAGATTCCTTGCCTGGACTAGAAGTCTAGTAATTTCTGTCTAGCTCCAAAGCCAAAGGCATTTCATCTGGCCAGCAATTGTCTCTTGCAATGACAATGTCACATATCTAGTGGTCTAAGCTTAAAAATGAGAAACAGAATTTGTGTGATTCTGAGACTGAACTCTAGCTTTTGTCTGCACCCCTGGTCTTGCTTCATGGATCTTCTATGAAAAAGTCATGATGTTCGTTTGTTTGTTTTTCAATGTCTGGGTACAAACCAATCGTACTGCTCACCATTCTGAGCACTGAGTGTAGAAATAGACCCTCCAACATCACAGGTGCAGCCGGACAGCTGCACCCATGGTGCTGGTTAGTCTGGTGTCTGCAGGGCAGTGACCCCCTCTTCCCACCCAGAAACAGTCGTGATTTTTAAGGAACTCTATTCCTACTAGGACTGTCCAGATTGGATTGGGTAAATTTTCCAGGAATTTATACTGTAGGCTAGGGAGGAGAGGGATTGAGGAGTCTGTATTCAAGAATAACAAATTCAGGCTTCCCGGTGGTCCAGGGGTTAAGAATCATCCTACTAACGAAGGGGACACAGGTTTGATACCTGCTCTGAGAAGATCCCACATGGTGCATGGCAACTAAGCCTGCCAGCCACAACTACTAAAGCTCACTTGCCTAGAGCTGCTATCTCCACAAGAGAAACCACTGCAAAGAGACGCCCATGAAGGGCAACAAAGAGTAGCCTCCCCCGCGCCCCCTGCCAGTTTCACGCTCTCTGCAGCTAGAGAAAGTCTGCAGGTAGAAATGAAGTCCCAGCACAGCTAAAACTAAATAAATAAATCTAAAAAAAAAAAATCCTAGGCAGATAAGACACATCCTTATCCATCCCAGTACATTTAGTAATATATGAAAATAGTTCTAAAGAAAATCTTGTTTTATTATAAATAAAATAAGAAAAATGATAGCCAGACTGATACCTGCTATTATTGGGAAAATATCTACATTGTGGGGCTCTTTTGGTGGCTCAGATGGTAAAGAATCTGCCTGCAATGTGGGAGACCCAAGTTCAATTCCCGGGTTGGGAAGATCCCCTGAAGAAGGGATTGACTATCCACTCCAGTATTCTTGCCTGGAGAATACCATGGACAGAGGAGCCTGGCGAGCTACAGTCCATGGGTTTGCCAAGGGTCAGGCACGACAGAGTAACTAACGATATGGAGCTTCCCTGGTGGCTCAATGACAAAGAATCCGCCTGCAATGCAGAAAACACAGGAGATGTGGGCTCAGTTCCTGGGTTGAGAAGATCCCCTGGAGAAGGAAATGGCAACTCACTTCAGTATTCTTGTCTGGAAAATCCTACAGGGTCACAAAGAGTGTGAGCACGCACGTATGTACCTACTTTGTGCCGAGAACTCTTATCATGCACTAGAAGTAAAGCGTTAGAAGATATAGCCCCTGTCCCCAAGATCATAGCATGGCGAGCAGATGAGTAGGACGTAGTATAAGAGCTATGAGACCAAAGTGCTACATGATAGGGAGCAGTTGCCCAGCTTAGACTGTAAACGGCTGGGAGACTTCCTGGAGAAGGTGGCCTACAAACTGAATTTTTAAAGGAAGAGAATTTCAGGCAGATGAATCACACATTAGAAGGCTTAAGAAACAGCTAGCACCAAGTCATGTCCGACTCTTGTGACCTGTGGACTGTAGCCTGCCAGGCTCCTCTGTTCATGGGATTTTCCAAGCCAGAATACGGGAGTGGGTTGCCATTTCCTTCTTCAGGGGATCTTTCCGACCCAGGAATCAAACCAACATTGCAGGCAGGTTCTTTACCAACTGAACTATACAGGAAGCCCTTAAGAATGCTTAAAGCTGTGAGGAAATAGCTCACTTATGGTCCCACAAGTATTCCAGCAAAGGTCTTAACTGGTAAGTGTCAGGAGATGGAAATGGAGGGTTTAATAGGGCCATATGATTAAGGTTTCTGGCTCGCTAGGAATTCTGGATTCTATCCTAGGCTATGGGGAGGCACTAAAGGATTTTGCATCATCAATTGAATGATCAGATGTACATTTAAGAACAATTTCTCTGGCTGCAGCCATGCAACTGGAGATGGGTAGGGGGACATACTGAAGCAAAAAGAATAGAGGGTGATTATAGCAATTCAGCAAAGAAAAAATCCCTCCCACTTGTGTTGTTTAACACAAATGGAGGTGTTCTAACTTATTTATTTTTTTACTGTTCTTTTAGGAGAGAAGAAACTTGAACATGTCTGTTGTCTGAGGTTAAAGAGGGCTGATGATGGAGGGACGGCTTTGGGAGCAGGAAGGCAGAGAAGCGCAGGGAGAGATGGGGCTGGAGGAAGGAGGGGAAGCTGCGGGCTGATACAGCTGTCAGTAAAGGTCTTCAGAACTGAGCGAGTTTCCACTTAGGAACAAACGGTGTAGGAAAGAGCTTTTATTGTGTGGATAACACATCAGCACACCAGCCCTCTGCAGATCATTTCTTTTATCTTTTGAAATGTTTATAACATTTCCTCACAACTTTCTGCATTTTCCCCATCCTTAAATTTAAAGGAATTAGTATGCCGTCTTTATCTCCCGTAATCCCCATTTCCTTTGAGCATCCATCAGCAGTTACTAATGTGAAGCTTCAACAAGAGAAGAACAAAGAGGCATTAAAAACACTGTATGATGCAAATAACAGAAGTGGTGTGTAACTGCTGCTCACGTAGTTTCAAAAACACTCTTCAATCTTCACGTGGAAATTACACCCGAGGCTGCCATGGCTGGATCCTCAAGTTCACCACAGTCTGCACCTTAGAGCAATTTCCACATAAAACAGTTCTTTTATTTTAGTAATAAAATATCTGCTCAAAAAGGTGAAAAATAATGCAAGCAAAAGCAGTACATGTTTGTTATCTGGAGAAGCAAGTTGTTTCTTGGTGCACTACTACTGTGGGAGCTAAGTTCCAGAGGAGGATACTAATGGAGTGGGTTGTGACACTACTTATGAAACATGCTAAGTATCCAGGCTGTCCAATTAAGGGAATCTCCAAGGCTGGAGCTTCTCTGGTCATCTTTAATTAAGTAATACTCTGGCGAAATCCTCACAATTAATCTATAGAGTTTCTTTTTTTCCTACAGTAAATGGAAGAGAAAATTTTTAAAGTATATGTAATGGCTTGCTCTTCGTCATAATTTTATTTAGAGGAGTATGTTATGAAGATGGAAATATAATAAATTTTTTTAATATTTTCTTCCATTGAAGGAAAACTAAACAAAAGAACATAAATCTGCATAAAAATTAACAAAAGGGGTGCTTATCTTTTATAGTATTTTATCAATATTTACATTATATTAATATTATTTTTCAGTTGCATCCATGTCGCCAAGTACTCCAGGCATATCAGGGTATATGTTACTCAATAAACATAAATATATACATAGTAATGCTTTTCTATCTCTGGGATCTGTTTGGGAAGGAAAAGTGTCATATATTGTTTTTCTATACCTGGAATGATTCAGACTTATCTGCCCAATAACACTTTATCCAACTGATGCTTCCTACAACATTCAACCTTACCTGATCAGCTCTTTTTTTTTAATTAATTTATTAGGTATTGGCTACCATAAACTAATGGATTAAATAATGAAGGAATGAATTAACTGATCAGTGTGGGCAGATTCCATGAGCTACACATCTTTGTATATATAGAGTCCTTTGGACAGCAAGGAGATCAAAGCAGTCAATCCACACCAAGATGTCCTGATTTCTTGAATCCATATTGGAAGGACTGATGCTGAAGCTGAAGCTCCAATACTTTGCCCACCTGATGCAAAGAGCTGACTCATTGGAAAAGACCCTCTTGCTGGGAAAGATTTGAAAGCGGAAGGGGATGACAGAGGATGAGATGGTTGGATGGCATTACTGACTCAACAGACATGAGTTTGAGCAAACTCCAGGAGATGGTGAAGGACAGGGAAGCCTGGCCTGCTGCAGTCCATGGGGTCACAAAGAGTTGGACATGACTGAGTGACTGAACAATATATCTTTGTGACCCCCAGCGGAGCCTACCATGGTACCAGGAATTTTAGCATGTCAAATAAATATTTACCAACTTATTAATTACACATATATTGCACATACTGGAATATGTTTATATTTATTTTGAGGAATTCTTCCTAAATTGTAATCATAGCTTCTGAGAAGAAAAGCAAATATTTCCAGCAACTTGATCCTGAAAATTTTCAGAGGGACTTTTTCTCTAAAGGAAATAAACTTTCTCTTGAATGTGGTAAAAGAAGCCAGCAGATGATTTCTGAATGTCTGGTAACTCTCCTCAAGGTTTAGCAATCACCTAAACCTGAGGGACTTTTATCTAATCTTAACCGTGCACCTGACTGCCAAGTAGAGCTAATCACTTAAGTTCCAGTGAATTAATGGGTTCATCTGTAAAACACGATTGTCATCAAAGGACTTCAGAAGGAAAGACTAATGGTAGAGTGACCCAAGTGACGGTAGATTTTAAAATTCAACAATGCTATCAAAACTCAGGGCAAAACCATTTTCCATACTGTCCCTCAATTTTAACTTTTGCTTTTATGAGGATTTAATTCAATAAAAATAAACTTATAAGGGCTCTGTTATGTTGTTTTGTATCCGCTGGATTGATGTCAAATGTAAATCCCCTTGCTTTCAAAAATTTAAAATGGAAAGCACTTGGAAAATTCATGATATTTTCATTAGATGCCCAAGGACTCTGGATTTCAATGGACAAAACACACCCCCTGTAACTTTGTTAAGATTTTTAAATAGAAAACCAATTCATACATTATCACCTTCTTCCTTTTCTATTTCCTTTCATTTGTCTTTAATATTTTGAATTTTACTTTTATGTTTCTGCATCTTTGTGTTTTTTCACCCCTGAAGCAGCTGGAAGATTTTTTCAGACTCCAGGGTGGCATTTTCAGTGTCTAACGAGGTTCTCCCTTCCATGTGTATCAAACAATCACTTTTAGGCTCCAGATAAAGAGTCAGAGTGCCCCAGAAGTGCCCTAAGCTCAGTGGGGGCTTGCTTGCCTGAGCTGGTTGTGTCTTTCTAGCTGCAATGCATATTTTGGGGGACAATGATAAATACTGGCTCAAAGGAGAGTGATGAAAAGTATTTCTCAGACACATAAGATCAGGGTCTATTGAAAATCTGCTATTTTTTTCCAGGCACTGTGACATCTGTTCAGGGTCATTAAGCATCGCTGCACAGGGGGATAGAGGACATTAACTGAACTGGTGTTGGGTCCACAATGAAACAGAAAAACATCAGAACCAAGGCACACACTATTCAGGTAGTTCATGATGCTGTTGCTGCTAAGTCACTTCAGTCGTGTCCAACTCTGTGCGACCCTATAGACGGCGGCCCACTAGGCTTCTCTGTCCCTGGGATTCTCCAGGCAAGAACACTGGAGTGGGTTGCCATTTCCTTCTCCTATGCGTGAAAGTGAAAAGTGAAAGTGAAGTCGCTCAGTCATGCCTGACTCTTAGCGACCCCATGAACCACAGCCTTCCAGGCTCCTCCTTCCATGGGATTTTAGTTATAGGGTCCTTTTAATCACCCACTTGACTTTACACATTGGTGTAATATGTAGGAGGTTGGTATAGAGTAGAGAGAAAAACTGAAATTCCACAATTTCACGATTACTAATGAACCTAAAATGCTGTTTCATGTGCAGTGTCTGAAAGAAATCATATAGGACTTTAAGGAAATCAGGAATGCAAGAATTCACAGAAAATAAAGCTGAAGATTGTAACAGAATTGAATACCTCATTCCTCTACATTCTAGCAATTAATGATTGATTTTTAAGAAAACCTATTTCTGCAAGAATGCCATGTATTCTTTTACATAAATCTCACTCTTAAGAATTTCATAGCAAGTTCTCACTTGTTAGCTCATTTAATTCTCTTCATAACCCTATAATTAAAAAGTTATCATAATCTGCATTTTAGAGTTTAAAAAGTTGAGAAGAATAAATTACGTAATTTGATAAGGCTGGTAATGGGGCCTCTAGAACTCCAGGCTCATTTGAGTGAACACTGCCCAAGGACATTCTCCTATCATTTGACAAAATAAAAATGTCTGTTTATATTTAAGTTGCATTCAGCAAAAAAAAAAAAAAAAATGCAGATATGTAAGCTCTCAGATGCTGAAAAAGCAGCCCAACAAAATTTAATTTTTTGACCAGTCATAAAACAATGGAGAGAACAATGGCTCCTTTTTCTCCAGAGATTTTAAGCATTTATTGTCTTAAGTCAAAATTTCATCCTAAGCTAAGGACAGTAAATTTGCTTCTGTGTGATATTTCCCACATTATCCCACTACTTGATTCCTCTCTCTCTCCATCCCTCTTTCCCTCTCTTGCCTCCCTCTTTTCCTTCTTTTAATAAACCTGTATATATAACTAGTAATTATCAAGCACTTGCAAAACACTGGGCAGTTTCCTAGGCTCTTCCTTGCAAACATTTTAAAGTGCAATATGAGAAACAGGAAGCAATGAAATGAGTCAGCTATTTTAGGAATCGGTTTAGTCACAGTTGCTCCCAGCTGCAGGCCCAGAGTGTTGGGTTGGGCTGTCTTGAATTGCAACCACATGCAACTCAGACCTGTAGGAGCAGAGCGGCCTGTCAGTTCACACTGTGGGCCCATTTATAGCTCTTCTCTTTGTTAATACCACTGATTATAAATGTAATAGGTACTTAGCAATTCTCATGCCAAATCTGGAAGGGACCTCAAGATACTTCTAGTCTCCTGGTTCTCCAATCTAACCATGTACCAGAGGCACTGGTGGTTTTGATAAGGAATGGATTCTTGCACTCCACCAAGGAAATCAATATTTCCAGGAAGGAAGTTTTTTAAATTTTTCTTTAATCTGCATTTCTAGCAAACTCTCCCAGGGACTGTTGAGTAGCCTGTTTCAAATGATACTGGAAAACCTTAGACTATAATCTTGCTTTTGAGTTTTATTATTACAAGATCTTGAATTGAGTTCAAACTATCAGGTTTTATGAGAAATGCATCTGCTCAGTCTTGGAAATGCCACCAGAAGTATAAAATGCCTTCATAGTCCACTCAATTGACAGAAGCAGACAGAGTAACAAAAGTATGCCAGGGTAGAGACATCTGGGCCCCTCTGAGGCAACCTAAGAAATGAGTCTGTCAGAGGACAGTGAGCATTATACGTAGGTTGGGGCTTCCCTGGTGGTTCAGTGGTTAAGAATCCACCTTGAAATGCAGGGGACACTGGTTCAGTCCCTGGGCTGGGAAGATCCCACATGCGGCTGAGCAGCTAAGCCCCTGTACCACAACTTCTGATGCCCAAGTGCCTAGAGTCTGTGCTCTACAACAAGAGAACTCACCACAATGAGAAACCCACACACTGCAACTAGGCAGTAGCTCACTTTCTCTGCAACTAGAGAAAACCTGTGCATAGCAACAAAAACCCAGCACAGCCATAAGTAAATAAATACACATAATTTTAAAACGTAAGTAGGTTGACTGTATCCCCTGGTTTGTTTTGGCAAGCCCATTTCTCATGCCCTGCTCACAGCGACACTGGTACACCCTGAAGCCAGCAGCTGGGACCGTGGTTTCCTGACTCCCCCACTTCCTGATGAGGCAGTGCTGATGGACCGACTCTGAATAGTGTTCTTTGGTTCTTCAAGTCACTCTTGAAGGTTCAACCTGGAGCTCTTACCAAGTCTTTCCAAAAAAAGTATAAGCACTCATTTATCATGTTAAATTCCCTCTGGCTCTAAATAGTGTGGTTTCTCTTGTCTGTTGAAGAACAGGAAGTGATAAAGACCTGAAGAATAAAAGACAGGTGACAAATCAGGAAAAGAGGATTCTCAGCAGAGAGAATAGCAAGTACAAAGGGTAGTGAGGCTGAAAAGGGCTTGACAGGTTCAGCGAACAGAAAAGTGTTTGGGTCTGGAACAAACAGGTGGAAATGGGAAGGATGAGATACAGTAGGAGATAGATCAGATCTATGCCAGTGATGTCAAGTTCAGATTTTTGTCCAAGTACATTGGAAAGCCAAATCAGAGTTTCAATCAGGCACATCTAGTTTTAAGAACTTACTCTGGATGCCATATAGATGAAGAAAGCAGGAAGACAAGTCATGGGCTGTTTCAGTAGCAGTGGTGATGATAGTACTAGCAGCAGCAGTCGGGAGGAAGAGGTAGAATTAAAGGTGAAACCTCCGTTTTTAGCTGAATCTAGAGATAGATGTGGTACAATTCACTGAAATGGGAACACTTGGGATAGAATGTGTGTTTGAGGCATCAAGAATTTATTTTCACAACTTGATTTGAGATGCTAACTGGACATCCAAGGGTCTATATCAAGGAGAGGTTGTAAATAATAGTCTATACAAGAACAGCTTTCCATCTGGAGACTCTCATCTGAACCAGGTCAATTTTTTTTTTTTTTTTTTTTTACTACAGGAGTCAGGAAAACACTCTCTGAGCACAGCACGTTCAAGCACCTATGTCTTATATTGGCTATTATCAAAGACCCATCTATTAACCTCACTACCATGGCCTCTATATTTTCCCTGAAATTCATGAACACTTCCTCAGACCCAGTAAGATCTAGACCTCTCCTGCCTACTTACCCTCAACAAAAGACTAAATTGGGCACTGTAGTCATTTACAAGCCTTTTACTGTGTGTTTACTTCATACCTGAGACAGTAACCTCCTGTCTTCTCAGCTTGCTCTAATAACTGCCTGGAGAAGCCAACTTTCTCTTTATAAATACGGTCACAACATCCCTAGATGTGATGTTCCTTACGATGCCAGTCTCCTTGTTGGTATGTAGATTTGCCCATCCCATATACACATTTGATCATCAACATCATTGTGGTGGTGGATGAAAATAGAGCCTATATATACACACATATATATATTTCTATATATATGTATTTCAACCTATAAATTTCAATATACATATATTTCAATATATAATATATATTGAAAGAGATTTATAAGGAATTGAATTGGCTCATGCAATTATGAGCCAAAAATTATGGAGGTCAACAAGTCCCAAGTCAGCAAGCTGGAGACCCAGGACAGCCACTGGTGTGGTTCCAGTTCAAAGACTGTCAGGCTTAAGACACAGCAAGTGAAGTCGCTCAATCATGTCTGACTCTTTGCAACCCATGGACTGTAGCCCACCAAGCTCCTCTGGCCATGGGATTCTCCAGGCAAGAATACTGGAGTGGGTTGCCATTTCCTTCTCCAAGGGATCTTCCCGACCCAGGGATCGAACCCAGGTCTCCCGCATTGCAGGCAGATGCTTTAACCTCTGCGCCACAGGAAGAGACAATATTTCAGCTCATACCTGAAGGCAAGTAAAAGCCAAAGTCCCAGTTCACAGGCCGTCAGGCAGGAGAAATCTTCTCTTACTCATGGGAAGGTGAGGTCTTCAACTGATTAGATATGGCTCATCCACTCTAGGGAAGGCAATCTGCTTTACCCAATCTATAAGTTTAAAGGTAAGTCTGAAAATACTCTGATAGAAACACCAAGAATAATGTTTGGTTAAATATCAGGCCTCCTTGTGTGACCCAGTAAAGTTAACACATAAAACTGATCATCACAGTAGGTCAACATTCTCTCAGGATACAAAATCTTTTGTCTTTTTCAAACTCCACACTAAAGAAAACAGTGAACATGAATACTAACTGACAGAGAGGGTATAAACCACTCTGTCTGATTATAAAATGTTATTAAGTGCATTTTCTTCACATCCTTATTTCCAAAGACTTGTTATTCACTATGCTTCATCCATACCCAGTATCTGCCATATTAACTGAAAAACTGGATAAAGCACTCATTAACACCTTAGTCCTTGTTATCTCATCACCACCTTGCAGTCCTACCACCAGCAGTCTTTCTTCATAACACTCCATTTCTATGCAATTACTCTAGAAATCTTCCCGAAACATTACTATCATTACATTACAGACAAGAACTGAGACTGTCTCACCAGAGCAGTAAAGGTGGATTAACTTTCAACTGTCACTCCTATTGGTAGGCTATGGTGATTATTATACATTAGACACTAAAAATAAATAAATAAAAGTTAAAGTCCTTATGTTCACTTTTAGAATTTAGAAGAGAAGTCAGAATTATAAGCAAAATGGAAACAAGATGAGTATTCTAGTGGCACGTGGGCTTTGCATTAGACCCCAACTGTGACCAGCATCAGCTGCGTATATCAGGAGAAGTGGAGTTCCAGTGAATATAACATCTTAGTGGTCTTTCTTTCCTTCATCAACCATTTATTTAGCATCTTCTGTGCTCTAGTCTGGGGTATCCCTGATAGTTTGGCTGGTAAAGAATCCACCTGCAATGTGGGAAACCTGGGTTTGATCCCTGGGCTGGAAAGATTCCCTGGAAGAGGGCATGGCAACCCACTCCAGTATTCTTGCCTGGAGAATCTCCATGGACAGAGGAGCCTGGTGGGCTACAGTCCATGGGGTCACAAAGAGTTGGACACGACTGAGTGACTAAGCACAGCACAGCACAGCGTGCTCTAGGATTAGTGTTTCATAGCATTAAAGGTGTAGCCCCTGACCTTATGGAACTCAGAGACTAGCAAAAGGAATTCAATAATGACAGTATCCACTTATGGAAGGCTAACTTCAGACCAGACATTTGCATTCTCTTGCATAGCTAGACACATAGTAGGTGTCTATTAATAATGACCTATGTGACAGAATTGAATTAGATTAGGAAACATTTTAAGTGAGTCATTGGAATTTAATAAATGTATCTATTTTTCCTTTATAAAAGGCTAGCCTGATTTCTTTTTCAAAACAATATTTTTTCCTTCCAGGAGTCTTAGACTCCTGACTTTTCAGTCTAATTGACCTAATTTAAAAATCATGTTGGCAGCAGCATTTTCCATAACTATCTGGAGTTGTAAAGCAGTTAGCCAGAGAAGTGTATTTGACAGCTAAGTTATTTCTCTACAGAAATGCACTGAAATTTAGAAAGAGATCAGTTAGGCTTATAATAGTTACTGTTTTTCTATAATACTTTTAACTCCCCTGCAGCATCTGTTTATGTCATTTTCCAGGAGCCCCAAAGTGAGCGCTGCTAGAAAGTGTGACTTCATGATGTGTCCTACCCACTAGAGCAATAACCCCTTCCTATATGCCGAAGAATTGATGCTTTTGAACTGTGGTGTTGGAGAAGACTCTTGAGAGTCCCTTGGACTGCAAGGAGATCCAATCAGTCCATTATGAAGGAGATCAGCCCTGGGATTTCTTTGGAAAGAATGATGTGAAAGCTGAAACTCCAGTACTTTGGCCACCTCATGCGAAGAGTTGACTCTTTGGAAAAGATTCTGATGCTGGGAGAGATTGTGGGCAGGAGAAGAAGGGGACGACCAAGGATGAGATGGCTGGATGGCATCATGGACTCGATGGACGTGAGTCTGAGTGAACTCCGGGAGATGGTGATGGACAGGGAGGCCTGGCATACTGTGATTCATGGGATCGCAAAGAGTTGCACACGACTGAGTGACTGAAATGAACTGAACTGAACTGATATGCCCCTCTGGCATGTGAGTTCTCAGCTCCCTCTGGTCACCCATTCTCCTCTGTCCAAAGCTTCTAAGGGCATCTTCTAGACCATCTATGCCTATGAAGTTCCAAGAGCCAAGAAACTTCATCCTCCCTGAGGGTGTTTTAAAGGATCACTCTATTCTCACATGACTTCCTAGGTGGCGCTAGTGGTAAAGACCCCACCTACTAATGCAGGATATGTAAGAGATGTGAATTCCATCCCCGGGCCGTGAACATCCCTTGGAGGAGGAAATGGCAACCCACTTCAGTATTCTTCCCTAGAGAATCCCATGGACAAAGGAGCTTGGCGGGCTACAATCCGTAGGGTCGCAAAGAGTCAGACACGATTGAAGTGACTTAGCATGCACTACTTTCACATGGCTTCTCAGGTGGCTCAGTAGTAAAAAATCCACCTGCCAGTGCAGTTGACCTCGATTTGATTCCTGAGTTGGGAAGATCCCCTGGAGAAGGAAATGACAACCCACCAAGTATTTTTGCCTGAGATATCCCATGCACAGGGGAGCCTGGTGGGCTACAGTCCATGGGGGTCACAAAAGAATTGGACATGACTTAGTGACTAAACAACAACCATTCTCATGTATAGGCAGAATATTTGAGAACATCTGTGAGGCAATGGAGAAGGAAATGGCAACCCACTCCGGCATTCTTGCCTGGAGAATCCCACGGACGGGGGAGCCTGGAGGGCTGCCATCTATGGGGTTGCACAGAGTCGGACACGACTGAAGCGACTTAGCAGCAGCAGCAGCAGTGAGGCAAAGCCTTTGACTGTGTGGATCACAATAAACTGTGGAAAATTCTGAAAGAGATGGGAATACCAGACCACCTGACCTGCCTCTTGAGAAACCTGTATACAGGTCAGAAAACAACTGTTAATACTGGAGGTGGAACAACAGACTGGTTCCAAATAGGAAAAGGAGCACATCAAGGCTAATGTTGCAACCCTGTTTATGTAACTTTTATGCAGAGTACATCATGAGAAACCCTGGGCTGGATGAAGCACAAGCTGGAATCAAGATTGCCGGGAGAAATATCATTAACCTTAGATATGCAGATGACACCACCCTTACGGCAGAAAGTGAAGAAGAACTAAAGAGCCTCTTGATGAAAGTGAAAGAGGAGAGTGAAAATGTTGGCTTAAAGCTCAACATTCAGAAAATGAAGATCATGGCATCTGGTCCCATCACTCCACGGGAGCTAGATGGGGAAACAGTGGAAATAGTGACAGACTTATATTTTGGGGCTCCAAAATCACTGCAGATGGTGACTGCAGCCATGAAATTAAAAGATGCTTACTCCTTGGAAGGAAAGTTATGACCAACCTAGACAGCATATTAAGAAGCAGAGACATTAATTTGCCATCAAAGGTCCGTCTAGTCATGGCTATTGTTTTCCAGTGGTCAGGTATGGATGTGAGAGTTGGACTATAAAGAAAGCTGAGTGCTGAAGAGTTGATGTTTTTGAACTGTGGTGTTGAAGAAGACTCTTGAGAGTCCTTTGGACTGCAAGGAGATCCAACTAGTCCATCATAAAGGAGATCAGTCCTGGGTGTTCATTGGAAGGACTGATAATGAACCTGAAACTCTTAATACTTTGGCCACCTGATACAAAGAACTGACTCATTGGAAAAGACCC